>NC_134403.1:214480521-215185521 GCF_038048845.1 Mixophyes fleayi | reverse complement strand
AACGATATGCAGAAGAAAAACATCTAACTGAGGGAGATAACTTTACTGCCTCATCCACACCGAAAAAAGTAAAAAACAATGGAAAAACATTTTATTATAAACGTACAGTAATTATCGTTGTGTTTAGTGATTGTCATTTATATCTATACCTGCAAATCTAGCTCAAGACATGAGTAAATCACAATTATAGTTGCAAGTGAGAATCTGGCTTGTTGTAATTGTGCGATCATGAGAAACTATTTTTACACTCTGCCAAGTTGCCAAGATTAATTTGCTAGTTTTATTAGAGCTTTGGTATTACATTTATCACAGACTAAAAGGAGGCAGGAGACTGAAAACAGAATACACAGAATACAAATGAAGTCTCTCTGTTAAATTAGGTTTATATGTATCTATACGCACTGTAAATAGCAAAAACAAGAAGCTTCTCCTGAAACTTCATTTATAATTTTATGTGAGAGAAAATTCCACTAGAATCCTGGAAGGCTCTGGTAGTAAGCCCAGAGTCACAAGTACAATGCCTGAGTCATTATTAACATTGACTTAATTTCAGGGCCGGACTGGGACTAAAAATCAGCCCTGGCATTTAAAGTACACAGGCCCACCTCAGTAACAGCATAAAAAAAAACGTGTGCCGAAAAGGGCGTGACCACATTGTGTTGTGGGTGTGGCCAACATGTGGCATTGATACATATATTATAATAAAACATTACATTTAACACGCCCTCCCAGCCACATCACGCCATCCACAGCTCTGCTGGGGATGCTTCTGGTGCTGCTGAAGTCCATAAGGGTGGGAACTTACTGTAGAGTGAGCAGTGAAGCTCTTTGTCTCACAAGATTACCAAATCTCGTGATACTTGGAGCTCCTCGGCTTCCTCTGCAGGCTGTGTCCTGTCCGGGAACTGAGAGTAGCTATCAGTTCCCTTCCCCTAACAAGCTGCATTAAGGCTCAGGGGGCCCAGGGTATTTAAGACAGCAGGGCCCCTATTATGTAACATGGTTATCATTTTAGACAAATACATAGGCAATACTGTGTGCACTACTGTTAGAAGCACACAGCTCTGCCTTCACAAGCGGTACGTTGTGAAGCGGGACATACCTCCCAACTGTCCTCAAACCAAATCCTGACTAAGTGAGACAGCCACCCAAATTCAGGACTGCCCCACCAGATTCAGGACAGTTGGCAGACTGTCCTGTTCTCTCCTACCTGTCTTGGTCACTTTCACCACTTGTAGCAGCTGGTTTCTTTAGCTCAGTTCTTTCTTGTCTTTATCCTGGAATATTGGATGCCCAATTCTGAAAAAAATGGGGTACATGAGATTTAGAAAACTCCAATTCACGTTTTATAATTAGGCCTCCCTCCAGTCCCCACAATAATAATATTCACATTTTATAAGTATACCTATTTCCCTTCAACCAGCCCCTACATTAAATTAACAATATACCCATTTACTCAAAACATATTTCCCTCCCTACAGACAGTCCAGGCAATAAATTAAATAGCATTAAAGTTTAATAAATATAGCCATTTTCCACAACCATCGCCAGCAATAAATAATTCATATTCACATTTAATAAATAGCCCTCCACCCCAAAATCAGCACCATATTCAATTGATAGCCCTAAACCACCCGAGCATGAAATTAAAGGTTCCTTCACCTCAACTTAAATAGTTAGCCCCCACCTACACTCCACCATTAAATAGCCTACCTCCCACACTATATTAAGATCCTCCCTTCCCTTACATATTATATTAAAATACTGCGCGCACAAACACACTAATATATACATGCCCCCCCCCACACACACACACTAATATATACATGGCCCCACACACACACACTAATATATACATGGCCCCATACACACACTAATAAATATATGGCCCCACACACACACACACACACACACACACACACACACACTAATAAATATATATATATATATATATATATATATATATATATATATACATAGGTCCAGACTCCACACAATGTACTGATACACACACAATTGCCAGCCAGACACACACATCCCCCAGTGAGAGACACAGCCAGCCCCCCACCAGTGAGAGACGCAGTGACAGCCAGCCCCCCACCAGTAAGACACAGTGACAGCCAGCCCCCCCCCAGTGAGACACAGCGACAGCCAGCCCCCCGTGAGAAACACAGTGCCAGCCCCCCCAGTGACAGCCAGCCCCCTCCTCCCAGTGATGGAAACAGCGCCAGCCAGCCCCCCCCAGTGAGAGACACAGTGACACCAACAGCCAGCCCCCCCCCCCAGTGAGAGACACAGTGACACCAACAGCCAGCCCCCCCCAGTCAGAGACACAGTGACAGTGACAGCCAGCCCCCCCAGTCAGACACAGTGACACCGAAAGCTAGCCCCCCAGTCAGACACAGTGACACCGACAGCCAGCCCCCCAGCCCCAGTCAGACACAGTGACACCGACAGCCAGCCCCCCCCAGTCAGACACAATGACAGCGACAGCCAGCCCCCCCAGTCAGACACAGTGACAGAGACAGCCAGCCCCCCCCAGTCAGACACAGTGACAGAGACAGCCAGCCCCCCCCAGTCAGACACAGTGACACCGACAGCCAGCCCCCCCCAGTAAGACACAGTGACAGTGACAACCAGCCCCCCTCAGTCAAACAGAGTGACACCGACAGCCAGCCCCCCAGTCAGACACAGTGACACCGACAGCCAGCCCCCCCCAGTAAGACACAGTGACAGTGACAACCAGCCCCCCTCAGTCAAACAGAGTGACACCGACAGCCAGCCCCCCCCCCAGTCAGACACAGTGACACTGACAGCCAGCCCCCACAGTCAGACACAGTGACAGCGACAGCCAGCCCCCCCAGTCAGACACAGTGACACTGACAGCCAGCCCCCCCAGTCAGACACAGTAACACCGACAGCCAGCCCTCCCCCCCCAGTTACACACAGTGACAGCGACAGCCAGCTCCCCCCCCAGTCAGACACAGTGACAGCGACAGCCAGCCCCCCCAGTCAGACAGAGTGACACCGACAGCCAGCCCCCTCCCCCCAGTCAGACACAGTGACAGCGACAGCCAGCCCCCCCAGTCAGACAGAGTGATACTGACAGCCAGCCCCCCCAGTCAGTGACAGCGACAGCCAGTGACAGCGACAGCCAGCCCCCTCCCCAGTCAGACACAGTGACAGCCAGCCCCCCAGTCAGAGACACACTTACCTTGTCACCTCACTGCTCGGCGGACAGTATCAATGTGAAGTGCGGCCAGTAATCACAGGGGATGCGCACCACGTGACAGGTGCCGTCCCATGTGATTAAAATCACATGGCCGCACTTCACATTGACACTGTTCGCCGAGCAGCGCGCAGTGAGCTGCGCTGCTTGGACGGACATCCTGCCTCGCTGAATCGGCCCAACTAGCCATCGGCCCTTCTGGCATTTGCCAAACGTGCACCATGGCCAGTCCGGCCCTGCTTAATTTCTTTAAACCAGTTACACAAATTTGTTTCCAATTTACCAATATTAAACAAATATTTCCTTTTCTTTGCAGTGCCACTCGTATACAATCTATTTCTGCATAGTAGACAGTGACATGATATACAATATGTGTCAGCCTGGTAGTGGACCCAGACTTCAAACTATTTAAGTTTTTAATATAAAATTCCTTGGGCTGAAAAAATGTACCATGATGCCTCATTCATACACTTTATGCACAGCACAAAATGCTTTGGTTGTCCACTGTTTCTCCTAGTGAGTGCTCTGCACATTAAGGTGCAGGGCTACTCTCCAATTCTGAGAGACAATTCAGCAGATTAGCAAAAACTCCAAAGGCAAGTGTCACAAACACCCAGCCTGTCTCAGATACAGCTGGCCGTGACTGGTGTCACTTTAGTCACTTAGCAATGAATACACCTTTTCTGCCACCATGAAGGATTTATTATAGTGTCCTTATGTTCACCAGAACCACTTATTAATGTTTCACACTTAAATCATATACACATATAGCATAAGCCTCCTTGGGCTTCGTAATTTCACAAAGAATCACGGAAAATACGCTAGATTAAATTTATTTAATCTGTAAAATCTTTCCAAGACTTAATTACAAAAAAAGTTAATAACAAGACATACAATAAATTTGCACAAATAAGTTTCAGAAATTAAAATGGGAAATAAAATAAGAATTACTACTTACTAGTTAAGACCTGGTGTATGAGGGAACACAATTGAGGAAGATGGGACATTTTAGTCTTGATAGACTCCCTCATGAAAATGCAAACGTTATTGTCTAAGTCAGAAGACTTTAAACCTTTTTGCCACATAGCTATCAACCCCCACCTTTGGAGTTTAGCTGTCAAAAAGGAAAGATCGATCTCCCAAATGTCACAGGGCTTTTGAAGGGAGCTAGGGATCTCTTGAGATCGGAATGTTCACAGGACCTGATTTGCCACCTTTGCTCATTCTGCTTGGCTAGATGGTTTACAACTTTGGGGCTTCAAACTCCTCCAAGATCCTATTTCTCCCTGGTCTGGCTATTTTCAACAGATTAATGACACTTGCATAATTTCAAACTCATGTCATCTAGCAAAGCACATGTTGAGATTACATTACAAGATTACATACAATATACATTGTCATACATGAATTCAACAGAAAATAACAATCAGTCATTAGATATACTACATAATCGTCACACCTCCCCCTAAACCTAGGACACGAAGAACTGTGACCTGTCACTGTCTCTCCTACCCATTCACCACTTCTGCTCCTTGGCACGAGAGGCCATCTGCGTTTCCATGTTCTGCACCCTTCCGGTGCTGAATGGTGAAGTTATATTGCCGCAAAATTAAACTCCATCTTACAAGCTTACTATTATCCCCATAAACTCTATTTAGCCAGCTTAGAGGATTATGGTCTGTAATAATGGTGAAATCCCATCCATACAGGTAGGGCTGTCGCTTTTGCAGTAGCCATACGATTACTAGGCATTCTTGTTCAATGGTAGCATACAACTTAGGAAAATGATAGGGTGCTCCTCCCCCTGCGCTGCCCTGTGGAGTGTTCACAGGACCTTTGTTCATTCTGCTTGGCAGGATGGTTTACAACTTTGGGGCTTCAAACTCCTCCAAGATCCCATCTCTCCCTGGTCTGGCTATTTTCAACAGATTAATGACACTTGCATAAGTTCAAACTCATGTCATCTAGCAAAGCACACTTTGAGATTACATTGCAAGATTACATACAATATACATTGCAGGGGCGCACGCAGGGGGGGTTTCTGGTTCTCCAGAAACTCCTGCCCTCCGCGAACGAACGGCACTGTACAGCAGCCGCGGCGCTGTCAAAGAAGCATCCGCGGCAGTGCTGTATTGTACTACAATACATTGACAGTGCCGCGGCTGCTGTCCAATTCAGAATTGCCTAAATAGAGCAGTTTGCGCTCTCTTTCTAATTTTTTTTTAAAAATCCTGCGTTTGCCCTTGCATTGTCATACATGAATTCAACAGAAAATAACAATCAGGGCAGTTTGATGAAACTAAAGGCCAAACTGCCAGGTAAGAGGCTGAAAGTCACAATGTAACAAACCCACACTTTACAGATTTCCATCCCAATTTTTAACATGATCAAAATACAGACAGCCAGAATTACTAAGCTGCTGTTTGACAAACTGCCAGAAAAACTACCAGAAAAAAAGTGGTGCGATTGCTCAAACTGCATGCTGTTTGAGTTATATTGCCAATCAGAAGCAGACATTAAAAAACCTGTCTTTTTTTTGATAGTTTTGATGGCGGTTTTGACTAAACCGTCGGTGTTGCCTGCGGTTTAGTTGTTATCAATCCGCCACGCATTGCTAGGCATTTAATATCCCAGCCCTAAAACGCCTTATAGTAAATGTGGTGGTTTGGAGTACTAAACTGCCATGATTTTCATTAAATCTACCCCCAAATGTCATAACAAAAGTCCAACCTCTGACCACTTTAGAACCGCCTCTTTTAGTTTAGCTGCATTAATGGTTGCATTAATCATGCATCTTCTCCACTCCTTTATCTTATTTAAATATTCTCATTCTCTTTTTCACTGCTCTGAAAAACTACACAGAACGCACTCACTCTGTCAAATTCCTCCTATTGGCCAGTACAAATGACTGTTACTCTGCAAATTCCACCATTTTGCTCTGTAAGCCTATGTGCTTTGTGTAAATCTAGGCACACTTACACATATTGAGAGTATGGCACGACTAAAGAGGATTTTGCACTGCACCTCACCCATTTAGCATTTCATAAATGTGGTTCATTGTTTTGCATTTTTTTTTTCATATTGACATAGGGCTCTATTTAGCGTTGATACTGCAATTGGCACAGCAAGTAATAGTTCCTGAATAAATTAGTGAGAACCCCAATATGCTGAGCCCACTCTATCCAACATTTCCTCCATTAATTTTACGGTAAAGGTTAGTGGTTATTAAAGACTTTTACATTTAAATTGAAAAAATAAATAACATCAACATCTTTTTTACCCACTTAACAATACTGCCCTAAGCATGTGCCTAGTTTGCTTGCATAGTAAATAAAAAATGTACCTGGTTACTGTTTGGCATTGAATTTACCTTTGTCAATGCAAATAGTATGAAATATCTTTTTTTCCCCCTGCAGAGAATAAGTTATATATATGTATTTAACACTATTTCTAGACAAAAAAGTGAAACTAAACTCTAATCATAGATGTGTCATATTGTATCTATCATAGTGTATTTCTTGCCCTTCAAGAGATACCGGATAGAGGGAGTGGTGGGAGGGCAAAAGAGGGCAGGTGGGGCCGACCAATAGCGTCATTTTGAACCCCCTCCCTACGTTGAAAGCAATATTTTGTTGTGGCTGGCGGCACCAAAATTACGCGACTCATTGCGAATCGCATCATTGAGGCTCATATCCTGCCCAGTTTACTAAGAAGTGGGCAGGATGCAGGAGAATTGCCTGCTCTCCCGGGAGTCCGGGACACATTCCAGGAATTCAGGAGTCTCACGGACATTCGGGAAGAGTGAACAAGTATGGTGTATTTTTGTCACAACCAGTAGGGTCAGAGGAGTACCCGTACGTATAAATGGTATGTGGGTGTTATGTTCGTTTAGTCACTTACCAATAAACATTGTCCAATGCGATTATTGTGGTTCCAACGCACAAAGCAATTTAATAGAAAAAGATAGCAAGATTTACAGCGTGCCATTATCATGCATAAAAGGTGTAACAATAAAACAGGATAGTATAAACCGAATACATTACATTAAGCCAGTGCTTCCCCTGGGGCCAGGTTCAGATACAGTCATGTTGTCTTTTGTCAGAATGAAAGGAAAAACTAACTGGCCCAGAGAACTTATATGCAGTTTCTGTTACAAAAAACATTGATGATGTCACAATGTACACAAAGATAAACTAAGGTCTTTCTTCATTGGTCCAGGAATCAAGTCAGTTCAGTATAATGCAAATCATAGATAAATTCAAATTATTCCTCAGATAAGATGGGGCTAGCTCATTCCAACAGCTGAGCAGATGTTGTGCTTAAGGGCACTGACCTAATCCAGTTTAAACCAACCTATTTGCAATCCAAATCATTTTGAGCATTAATCCTTTATTCGCCATTAGTAGTGGATTCCTGATGGTAATGTGCAGATCAAAATGACACTAAACATGATACAATTCCTATATCCTGAGCCTTTCATACCATTGATATAAGATTATCTATGTATAAATAATCTGTAATACATTTTACTAATAAATAAATGTGGATTGGAACATTAACAGATGTGCACTATTTACAGGTGTAAGCACGAATGTAAATGTGTGTGTTATTAATCCGTGTGATTGCTTCACTAAAGATGGCATATTAATGGCAATCGCACTGTAAAACAAAATGAATCAATTTAGTTTACTTCATCTAATTATTTGACTTCCACAGGGGGCAGTAGCAGTTGTTGGATTTAATAGCTAATAGTCTTAATCTTTATATAATGATTAGTGTTTAGAGTCAAGAAAGCAGAGCAGGCAATTCACAGTAAAAGATGTATATGCTTTCTGGGTTAGCGTAACATTAATAGGAAAAACTAGTGCGCCCAAGGTGGTTTGAGCAACATATAGGTCTCTTATCCTATATTTAATGCCTAAAGCATCCCAAGATGGTTTGTTCCTGATTCCAATGAAATGAATGTGGAAAAAAGAAATAGCGATAATATAGAGTTTGGTGAGGGTCAGTTTTATGGTTGCTATCTTCAATGACTTTTGTCCAGTGACAATTTTTTTTAAAGATTACAGTGGGCACTAATAGACCCTCTGTAGTAAACTGTATTAAAATTGTCTCTTTATTTGTTTTACAATAAAATTGAATCCGATATTTAAAAAGATAAAAAGATATAAGCTAAAATATGAAATTATTGGGGGTTCATAGCTTGGATGCCATGATCGCTGGTTGCACTGACTAGGAGCACTGTGTCTTTAGCTGAAAAACTAGACAATACCCCGAGAATACTCCTTGCTTCTCTAACCACACTTGCCCCAATTAGTTGCAGAAACCGATAGAGCACAGTTAAATCCAGGCGAGACCCTCAGAACCATTGTTTTTGGAAGTGGTGGCCTGCGCCCTTTACAGTACGGCGTCCATACCCTCCTCCAGCTCATACCCTCTCTCTGTACCCTGAGGCTAATCCAACAAAGAATCTGTGCCGGGAGGTGGACCCCCCTGTTAACACCATTACTGGGCAGGTATGAGATACCTGACATCACAGGGTTGCCCCAACACCTAGACCACTCAGCGTACCTACCCACCGGCACAGCCTGGCTGCCCACCCCATTTAGCCAGACAGCGCATCTGCCCTGAAGCTCTCCGCAAACTCCAGATGTCGCTAACCGTTTCGTCCCGGTCGAAGGCCTACTTTCGGTGCAGAAGCCTCAACCTCTGTTATTCACTACCCCACCAACAAATGACTTCTAGAAGGGGCGGGGGCTAAGCGGCCGTACTCAACCATATTATCATTGTCGGACTGACACATCTCTGATCACTGAGGATAAACACTGCCTCTAATACCAACTGCCTTGTATCCCACAGGGAAATCTGCACACGTTCACAGATTTGCTGGCTGGGAGGCTGCTATTGAGCCTCGGATATCAAGCCCACAAACAAAAAGAAACAAAAAAGATAACAGAACCAACTCGTCCCAACCCACGTTCCTGCATCTGGACAAGTTTGCAGTAATGCGCTCGTGGAAGGCATACTTCCGGCTCTGAGACCTTGGTATTAGGCCCTAACTTGCTGAGGGTGCTTCACTTCCAGTAGGGGTGGGATTATGTAACCGCATAGGTAAGCTCTATAACCCACTAATGCTATGACAAACCCTGCCTCTTTGGTTGAAGTTTTATAAAAATGAATAGGGGACCCACGAGAGACTCACAGGACTGTTCTGCCACTGGTTGTAGCGTGCCCCCTGGCAATCCTCAACTGCTCACCGTTCCGTATTGAAGTTGCCCAGTAACCGCAACGGCCACAGCTGAACATCCAGCACAATAGTGTATCGGCACACCCACTACCAAACTTCGGGCCATAACAGTTTTAAATTAACATTTAGGATACCCTACACAACAGATCGCTAGTCGGAGTCTACCTTCAAACCCTGCAGGTCCAACATATTAGGTAGTCGGTCATGGCTCCTAAAAAGATCAAGCCTACTGTCTTGGCTCCTCCAATTAAATTCCATCCAAAGTCCACGTCTGCATCAAGCTCACCTTCTACGTCAAGAGGCTCTCCTCCATCGGTCTGGACCCAGGAACCAGAGGTCCCCCCTCCGCGTCCTCTCCTCCCTAATTTGGGATCAGACGGAGCACTGGACGCTCCATTAACAGCTCGTATTCTGCACCTACTTTACATCAGATGTTAACTGCCCTTTGGGCCGATCTGACTTCTGAGATGGGGGCGGTGATTCGAGGCCTGAAAACAGACATTGTTGAGCTTGAAGATCATACAGACCATCTGCAGACAAAGATGGGGGAACTGGTTGCCTCCTATAATGACCTTTCTTCCTCACACAACTCTCTTCAGAGTGAAGTTGTCTCTCTGAAGGATAAAGTTGCGGACCTAGAGGATCGCTCCCGCGGAAACAACATCAAAATCAGAGGCATTCCGGAATCTGTCTCACATACAGCTTTACAAGCCTATGTCATTTCACTATTCAAGAAACTACTACCTTCTGTGGACGTTAAGGACCTTCTAATTGACTGTATACACCGCCTCCCACGTCCTCGATCTGAGTCGGGGAAGACACTCTCCTCTGGGTCTATTTGTTCCACATAAAGGGGGCCATGCTTCGAGTGGCATGATATCCAAGCAATGCAGCACTGCTTAGTGATTTGCAGCTTTTTCAAGACCTCTTACTCACTGCCATCAACCAAAGAAGAGCTCTTCATCCAATCACGACAGCCCTGCGAGCAAATGATATTTCTTACCGATGGGGCTTCCCGGTCAAGCTGCTGGTCCGACATGAAGTCTTCACATATGTCATCTCGTCACTTTAAGCTGGCACTAAACTTCTGGAGGTATGGCACATGCCTCTTCCATCTTGATCCGCTGCTAGCAAGCCCCCGCATCAACCAGAATGGACTGATGTTTCTAAAGACTGAGGCTTACTGTTTCTGTTGAAGTCTTATAGCTTCTACCTCTGACTAAATAAGTACAACTGTTAGCAATGTTATTGTCTAATTTTTAATGTTTAATGTTTGAAATGTTATGTTCTAAGTTTTTGATTCACAAGCCATGATGTGTGGTAATAGTCTTTAGGTTTGGTGTGTGGGGAGCCTGGGTTCCCCTGGAGGATGCGCATCCCCCCTCGCATTGCTTACATTGCATTGCTATACTACTGTTACCTACAATTTATTAGATGTACCATTTGATGTTATATTGATGCTACATTGTTACTGTCCCCCTTTTCCTTCTCTGGGTGCTACATGAGTGGGATTTAGTTTCACCACAACTCCCCATGATGCCCAGTTTTCCACACGCCTTCCTCTGAGGCAAATGCTCTGACCCCGTTCCTCTGGTCAGTTCAGTTTTTTTTCTCTTTTCTTCCCTTGAACCTCTCCAGCCTGGTCCCCTCCCTTTCCCCCGATCACTCAAATAACATGTCTCAGGAACAGAACAGGGTCCCTAGCTATAAATATCCCCTTTCAGGTTCTATAACTCATGGTTCAGTTTTAGTCTTTGAATGTTAAGGAACTTAACTCCCCAAATAAAGCCCAACTGGCACTTACCACATTCCACAGACGCAGAACAGATGTAATAGCTCTTCAAAAAACACATTTTTCATCCCATCACTCCTCCTACTGAGAGACCCAGAGGCCTGTACTTATTTATTTAATTGTTATTCCTTTGCTGTTGCTAATAAATCGCTTTGTGAGTTGGAACCAAACAAAACTTAGCAGACAATGATTATTGCTAATAGATAAAGTAACTTTAATACCATCTAGTCATGCTGGGAGATTTCAACCGGACCTTTGACCCCAAAAAAGACAAGTCCAGACCACAAAGATCAGCGGGACCTGACCCAACCCTTGGACCTTCTACCGCTTTTGGTAAACTGTTAGCGGAGCATGATCTATATGACATTTGGCAGGCTAAATCTCCAATTGTACAAGAATATACCTACCACTCCGGGGTTCATAACACATACTCCAGAATAGATATGGTCCTGACAGATAAATGGACACTTCAACACACCAGTATTATTAACATACTCCCTATCACATGGTCAGGCCATGCTCCAATACAGTGGTCCTGGAACCTACAACTCGCTAAAATTCTCCCGAGACCTTGGCGGATGCCGGCCTACCTACCTACTTACCTCTTTGGAACCCAGGATCGCTTTTTCTGAAGCGTTGTCACAATACATTCAGATTAACAACCCAGATGATTTATCTCTTTCTGCTCATTGGTGTGCACTGAAAGCAGTCCTGGCCATCCAAATAGGTGCTCTCTTAAAAAAGCAATACCTTTCCCATCAATGAACTCTTGAGTACACTCTAACCACTCTGGAATTACAAATCCAGACGTGCCCCTACAAAGCTCTCCGAAGAGAAAAAAATGTTGTTAGGAAACAGCTCAATACACTTTTCATATCCCCCATAAAATCAGCTCTCACTAAATTCTACTCCACGGGCAACAGAGCAAGACGACTTTTGGCCCGTAATCTTAGAGGAAAACAAGCCAAAAATTGATCTACAACCCCGCTGACATAGCAAATCAATTCTCTAAATATTACGCCAGACTTTATAACTTGCAGGATTGCAAAGACAAGGTACAACCATCAGAAATCTCCATATCTACTTTCATCCACCACCTTACCCTGCCTTCATTAGATGTAAATGGTTTGGAGCTATTTAATCTCCCTTGGTCCCAGCGTGAGGTAGAAGATGTCATCAAATGCCTCCTGAAAGACAAAGCCCCTGGTCCGGATGGTTTTGTTAATGCCTTCTACACCACGTTTAGGTCAGAGCTGGCCCTGCTTCTCACCAATATTTTTAACAATGTTTTGATCGGCGGTAGCTTCCCAGCTGAGATGTTGGAAGCACAAATAATAACTATCCCCAAACCTGGTAAGGGCCATTCCGAATGTAAGAACTACAGAACCATAGCGCTACTCAACATTGACCTGAAAAATTTATGCTAGGTTGATAGCTGACCGTCAGAATCCTCTTTTACCACAGTTGATCCATCTGGATCAGGTTGGCTTCATATTGGGTCGTCAGGCATCAGATAATATGCGCCGCATTTTGGATGTGATGGACCTCCTGTCTGGGACCGGAGAGGAGCTTGTTATGCTTTCTTTGGATGCAGAGAAAGCTTTTGATTGGCTCCACTTGTTTTATATGAAATAAATATTACTTAAATTTTGTATACAGGGAAATATACTACGCTCCATATTTGCCCTATATCAGGGAACTTCTGAGAAGGTATTTAGTAACGGTTTCCTATCTTCCCCTTACCATATAACCAATGGAACAAGGCAGGGGTGCCCCCTCTCCCCTCTGATGTTTGTTCTGGCCATAGAACCTCTAGCACATACAATTAGACAAGTTGCAAACTTCCCGGGTATTACTTTTCGCTCCTATACACACAAACTGTGTCTGTTCGCAGACGATATATTTGTTACCTGCCTGGAGACCTCGCTGTCAGCCCTGAAACACATCTTGCACAGTTATAATGCGGCCTCATTCTACATATTGAACATCACTAAATCTATATAATAGGCCCACCCTATCACATACTGCAATCCTCACTATCGACCCTGCAAAAGCAATTTCCTTTTTTTTGGGTAAGGGACTCTCTGCCATATCTGGGCATACACATTCCCCCTACCCTATCTACTATATTTGAAATTAATTTTTCCTAGATTTTTCTCCATCTTACCTCCTTGGCCACAAACTGAATTAACGTTGAGGTCTCCTTGCTGGGCCGCATAGCTGTCTTTAAAATTATGTTGTTACCCAAACTCATGTATATTTTTCGCACTATACCATATATTGTACCTAAACGATTGATGGCCCGCTTCCACACACTAATGATGACATACGTGTAGAGACAGAAACACCCCCTTCTCACCCACAAAGTATGGCTCTATCTAAGCTGCGTGGGGGTTTGATGCCTCCCACATTAAATCACTATCAAGAAGCCTATATATTGACCCATCTGCGTGATTGGGCACTTCGCCTAGCCACTAAGCCATCGGTAGACATTGAAAGGGCCCTGTGCCCAAGCTATCCTCTATGTGACCTTCTCTGAACTCCCAGGCCTGCCTGTCTGCCTCTTAGCTGTCTATAGATTACTGTCCATCTCAGATGCCATGCAGGTGTGGGACTGGGTTATTGGGTTACATACAGATTTTGCACTTGCATCCTGCAATCTCTCCCTTCAAGCGGTATGCAAACTCATTCCAGATTTCATTCTCACCACCTGGAAAGACAGGGAGATCACCTTCCTGTCAGATTTATTTGCCCAGAGCCTCTTTCTTCCCTTCTCTCTTCTCCAAGATTGTTATAGCTTACCCTCATTGGATAAGTACTTGCAAGTCAGGCACTGGGTGATGACCGTCTCTAAGACCCCTTACTTTCTCTCCTCGGGCCCAACTTCTGTTTTAGATAGACTGACAAAGGGTGTCAATAAAGGTGATATAACATTCTGGTATCAATACCTTCAATCCTTGATCCCTTCCACTAAATCCCCAGCCCAACTTTGGTGAGAAGCAGATGTGAGCCTAACCCAAAATGTAAAAATGCATCAATCACTCAGAAATGCAGGTCAAGCTCCTCAACCGGCTATACCTTACCCCAGACCAGCTACATAAGATCTAAGATCTGGCCAACAAATGTAAATTCTGCTGGCACCACTGTGCTCAGGTAGCTGATGTCCTCCACGTCTTCTGGATATGCCTGGTGCTTCAGCCACTCTGGGGCGAGGTATTTGCCTTGATTTCCACTGTCTTAAACACCACCGTTGCTCCAGACCCTGCCTTAACTCTTCTTCATATATATCTGACTTCCATTCCTAAACAAGGCCGATACCTCTTGCGGCACATATTGATAGCTGCTAGAGCGACAATAGCCCAAAACTGGAAGTCCCACACCTCCCCTACTACTACCCGAATAATTTCAAAGATCCAGTACAGCTTTGAGATAGAGCCCATAGACATGTCCTATTCCATATCTGCATCAGCTCCTAATATGAAAAGGTTTAGATGGCATGAATATGTTACAGACGGCCCTGGGACACCCCGAAACATCTCGGATTCTCCACCATCCCCCTCTCTAGCGGCCCTCATAGATTCCCCTCAGTCCAACGAACAGACTACACCCTCCGGCATCCCTGCCATACTACGAGTATTTTCAGGCTGTCAAAATGAAGGATGATATGGTTTGATGTATACTTCTACCCTTCTGTATGTATATTGCTGATTTTATGAACCTTGCTTCAACTGAGTCACCCTCCCCCCATGTGGGGGTCCCCCATGTGATCCTCCTTGTGTGATTTCCCCTGTTTTCTTTTTTCTGTACCCCATATATATTTGAAAAGTTTCAATAAAAAAATATTGATGACAAAAAAAATATGAAATTATTATAATAGAAATAAATTTTATTAAAAACAAACAAATGTGGATACATGAATCTGCATTTGGAAACTGAATCCATTCTGGTAAATCTTAATGAGTGCTGGGTTCAGAATAATTCTATTTTGTGGGAAGGCTACTTCAGTGAAAATAACCAGATGTCTAATCGCTGTATCCTCTGGGATGCCTTTAAAGCTTTTCTTAGAGGAACATTCTTAAAAGAGTTGCCAAAATAAAAAATTGCCAGAATTAGAGCCGAAAAAGAGAACTGGACTGTTTATATATGATCTCACGTTCAAAAGAAAACAGACATAGGTGGCTGTGTGCACAGTTAGAGTGGTTTGACCATTCATTTGTTAAGTTCAAGTGCAGGCTCCTTTTCTTCTAGGCACTTACAATATACCCAGATGGACATGGGAAGGAGCATTGTTAGCTGCCTATCCAGGGATGAATTGGTCAGTAGAACCATTCTAGCTATACTTGACAGCCACAAAGTCAAACATTTTACAGGTAAATAAATAGCCAAGACTTTAAAAAAAAAAAAAAATTATATTTGCTAACTTTCAGAGCACAGATGCCCCTTCATCAGGCACGTTTACAAATGAATGACTGAGAAAAAGGCACAACATTTAAGAGCTGTTACATCAAGAAATTTGCACAGGGGGGGGGGGGGAATACATCATCAAGATTTATTGAATAGACACACCATCCCTCTAATCTGAGGGAGGGGGTGTCACGGGCCGAGGCAGTACCAAGCCTCTGCGACTCACGTCTCCTAGGCAGCGGTCGGGACGCTGGTTTATGTTATGAGCGCTGCGTCCCAGCATTAGATGGCAGCTGGGTACATGCGCAGATAGATTAATACATTTTTTTCATTAGCCCTTGGGGGGGTTCTTAATTCATCATCAGCCTCCTGTGTACAAAGTACAGGATATATTGGCACCTTCAGTGGAGATGTGTAAGACTTCTACCCTCCCCAGGCACAAGCCAAAACAAGGCTAAATTTGAGCCCTTAAGTACAAATACCCTATGAGGAATGGGTTGACTTCCACCTTTATTCTCAGATGTTGCAGTTTATCGCACTGGCACAGCTTCCTATTTATGTTTTTCATAGTTTTCTTCAATTCAGATATGTCACTAATATTCATTTCAGTGACTCTACCTCAGATTATTATTATTATTATTATTTATTTATAGGGCGCCACTAGGTATCCGTAGCGCCGTACAGGGACAGACAGAAATACGGTACAGGGTGAGGGATTAGGGAGTCTCTGATAAAAAAAAATTACTGTTAACTGGTACATGTAAAATATTATTCATCTAAATGGGAGAGTGACCTCTCTAATGAGGAATAGAATCAAATACTTAAAAGTACAAAACTCTACATTGTGTCTCAGATATCAACAGATACACTTGTTTATACTCCATAGGGTTTATCCAAAGAAGAAGCAATTGAATTTGTCCAAAATGTAGATTAAGTGACAGCTCATTTTAGCATATGCTTTGGGACTGTATCATGTGGTGAGGTGATTTTGGGTGAATTTTTATAATGTGTGAATAATACAGTATCTGCAGCCTATCTTCTTGATGCTTGGGTGTTTCTATATGGTATCTTCTTTGAGGATAATACTAAGAAAACTATTTACAAATATATACCTTACTTGGTAACTTTGGTAAAGGTTATCCTGGCATGAACTTGTCTTACTACTGATTCCCCTGACTTCCAGAAATAGAGATTGTTTGTTCATGATATGATGAAGTATGAAAGGTATAGGCACACTAATAGGTACAGAGTGCTCTCTGTACACTAATCAAGAAACAGAGCGTGCATGAGAGACCTGGAATTAATTGAATAAATTAATAAATAGTTGAGTATTAGTTCCTTGGATTGCTTTGCTTTTGTGTACAAAAGTTGTAATTTGGATATTTAGGGCTAGATTTACTAAACTGCGGGAAGTGGAGATGTCGCCTATAGCAACCAGTCAGATTCTAGCTGTCATTTATTTAATGCATTCTACAAAATGATAGCTAGAATCTGATTGATTGCCATAGGCAACATCTCCACTTTTTCAAACCCGCAGTTTAATAAATATACCCCCTAATGTTTATGGGTGATTTTTTGTATTTCTATGTACTTGTTTTTGTTATTAAAATCTCATTAAAAATATACGATATAACAAAACAGACAAATGTGTGATTATTTTAAAATCGAACCATATTTAATATTGGTCTGAATTACTGGCTGTTGTGAATAAATATAAAATGTATTAACCTCAAATAAGTTGTTAGCAATGTTGTTGAAATGAAGGCACTGACTGTGTCTAAGTTATAGTGCTATTGGAATTAAGAGACTGCTCTGTTATGATAAATGTGGACACAAAGAAAAAAGTGCTATTATGTATTTTTAGTGGCTAATAGTAGAAAATGTAAATTATGCATTGTCCAATTGCAGTATAAAATTATAATAAACATGCAGATTAAGGAATGGCATAGTTTGTTATATCCAGGGCCGGATTAACCATAGGGCTAACTGGGCTACAGCCCAGGGGCCTATGGCATCCAGGGGGCCCTTGAAAGTGCTCAGCAGCAGTATTGATCGGTCGGGGGCTGGGGCGCCCCCGGCGCGATCAGTGCCGCTGAGCACTTTCACTGCGGTCCTTCTCCGGCGCGCTGTAGTCTCCTTACTGAGAAGATCTTGTGAGTCTCACTCTCACGAGATCTCCTCAGTAAAGAGCATACAGCGCGCCAGAGAAGGAGAGGGGGGGGGGGGCGCGGGCAGCTCGGATCAAGGGGGGGGCCCTCACGGGGGAATGGAGGCTCCCTTAGCCCAGGGGCCTCCATTCCCTTAATCCGGCCCTGGTTATATCACATACAGAGTGGTAATAACTTTAGGGAAGTTGAATTGCGGAAGGAGCGATTTGACAGGAGAATAAGATGTATCCTTATTAATGTGTCAATAAAGAGCCTAGATCAAAAATCTAGGCTGAAGCCTGCTCATAATAATATTTTCACTTTGTATAGGCATTTTTCCTTGATTCTTGAATATGCTTCCAGGTTGTCACCTCCAGAAGTCTTCTTTTGCATGTGAAGGTAAGAAGTGGTTAGAAATGCTCTTCATTATTAACAATTTTTTTGCCATTCACATGTCTAAATTCCTAAGTTTGATTTCTTTTTGCGTGTCCCGCATCCTAAAGGCCAAAAAAGCACTCCAGCCTGCAGACTACTCCATCTATTTTGCATGTTATAAAACTTTTTATTTATAAATTCTTTACGTTGGAGACAGCAATAATAAGACTGACCCTTTCAGATCTCCATATCACCGTCATTTATTTGTTTCATGTGCGTTCCATTGGTATCAGGAACAGTGTCGGACTGGGACATGAAGGGCCCACCGGGGGAAATGCAGCGGTAGGGGCCCACTACAATGGGGTGTGGCCAACTGTAAGAGGGGTTGTGGTCAGTCATTAAAGGGGATGGGGTCAGGCCATGGAGGACAACGTATAGCACCTTAGTATGGTCCATAAAGAAAAAGAGGACATTTGCAGTGAGGAGCCGCGAAGGAAAAGACAGAAGAGAAGAAAGAAGTCAATAGGAAAGTAAGTGAAGGGGAGCAAATGCAGCATGGAGGGCACTGTGTGAAACAGGGGAGACAGGGAAAGGGGAGGGATGAATTGAATACAATCAATCATCATCAGCTATTTGTGTGCTGTCCATTCTTTGTGGTTAGTGTTCTCTCCCCTCATAGTGTACACAGAAAACAAATGCTATACTACAGTACTAGAGATCAACCATTCATCATATGAAAACCACAATATAAGGGTATAGACTAAAAATTAATATATCCATGAAGCACTATGGAGACCACAAAATTATTAGCATAAAAATATATGCACATTTAAAATATTACATAAATCTAATTACACTCTAGACACTGGCAAATAAAAACAGGACTCTAAAAAATGATCTACCCACAAAATGTACACTCAATAATAATCCAATGCCACTACAAAGGACAAAAGCAAAACATTAATATTAAAGCATATAGCAGATGCAATCCTATAAGGACCTAACTGTCTGAATGTGTTTTATTCTGATTAAGATATGCTTCTAAAGGGAATAGAGTCCCACAATTGATTGAAAACAAATAAACATGGAACATGATATAAACAGTGAATTTGGTTACTAGTTTATTAGGAATCCATTCATTGGTCAGCTGCAATAGGATCCTTTTATAGAGGCACTGAAGACGTATATTGCAATGAAGCCATTCTAATTTATCTCCCTCCCTCCGAGGTCACACAGTGGAGAGCTCTAGAGAAGTTTGCACGATTTATTACTTACTGATTACACGGACTCACACTGCAGTTAGGATGGCAACTTTATGACTACAGGACGCCTGCAACTACAGCAGAAGGAGTAATCTGCGATCTGTGTCACTGTGAAGCATTTCTGCCTCTCTCTGTCTCAGGAGCAGGAAGTGTTCTCACGTGCTGGCTGTAGGCAGGGATTAGTTTGACAGTCTCCGTTTCATATGTAGACTGACCGCAACTCGGTAATTCTCTGCTCTGCCTCACCAACAAAGAGGGCGGGGTTATCAGGCAACAGGGCCTCCCGGGGGATACCCCGGCTCCCCGGCAGGCCAGTCCGACACTGATCAGGAATGCTAAATACACAAAGTGGATAGTGAGAGCAAGAAGACCTGCACCAAAGTAGACAGGTAGGAAGCGTTAGGGATAGAGTGTAGGTTAAGAATTCTTTTTTACATTCCACAAACCATCTTCTAGTTGCCTGTTTCTACTTATAACCCTAACCCAGAAAGATTATAAACATTTTACTGTGAATTCTTTGCTGTGCTTGCTTGACTCTAAACACAAAGAATTATAACATAAAGACCTTTAGTTATTAAATGTAATGAATGCAACCCCAACCCCTTACATACCGATGTTTTGTATGAGACACAACAGAGATTCAGCCACTCTTTTACAATATAAAGTATAATAAAAACTACTTTATTGCACTAATCATTGTTTTTCTTTAAACTTTATTTTTTTACGGTCAAACAATAGTCACACAATGAAGTTGAAACAGGGATCAGTATAATTAAACAGGTAAAATAAATTCTGAAATAATAACAACAAGAAGCAGTAAAAAAAACAAAAAAACCTTGAGAAGTTCAGTAAAATTGACAATGTGCAAGGAATTGTCAAGGGGTAGAAGAAAAAAAAAGGGGGGGGGGCAGGAAAGAATAGAATATCAAAGAAGCTTATGAGATGTTGAGAACACAATAGGATGCTCTATATATATTAAAAAGAGCCCAGGGTGCCCAGGTCTTAGAACAGTTTTTCCCAAACTTTTGCAGTTTGCGGCACCCTTAGAGTTTCTATAATTTTTTTCAAGGCACCCCTCCAAAATAATTACAGAGCAGTATCGTTTTATAAGTAGTTGGGTCAAAAAAACGTAATAAGTATTTAGGTCAGGACAGAAATACTTATTTAGCTGTATGCAAAAATAATACACATAAATTCAAGGGAAAAGAATATTTTTATATATTTGTTTCAATTATATTTCTGTCAAAGAATAATTTACAGCTAGCTAACACTGTGCCCGCTTCATCTCCACACACTCTGTGCCCTCCTTCATCTCTACACACCCTGTGCCCTGCTTTATCTCCACACACTCTGTGCCCTCCTTCATCTCCACACACTCTGTGCCCTCCTTCATCTTCACACACTCTGTGCCCTCCTTCACTCCTTCATATCCACACACTCTGTGCCCCCTGCATCCACACCCTCTGTGCCCCTGCATCCACACACTCTGTGCCCCTGCAACCACACCCTCTGTGCCCCTGCATCCACACACTCTGTGCCCTTGCATCCAGGGCTGCCAAGAGGAATTCAGGGCCCGGGTACAACAAATTCATGGGGCCCCCTCATAGTCGAGTAAGCCCTAAAAAAAATTTGCACCGCCGTTAGGGGCGTGGCTAGCCTAACGCTGGTGCAATTTTTTTTTGGGGTGTGGTCATACATTTGGGCGCTGTAATGCGCCATTGGGGCGTGGCTAGCACATCAAAATCACTAGGTGCTGAATTCACCAGAGCGTCACATATGTCCCAGCACTCCTGACTATTAAGACATCTAGCATCACAGTGTAGTATACAAAGAATGCAGTGTGTACACAAAGAGTTCAGTCTTGGCCTGCACCGTACATTGGGCACGACACTCACCAAAAATTCCCATTGTCCCTACTAGAATCACAACATTTCACACACTCTGCTGCTCTCTCCTACTTCTGCTCACTTTCACCACTTGTGACTGCTGCTTTCTTTAGTTGCGGCTTGTCCGGATCCTGGAATGTTGGAGGACCTATTTGGGAAAAAAAATGGCTACATTTAGACAATTACAGCCAGCCCTGGCGTTAAATCAATAGCACCCACGATTAATAATTAGGCCTTCCTCCAGCCCCAACATTAAAATAATAGTATTCACATTTAATAAATAAACCTATTTCCCTTCCTGCAAACAGCCTAGCATTACCTATTTCCCGCAAACCATCACTGCCATTAATAAATTCATAGTCACATTTAATAAATAGACCTCATTCTCCCTAAACTCACCCCCATATTCAATAGCCCCCAAACCACCCCATCTTAAATTAATAGTCCCCACTATTAAATGTGCCTCTCCCCTTTTTTTTTTTTTCTGTTTCTCTCCCCTTTTTTATTTATTCTATGTTTCTCTCCCCTTTTTTATTTATTCTGTGCTTCTCTCCCCTTTTTTATTTATTCTATGTTTCTCTCCCCTTTTTTATTTATTCTGTGCTTCTCTCCACTTTTTTATTTATTCTATGTTTCTCTCCACTTTTTTTATTTATTCTATGTTTCTCTCCCCTTTTTTATTTATTCTCAGCCTCTCTCTCCCGTTTTTTTACTCCCCCTTCTTTATAGCACTGTCCCTTTCCTCCCCTTTCTCTCCGTTTCTTTACTTACCTCCTATCAGCTTCTTTCTTTTTCTCTTTTCTTCTCTTCTGTCTTCTCTTCTTTCTTCTGGTTTTGTCTTGTCTGGCGCTCCTCACTGACTGACCGGCGTGACTTGATGACGTCACGCCCGACAGTCAGTGTGAATGGAGAAGAGGAAAGGAGGGACGCGGCGCCGCGGTCACGTAAGTATTTTTTTTTTGTTTGTTTGTTTTATTGTTCCAGCTCCCCCCATCAACGAACCGAAAAAAAAATACATAAAAAAACCGCAAGATTAAAAAAAAAAAAAAAAAGAAAAATTAAAAATTAGAACAGAGGGCCGGGCCCGGGTAAAATGTACCCACTCCCCCCCCCCCTCTTGGCAGCCCTGCTTGCATCCACACACTCTGTGCCTCCTGCATCCACACACTCTGTGCCCCTGCATCCACACACTCTGTGCCCCCTTCATCCACTCACTCTGCCCCTCTGCATCCACTCCCTCTGCCTCTCTGCATCCTCACTCTGCCCCCTCCTGTTTCCTATCACCAATCCACTACGTTTATTTACTTGCCATACTTGACCTTCTTTCTTCTATTTAACATGTTTTTTCTTCTGTCTTAACTATTCGGCGGTGCCTGGGACCCAGCATCCTACAGGACACATTACTTTTAACAGTAGCACGGCCAATTGAATTCCCCCCTATGTGTAATGCTCTCAAACCTCAGACCAATCCTATCCATCCAATACTTCATCAATGTCTGATTCCCATGCACATGGGAGTCATTACTAGGGGATCTAGGTACAGCAAGCTCGGCATGGAGTGTGGAGACCAAACCTTTGGTGGAGGCTTGCCTCACGCAGAGAGATTCAAATGGGGTAAGGGACCTGGTTGGTTACTGCACTAATCTTTTATAAGATCATTTGATATGTAATATTTTAACCTTTCACACATGCTCTGATTTCAAGTAGTATAAATAGTTTTTATAATATAGCATATATTCATCATTATATTTTTATGTATAAGAGCTTAGCTGCCACAACAATAAAATATTTGTAAATCAAAGGGAAAAGTAATTATAAAAAATGTAAATTATGCTAGTTTTGTGTTAGTTAATGAATCAGGCCCAATGTTTCAGGAGCTTGTGACTGTTGAACAGTCAGACGGGAGCAGAAACTGTCTGGAGGCCAAAAGATCCTAATAGTGGCACCAAAGGCAGGAATGGTACTATATAAATAAAAAATAATGTCAATTCTAGACAATATTTTTAATTCAGTCTCACGTTATTAATTACACATTATGCCTATTCCCTGTAGCATCCTTTTCCTCGGTCCTGTTAAGATGTCACTAAGCAAAATGACTCCTAGGATGAAATGTGAAAAAAGGTTTGCATCCCATTAGATACAGAATAGAGAAAAGTTTGAGAGTTTGTGATCAAAAATAACATATAATACCACCCACTAACTATATACTTATGGAGCACGCCTAATTGGTCAGAATATTAAAGCCTGCAGTTCTCTGCATAATTTATTTTCCCTCAGTGTTCATTATGGTATTAAACCTCAGTTCTTCCACATCCACTATAACAGACCATCTCAGACAGTGCATCTTTTTGATATCGACCTGAAGTGTTGTTAACAGTAGAAATAACCCCCAATATGCTAACAATTATATTTTTTTTTAAATATGTTTATTTATAACAGCAATGGTGATTGTACAACATGTAAATAAAAGAAACAACACAGAAATATCTGTATCAGTGGTATGCCAGATAACACAAAACAGGAACTTCTGTACATTGAAAATAATGCTAATAAAACTGTGTACATCTGGATCACTTGTCATTGAATTTTCTGTTTGTAGGGGAGAGGTAGAAGACATTGGGAAGGAGGAAGGATGGGAAGGGGGGCATGGGGGATAGGACAGGGAGGGATAGAGAAGGGGGGGACTGCCATTTTGTGCAAAGTCAAGAAAGGAAAGTGGGTGAATGTAGGTGTGAACAACAAGGAAAAGAATGATGGACAGTGTGTATACTACTGAGATTCAGGAATGGGTGACTGATGTTATGTATACCAGGGGTCCCATACCCTGTGGAAGTGAGCAATCTTATCTTGAGGCAATCAGGTAATGTATTCCATTGAGGTGATATACTAGATATGGAATTTCAAAGTACATATGCCGGATCAAATTGTTGGTAGGGTTAGTGAGCTGCTTCAGTGGGTAGCATTGCAACAGATGCGGTAGAAAGACCCCACATAGCCGCAATTCCTCCAACACAGACTGAAAGTGTCCAGATAAATTTTGGGATTTTTGGTTGACACCTAATGCCATCTTGTGTAAATTTTATATGCGCTTTCTTTTATGGTCGTATTATTGGAAACTTTAGCAACACGGTTATGAATAAATGACAATCCCTCTCAGGCTAAAGACTTCTGGGTGTCCTGTTCCAAAGCCAATTTAAGCAATTCGGATGGAATTTCTGTGGGGGTAAGAATAGCATGGTACATGAAGGAGACAAGTTCACCATGCCCCACCCGGTACATACATTGTCGTTCAAGAAGTGTCGGACTATGCAATTTAGCTGATTTGGACAGAGGCAGACAGATGTATGGTTAAAGCTTCGGACTTGGAATTCTTGACTTTATAGAACGAAAACTTAGCATACATTGACAGTTCCTTATGAAGGCTAGGAAGGGAGATCACCGAGCTAGTCAACAGGACATCATCAGCAAATAAGCATAGTTCCTATTGTAAAGGGTCAATTTTTATCAACTGTATGTCCTTGTTCAGCCGGATTGTAGCTGCAAGAGGTTCAATACACAAGGCATAAAGCAAGGGTGAAAGAGGACAACCTTGCTTTGTACCATTGCCCAAGATAAATATAGATGAGGTTGTTCCAATGGTCAATGCCACTGATGAAAGCTGTTGATAGAGCTCTTGGCTGGCTTGCAAAAAATTGCCACGAAGGCCGACGTGTCATACTGTCCTAAACCTTAAAGGCTAGGAAGGTCGATCGAATGCTTTTTCTGCATCAAGTACCAATATAACAAATGGAGTTTTTGTTGCATTAAGGTGAGAAATTATATCTATCTTTCTCCTGGGATTTTCTTTTGGTGGGAACAAACCCGACCTGATCAGGGTGTATCCATAAAGTCAAATAGTGGTTAAGACGATTGGCCAGAACTTTTGCGAAAAGTTTTACATTAGCATTCAAAAGCGATATTGGCCTGTAATTAGAGCAATGGGAGACATCTTTATTCAGCTTTGGCATAATGATGATAGTGAAATGAATATAGAATCTAGATGGAATTTGGCACCTTTTCCCGAGCAAACACTTTATAATAAGACATCACATAGCCATCAGGGTCAAGGGCCTAAGATGATTTTTGGCTTTTGATAGCTAGGGTAATTTCCTCCTCAGTGATGTAAGGATTCAGAAATACAACGTGTGCAGGGGATCATTTAGGAAGAGAGTGCTTATCCTGAAATTTATCCTATGGAGAGGAAAATAGTTGGGTATATTGTACAGCGATTTGACATAATAATGAAACATGTCGTTAATGATTCTAAGATAGTAAGCAAGTGATCCCTTCGTATCTCTAATAGCCGTGGTGGATCGCAATGCTCTTTTAGCTTTCAACCTATTCGCCAAGAGTGCATCTGCTTTGATTTCCTTTTCGGAAAATATTGGTTCAACCAGCATAAGCTACGTTTTATTATTCTGCTTGTATCATGTGTATTTCACCTCTCAGCTTTTGGATCTGCCGTAACAAAGTAGGAGAATGCAAACATTTGTGAAGGAGTTCCACCCCATGTATTTGGGTAATAATTTGGCTGAGAGCCAAATTATTTTTCAGTGAGAGGCAATTTTATTAATCTCACCCCACATGACGGCCTTTTGGGCTTCGCACACTGTTGGGGATGGGACTTCTGGCCACAAATTTAGGTCAAAATAGTCCTTAATGGAGGCCAAGGGTTCTTCAATAAATTAAAAGATGCTGAGAGTATGGAATGGTCAGACCAGGTATTGGTAATTATGTGAGAAGAGTAAAATGTGTAATCCCCTCCAAATATCAAACAGGCCAGCTTTGACCATATGTTTGTGTAGAGCGTTAGTGTGAGGGGAAGGCAAAGGGGAAGTCCTGGAGGGCAATTTATCTAGATTGGGAGAAAGAACAGTATTAAAATCTCCACCGACCAGGAATAACCCCTTGCGCATGTGGAAGAGGGACATAAAAAATTACTGAAAGAAAACTGATTGACCTTTGTTCAGCGCATAAACGTCGGACAGAGTAATGTCCAGTCGCCCAATTTTACCCATTAGGATAAGAAAGCGACTATCAGTGTCAATTTTGGAGTCTACAAGCATGAAAGTGAAGTTGTTCCGTATCATGATAGCTACTCCATTTTTTTTCGAACAGTAGGATGTGTAATGAACTGATGAATACCGATGCGAGGACACAGAGGGATGGCCACTCGATTTAAAGTGGGTTTCCTGTATGAAAACGAATGCACCATTAAGTTTATGAACAGTTTTAAAAAACAAGGAGCCTTTTTTGGGGGTAATCAATTCTTTAACATTAATGGACAGAAAAGTGTAGACATGATAGAAAATAAAAAAATGAAAGAATGTTGAGGATTAGTAAACAAGATCGAAATTGCAGGGATAGTAAAACCAATAAACTATATAGTAAGAAAGAAATACAGAGGCGACAGCACAGGGACAGGTGAGGTAGTGGGTGTGTAGAGAAGAGGGAACGTAGACAAAACCTCAAAGGTAGAGCGGATGCTTGCGAGTTTTGTGCTTGGCAAAGACTAAAATGAGTGTAAACTTGAAGTGTTAAGGTAAGTTAGGGAACCCTGGCATCAAGTTTGGGAGAGACAAAGACAGTGAAACCAAAAAGAAAGGTTAACCACTGGGCTAACTAAAAGCCCTGGTTCCAAAATTCCCAACGTAGGTGGGTGCAGCAGCAACCAAGGGATGGGATATATTATGCAGCAAGTGAACAGTCAGTTATTGAAGTTGGTGTTAGAAGTGTGAAAAATGGGCAAGCAGACGTATCCCGTCCAGCCCAATAACACAGAGGAGCTACTGTAACACAAATTGCTGCAAAAGTGAATGCAGTCTATGATAGAAAGGTGCCAGAAAACACAATGCATCACAGCTCGCTGCAAAATGGACCATGTTGCACAGACTGATCAGAGTGCCCACGCTGACCCCTGTTCACCGCCGAAAGTTTCTATGGAGCAATGGAAAAAGGTGGCCTGGTCTGATGGATCACGTTTTCCTTTAGATCAGGTGGATGGCCGGCTGTGTGTGCATCGTTTACCTGTACACTCCTACATGGCAACGGTATTCCCTGATGGAAGTGGTCTCTTTCAGCAGGATAGTGTTCCCTGCCACATTGCAAAATTAGTTTAAAAATGGTTTGAGGAACATCACAAAGAGTTCAAGGTGTTGACTTGGCCTCCAAATTCTCCAGATCTCAATCTGATTGAGCATCTATGAGATGTGCTGGAAAAACAATTCAGAGCCATGAAGGCCCCACCTCGTAACTAACAGGGCTTAAAGGATCTGCTGCTAATGTCTTGGTGCCAGATACCACAGTACACCTTCAGAGGGCTTGAGGAGTCCATGCCACGTAGGGTCAGAGCTGTTTTGGTGGAACGAGGGGGGACCGATATTAGAAAGGTGGGGAGTTTGACTGTTGTGTTGTGTTGTTGTGGCTGATCAGTATATATACATACATATACATCTCTGAATGGTTTTGTAGCTCTGCTGGCTGTCAAAATCACTTAAGCCTGTCTCACATTTAGTGACACAATTCAACCCATAAATGATCATTCCCAATGTGTTTTTTTTTCCATTAAATGTGTATTAAAAAGAATTCCCCAGATCTGACCTCCCTCCTTTGTTAAAAATTACACCTTGAATCTGACCCCTATCCTTAGTTAAAAATCAGATTCCATCTCTTACCACCTTCCCTGTTTAAAAATGAAACCTCAGAACTGACACCCATGAAGCTTCCTGCACTCTGATTGGTGGTAAGCTGCATCGTTCCACCAATAACTCTGTGGAGACTTCCCATCACTCTGATTGGTGGATGTCCAGAATGTGCAGCAGCTGGCAGCCCCAAATATGCTCCAGTGGTACTGGCTTGGGGGGCAGATGCCCAATCCGTTCCTGCAGTGATGGTAACCATCACATGTTCCTTTTGATGTCATATAATATTCAATAACTTTAGTAAACCTTTCTAGCTTAATTTGGTTAAGGTGAACAGAGAAACTCTCATCACTGGTAATATAGTTAATGGCTTTGGGGTCAGTAAATCGAGATTGCTTGATGTTATATTCACACCCCTGTTAAAGGAAGCCTTAATAAATGAAATGTTGACTTCCTCCTATATATCACTTTTAGTCTTCTGTTACTTTGATTCTGCAGCTGATTATACTCAAACTTTCCAAACTAGACCGTTAACCTGTAAGTGACCATGTTTCTTGAATACAAAACATTCACATATTTCATGTTGCTGACTATAGATTTTACCCCAGTTTTAGTACTGCTTTTATTGTGCTCTTGGAACATTGTCATTGCCGCTGATCTCTGCTCGTTTTTATTGATAAGCTGATCTTTTTAATATTCTAAAGTGAACTCATTGACTGGTTGAGCTTCGAGTGTGGTCACAAGCCTAATCGTCTAGGTAGCAATGACCACTGAGTAGCAATGCTGCTGCATGGCCGTCTTTTATTTCTTGTCCAATACTGACTATCTGATTAAATACAATTTATTGCTGAGATTTAGGGCCTGAGTCATAACGCTGGTGTTCAGTAGTTTATTGGTGGGGGGAGCAGGGTAGTGGGGGAAAAAAATCCAGATACTCACCTGATCGCAGCCCCGCCGTCCCTCCTTCTTCCTCTCTGCACTATTTACACTGAATGTCAGGCGTGACATCATCAAGTCACGCCTGACACTCAGTGAGGAACTGTGCAGAGAGGAACAAGACAGAAGCAAGAAGACAGAAGAAAAGAGAAGAGAAGAGAGGGAAAAAAGCTAATACAAAGGTAAGTAAATAAAAGGAGAAAGTCACACCATGAGGAAAAAGTAGGGGAAAGCGGCACAGACACCATGAGTAAAAAGTAGGGAAGAGAGGCACAGACACCATGTGGAAAAAGTAGGGGAAAGAGGCACAGACACCATGAGGAAAAAGTAGGGGAAAGAGGCACAAACACCATGAGGAAAAAGTAGGGAAGAGAGGCACAGACACCATGAGGAAAAAGTAGGGAAGAGAGGCACAGACACCATGAGGAAAAAGTAGGGGAAAGAGGCACAAACACCATGAGGAAAAAGTAGGGAAAAGAGGCACAGACACCATGAGGAAAAAGTAGGGAAGAGAGGCACAGACACTATGAGGAAAAAGTAGGGGAAAGAGGCACAAACACCATGAGGAAAAAGTAGGGAAGAGAGGCACAGACACCATGAGGAAAAAGTAGGGAAGAGAGGCACAGACACCATGAGGAAAAAGTAGGGGAAAGAGGCACAAACACCATGAGGAAAAAGTAGGGAAGAGAGGCACAGACACCATGAGGAAAAAGTAGGGGAAAGAGGCACAGACACCATGAGGAAAAAGGGGGGTGAGAGGCACAGACAGTATGAAGAAAAATGGGGGAGAGGCACAGACACCATGAGGAAAAAATGGGGGGAGAGATGCACAGTATGAGGAAAAAAGGGGGGGAGCAGAAAGTCACCGAGTGATGGAGAGGGGGGCAGGAAGGCACAGTAATGGAGAGGGGGGCAGGAAGGCACAGTGTGATAATGGGGAGCCAGGTGAAGGGGGAAAAGCAGCATGGAGGGCGCAGTGTGATCATAAGGGGACAAAACATGGTGATGAAGGGGCACAGTAATGTGTGTGATGGTACAGGGGGCTTGTGGCAAAATAGTGTGAGGTAGGTGGTGGCTAATTAATGGGTGCAAGTTTGTTTGTGGGGTAATGGTTGGGCAATTTTATAGTGCAGACTATTATTTTAAGATGGGGTGTTTTTGGGGCTACTGAATGTGGGGGAGAATGAGGTCACTCTATTAAATGTGACTATGAATTATTTAGTGTCAGTGATAAGTATATTTCTGAAATGTAAATACTATTAATTTATTGCTGGGGCTGATTGTAGGGAGGGAAATAGGTTTATTTATTAAATGTGAATACTGTTATTTTAATGTTGGGGTTGGAGGAAGGCCTAATTATTAATCGAGGGTGCTATTGATTTAACGCCGGGGCTGGCTGTCATTTTCTAAATGTACCCATTTTTTTTTCAAATAGGGCCCCCAACATTCCAGGATCCAGACAAGCCGCAACTTAAGACACCTGCAGCCACAGGTGGGGAAAGTGAGAAGAACAGATAGGAGAGTCTGTGAAATGTGATTCTAGTAGGAACAATGCCAATATTTGGTGAGTGTGTGTGTGTGTGTGTGTGTATATATATATATATATATATATATATATATATCTATATTTATATACTTATATATTTAACTGATTAAGTTCAGTGATTTTTTTTTTTCATTGCCATGGGCCCCCTTTTCCACTGGGCCCCCGGGCACCTGCCCATCGTGCGCAGTTGGAAAGATGGCCCTGGTTCATTTGGGGGGGAGGGGAGGGGTGGTCATCGGGGGGGCCCTGCCTGCTTCATTTGTACTGGGCCCGTCCATTTCTGATGGCGGCCTTGGATTAGGGCATGACCTAGATTAACTTTACATTTCAGTATATAGCTTTATAAAAATAAAGCTGTCAAGTACTTGTGTGCTACATGAAAAAAGAGCCAGTATTTTACTTACATGCAAAATAATAAACAATATAGGAATTTCCTCTATGTATTTTTCCATGTATGTTTTCTTACTAGCAGCATCCTCACTATAACCTTCCATGACTGGTAGCACTAGTTAGATATTGGCCAGTTTGAACTTCATTGCATTATTTACAGTCATTTTTCTTAAGCTTCTGACTTTCAATATTGTCCTTGATCTCTTAGCAACAGAAAATCAGGACATGCCAGGCATGTTGAAGTTAAACACTGATCTCACCAAGTACAGCAATAAAGTGGTTATCACAAAAATTATATAAATAAGCCTTATTACAATAACAGCTTGCAACACCAAGCTTTCAAAAATAAGGGTAATTCACAATTACTGAAAAATGCAGAGGGGCAGCACAAAAAATTACTTTACTTTATTTTTTGTCGCTTTAAGCATATACACACAAATTAGAGCATACTACTCTCTACATACGCAATTGGAAAATTGCGCCTTTCCTTGCTACTTGCACAGTGTACATAAGATTTAGCTGTTCATCAGTTCACATTATCTTCTTTTTTTTCCTTTTCTTAATAACACATATTCTGTTGAACCATTTTGAAACTAATAGGCCTATTTTTTTTACACCTCATGACATATCTTATTAAACATAAACAATTAGGAAACTAAACACTTTCATACAGAAATAAGTACCCATGTTACATTCACACCCTTTAACTCAAGAAGGTCTGGTTGTAAAGGCTTTCTTACACAATGTTTTTTATGCTAGGCAGCGCTCACCAAAGAAGGGTAGATTGAACCTTCCATGCAAAATGGGAGATATTCTCAAAAATGTTTTGATCTGTGTACTAATGCCAAAAATTTAAGTTTCTGGTACAAGATAGTATTCTAAAAAGTTCAAATGTCTAAATCCTGCATATTTTTTATTTCTGAATTAGCTGGGGTCCACAGTGCTTTTCTTACCAATGAAAAAAATGGTGAGATTAAAGTAAACTAAGTAGAGGTTGGTATTTTATCATTTGAACTAGTTTTCAGTAGAAATATTTGTAGAGATGTGCGCAGATCCTTGGGTTTTGGTTTTGATTCTAAAACCATCTTTGTGTTTTGGTTTTGGCAAAAAATCCTCATGTATTTTGGTTTTGGTTTTGGATCTGGATTTCATTAAAAATCGTGGAAAACTAGTGAAATCTTGTTATTTTGAGCTGTTTTATTCTTGTGTCAGTATTTATAGCATTAGCATTCATTTACAGTCTATTTTCTAATGATCACAACTGTCAGAATTTAACATTTTGGCCAAAGGCTGCAGCAAGCTGGCAGGGTAAAAGTAGAGACATAGCAGTGGCACAAATACATGGCAGTTTAATAAAAGATACAATCCTTATGAAAATTAGTGACACAGCAGTGGCAGATAGGGTGGCAGTTTAATAAAGTGAAGAACACCTTTAAAACATAAATGTAGAGCACTGACTGATTGAATGGTAATTTTAGAAAAGAAAATATCTGAGGGTAGGCACACCCACAAGCATGTAAAGTGTGGAATCCCAATTCGCTACTAACTTTAGTTTTTGTTGGTGACATGGCAGGTAATTATTTGTTGCTGGTGATTTACATGCGGTCGATGAATGCTGAAAGTGCCAAGAAATGTTTTTGCCCATACACAGAATCTCCTGCGCTGGCCACTAATTTTTAAAGAAATTCTGAACAACCAAGCTTGGTATGCAAAGCAAGTTACAATTCCAATGAAACAAAGTGACAGAGCGCTGTCTGATAGGATGGTCATTTTAGAAAAGAAAATAGACAAATGTGCGCCTTACCCAGAAGTGAGATGGTGGGAGAAAGATCAATATTTTTAATGTTAGACAGCATGAGTCAGGGAAATAAAAAGGCAGTAATCAGAAGTCAATCGATTACCAGCAGCATCAGTAGACATTTAGACAAGTAGCTAGACAAAGGTTGGCTGCGCCCAGAAGAAAAACAGTGGGAGAAAATCCATGGACACAATATTTTTAATGCTAGTCAGCATGTGTCAAAGAAAGTGAAGTGAATAGGCAGCAATCAGAGCTCATTAAAATGACAGCAGAATCAATAGACATTTTACACAAGTATATAGAGAAATGCGGGCTGCACCCAGAAGAGAAATTGTGGGATAAAGACCACGGACACAATATTTTTAATTTTAGAAAGCATGCATCATGGAAAGTGAAGAGGCAGTAATAAGACAGCAGTGGCACCAGCAGATATTTTACACAAGGTGATAGACCAAGGCCATAATGTAAAATAGTGCAAGATGTCCCACCCACCCATATGTTATAAAGGATAGAGTAACAAACCAAGCACTTCAGCAACAGAACTGAAGTGCTTGATTTGTTTGGGTTACCACAAAAGAGAATTTTTTTGGATGTTAGTTGATGAACTGAAAAAATAGATAGGGATTTTAACTTACTAATTTTAATTTACTAATGGAAATTTTGCTAACAGTGGTCATCTTCCTCAATGGTGACAATGTCTTTACCATGCAAAGTACTAAATGCGATCGTTGAATGTCAAAAATGGCCAGAGAGTTTACCTGCCACAGACAGCTGCACTGACCTTTTTTTTTTTAAGAGATTTCGGACCACCAAGTTTATTGTGTTCGTTCCATTATTGCCAATAAGGAATTCTTGTTCAAGTACAGCACACTAATCATTTTCAGATCCACAATTATTCCCCTCATCCTGTTGCACATTAGCAAGTTCCATTATCCTCACATTTCCACATGGTCTGAGCCTTTTCTTGCCACTGCAGGTTTTGTATGGAATGTTAGCTATTTTCATTTTTTTTATATAAAACACCACATTTATCAGAAACTTTTCCCTTAATCCTTACATCAAGAGCTGATCTTTTCTTTGAAATTGACAAACAGTCTTTGTATTTTGAGCATGCTTTATTACACTTTCTTTCCATATGACCTTTTACTAAGTGTACTATCACTGCCAGTGCTAGTACTGGGATGCTCCTGATCTGTAGACTGATCCATGGTTGTCAAGGAGTAAAACTATTTGAAGTTGGAGCTACTTGTAGCTGCCATCACACCAGGTGAATGAACAATAAGATATGGAAACGGAATGCTATCTTCTGACAGTACTCCACAATATGATTCAAATATATACTTCTGGTTCTTGATTTTACTTTTTTTTTGGGGGGGGGGGGGGGTTGCTGGTCAGAGTCAAATAGTACCCTGTTATTCCATCTGGCTGGAATATTTGGGACACTATTATGCACCTTTTAACTACAGTTTGCATGGGGTGTTATTGCGTTGGTTGAAGCACATCTAGGTATCTAGGAAGAGCATGCTAAAACTAGGGAGGCTCTGGCCTTTTGCCTAGCTGAGCTTAGTTGAAGAAGAGGGATGTCTGCTCTAAGGTGTGCAGCTTAGAATTATCTCCATACCAGACTATTACAAAGATCAGACAAATCCCGATGGAAGAGTACAAAAAGCTTATAATGCAATAGCTATCTGTGTGTGTATATATATATATATATATATATATATATATATATATATCACAATAAAAGATATAAATATGGCACTTAAGGCATATATCAGTACACAAATTTTAGTGCAACATAAAGTCTGTGTTCTTCTTAGAAGTACACTCCCCATGTACAGGTGGCTGCCAATCCTCCTTTCGCCAAGCGGTGTTGCATGGAAATACCTGTAGAAAAAAGATGGAGGAGGAGGCGCACAATAGTGTAGTACAATAATGCAAATGGAGTCATACACGAATCCACAGTGGGACTTGAGCACCAGTGATGAGGAAACCAGTGACCAAAATATATATATACCACCCACGTGTAAGTGATAGGGGTGTATATGTATCAAACATGGAGATTCCACAGCATAGGACCAGTGTATATTCAATAACAAGTCCCTCAGCATACATTAAGGGTCACCAAATCCACATGTATATGGGTGTATGCGTACCAGAAATAAAAACTTTTCCGCTTATCTGAAATGATGTTCCATAGAGAGCACGATCAGGTCACATTCTCTTTGGTGCCCAATTATAAGGCAAAGAAGTCATGTCTAGTAGCAGGTATTAAGCCTCTCTGGACAGGACCACCTTTCAATAAGTTAAGAACAGCAATAGCACAGCAAGTACCCTCAACGCGTTTCGTCTACAACAGCAGACTTCATCAGGAAAAATAAATTGTAATCAGCCCTCTTAACGGCGTTCATATAAATAGTGCGCCGCGCCATTTTGCGCGTGCGCACTCAAAACCGGAAGTTCGCCGACTGCGCTTGCGCACAGGCAGCTGTCCATCATACAGCTAATACTCAGTTGCGCATGCGTCAGGACGGCTAAACAGATGTCCAATAGCGGACTTTAAGATATTATTTTCTAAATGGCAAATGTACAGAGAACTTATATCAATAACGGTAAATATGCCGTTTTCACTGAGCATATATTAGGAAAGTGTTAAAAACACATAACTTATACATAAACAATTCCTGCATACCGCAGCTAGTGCTCAGTTGCGCATGTGCCAAGATAGCTAGTTGTTCGGACAACAGATGTCCACTGCCAGACTTATAAATATTAATTAAATGTCTACTAACCAGGAAATCTATCAATATATATCAATAGCAGCAGTTAATACTAGACAAATATGTTTAAAAATGTTGGAAATCTTGAAATTCATATCTATATAATCTCTGTATACTAAAGCAGTGTATCAGTATAGATCCACTATACAATTAAATTCGGACTCCAAATATCCAACAAAAAACTAATTGAGACAACACTAAGTTACACCGAATGTCTAGTTACTAGAGGTGCCAGACATCCTACAAAATCAATCCATTAAGGAGATTGACAAGAGTCTGGGCTAAATAATCTCTTACAGTAATATGATACAATAATACTCACTATATAAGACCCATAGCAATCTATTAAAATATAAGATAGTCCTATCAGTAGACCCAAAGGTCAAATTCCACCATAATAAAATTAGATATAGCTCTAAATACAAAGGGGAGAAAATCACAAAGAAGGGGAGAAAAAATCACAAAAATCACAAAAAGGGGGCAACCTCAAATCCCTCATTAAGTCCAAGAGGTGATAAAGTATTGAGCGTGTAGATCCAGTACATTTCTCGCTGTGCGAGCCTTTTACCTAGATCACCACCTCTTGGGCCTTGAACCACATGTTCTATTGCCAAAAATTTTAAATGCTTTGGATCTGATTGATGTACCTCTAAGAAATGTTTTGATACAGAATGACAAACAATCTTATTCTTAATGTTCCTTATATGCTCCTGGATACGCAGTTTAAGCACCCTCTTGGTTTTCCCTACGTCTCTTAAACCACAGGAGCATTCAAGCATATAAACCACAGACGAGGATGTGCAATTCATAAGGCTATTAATAGTATAACTCCTATTTCCATCTGAGCTAGAAAATTTCTTGTTATTAGTACTCATGTATCTACATACATTACAATGGGAGCATTTTATGCTACCTTTTGAATTCAAAAAGGTTGAAGATGTATTCCCCTTACCTTTAAGCATACTTGGAGCTATTAGATCCTTAAGATTTCGACTCTTTTTAAAAATGATGTCAGGTCTATCAGGTAAGATGTTATTTAGAACGGGGTCCCTTTTAAGAATATTCCAATGTTTCGAAATCACTGATTTGATTCTATTTTCACCCATATTGTAACCAGTGATAAAGGAAATTCTCTCCTTATTATTTCTCTGTTCTTTCTTGTTGTATAGTAACAGTGAAGATCTATCAACATTTTCAACTTTATTGAGTGCTCCCTCAAGTAAGCTTTTTGGATATCCTCTCTCCAGGAATCTATCATGATAAACTGCCAACTGTTCTCTGCATGTCACAGAGTCGCTACAATTTCTCTTAATGCGGTTATATTGCGAAAACGGAATATTCGTCTTCCATTTTCTTAAATGGCAACTCTTAAAATGTAGATAACTATTGGCATCAACTTCTTTAAAAAAGTTTTTGGTAATAACCTTATTATCCTGCTGCATTAAGATAAGATCCAAAAATTCTACCTGGAAAGGGTGAAACTTAGCTGTAAACCTTAGATTAAACTCATTACCATCAAGATCACTTAAAAATTCTTGCAAAGATTCACTACTACCTTCCCAGACCATAATTATGTTGTCTATATACCTCTTGTAAAACTTAATATTGACATTATATTTCTCAGATTGGTAGATCGATCTTTCCTCCCATTTTCCCATAAACAGATTGGCAAAGCTAGGGGCAAAAATAGTCCCCATAGCTGTGCCGCAGGTCTGCAAATAAAACTGATCCAAAAATTTAAAATAATTATGTGTCAAAATAAAATCTATTAAAATACATATAAAATCTTTATGAGCATCTGTGAGATCACTATCACTGTTCAAAAAATATCTAGAGGCTTCAACACCTTTTTTGTGGTCAATAGATGTATACAGGGCCTGGACATCAATCGTGACCCACAGATAATTAGGGCTCCATACAAAATCCTTAAACAGTTGTAGGACATTTGTAGTGTCCTTTAAATAAGACCGTAGTTGTGCAACATGTTTCTGTAAAAACAAATCCACATATTGTGAAGCTCGGGAAGTGATAGAGTCTATCCCAGCCACTATCGGCCGACCTGGAGGATTCACCAAGCTTTTGTGGATTTTTGGCAAAAAATAAAAAATTGGCACAACCGGATAATTCATTATTAAAAACTGATACTCATCTTTCACAATCAAATCATTATGCAGTGCTACGGTAAGTATGTCCCTTAATTCTGAGACAAATGCCTCCGTGGGGTCTTTACTTAATTTACAATAGGACGATGTATCATTCAGTAAACGTAGAGCTTCCCTCACATAATCCTCTCTATTCATGATCACTAGTCCCCCCCCTTTGTCCGCTTGCTTAATGACAAGATTAGGATTCGACTGTAATTCCTTCAATGCTTTGATTTCTTGTGGGTTCAAATTGTTGGGACCATGTTTGTTCCCAGAACCCTGTACATTGGAATCACATAAATCCTCAACTACCAAGGTCTGGAACATTTCAATAAAACTGCTCTTGGATTCTAAGGGATAATATTTGGAAGGCAATTTTAGTCCTGATTTTGATAAACTTTCATAATTGGTAAGAATAGCTTGTTCCTTTTTTACAAAATGCCTTTTTAACGTTAACTTCCTGACAAATTTATTAATGTCAATGAATAATTCAAACTTATTTGGCTTTTTAGCAGGGGCAAAAGATAAACCCTTCCCCAAGATTGATATTTCTGGGTTGGAAAGTACATGTGAGGAAAGATTAAAAATTCCTTTGGTTTTCAAATTATCTCTATCTAGACATACCTTCTTTTCTGAGGTTTTACTGCCCCCTCGTTTGCCTCTTCGTCCAAAAGTCTGCGTTTTAGTGGGGAGGCTCGCCTGGTATTTTCCTGAAGGGGATAATTTGGCCTTTCCCGTGCAGCTGGGTCTGGGGACAAGAAATCTTCTATTTCACTATCTGCCCTATCTAAAATAGAGAATCGGTTCCTATAGGTATTTCCATCCATTTGTTTCCTATTGTGGGCTCGTCTTGGAGTATATGTTCTCCTTTTTTGTGGAACATATGTCCAGGGTTCAGATGTTTTCCCATTAATATTGGACTCAAAATTATTTCTATATGTTTTTGAAGGAGTCTTTTTCCAGCTCTTAATTTTATCCTTGTTGTAATCATTTCTATCTCTGGCATATTTTCTCTCTTTAACCTTAGCTACGTCTAATTCTACCCTATTGAGCTTTTTACTTAAAACCTGCTCGTTAATGGCAAAATCTTTTGAATCTTTAAAGGCACTCATTTTAGTTTCTTTCTCTTGTATCTTATTTTCAACTATATGAGCCATTTTCCTTTTTTCTTGTATGATAATCTGCATCAATTTCTTAGAACACTCATGAAGTGCCATATCCCACTCTTTAAGAAAGTTAGGATCACTAGAAGTGAACGTGGGGGATTTATTAATTCGTAGGCCTCTAGGGACCCTATCCACCTTTATATATTGTTCTAGGCTTTTGATGTCCCACCATAATTTAGTTTCCTTTATAAGGACTTTTTTCCAGATCCCAGAAAAGGTTATCCAGTTCATTATTGGGTTCTACTATGGTGTTATCATCATCAAATATTTTCGTACAGAATTTGTCTCTCTGGTTCCCTCTGTTGCCCACTTTCCACATCGTAAACTGATAGCTGCAGCTGCCTAATACCTTATCACACCCAACCAACACAGAAAATATCACAATAAAAGATATAAATATGGCGCTTAAGGCATATATCAGTACACAAATTTTAGTGCAACATAAAGTCTATGTTCTTCTTAGAAGTACACTCCCCATGTACAGGTGGCTGCCAATCCTCCTTTCGCCAAGCGGTGTTGCATGGAAATACCTGTAGAAAAAAGATGGAGGAGGAGGCGCACAATAGTGTAGTACAATAATGCAAATGGAGTCATACACGAATCCACAGTGGGACTTGAGCACCAGTGATGAGGAAACCAGAGACCAAAATATATATATACCACCCACGTGTAAGTGATAGGGGTGTATATGTATCAAACATGGAGATTCCACAGCATAGGACCAGTGTATATTAAATAACAAGTCCCTCAGCATACATTAAGGGTCACCAAATCCACATGTATATGGGTATATGCGTACCAGAAATAAAAACTTTTCCGCTTATCTGAAATGATGTTCCATAGACAGCACGATCAGGTCACATTCTCTTTAGTGCCCAATCATAAGGCAAAGAAGTCATGTCTAGTAGCAGGTATTAAGCCTCTCTGGACAGGACCACCTTTCAATAAGTTAAGAACAGCAATAGCACAGCAAGTACTCTCAACGCGTTTTGTCTACAACAGCAGACTTCATCAGGAGAAAATAAATTGTAATCAGCCCTCTTATAAATAGTGCGCCGCGCCATTTTGCGCGTGCGCACTCACAACCGGAAGTATATATATATATATATATATATATATATATATATATAGTATCACAAAATCTCCCACCACCCACATCTGGCTATACATTATTTCACTGACTACTAACCGCCCATTTACTGGCATCAATGATCCCGCCCACAAATACAAACATTGTCTTTATCCTCCACCCAAGCACTACAAACAAATCACAGCAAAACAAAACAATTACACCCATATGGAACATCTGTATGTGTATGTGCTGACAGAGGATCCCAGGGAAAATGTAGCCCTGTCTGCAGCCTGCTGTTGCAGACTAGCTGTGTTTTTACCTATTTTCTTATATGGGAACTGTGACAAATATGCCTCTTTGACACATACCCTTCCACTTAGCGTCGCCAACCTCGGTGACGTTGACACTGTGTAGAGCGCATCTCGGCGAGAAAGGGAGTCTGCATTTTTGTGCAGACTCCCAGGCCTATGCTCCACTGTGAAGTTACCCGGGCACTCACTTCCTTGTTTCTATGCACTTCAGTGGTGCATGGTCAGTGGCCAAGGTGAATTCTCTACCCAGGAGGTATTACCAGAGAGCCTCGGTGGCCCATATGATGGCTAGGCACTCCTGTTCCACCGTGGAGTATTTCTTCTCCCTGGGCATAAGTTTGCGGCTCAGATAGAGGATGGGTTTCTCTGTCCCATCAAACCTCTGCGAGAACACGGCACCCAAACCTACTCCAGAGGCATCTGTTTGGATATATAATCTCGTGCTGAAATCCGTTGCTTGGAGTATTGGTGCCGAACACAGAGACACTTGAAGGCCTTGACAAAGCTTAGCAGAGTGAAACGCGTGTCGGCGTTACACGCGCTGTTTCTCCTCTGCTGTATATAACATTATTTAGTGTGAATGCTATAGGGTTGAATCCAGTTTCTACTCCCTGGTTCTACTTACTCATGCTCTCATAGATTAGATATTTGAGATATGTGAGATTCCTTAGCAGTGCGGTTATAGATTTTATAAGCTGCTACTATTTCTGTCATATACTATTCGCTTCACTATATAATGAAGTGAGACAGTCTAAGCATACCCTCAGTCTCCGTGAAGAGATATGAGGAATCTCTTACATCTATAGGTTCTAATACTTAATCAGAGCATAGAACATTTTATTATATGAGAGTTTCAGTTAGATATAGTATGATCTAACTTTGAAAGGGGATATACCTTTTCCATAGGATCGATATTTATTTGGGGAAAACACAGGATCCTCTTTAAGAATAAGGACATAATACCTATTCTTATTACCATTGCAATTTCTAAACCAATAAAAACTTTATACCTGAACACATTCCAATATAATGAATTCTCAATAAGGGATGTTTGTCCTGTTATGATTTATACTTATGAGGCTTTAGACTCAACCCTGTTTGTGATACATCTCAACAAGAGGAGTTTATAACAATTCCCTTACAGTTAGCATTCATTCTGGAACTATAACGTATTATTGGGGAAACAGCGCGTTTCGATAGTTCGTCTATCGATCTTAACAGTTATTATTTTTTGGGTCATTTTGTCATACACTTGTTTTTAATATTTCACTACTAACCAATGTCATAAAAGTCATACTATTTTAATGTATATGAATAAAGTCTTTATATAATTTTAACAATCTAATTATCCTTTGAGTGCCCCTTAGACACATAAGGTGTTCTATAGTTTGTTCCTCGACTTGAAGATCCCGCCAGGCAGCCTCTGATGCTTCTGACCAGACCAACTTGTCTGGACAAACTTTTTTTAGGAGCTCGGTAAGAGGAGCAGCCCTAGTGGAAAAATTAGCCATAAACCGGCGATAGTGCCCAACTAGACCCAGAAGGGTTCTCAGCTGGGTCTTCCACACAGACTTGGGACAATCTCTGACAGCCTTTACTTTGTCAACTTGGGGTTTAACCTGACCTTGTCCTACAACATACTCCAAGTATATGGCCTCATGCATGGCCAATGTGCATTTCTCCTGATTGGCGGTTAGACCCTCCTATCCTCCCTGAGTGAGCCTAATACTGCCTCACTTTGGGTAGATGTGTCTCCCAGTCCTGGGAGTGGATGACTATATCATCTAAGAAAGGAGCTGCATACTCCTGGTGTGGTTTTAAGAGACGATTCATGGCTCTTTGGAAGGTGGCAGGAGCCCCATGTAGCCCAAAAGGCAGTACTTTGTACTGGAATAACCCATCTGTATTTGAAAAGGCTGTCTTAGCCTTAGCAGATGGAATTAGGGGAATCTGCCAGTAGCCTTTGGATTAATCTAACGTTGAGAGGTACCGACTGTTGGCTAAGATTTCCACTAATTCATCAATTTGGGGCATCGGATATGTGTCGAAATGGGAGACTTCGTTTAATTTCTTAAAATCGTTGTAAAAACGAATACTGCCTTTTGGCTAGGCCACTAATACAATGGGGCTATCCCAATTGCTATTGGATTCCTCAATGACATTGAGGTCCAACATTTTTTTAATCTCCTGTTTCACTTCAAGAATCTTCTTCCCTCGGACAATCTTTCGATCATTGCAATGTGTAGTCTAGCTTCAGGAATGCGGTATGGTCTTACTCTTACTACCACCCCTGGAGGTATAACTCTGTTGTGTTCTATGAGCGTGGTATGGCCTGGCACCTCAGAAAACACTTCAAGGTTCCCCTGAAACATTTCCTCAGTCTGTCATCTCTGCACTGGTGAAAGATCATCCCTGATGGGAACTTTGCTTTCCTGTACAAATACGTTTACCAACGCGGCTTGTGGCTCCTTCTATTCATGCCAAGGCTTCAGCAAGTTGACATGATATGTCTGAATAGGTTTTCTCCTGCCTTCCTGCATGACTTTATAATTAACAGGCCCCAGAGCCTCAATTACCTCATATGACCCTTGCCAATGGATGAAGAGCTTACTCTCTTGTGTGGGTACCAGGAACAGAACTTTGTCACCTGCTTGGAATGCCCTAATTACAGCTGACCTATCGTATTCTCTTTTTTTTCATGCATATGTTGTTGTACCAACGGGGTGATCTTCCCCAACCTGTCATACAACTGGGACACAAATTGGATCACATTGGGTTCTTTTGGACTCTGTTGTTCCCAGTCCTCTTTGAGAACATCCAAAATGCCCCTTGGCAGCCTGCCATACAACACTTCGAAGGGGCTGAACCTTGTATATGCTTGAGGAACCTCCCTAACTGCGAACATTAAATAGGGTAATAACACATCGCAGTCCCGTTTTTCCTGCGCCAATGCCTTTATAACCATGTGTTTGAGTGTCCTATTAAAATGTTTTACTAACCCGTCAGTGATATACTGATGTGTGTAACGTTTCTACTCCTAACAACCGGCATAGCTCTTTCATTAGACGGGACATAAAGGGAGTGTCCTGATCAGTCAAGATATCATTGGGGATTCCCAACCTGGTACAATACAGAAGGAGTTCTTTTGCTATTGTACTGGACTTTACATTGCGCAAAGATTTAACCTCGGGATACCTGGTGGCATAGTCCACTATGACCAATACATACTGATGGCCACGGGCCGACTTCTCTAATGGGCCTACCAAGTCCATACCAATACACTCAAATGGGGTCTGCAACACAGGAATGAGAACTAGTGGGGCCAGGTAGTCTGGTTTCGGACATGTTATCTGACATACTGGACACATCCGGCAAAACCTTTTTATTTCCTCGTACACTCCCGACCAATACAGCAATATCCGCTCCACTGTTTTATCTTCCCCCAAGTGTCCCCCACACAGATGTGTATGTGCAGCTTTGAGAACAAGTGGTATATGGATTTGTGGCACTAACAAGTGCTCTTCAGTTCTACCCTGTACATTAGCAACTCTATACAACAGATCATTCTTTACCATATAATAGGCAATACCTTCTGCAGGCTTGTTAGCCTTCTGTACCCCATTAATCTCAACTACATTCTTATAGACATTAGCTAAGGCAACATCTCCAAGTTGGTCTTGGCCAATGTCTCATAGTGGAAACAAGTTAGACGATTCTGCCCAGTCTGAGTCCTCATTAGGAGGCATAGCCGCTTCACCCGAGGTCTAGCCAATGAACGATGCCAGGAACCGGCTTTGCGTTGGCACTTGTGCAGCTCTCTTTTGTCTATGGTTTAACCTCTTAGTAGGTGTATTTTGCTGAACTGTTTGGTTCAGGTTTCATGGTAGATCATGGCACTTTCCATTTTCTCCATCAAGGCTGGACTGTCGACTGGTGCTTCAATTGTCAACGTGTCCAGCTGGATTCGCTCCTGGAGGATCTGCTTGAACAGCGGAAAGTCTCTGCCCAAGATTAGAGGGTATGGCAGTTTTGGGGCAACTGCCGCTACCACTGTTACTGTCTATCCAATCACAGTAACCGGCAAAAGAGTCCTGTCATATTCCTCGGCCGTCCCATGGACACAGAATACCTTCACTTTGAGTTTCTCTGGTAATATGGAGCTGGAAACCAAGGACAGTTCACTGCCTGTATCTACCAGAGCCAGCACCAGATGGTGATTCACAAACACAGTCACGTAGAACAAGCAGGACTTCCCAGTAACTGGACTCATTGTACAGCAGCTCGGATAGGTTGGTTGTGTGTGCGCTAGTGAACAATTCATAGGTTCTACGAACGTTGGCCACTGAGCCTTCAAATATCCAGGCTCTTTGCACTCAAAGCAGATTGGACTTAAAGCAGGTTTGGCTGCCTTTTTTACCTTTTTGCCAACATCAAATCTCTCCTTACCAACATCATGTCTACTTTTCCATATGCCAAATTTTAACCAAGGCACAAGGTTTGGAGCGGGCAATGGAGGTTTGGGCATATGCTACAAGGCGCTGTATCTCTCCTCTATAATAGCCAATTAGACCTATATATATATATATATATATATATATATATATATATATATATATATACATATTTCAATACACTGTGATCCCTGAAGATCTGCTGCTTCCCCTTTCAACACCTGTTCTTCCTTCATGTAACACAAGCTATAAAAAAAGGAAAGAAATAGGTGCTCCATAATGCAACCAAATTTAGTATTTGCCACCTTAGTGGAAACATGTGTACCTGCTACTCTATTTCCCTGGTTAGGTGAGGTTGTTTGAATCAGTGTACAGTGCAATGAGTGAAGAAGACTCAATCAACTACCCCAAACAAATTCCTGAACTCTCTCAACCCTCCAGGAATGCCTCGTCACAGATTGGATTCTTTATTGTGCTGCTGTGGAACCTTAAAGCCATGGAATTTTGAAATGAAATCATACAGCATAGAGGCCACCATACAAACAAGTATTATCACAAGGCATTGTGTCATCGTACCACTCATGCCCAGTGACTTCTCCTTTAAGTTATATTGCCTGCAGCTGCCCATCAAGTTGTGTTTTGCTATCGCCATCAACAAGATTCAGGGCAGTCTTTTCAAAGTGACCAGAAACAACCTGATGAATCCATGCTTCTCACGTAGACATTGCCTGCTTGAGAGCCAACAACAAGAGTAACCTCCACATCCTGACCCATACTGGAAGAAGCCATGATGTTGTTTATCAGAAAGCACCTATGTACAAATTTTAGTTAATTGAACTGTTTCTATGAACCTTCATGTAGGTTATAATAAATCTGGTTTATAGATCATCCATGTTTGTGTGATCTATTAATCCCACAATAGATGGATATAAATACATTGACTCCAAGTTCCTAATAGGGGTCCAAAAAAGTTAGGTGCCTCATAGTGGCAACTGAGTTCCAGGACAATGCTCTCTCCTGGGTATCATGAATCTATGCTAGAACCCAAGTAGGTAAAAATTGTACTGCACCAAGTGTCCTATAGACATAACCCCAATGAATAACCATTTCCTAAACTGCGATAGCAACAGACAAATAATGGCTATAAGCACATATCAATTAACATACTGAAATTTAGGTTTATCTTAACAAAACAATGAATGAAGTTAAACATACATTGCAAAGTTGTATATATTTAATGTAATATAGTTTAAATGGTTTTTCACGTTTCTTCTCTTTTGAGTGTCATTGATTCTGCAAACTCTCTTTTAGTACAGCAGTCCAGTTTGCCTCTTTATTATCATTGTATTGCTTGTTTACAGGCATATACAGACTACGTAGCAAGTTTATAAGTATGAGACAGCCTTTACAGGACCATTTAAGAGGAATTGTTTTCTTTAAACAATGAGGCTAATTAATCCTGCTTGATCTATCAGACAAAAGCCTAATCCCAGTGCTGTACTAAATTGTGTTGCTATGTTATGTCATGCGGGCTGCAGACAGTCTCCCATGAACCATTTATATCCATTGTCTGTTAGCGGCTGATTTATGTAGTTGGCTTCAGAACCTCATCTATCTTCCATTTGCCTGCAACACTGTGAGCTATTCAGTACCTCTTAACAGTGGTCTGCATTCCTGATAGCAATTCTGCTGCATCTTTGGAGTGTCAAGTTTAGATCACTGCACACGTAAAATGGACAAACACATTGGGGCAGTGCTATAACTTACTCTCATTATTAATCACAACTGCTGTGTCCTACATGTAAGCATTTAGTAAACTAGTTTTTCTGTTGACTGTTCATGAACTTTCTTTATGAATATGGTTGTGATACATATATCTGCAAAGAGGATCCTATTTATCAATAAAGCACTGATCATGGTGATAACACTGCTTTTTGCAAATAAAATGAACTGCTGGGGCAACTCAGTATAGCCAAGAGCAGTAATGGTTAATGTACAGTTTCCTTAGGCCAGTCTTTGACGATGTGCACATACGCCATATTTGGGCTTTTAGTTTTAGAAAAAAAGTTTAAAAACAAATTACATTTATAAAAATATTTTTTAAAAAATATTTAAAAATCTTAATGAATTAAAAAATGCTTTATTCAATGGATAAAGTTTTTTTTTATGATTTTAATGTGTTAGCTTCATCCTGAGATGGTGATAGGTAATGCTGCTGTTGTTAAATATGCTTCCCCAAGCCAGGTCATGACTCAAGGGACAAGACCAGAGGACACCTCAGTTGACTTACCACCTTCTGTGTGCTGATTGTCTCCAGGAAGAGTATGTGATAGTCTTGAAGGCTGCTTCCCTCCTCTGGGTCACTCTTCAGCAATAATAATTCCAAGCAGATGACAGCCGCAGACCTTGGCCATGGTGTTTCAGTTCAGGAATTGCTAGGAAATTTCACCCAGTTATCCTGGACTGTTAAGGACGCCATTTCTGCCTTTCACTTTCTCTTTTTGGTGCTCTACAATAGCCACTAGAGCTGGGGCTGTATGTTTGTTTACAAATGGTTAATATTAATGTAAGAGAGGTTAAATATACTTATAGACGTATGGAGTGGACTATCATGAGGTGGTAATATGAAATGTTGAGATTAAATAATCATTTGCTTAGTTTTATCTTAAATTCAAGTAGTTCATTTCAATTTAGGTTATGCTATAATTAGGCAGCTTGTTAGTGATCAATTATTTTTTTTTCCTTATAATGGCCAATACAATGCCTATTGACATATACGCATTACTCCTCTCCTACAGTGACCCAATTTCCAGTGGCCTAAATGGTCCAAGTTCTGAGACCTTTGGAATTTTAGCCCATAGGCTTTGTAGGCAGGTAGTCTGATGTCATTCCAGTGATTCTCTGCATTACTAACAAGAACAATATGGCCTTAGATGATAAGGGCATGGTTTCAGCAGATATGTTCAGAAAAAGAAAAACCATTACAATTAGTAGCAAAAAGATTAGTTGAAGTTTTAATGATAATAGCTTCAGTGGGATATAGTATATTGAATCCAGTGTGCAATGATGAGAAATACATATTGTAGCTTTCTGCTTGGTGAGAAATAAGAACTTCGGGCAGAAAGACAGGCAGAGAATACAAGATTAGAATAATTGTGATCAAGAGCAAAAGGTAGTGAAGTTTTAGTATGAATAGGGTCATCCTATGTTTAAAGTGATGGTAAGGAACATGGACAGTGAGTTGGATGGTGTGTGTCTGCAATGTTGTGCTACAGAAACTACTAAAGAGTAGACTGGACAAAAAGGTGGCAAGAAATATGAAAAAAGGTGCATAATCATATCTGTTTAATGTGCCAAAGCTGTAGATGTCAACTGATAGGGTGCATGGAAAGGGCTTCCCTGGCTTGGGCAGATGTAATTGGATGGTTATAATGTATACTTTTGAAGTTTGCATATTAGAGAGAGGAGATTGTTGTCGGTAAAGTAGTACATAACAACAGACACAGAACATACACATTATATTTAACAGTAACAGTATTATTCTTGTTAGGTTTGTGATGATACTGGTCTTATGTGTCTTGCATCCACTCAGAGCTAGCTGGTCAGCTTGAAGGCAACCTTATGTGCTGGTGGAGGGTACTCAGTACAGCGGCGCACGGGAGGATTGTCGGGGGGGGTTTCCCCCAGCCGACCCCAAAAAACCCCCCCAAAAAAACCAGAGAGAGAGCATGCGCAGCAGCTCCGTTTCTCCAGCGCTGTCCTATACAGCAGCCGCGGCGCTGTCTAAGAAGCTTCTGCGGCGGTGCTGTATACAATACAGCACCACCGCGGACGCTTCTTTGACAGCGCCGCGGCTGCTGTATAGGACAGTGGCCACTTAGTTAGCGCTGGGGGGGGGGGGTTTCTAGAGACTCAGAAACCCCCCCTGCGTGCGCCACTGCAGTACCTTTATCAGTTCAGATCCACTTAGGCAAATAACTCTACTTTATTTTAGATAAAAAAATATAGAAACACACACAGGCACATACTTGTTTTTATTGCATTGTGAGGACTCATGTTTGGAACATGACACATAGGGACACCCCTTTCCTAATGTCCTGTCAACAAGACAATCATATCAGTATGTGTAGGATCAGTTTGTCAGCAGAGTTATGACTTGAGATTTTCAATTTGACTGATCTCAAAGTATTGACACGGACTGCACAGTGGGGAAAATCTCATGTATTACGGCCGTCTGAGGACATCCACACTGCGCATCTTTTCAACTAATTCTATCTCTCTTTACAGCTGTTATGCATGCAACACAATCATGCTTTGCGGGCACCCAGCATATTTGGATAAATTTTGCCTAAGAACACAGCAATGAATAAAGAATGGTATCAAAACCTCCTCCAAGAACAACTTCTCACAACCACCCAAGAACAGTTTGGTGATAAACAATGCCTTTTCCAGCATAATGGAGCACCTTGCCATAAGGCAAAAGTGATAACTAAGTGGCTCAGGGATCAAACCATCAAAATTTTGGGTCCATAGCCAGGAAACTCCCCAGACCTTGTGGTCAATCCCCAAGAGGCAGATGGACAATAAAAAACACAAAACATTCTGACAAACTCCAAGCAATGATTAGGCAAGAATGGGCAGCCATCAGTCAGTATGTGACACAGAAGTTGATTGACAGCATGCCAGGGCGAATTGCAGAGAGCTTCAAAAAGAAGGGTCAACACTGCAAATATCGACTCTTTGCATAAACTTAATGTACATGTCAATAAAAGCCTTTGACACTTATGAAATGCTTGTAATTTTACTTCAGTATATCATATCAACATCTGACAAAATAGTCTAAAAACACTGAAGCAGCAAACTTTGTGAAAACCAATATTTATGTCATTCTCAAAACTTTTGGCCATGACTGTACATCTCTTCATGTGTTGTCACAGGTATTTTTATGGAAACAAGCCTTGGCGGGTGGCCCAGTGCACGAATGCTTTGGCAACCATCTCTTTGTCTGGACATTTTCATGTAACCAGAATGCCACATCCTGTCCTTATCACCTCAGTGTTGCTTGCAATGTTGCCTCTGTTCAGAAAGTGTCTTTCAAGTGCTTGGAAAATGTCATGGCCCAGACTACTTCAGTATCATTACGGTGAACATGCTGGATATGCCAGGCTATTTTTGAGAAGGGTTCCGCACAGTACAGGAAGTACTGCTTTTTGTTCTACGCTCTGCTGCTATCATTTTTTTTGAAACTTGTTTGGACAGACACTGAATCACCTTTTCAGCCTTCTCTGTCCAAAACACCTCTGCCATCAGGTCGAGAATCATTTGCATAGAATATACCTCTCAGGTCCTTCGCTTTGTTCCACTGCCCTGCAATGGTACATCAGTGCTGCTACTGCCAGTGTCCGAAACACTCTCTTCTGAAGGATCAGGGACATACTTGTCCCACTGCTCTCCAGGCTATAGACTGAGTCACCACTGGGCTGTGTTATAACCCACTGTCCCCACTTTCCTTTTGGCAGGAGAAGTTTGTGAACATCTCTTATTTCCGTTATGTATAAAAGGGGGGGAAAGCTGCAATCTCCTTCACCTCTGGCACGCATGTGGTTGAATGCTTCTGTTCCACTGACATCTGGTGGTGTTTTGCACACACTTTCCCCTCCACCTCAGAAAATTCCCCACTTTTGGCCTGACAAAAGTGTCTCACGGGAATATGCCAAATTTTGTTGCTGAGTACACTAGCAAGGTCATCTACTAGCATTGGCAAGATTATTAGGGACCTAATCTTTGGTCCCCACTATGAACAATGTCCCCACAGAGTTGACATGTAAACAGGTCAATTTCTCCACAAATATAGGAATATACATACACACACACACACACACAACTAGCAATAAGTACATGTAACAAAAGCCATTGGTTCCACCACGCAGAGAGTACTACTCAACCCTAACGTAATGGGGCTATATTCACTTTTTCCCTTGGAGTGCTGTCCAGATCACCAGGCCAGAGTATTCTGCCCTCTGCCGGTATGGCAGGGGCCAGGTCCAATTTCTTCCTGCTTTCTACTAGTACACAACGTAACAAGATCCACAGAGACTTCCAAAAGCAAAGTATTATACACAATTCTGTGATCAGCTCAACAGGAGCCATAACCCCTATTCAGAACTGTCAAAGTAAGAGAGAGAGACATGCAGAAGCATGTTCTCTTTATATAGACTCAGAAACCACCCCTTTCATATATTTAAGTAAGCACTTGAAATCCAGCACTTGTCCTTGTGGATGTTAGAGCAATGTAGCCAATCTGACAGAGGTGGTAGGTTTTACTGAGTCAACCAATCCAGTCTAAATTTGACTGAGCTAATGGACAAAATATCTATGTGCATGTCCAGTTCATGTCTCCCTTGAAGTTCTAAGTGGGCAGATTTCTTCACCTGCAAACAAGCAGGCGATATTGCATATTACTGTTTAACATGGAAAGCAGGGCGTTTGGCTAGCATTGACTGTAGGGCACAAGAGGCTATCTAACATAAGGAGTTAGATACAATATACAATCTGTGATTTTCCCAAATTACTTGCTGCTTCTTCATTTACCATTTCTCTATTATGACTAACATGCCTGATACACAGGCACACCGGGAGCCCCTTGTGTGCATTTAAACAAAGGCATTTGGAGGTCAAGCTAACAATGTCTGCTGCCTAGCCTCAGACCAAATTCTTAAAGGACATTGGCTTTTCTGTGTTACAGGTTAATACTTACAATACAGTTAATGCATTGCCATGCATCTCAATGCATTAACAATATCATGCCAGTCATTCTTTATAATAATAGGAATAACTTTATATATGTGAGTCCATCTGGCAGCATTTAAGAATATGTAAAACACCAAACTTCAAAAAATATGCAGAACATTTTATTACTACATGTAATTGCTGGAGGAAAGGGGGTGTCATGCTGGATTAACCTTTATTTACAACATGTTCGGCACATTGATCTCGTAACAAGGATCCATTGACCAACAATTTGGTATTAAAGTTATATTTTCATAAATTGCAAAGTCTCCAAACTGATGAGCAAGTAAAAAGTATTAATAATTCAAACCAAAGTTTCTTTTAATTGTTGGGACGTGTGAGCAAAAAATCTTTTACCTGAAAAAAATGAATTATGTTTTCATATGGTATACATAACTATCAATTCATTGCAAAGCATATTAATATAGCACATCATACTCATTAAATGATGAACAGAAACCCAACAATGACCAGCAAATAAATAAGCCCCAATTTGCTGCTCATTTAAAAAAAAAAATCCCCAAAAAATGTAATTCAAATTTATAGCAGTTGATGAATGGGAAGATTGCACATATTAAATGGTTGATTCCGGTTTTATACACGCACCAGATATATTTACTATGATTATAACAAGAAATTCAACAACACGAAATAATAATATTAATAATAATAATATTGTCAGTTGTTGTTTGTTATAGTTGGAGAAAAAGTCACTTGGTTTCAAGTTGGCGGCTGTTACTTTGTACCAATTTACTCAGAACAGTGCATATTTTTGTAATTGGGCATTATGCTGAGACAGTTTAGTGATCAACCGTGAGGAAATGAATGCCCAACAATTATAAAATGCATGGCAAGTTCATTAAAGATCAAATAATATATGTAACAGTGATTGGACGAGTTACATGACATCTTGTGGAAAGACCACACATGCTAGTAGGTTAGTTGGCTGCTATTAAATTGACCTTAGTCTCTCTCTCTCAGTCTGTGTGTGTGTATGCTAGGTATTTTAGACTGTAAGCTCCAATGGGGCAGGGACTGATGTCAGTAAGTTCTCTGTACAATGCTGCTGATATTGTAGCGCAATATAAATAGCTGATGATGATGACATAAGTGGACTGAAACTGACAATGACCAATAAAGTATGTTTTATGTTCAAAACGAGGCAACACACCCCCTATATTTTCAAATCTCATGCAACCCAACCATTTTTTGAAAACACAGGGGTAGAGGAGAAATCCTTTAAACTCTTTCATCCAGTTCCCAGATTAAAGGCTTGTTCCACTACTTTACAATAGTAATTTACCCTAATAGACACTATCCACCTGCCTTTATCACTTCTCAAGTTACAGGTATCAATATAATCAGTACAGGCTAAACTATCTTCAAGAATCTTGCTGGCTTTCTTGAACAACAAGCAAGTAGCAGTATAGCTTATCACTACCACACCCCATGCTGTGCCATTCTTGATGTTAGGAGATTTAAACTGCCAGTGCTAATTCCCATCTGCATGGCAGTTGTGGCCACTCCACGACCTAACGGCAGAGAATTCAAACGGTCATTGTGAAGCTGTCTGAGTTTCTGGACAGTGGGTATGATATGGTGGTGAGAGTAATAGCAATAACTCTCTGGCACACAAGGGTTGCTGGTTGTTCATGACAATAACCAAGATATGTACGACTTGTCTACACTGCTAAAGGAGGTAGTCGGGATATATTTAAAGAATTGTCAGATTTTCAGAAATACTATGCTAAAGTTTAAAAATGGGGGTGTTAGCCATAAAGTCTAGAATGTGGCTTTGTGAACCCTTGTTCACTTTTTAAAGCTGCACTACCAGATAGCCGTGGGAGTTACTTCTGCTAACCACTTTTAAATTGCTGTGGAAGGGGGTGTTAGTAGGAGAATCAATCAGAAGCCTCCATGTCTGTGATATCATAGTGACTACGGCTTATGATTGGTCCTCTCACTCACAATCCCCTGCACGGCATCACAGAGCTGAGGTTTTAGACCAGTACTATGAGATGAACCTGTTAGATCTAAAATTCTGACCCAAGTCTGCCTGTGGTGTCAAGTATATCTGGAAGCGCTTCAATCAGCTGGAGAGAATTGACACAGACCAAGTTCTGTATACAAGGAATATTCTCTAGTTTATTGATACAAAGATACAGGTTTTTATAGGCTACTGAATAAATGAATCCTACGTCATATGCATACAATAGTTTATACCACTAGTCTATGAGAAGCGCTACTGATTAACTTTCTCACGTATTCTTGAGGTGTTTACTTTTCTCCCCCTTCTAAGGACAGATGAGCCTATTATTTCTTATCTCAAGGGGAGTTGGAGATATGCTATGTGTAACACCATGGATACAGCCCCCTTACTACCAGCTGGATATGAAGCTCATTATTGTTTTCATAACTGGTTACATTCTTCAGGTGTTCTCTATTAGTTCAACTTCAAGGCCATAGGCTCACGTATTGCAAAACTGCAAGTTAACAGAAAAATGAATAATCTCTTCTAGCAAATAATATTTCTATGCAAGTTACAATAAAATGGCTGAACAAAGGCCTTATGAGGCCTTAACAAAAAATCATATTTAACATTTCCCATCTTTTATTCAATTTTCGCCCCTTTCTCCTCCTACCTACCTAATCCTATCTATAGAACCACATTCTTAATAAGCAGGTACGTATACACATGTAGAAGGCCACATGCATAGAGTTGGTCCCCTTAGGAATCTGTCAACTCATCCCCCACTAATAAGCCTGTGATCCTCCCTGTTCTAACTTGATTTATGAGGAGATGCATTTTGGCAAATGTCCATGTCTAGAAAAGATGGTTTCTTAGAAGACGGCTTCTTAGTAGGTAGTTAATGAGTCTATAGTAGTTCTGCAGGCCTTGCATGTCCTTTGTTCAGTTGTCAATAATTTCTTGTTGCAGACTGTGCATTTCTTTGGTTTGTCTGCTGACCATTGTTCATAGAGTTCACTGTTTGTCTCAGGCATTAGTCTTTTAAAAATTTCTGTGATCATTACAGGTTCAGGAAGCTCATTCTTTTTCCTGCAGGAGCAACAATCAAGTGTCAGTAATTTCTTAGTCAGCCATATAGCAATTTTCACTACCACATATATGACTAGCAGAAGAACCATACATTTTGCAATTATTGATAATATACCAGATATCCATCCCCCTAATCCATTAAACCAATTAGCAGGATTAAGCCAGGAGAACCAGGTTTCTGACAACCATGGTTCCTCTTTATGTTGTTCTGCAAAGTCCCTTTTTAGTCTCCTGACTTCATTGAGGTGATCTTCTATAGCTAAATTTACCTCATAAGTTTGGTTTACATAATTGCAACATGCTTCCTTGGCAATCATACACATACCTCCTTCTCTGGCTGTGAGGTAGTCTAATACTAATCTGTGGGCCTGAACCTCCTTTGTGATCATTTTCATTTCTTTTACCATTAATCTGAAGGTCACATCATATTGATCCGTTACCTTATCAATAAGGCTGGCCAGATCTATTATGTATGAAAAAGCTTTCTTTATACAGCATCTGTTTACCCAGGGGAGGTTGATTAGTTTAGGGTCTGATTTTTTTGATGGAGACAGGGAACGTTTTATTACACTATGTTCTCTTAAATCTTGTGCATTGTAATATTCAGGGAGCATTTCATCTACATAATATGTACTTGGTAATATTCTTCCCAATGTACAGTTACCATATCCTCCATATGGTAGCCACTTATATGCTTTTCTTCCACATAGGTAATATATATCATCTGGGAGAACATAGGGTATATCAAACACCAGGTGGCTTATGGCCCTCAATATATCATGTGTTTTAGTCATATTGGGAGTTATTACAGTCATGTTACCCTTGCAGTCTGACTGATTCATCCAGTCTGGATAGGAGCGCTGTATCCAGACTCCCAGTAAAGGTATACTGTTATTCCTACAGGTATGAACGGAGACTGGAGGTATTCTCCCTTTATCAGGGTTTGTATTATCTGTAAATATTAGGCTGGCTGCTTGACAGGGAGCCATCCCTAGGTTATAATTATTATGCTTTATTGTGATGTTTTTGCCTTTCTGAGTAGCTTGCATAGTGGAGGATTCCGATATAGGATGTATAGTTATACAAAAGTCAACTTTCTTGGCAAACAGGGTAGTTAGTATTGGTACTGGGAGAGTGACATATTTACTTTGGGTCACCTTGCTTCCCCCAGTTAGATTTAAATCTGCCGCTTCCCCAAGTGTGAGGGGAACAGCTACCCAATTCATGGTTTTAGCTGACAGTGGGGGATATGTGCAAACCCAACAATTTGTAAGATTTAATGTTTTGGCTGCTGTATAATGCATTTGAACAAAAGCATTATCCCATGGTTCATTAAGAGTCTCGTGTAATTCTCTCCTTGTTCTGAAAGTCAAGTTTGATTTCAGGTCACTATATCTGAAATCTTTTCCATGTTTTATGGATAAACCAACAGCATAGACTATACCCATGACACTTATCAACATCAGTAGTAGTCCAGTTATTATTATGCATTTTGGTTTTACAATACATTTTTCTTTACACATTTTTACTTGTCAGAATCTGACTCCCCTTGTAAGAAGATCTTGCAATGCGATGCGTGGATCCAGGTATCCTTCCCTTCTAGTTTCACAGACGTGGGAGTTGTCAACAAAACCTGGTATGGACCCTCGTATCGGGGTTCAAGACTTTTCCTGACGTATTTCCTTATGACCACCCAGTCTCCAGGCTGCAAAGAATGCGTGTCAGTGTCAAGATTGGGATCTGGAATAGAGGAAAATACCTGTCCGTGTATCTTGGTTAATTGCTTTTGTAACAGAGTTACATAGTTTAATAAATCTCCATGATAATGTTGCAGTTGTTGTGGAAAATAGCATCCCGTTCTATAGGGGCAACCAAACAATATCTCATAGGGTGTTAACCCTGTGCCTTTCCTGGGTGTGTTTCTGACAGAATGTAGAGCTATGGGCAGGCATGATATCCAGGGCAGCCCTGTTTCAGCCATTATTTTCTGGATTTTTAGTTTCAGAGTACCATTAAGCCTCTCTACACATCCTGAGCTCTGGGGGCGATAGGGGGTGTGGAGAGCAGAGGTAATTCCCATGTCCCTCAGTCTTTGTTGAAACTCTTCTCCTGTAAAGTGTGTACCTCTATCACTTTCTATCACTTCTGGAACTCCATATCTGCACACTATTTCTTCTGTTATTTTCTTTGCCACTGTTTTAGCATTTGCTTTTCTGCATAGCCACGCCTCCACCCACCGACTGAAAAGGTCCACACACACAAGTACATTTTCATACCCTGAGCATTTGGGAAGGTGAATAAAATCTATCTGAATCCTTTGAAAAGGATACAATGTCTGAGGGGTGCTTTTCTGTGGAGTTGGGACAGACTTACCCGGGTTGTTTTGTGCGCAGATTAAGCATCCTGACACTATTGCCTGCGCTGCTTGGGCAAACCCCGGGGCTATCCAGTATTTATTTGTTAGTGCTACCATAGCATCCTTCCCCAGGTGCACTTTACCATGTACTATATTGGCCATAATCGTGTAAAGTGCTTTTGGCAGACATAATTGCTGACCTTTACACCATTCTCCTTGCACTTTTAGTGCACCTAGTCTAGCCCAAGCTCTTTTCTCATTCTCTGTTGCTTGCTTTTGCATAGCTTGGAGTATGGTTCGGTCAAATTTGGGATCTGGGATTACCACGTAGGCAATTTCCCCTTCTGGGATTGGCGTTACAGCAGCTTCTCGAGCGGCTTGGTCTACCAGTCTATTTCCCTCTGCTTCGGGCGTTGTTTCCTTGGTGTGTGCTTTAACCTTAATAACTGACAGTTTGGCAGGCATCTGAAAGGCAGTAAACAATTCTCTTATGTGGTTTGCATGTTTTATGGGTCTGCCCGATGACCCCATAAAGTTTCTGCTTTTCCATATTGGACCATAATCATGAGCTATACCATAGGCATAGCGTGAGTCTGTGTAAATGTTGACTTTTTGCCCTTCAGCATATATACAGGCCATTGTCAATGCTTTTAACTCAGCTTCCTGTGCTGACATATAGCTTGGGAGTGATCTCTGAATCAATATGTGTTTCTGTGTAGTGACAGCACAACCTGTATATGGTGTGCCGTCTATGTAGTAGCGTGAGCCATCTACATATAGATCTATGTCAGCATCAGGGAGTGGTGTATCATGTATGTTTGTTAGGCCCAAAGCCTCTAATTGCATGAGTTCAATGCAATCATGATCAGAAAAAAAGTTTTGTTTGCATAATTTTTCAGTTTCTGTTTCTGCTGTGACTTCTTCTAACCCTTCAGACTCATTTTTACTATCTGGTTCCATTTCCCCATCTTTTAAATCTTGCGGAAATAATGTAGCAGGATTTAAAACTGTGCATCTTTTTAAAGTAACATTGCTGGGGGTCAAAAGAGCTACTTCATATCGGGTTAGTCGAGCAGCTGACAAATGTTTTGTCTGTGCTTGGTTCAGAATTTCAGTGACAGCATGCGGGACCATCAGTGTTACTGGATGGCCTAAAACAATATCTGTACTTTTCTCCAATATTATTGCTGCAGCTGCAACCGCTTTTATGCATGTTGGTGCAGCCTTAATAACATGGTCTAGCTGAGCAGAGTAATATGCCAATGGTTTCTGCTTATGTGCATGTTCCTGTGTCAGTACTCCATTTGCGTGTGCATTAGTTTCATGGCAGAACAGTGTAAAGGGCTTGTCATAATTTGGTAGAGCCAGCGCAGGAGCTGTTAGTATGTCTTGTTTTAACGTTTGGAACATATGTACTTGTTCCTGTGTGAGTTGTATGGGTCCTTGTTGCATGGGCCCCTTCAAGACTTCATACAATACTTGTAGTTTGCTGGATGCAGCTGAAATCCAGTCTCTGCAGTAAGTCAATAAGCCCAGGAAAGCCCTGAGCTCCTTGTAGGTATGTGGTACCTGCACTTTTTGTATGGCTTCCTTTCTCTGTTCTGTTAAATGTCTGGCCTGATGTGAAATGCAATGGCCTAAAAATTCAACTTTCCTTTGTACTGCCTGTAATTTTTCTTTTGATGCTTTGCAGTTTTTTTTGCACAGAAACTGCAAGAGTGAGACAGTGTCTTGTTCACATGTTTCTTGTGTGTTTGCACATAACAGCAGATCGTCAACATACTGTATGACCACAGAAGAGGAATTAATTGGCAACCAGTCTTTTAGAATCAGGGCCATGGCTTCAGAGTATTCACTAGGACTGGTTGCCCCTCCCTGTGGTAATCTGGTCCAAGTGTACTGTTTATCCTGGTAAGTAAATGCAAAAAGTTCTTGGCTTTCTTCAGTAATGGGTACTGAAAAAAATGCATTTGCTAAGTCTATTACTGTAAACCATTCTGATGTAGGAGGTATTTGATTTAGTAGCGTGTGAGGGTTAGGAACTATTGGTGTATTGATCATTATTCGCTTGTTAACTTCCCTCAGATCGTGTATCATTCTAAACGACGGCGTACCGTCTGAATTTGGGGACCTCTTCATTATGGGATAGAGTGGAGAATTCCAGCTTGATCTACATTCACGTAAGACTCCTGCCCCAAGGTAGTCTTTGACCTGGTAACCTATTGCAGTTGTCTGATCAGGTCTTAAGGGGTACTGTTTAGTCTTTACTGGCTGTGCCCCTGGTTTCAGTTTAATTTGTACAGCTTGTACAGGCATAAGGCCTACATCCATCTTTCCCTTTGCCCATAGTTCTGGGTTTACCTGGGCAAAGAGATAATCTAGATTTACATAAAAACACCAAGTAGTTTCTGAGTTGCTGACATTGACATTAAGAAGGAACTGGGCAGTGTCAAAAGCTATGAGTCCCATCTTACTGGGACTCACTGTCAACTCCACCTGCCCATCTTTGTATTGTATTGTGGCATTAAGGGCTGACAAAAGATCTGCTCCCAATAGATTCATGGGGCAGCTGTCTGACACTAAAAATTGTGTGTCTATCGTTTGATTGTCATCTAATTCTATAGTTAGAGGTTTGGTTTTGTGTAGTAATTGTATTCTCCCATCTAGTCCTGTTGCAGGCACTGTTTCAGGGGAAATAAATGACTGTGGTAAGAGTTTAGTTTGCAAGACTGAAGTGGCAGCCCCAGAATCTATCAATGCAGTTGTCTCAGTTAGTCCCCTTATTTTAAGAGGTATTGTACATTGGGAACCGGAGGATACAGTTAGGCTGGGTAGTATGTGATTCTGGGGGCCGTTTTCCTATGCTGTCTTTGGTTTGTACTCAACTCGTGGCGCCCCTGTATTTGGACAGTCCCTTTTTAGGTGGCCTTTTTGTAAGCAATGAAAACACAACCCCTTCTTCATACACTCCTGAGATCTCTGTGTCATTTTAATACTGCTTATTTCTGGAGTCTTCTGTTTAGGCATGGGACACTTGAATGACTTTTCAGGGTGCTGCATAACATATACATGTTGTAGTGGTTTCTTTTTGTCCTGCCTGTCTTTGCTATCTTCTTCTATGGCTTTAAGGACAGTCAGAAGCACATCTGGTGCTAGTGTGGAATACTCTGGTCTGCTGACTTTGAGTGTTTTTAAGATGTCAGGACTTAAACCTCCCAAAAAGGCATTTCTGAATACTCGTACGTCTCTGGCATCCACAAACCCATACCCATAGTCCTCATGCCTCTGTCTGCACTCTGTGTAATATTCAGTTACAGATTGCCCTTTCCCTTGAGGGGTATCTTGGGAGGGCATGTCTCTTATTTTTCCCTCACAATATGCTTGACACTTAGCTGTCCATTGTTGCCCACTCAAGGCTTCCTTTTTTCTAGCGTCAGTTGGCATAACTATTGCTGCACCATCTATCATGGCAGCAGTTTGGGCTATTTGATTGGCAGCATAATTCCCTACTGTTACCTTGGTCATTTGATCTAAGTCTAACCAGGTAGCATTATAAAATATCTGCAGGTGGTTCATGTATCGATAGAAACCCATTGGATTCTTATCTATATTTGGCACATCTCTGGCCAATGACATTTGATCTGTTGGGGACCAGGGTTTGTACCAATTTACTACACGGTCTTCTATTGCTGGGGGGATGTTATTTGGTCCAGCTACCCTCCCCGGAGTTGTCTGATTATAGACAGGATAAAGTCCCATTATTGGTTCTGCGGGCTGAATTTCAGCAGATATGCCATCATGAGACAGGGGTGGAGCAGTAGGTTCGATTTTGAGCTCTAATTTGTTCATTCTACATGAGGGACATTCTGTATCCCTCCATAAGTGTATTTGAGGGCATCTGCACTTCCAAGTGTGTTTCTTTTTCATTAGCACTATTTTCCCTGCGTTCTCTGCATACCCCCTTAAATCTTCTCTCGGTCCCTCGGGTGATTGGTTGTCATAACAAGATCTACATGATGTGGTCCAGTGTGCACCACATGCAACACAGACCTGGTCCCCTGCTGAATTACCATACCCACAATTATATCTTGGACAACGCCATTTACGCTGTCTTTTCATGCTACCTGCATATAATTGGCAGGCATCAGTGTCACAGGATAAACCCAAATTTAAAGCGGTCATATTCTCTTCTAATTCTTGTGTCTCTTGTTCTAGCAAAATTTGTTCTGAAACTTTCAGCCAGTTCAGCAGTTTACCTTCTAGTTTATGTTTCTTTACATAATCATTGTAGGATTTATATATGTGTTGTATCTTGATGGGATCCAATGTCCCTTCTCTACCTATTCCAGCTTTTTTGAATAAATCGCCCATGCCTTCTATTCCCCCGTTTCCTAAGATTCTGCGCATTATGTCCACGGGGGAATTGCTGTCATCTGTCTGTTTGCTATCACTATTACCCATAGTGACAGCAGTCTGTTGAGTCCAAATAGGGATTCCTATCTAGTTTCTGTGGGTTGTCCTTGTAATGGACGTCCCGTTCTGTGGACTCCTGAAGCAATATATCTGTGGACTAATCTGTAGATTGTCCTCTCAAAAGAGTTTCTCTGACAGTATCTGGGATGAAGGCACTAGTGATTCTCTCAAAAATTGGACAAATAAGTGGTTTTTTCTTACTTATATTTTTTGGTATGGTCTGTAATATGTCTACCCAAAGTTCTCCTTTTCTTGTTTTGATATAGGTCACATCTGTATGAGTGCCTATTATAGCAATATAATTGGCTGAACTATAACCAGAGTAATATATGTCACCTCTGCTACCAAAACTGTCTATGACCGTCAATAAATTGGGACTTAAAAAACAACTGGTCTTCTGTAATATGAGTAGTCCTGTGCACTGATTACACTGATAGAGACCAACAAATTGTGACATGTATAGATGTTCAAAGCAGTAACTTTCTGATTCCCTTATGTGCTTTCTAACAGATGTATATTACACCCAAAATAACCAAAACAATCAAAATAGAACTTCTATGTTCGTCTGCTTTGTTAGTATTTAGATATTGGGAAACTAACTGTCAACAAATGATTGTTCAGACAAAGACAACCCTCCGGCCTCTGGCGCCCGTTTCACGAGTACCAACGAGAAAACGCGGAGGACCCTGACCAGACACAGTGGGCGACTTTATCAACACTTCTACCGTGTTTTATTAGCCGTCACTTAATTCAACCCTGTATGAGCTAGGAAGTCTTAAGACGTAACCCAGTTATCACAGTTCGCGGTAGGCAAGGGCAAGCCTCAGCAGCGACCACGAAGTGAGGTCTTATGATCAACGTCTTATTTGACTTTTTATCCTTTATACATCATACAATAGGCACAAACACATGCACTCAAAATTCATTCATCTTTCAAGAATCTAATCAACAATTCAATTACAGTAAACAAATTGGGTTAGTACTGTATTATATTAATCAGATGATACTTGAGACTCACAAATTCGCGTGTCAGGTGCCTCAGACAGACATGAGGTGACCCAGACTAGGAAGACCAACGAGTAGAAATCTACTCACCATGGATTTGTTGGGGTTCAAGGTCCTGGGAAACCTCCGTTGTCTGTCTTGTAGCCTGCTGGACAGCGAATCTCGGTGGCGACCTCCAAGTTGTTAGATCTAAAATTCTGACCCAAGTCTGCCTGTGGTGTCAAGTATATCTGGAAGCGCTTCAATCAGCTGGAGAGAATTGACACAGACCAAGTTCTGTATACAAGGAATATTCTCTAGTTTATTGATACAAAGATACAGGTTTTTATAGGCTACTGAATAAATGAATCCTACGTCATATGCATACAATAGTTTATACCACTAGTCTATGAGAAGCGCTACTGATTAACTTTCTCACGTATTCTTGAGGTGTTTACTTTTCTCCCCCTTCTAAGGACAGATGAGCCTATTATTTCTTATCTCAAGGGGAGTTGGAGATATGCTATGTGTAACACCATGGATACAGCCCCCTTACTACCAGCTGGATATGAAGCTCATTATTGTTTTCATAACTGGTTACATTCTTCAGGTGTTCTCTATTAGTTCAACTTCAAGGCCATAGGCTCACGTATTGCAAAACTGCAAGTTAACAGAAAAATGAATAATCTCTTCTAGCAAATAATATTTCTATGCAAGTTACAATAAAATGGCTGAACAAAGGCCTTATGAGGCCTTAACAAAAAATCATATTTAACAAACCCCCCCTATAAAAAAGGTAAAAGGTGCTCTGAAGTTTTCACTCAACCCTTTATTTTAATTTTGTAAAAAAAAAAATTAACTTTTCTTTTGACACTAAAGTGTAATATAATTAACATATTAGTTAGCAGTACAAAATAGATTAGCTAAAAGAGGATAATGACAATCCATCCTAAATAACTTTCGTTTTGTGTCTTGACCTAATTCATGAATCTGTTATTACCCCATGTGTGTGTTTCACAAGTCACGCCAAGCAGTAAGTCACTGTGGGACAGAATTCAAGTGACAGAATGTTTGCAGAGAGATTGATATGGTTTTTCAGACTGCTTCAGTGGCTACGATAGCTTGCAAATGTCAGTTTGATGTATAATATTTGACTATAATTTTCTCCCATCCATTCATGTGAGAAGATATGAATTGTATAGGTTTCTGGCATTGCAGATTTATAAACAAGCTACTGCTGAAAATACTAGGTGCTACCTGCAGTCTTAGGACTTGCTTCTCTATGAGATCATTATTTAAAGTATGAATTTATTTATATGAATGTGTGTGTGTGAGTATATGTGGTTTAGTCATGCATAAACTCCTTTTTCTCATATTCCAAACTTATTTCCCATAATCCATTGTATGCAATTTTAAAAACAAATAGCAAAACTCATATACATGTAAAAGTAGAAAATTCATTTACATTAAAGTCTTTTTTAATTAATTTCTATAGCAAGTTATACCTCCCAACTTTGCCTCTGTCCCGCGGGTGGCAATGTTGGGGGAAGGGAGTTATCTAATGGCCAGCCTAGTACTTTACAGTGCTAAGCATCCATCTGGTTGCATGGCCATGTCCCCACTGTGGCGTCGGCTATGCCCCCTGTACTGCTGCTAGGGACAGACATGTTGGGAGATAAGGTCATATGTTTATTTTACTTAGACAGCAGGGACCAAAACAAAAGAAATGATAACATTTTGGTCTGTGTCTGTCCATGGCCTATTATACACCTGTGATATAAATAATGATATTATACAGCAGGCAATAGAAATGGGAAATGATAGACTGTTCGATTATGTCCCTATCATCTACACACATTGAAGGCAGCTTTTTTGTGGGCTGGACCAATATTCAGTCAATGCACCAGTACATTTGTGTTTCATGTCTCAGTAATGTCTCTAGTTCCTAGAGAATTGATTTGCTGCATCTTCATGACTGGTTCAACACCTTGTCCTCCACAATCCAATACAAATTACTCACCGTTACTTACAAATCCCTCAGCAAACCTCAAATCTCAAATCGAAATACTCTCTTTCTCGCCCTTTCAGATCACCTTGCTTTGTCTCTGGTAACCAACCCTCACTCCAGCATACAATACTTCTCACGTGCCGTTGCCCACTCATGGAATTTCCTACCACACTTGATCAGACTCTCCTACAGTCTTCAAATCTCTGAAAACTGATCTCTTCATTACAGTTTACCCTATTAGAGTTTATCTTACTCCCACCTACACTACCCACACTAATGCACACTCACACCAGTCCCAATCTCCACACTGAACCACTCTGGTTTCTCTTGTTTCAGTTGTACCCTCTTCCAATTAGATTATAAACTTGCTTATGAGCAGGCCAGGTCCTCCTTATTCTTTGCTTTCACGCAAACTTTTATTTGGTCTAGTCTGTTTTATTAATGTCCTGTTTTCCTGACTGCCGGGTGCTGTGCAGCACAGTGGCTCCTTATAAATCACAAATAAAAATAATAATTATTATTATTAATAAAAATAATAATAATAATAAACCACAAAATGATGACCTCTACTGTGTATAGGAGTCAAGTTCATTATAAAACATTGCATAACTCCATTCGAGCATTCCAATTTTTGGAATCGAGAAAGTGGTGTGACTAGCTAATGAAGGAGCATCCTTTCATCATGATGGGGGTGTGGTCATATCCTCTGTGGTTGTGCCTATTGTTTCTGAAGAGCAAGGACATTCCCAATCCGCCGTCCCTTGCTTTGAAAACTCCCTGTATTGTTGTGTACACCAGTGACTCGCTAACCAATATTCCTAAGGTTGTGACTGTACCGCTTAAGCTAAGACAGTTGAGAGGTATGACATAGCCAAGTCTCAATAAAAGTACCAGTACTAATCTCATACACATCAACCACAAGATCTTTTTTTTTTTCATTGAAAAAATGTATTTTATTAGAAAAAAAATTCAACAATAAAGAATGATATATAATGAACTAGCTTTTCATGTTTCATGTGCAGGAAACTGTATATAAATGTATACAAGTGGCACTTAAACATGGTATGCATTTAGTGAAACAAATGGAAAATTACATTTACTTGCATTGTATTCCAGTATGCCTCTGGTAATTCTATGAAAAAAGCTATCAAGTTGAGGGTTTTAGATCTTTTTTTTTTTTCTTTTTTTCTTAGCAATTTTAGTTTTGCACAGCAGGTGGCACTCTTGTCTAATCCATGATTATTTCAGTACTAAAAGCTAATGAGAATTTTAATAATTTCTTTCCTTGCGCATTCAAACATTTAAACATAGAATTTGACAGCACACATGAACTGTTTGGCAGATCTAGTCTGCACATTTTAGTATATGTGTGAAAACATCAGCCATTTTATGTTTAAGATAGCCTTATGTCTAAAGACCAATTCTTCAACTCAAGCTTCAGAAGTATTTTATTAAGTGCAACGTAATGGGTTTAGCTCAGCTGAGCGCATATTTCATTACTATGTCATGCAAAAATAAAAGTTTGATTACTGTTGGAAAATGGTTCTGCTTAAGGGTACTTAATTTAAATTTGTTTGCATTTACTTAAAATTAAGTATTCAGAAAATATGAACATAGAATACACTTATACATAGTTTTCAGACTGTGGGGTAAATGTATCAAGCTGAGATTTTTCCAACGGGTTTGAAAAGTGGAGATGTTGCCTATAGCAACCAATCAGATTCTAGCTATCATTTTGTAGAATGTACTAAATAAATGATAGCTAGAATCTGATTGGTTTTTTAAACCCACCGGAAAACTCTCAGCTTGATACATTTACCCCTGTGTCTGTCTTGGCATCACAACCCAGGATTTAATGTTTAACATTAGTGTTCCCTCTAAGCTGTTCTTGCCAAAAATGTAAGGATTGCATTGAAAAACTGAAGTTCAGTCTAACACTAATGAAATTAATACTAATGAAATTTAATTCTACAGTTTTTAACCTTATAATTATCATATAGACCACCAAAGAGGAAACACCATCACTTGTACCATCCAATACATTCATTCCCCAACACCCACCATTCCATTTAACGTCTAGTTCATCATAATCCTCCTCTTCCTCATCATCATCACCATAGTTTATTCATAAGGCGTCACAGAATCTGCAGCACCGTACAATCAACAAATTATAAACAAAATACATATAAGTAAAGGGAATGAGAATCAATAGCATCAGTAAAAATCAATAAAAAAAGAGACAATAGAAAAAGTTAGAGGACACAACTAAAGCAAAGGAAATCTTACAAAGAGAATGTGGGGACAGGATTTAGGGCTATGCTCTTGAGAGCTAACATAAAAGAGGTACGGGGAACCAAACAGTCAATAGGGGTGGAGAGAAAGAAGTGGAAGTGAAAGGTGAAGAAGGAAGCTGTCTTTGCATGGGGCAGGGTAGTCAAGCATGAAAAGATAAGACTTGAGGAAGCGCCTGAAAGATTGAAGGTTGGGGGCAAGTCTGGTGAAACGGGCCAGGGAGCAATGCTTGTGATGTCCTGAAGGTGGTAGTATGAGGTATTGATAGGAAAGGAGGAGAGCTGAGGGTCATTGACAGAACGGAGTAGGCGAATACTCAAGTATTGTAAGACGAGGTCAGTGATGTAGGAGGGGAGGCATTAAAGAGGCTTTTATTGCTGAGGGTAAGCAGCTTGGATTGTTTTCTGGAGGGAATCAGGAGCCAATGGAGAGCTTTCCAGAAAGTCACAGCAGAAGAGGAACAGTGGGAGAGGAAGATTAATTGCAATGTTGCCAAACAGAATCCAGGCAGGTGGTGGGGGGCTGTAGACCTGTAATAGTCCAGGAAGTAGGAGATTGCAATAATCAAGTTGGGAGATGGTAAGAGCGGAAATAATGGACTGAGTGACATCCAGGGAGAGCAAAGGGTGAATCTTGGCAACGTTGAGGTTGATATCAGCATTATAGCAGACAGGAGGAAGGGACATGACACTGGGGTGGGGATATTTAATAAACTCGGTTTTGGTATTTTGAGCTTGAGGTAGTATTCAGCCATCCACGTGAAGATGGCAGAGAGACAGCTGGACATACGAGTATCGAAATAGAGTGTCATCGGCGTAGGGTGATATTGGAGACCAAAAGATTGGATAAGTTGACCAAAAGAGGATAAAAAGACAGAAAAGCAATGGATCAAGAACAGAACCCTTGAGAACCCCTACACATAAAGGGAAAGTAGGGGAGCAGGCACCAGAGGGAGAGAAGGGCAATCAGAGAGATAGGAAGTAAGCCATGGAAGGACAGTGCTGTGAAGGCCAAGGGAGTGAAAGGAGTTAAGGAGGTGAGGGTGGTCAACTGTGTTGAAAACAGTAGAGAGGTCAAGCAGCAAGAGCAGGTAGAAGTGGCTCTTCAATTTAGCCAAGAGTAGATCACTAATCACCTAGTGCTGTCTCGATGGAGTGGAGTAGAAGTCCAATTTCAAAATGTCAAGGAGAGAGTGAACAGTGAGAATGTGTTATATGGTTGTCGATTAACCGTGGGGTAGTAGATATAGAGCTAAGCAGGGTTGAAAATTCATGACAATGGGAATGATGAGTACATATTTGAAAGTTAAAGGAAAGATGTCAGTATAGAGGGGCAGGTTGAAAAGGTGGGCTAGGTGACGTCAGGCCTCAGGGGAGAGAGAAGTTAGGATGTTGCAGGGCTGACTGGACAGGTTGAGAGGGAATAGGAGTTGATCAGTGGGAGACACTCTAGTGAATTTAAACTAATATTTAATTCTTTGGGTTCTGTGTTAGTTGAGCTAGGTTCACTGAATCAATAAATACATTCACAAGCAAATGATAACATTATTATTACTATTATTATTATTATTATTATATTTGTAGTCGTCTTTATTTACGTAGATCTATCATATTGTGTAACTTTTTCTTAAATGATCCCTCATGTCCCCAAGCTATTTTAAAACTCATCATAGATTAAAGTGTTCCTCTCTGGAAATGTTTATGGGAAATTATGGATACTCTCAAAACGTAGAAATCCCAATGGTTAAGCATTATTTAGCTAACCATTGCTGGAATTCAATATGAGGAACAACCAGAGGCTGATATTATAGCTTTAGGTCTTAATGATGGTAGTGGTCAAATTTCCGCCAATGAATCTGTAAACACTTATCCTGTCGACACCAAAATGGCTTCAGGGTAAATGCCAACAGATTCATTCTATCCACATGTTTAAAATGTAGAAATTGTGAATATCGACTGTGGTAATGTCGACAGTCTCACTGCCGACATTAAACAAGCAATTCTGGCACAAAACAGTTATAAAAAACAGATAAAAGCACTAATAATGTTTAACCCCCCCCCTTCCCCAAACACATGAAAACTGGTGCTGTCAGACGGCGGACCTTGTGGGAATACCACCACTGGCACACCAATGGTTAAACATTAATAAAAAATAGCTTGTCCCCCCTCCTAATCATTAACCTTAGTGCTGCCAGCCTAGTTCTGGCACTAGCAAAATCAGGGGGTCAAAAACCATGGTGTCCCCCTGATTTTACTAGAACCAGAACAAGTATTTTCAATTATATAATTAGTGCAATGATTACAAATTGGTTCAACTGAATTGTTACTTGCCTTCATTTATCAATTTTCCCAATTGCTTGTATAGTAAGTGACAAAAACCTTGATGTAACAGAGGTATGTATCATCGACAGTCTACACATGTACAGTCTGAGCCTTTTTTGTTTTTGTATCTGCAAAGTGCTATGTAATATGTTGGTTCTATATAAGTAGAGGTCAATGATATTATATCATTATTAATGGTGAAACTTATGTTTATTATACCAGGTTCATGTGATAACATGATATCCTTTTTGAGCGGCTACTTTTGTTTTCAGTTACTTCTTTAGATACTAGAGTTTAGATACTATTTGTAAAATCATTATGACTAGAAGCAAAAATATCCACTGTGCCATGTGCTCAATACACAGATTAACCCTTTCTGGTATGAAAGGGATGGCAGCTGATGTGCGTGCCTTGGTTTAATTTCATGCTCCAGCTGCCTGCATGTGGAGTCCATCACAGAATGACGATGATTGGGATGTGGTGCCCACTAGGGACCTGCTCCCTTAATGCTGATGTGTGTCAAAGCTTTAATCTTGCCTTATCAAGCATAAAATACAATTAGCAAGGTGTTATCAGGATATTACCAATGTGAACGTGTGCTAGAGTGTCTGTGTGTGTCAGTCATGAGACTGGACACAGATTAGACTGAACAGAGAAGGTTCTCTCAGCTAATGGAAAGCTTCACCCTTATATTAACCTCTATAGTCATGGGATGCCACAGCATCCTATACCTGATTAAATCACGATGATCATATTTTATTAGTTTTTTTGGAAATTAGCATTTTGCAGAAATACCCTTGTGCATGTTATTAAATAGACTTCTCATATGTACATATATTTACTGCAGTTTCAAACAAATGGAAACTATTTAACATGTAGCATTTTTTTTTGCATTGAGTGATTGTGTCAAATATATCTCAAACCTGTGCTTTTTATTTTAACTGTAGTTTCAAACACCTTTAACAATGAAACAGTGATGAAGTTGAGTATAAATGGATGGACAACGGTATGTCTAATAGTTATAATTGACTCTGTCTTTTACCTGACATGATGGAGGCAGATGGTAGTGGTGAGAACTGACCTTAATATTTCATTGTGAGAACAGTAAGACTCCCTGTGAGATGGATTCAGGATGACAGCCCAAACCCCGCAGGTGAACTGGCCTGATAGGAAAAGCTGCAGGGAATGTATATATAGAGTTTAGGCAGTGCTGCATCTAACAGAAGCCCCATCACCTGCTAATAATGTCTGTATGAGGGTCGCCACTCAAGTACTCAGGAGGGCCTCAAACGAAGTAAAATGTAGACAGAACAAATGCATTTTTTGACGTGGATCTACTACCCTGAATAAACATTTTTATGATTCTGTGGCATATAAAACTATCAATAGTATATATCACTCTTATTTTTTCCCCAAAAAATGTCTACGTTAGAAAACCAATCACCTACAACTGTCACACTCTCCTGCTACCATGGGCAGGAGAATAAATCATTACTAAGGTGTCGCTTGGGGAGAATCTCCCAAATGTCCTTGTTACCTGACCACGCTGTTTTACTAAACATATGAGAGGAGTTATGTAACCAAGCACATACAGTGATTTAAAGCCAGGCCTAAATTTGCAATTTGTTGACAAAAGAAAGCATATGCGCAGAATAACACACATGTATAAACCAGTGCAAGTGTCACAAATGACCTGATGTTGTGCCAATGCAGAAGACATAAGAACCTAGGGCCTGATTCATTAAGGATCTTAACTTAAGAAACTTCTTATTTCAGTCTCCTGGACAAAACCATGTTACAACGCAAGGGGTGCAAATTAGTATTCTGTTTTGCACATACGTTAAATACTGACTGTTTTTTCATGTAGCCCACAAATATCAACTTTATATTTCAGTGTACAAATAAGCTATCAAGTATTTGTGTGCTACATGAAAAAACAGCCAGTATTTATCTTAAGTGCAAAACAGAATTTGCACCCCTTGCCTTGTAACATGGTTTTGTCCAGGAGACTGAAATAAGAAGTTTCTTAAGTTAAGATCCTTAATGAATCAGGCCCCTATTTATTAAACTTACTCTTATCATGGTGATACAAAAGTTATTTGTCTCCATGGTTTAACAATATTTTAATCTCACAACAAAACCTATACAGAGTAATAGAGCAAGAAGACTTACTCATAGCTGTGGTGCCCCATTCTGCTCTATTGAGCACGTGCTTGGAGGCCTGGCGCATCCGTGGAACTGGAAGCCTGATTTGAGCTTCCAGTGCGACTGCAATTACATATAGATAAAAATTAAAATTAAATATATATATATATATGATTCACTTATATTTGCATTATATTTTTAAGAACAGCCACTTCTAAATTTCCACCCAGAAAATATCAAATGTAATAAACCAATATATTCTTACTTCTGTTAACAGTATATTGAGATACTTTATATAGAGCTTGGGGCTGCAAAAGGGGAAGGTAGTTAATTTGGGTCTTCTATTGTGCTGCCACCAGAGATCTGGGGTTTGCGTTTTATTGCCAGCAAACATTAGAGGGGGTCTGTATTATAAATCCAACAGAGGCCTGGAGGCCATATTGTAAAGCCATTAGAGATTGGTGGCGGTCTGCACTCTAAAACTACCAGATATTCATCATCATCAACATTTATTTATATTGTATCCTCAAATGCCCAAGCAAGGATGACTCATTGTCTTCTGCATTTACCATGGCAAAACATCAACATTAAAACCTTACTACATTTTTCTTTCATGTTTTCTTTTTACTTTGAAGAACAATTATTATTTTACAAGTTAACCCGTGCATGATACTCATGCATTCTAGTCAAATCAAGCTACTTAAGGTGTTAAAAAGGTTCTTGTCATGCATTTGGGCCTAGCCCAGGCCTCCTCAGGGGAAGAGCGTTACTTCCCGACGCAAGCACCCTTTTTTAACGTGGTTTTGTTCACATGTCACTACCTCATCATTTTTATCCATCACCTCATCCTTCATCTTCATCGCCACATCCTTCATCAAGCTACTTAAGGTGTTAAAAACTCCCTACTGTCACCCCCGGCAACCACCAACCACTCCCAACTCTCACATTTCCTTTAAGAAATATATAGGTCAGTGTATATCTCTGCCCAGCAGGTGGCGCTGCAGCTTGGTTTGTTTTTTTTCCCACACATGCCACTAGGCATTTATATAGTAGATACTTTAAAATGAATTTCAGTTTATACCTCTCTCTGTCCCAAGTTTGCACCTTCAAAAATTCTGCACACTCCCCTCCCCCAAAGCCTTGTGCCCTAGGATGCAGCCTAGCTAGCTAATGGATAATCAGGCCCTGATCATATCATGAGACTAGCCTGACCAGTTGAAGCTGCCCATTAGTTAGAGTGTGCAGCAGTAATCTATAATATCCTCTCCAGTACCATTACCCAAGATAATGCAATGCTGGGGGTCAGTACAATGCTGGATATTTGTGAGAGCAAATGGGACCCTGGACAGAGGGGGATAGATTTAATATGCAGAGATTTTTTGGTGCGACATGTAAACTGCCACACATGGGATGCAGCTTTCAGTCCCAAACCGCAGCTATCCGGTGGTTTGGATTCTGAAAAATGAAAACGCTCTGATATGTTTCAGTTTGAATAATTCTAAACATCATGTGGTTTAGGCCTAGCCACATGGTAAAACCAGATGAGAAACATCTGGTTTTAACACTTCCATTGTGTAAGAGGCCATCCTACTCAGCATCAGGCCATGTCCTCTAGGAGGGGATCTGAAAAAAAATATTGAACGCCCACACATAGAGACGACAAGACCAATGATAAGCTGTACTGGGCTCCCCCGGTGAGTACCAGGGTATTTAACTACTTGTACCCCCATTGTTAATAAAATAAATATTAGTGCTACAATTGCTAATAATTTATTAACAGGACGTGTACCAGGAGAAACTAGCGCTACTCAGCTTTGGGCAGGCAATATTTTCGGGAGCATTTGGATTTTAGAAAATGTGAAGGGAGGCAAGTTTTGCTTTAATTATTAAACAGGTTTTTTTTCAATTCTGACCAAATGTCTTGGTTTATAAACAGCACATCAACACAATTAACAATATTTAGTTTTGCAAAACCGCTGTTTAGTAAATCTCCCCCAGACACTGTTCACTGAAGTCTGGATGGTTTTGATGTGTGAGTTTTGATTGAAGTGTTCGAAGTGTATAGTGAATGTGGCAGTTGATCTGCAGTCAGTTAAAAGAAGTTCTGCATTCAATAAACAACTCCTTTCCCTTGCAGGATCTATTCAGTCCTCTAGCACTGCCATCCACTCTCCTCTGCACATGGTACTTCAGCATCAGAATCCAGGTATCACAATGGGGTGATCTCCACCAAAATGCTTTATAGGGAAGGGTGCTTAATTATACACATTTATGCAAGTTATATACCACTGACTAGATTTACTAAAAATTGTGTTTGGTGGCAGTTTGAAAGTCTCTCTACATAGGTGCACTCTTGTTTTGGATGCCTGCATTGCCACTATCCTCTGGGGTCCATTATTCAGAGTACTAATACCACAAGGTTTTTGCAGCACCAATTACATTGAAATATTGTTTAAAGAGCAAGAGTTACAAAAGATGGCTTTTAATTTCATTCCAAATATTAGATGTACTAAAGGAATTTTTTTTGGTGGCATTGAGCCAGGCATTGTAGTGCTTAGAACTAACATGTTTACTATGGGGATATTTGAGGCTGGAAGGTAAAACCTTCTGTGATGTGTTGCTGCTTCTAAACATCAAAACCGCTGGTGGCTTAGTCAAAACCACCAGATAAAAACACTAGTTAAAAAAAACAGCTTCTGATAGGCTTGATAGCTCAACCTGCTTGCTGTGCAAATAGTATGGCCCGTGCAATATAATTATATATTCATATTGCACCCATAATATAGTAATACAATGATAGTTTGTATTTTTATCACGTTAGAAATCAGGATGGCGATTTGTAATGTTGTGTTGCACATATGTAAATATAAGGCCATCTAATTCATACTTGCCAACTCTCCCGGAATACCCGGGAGACTCCCGAATTCTGGGTAGGTCTCCCGAACTCCCAGGAGAGCTGACAATTCTCCCGCATCTGCCCACTTCCTAGTGAAGTCTCCATCAGGGCTCTCTTAAGAACCTCTTGGGCCCCCGGGCACAGCAGTGCACCGGGGCCCCTATATATACAAAAATAAAAAAATAATGATTATATATATGGGCCCTGCAGCCCAGGGGGGCCCGTCGGAGGCAGGAAAAAGAAAACCCGGAAAAACAGAAGAAAATACTTACCGTGCTGTCAGCTGGCGATCCGGCTCCCTCCCTGGTCTCCTCCTCCGTCGCGCTCCGCAATGGATGTCGGGTGGGCGTGGGCGTTTTTTTTCCTGCCTCCGGAAGGCCCCCCTGGGCTACAGGGCCCCCGGGCACCTGCCCAACGTGCCCAATGGGAAAGACGGTCCTGGTCTCTATGATGCGATTCTCCAGGAATCACATCATTTTGGGCCGCCCCCAGTGCTAAAGTGACACATTTGCTTTATGATGTCACAGGGGGAGGAGCCAAAAATGACGCGATTCGCAGAGCCCCGCCCCCTGACACCTATCTCTACACCGAGACTCCCGGAGGCCAAGCGTTAAAGGTTGGCGACTATGATCTAACTACACCTGAGGGTAAATGTATGAACCAAGTTTGCCTTAACAAGCCATCGCTGCTTTAAATTTTCACTGCAAAGTCGCTGATTTCCGGCGGCTTGCAGAAATGGAGGATTATACATTTACCCCCTGGAGTGGGCAACAATCAGTCCTCTGCTGTTGCTACATGATTCTTTAAGCCTAAAATGGCCTAATGATAGCAATGTTGAAATAGCTATGTACTGTATATTCTTGTTTATTTTTAAATCTTTTTTTGTGCCTATTGTTTGCATTTTTAGTTAATTCTTTGTTTTATAATCGCTCATATTATTGCACACACTGCCATTTTTTTCTACAATGATAGAATATTACTGCATAAAGAAACAAACAAGTCCCATGGTTGTAAAATACAACAACTCCTGGAATTATTACATCTACTCTTTTAACAGCATTTTATCTTACCTCAGGGTAGCTGTGGTGTCTAGGGCAACTCTGTTCTTTAGTTATTTTTAATTAATTTATTTGTCATATATAATATAACTTGTGCAAATCAACTACCCTTCTAACCATGCAGCTTGCAATCGGTTACCAAGAAAGAAAAACTGTACAAGTTACAATTCCATGATACAATGCATGGTATAGCAGAACATTTCTTTAGTGGCAATGTTAATTTATTGTTCCAAAATGCATTCTGCACCCAATTAAAATGAAGACCCCATTCCCTATCTGAAATCAGATAAATATAAATGTCTCACAATATCCCTTTCCTGAGCATCCGAAACCCCAGACACGATAGGAATAATGCATTAGATTTGCTTGCAGATACAATTGATAAATGTAGAAATTATCGTGGCGTACGCAGGGAGGAGGAGAGGAGGCAGTGGGTGTGAGGGACAGGGAAGAGAGAGGAGGGGGCTAGAGAGGTCGACTCTATTAAATCTGCAGGAATTGCTACATTTGACACAAAAGCTGCTATCACCCCAAGTCAAATCAAGAATAATATGCTTCGCTGCTCAGGATCACAGGCTGAAATATGTGATTGTCATATTACCTTCAGCAGTAGCCGAAATCAATTTCTTCTGCGAGATGGGCAGAAAACCGAAAGGTAGAAAGGGAGAGGTGTAAAGGGGTTATTTTCTCACTTTTGTCTGAAAGCAAAAAGCTGTTTTTTTTTCTACCTATATCCATATCCTTTTTTTCCCCTCTGGCTGAAAATGCAATGGTTTTGCTTTGATTTCCAACTGTTCTGCTCCATTTCCAAACCATCATCATTAAACGCAGCATTTGTGCAAAAATTCAGTCGATCTGCAATAAAAACAGTCCCTCCTGCTGTGTATATTTTTATATACAGAAAAAATGTATATTTATTTTGCAATGCTTCTTTGTGCTATTTTTTAAATGGGATATTGTGTGACGACAGTAACATAAAAGCATTCAGAGCGATAGTTTTCAGTTTAACAATAGCACTGGAAAATGTAAATAATATTTTGACAAATATATAATAATATTCTTTCCTTATGGGAATCTATGTTGTTTTGGAATTCGTGCTTATGTTTAATCTTGCTTTATAGAATCAGTACTGTAATGAGTGTTATCAGAGCTTGTAATAATGCTCAGAACAGGGTCAGTCAAACTGTATTTCTATATTTATGCAGCTGTGCAGTTACCATTACAGAGAAGTAAATCTGCCTTGATTTGGCCAGCAGATTGCTCCTGTTAATAGGCCTTAAATATTATTTTTTGGGAAACCTTAAGCAATATATTTTACTATGGTGTAAATTAAAATTAAATAAACAAACTAATGCAGTTCAGACAAGTTCAAGTCATAAATAATAATACATTTAGTACTGCTGTGTTGTTTGTGCTGGGTCTATATGTGTTGTACAGTACAGCTGATAGTGTGGTGGTGCTGATGATGGCAGAGGGTACTGGATAGAGAGAACAAGCTCATCTGCTGTGTTTTCAGCAGAACCTCAATTGCTGTAACCTTGCAAATGTTAACACCATGGGGTATATTTACTAAACTGCGGGTTTGAAAAAGTGGAGATGTTGTCTATAGCAACCAGATTCTAGTTATCATGTGTTTCGTACAGTCTACAAAATGACAACTAGAATCTGATTGGTTGCTATAGGCAACATCTCCACTTTTTCAAATCCGCAGTTTAATAAATATACCCCCATATCTATTATGAAGGAAAGGAAGAGCTCCTTATTTAGTATACTCCTAATAGCTTCCACCGGTGGCAGTCAATATTACGGCTATGGAAAAGCCGACATACTTTTAAACAAAGTGAGAATAATGATTGGTATAAGCCCGATAATAATAATAAGAATACTTACTGTATTAAGAACTTTTTCCGAAGGTTTAAATGACCGCCCAGTGTAATATTCGAATGGGCTAAACAGCTACACTAGGAAATTACGTCATTTATCATAGACAGAGTGAAAATGCCGGTTTTAAAGCGCCAATAGCTGAACCCCACATCTGTATGCCATTATACATGGCATGGGATCCGGTTATTGCCATACCCCATGCCATGTATAATGGCATGGGGTCCCATTTACTATACACTCTAATTAGATTGTATAGTAAAACTACCAAATTAGGATAAATAAAATATGGGAACTAAGAGTACTACAAAAAAAGTATCTCCTCAAACATCTCAATTATGCAGGTGAGGTGTTCATCCATATACATTGGAGATCACCCTCCCTGCCTGCTATGACAGAATGGTTCAGAGGCATTGACCTTTATTTGTGTATGGATGATATCATCCTCTCAGCATCAGACTGAACTCAAGAATTTATTGCTACGTGGTTGAGATGGCTGAAATTTAAGGAATCAGATGCTTACTAATCCCGGTTTAGGGGTCTTCTTCACCCAATCAACAGCTTCAACAGCTTTGAACACCCCTTTAATATAATGTCCCAACACCCACACCATGTCAATTTAGGATGCAGACCAATTCCTCATGAGGCCTGGTTTACCTCTTGCTCTCTTTTCCGCTTCCTTCCCTTTTCTCATTCTCCTCTTCTCCCTTTGTATTACCCACACTCATGGAGTTTGTCTTTATTTCAGTGATTTAAATGTATGTTATTTCCCTAGTCATTTGTTATGTTCTATATAAAACAAAAAAAAGTACTCTGTGTTGCAGTGGATCCCATACTTTCTCAGTTCGAGGCACCCCTAGGGTCACCATCATTTTTTTCAAGACACCTCTAAGGCAAAATAATTACCAAGTAGTCCCCCGCCTTGCTTACCTCCGACTCTGGCCATGGCACCCCTGTCAGTTTGGGAACCACTGGTTTATTTTAATTGGATTATAATATATATATATATATATATATATATATATATATAACAAAACACAAATTGCAATTGATGAAATATCTTATTTTATAATATGTATTCATTGTATTTGAAGTTACTTTGGTGACCCTATTTGTGGCTGACTTACACGTCAAACATCCAGTCTTACCATACCTATAGACTCCCACAGGCTTAATAGTTAACCAGTTGCCATGTTTCACCAATGTGTCCTTATCTGTATTATAAAACCATAGCTCTGGGTTTTATCAGTTGCATTGAAAAGCTCCAGAGATTTTGGGACCCTGCATGGCACTGTAAAACCGCCAAAGATTGGCCTCCAGAACATGGTTGGCATTGAATAATAGTCACTTTTATGCATGTTGTGACTAAAGGTCATGATAATGCTCTGTATTGAAAAGACTATTGTATAGAGATCACTGCAATGTTCTATGTATGTATTTTTTTATTAAGATACTTCCTGTATATCAGCCATTATACTGTTCAGGCGAGCGGCAGAAGAAGCGTTTCTTCATACTTGGTGTTGACCTTCTGATTAAACTGATACTGGAATAACAGCAGACGTCAACAGGCACCAGGATCCTGATGCTTACATGATTTTAACTGCAGTTTACTCATGTCACTCTCTCTGCAATAGAGATATCATTTCATATGTAATTTGCAACAACTTCATCAGTCACAAGACTCTTTGATGTGGCTTAATAAACTATAAGTTATTTTACAATTTCACCATGGTAATTCTGTCCTGGTCCTTTCCTGACTGTAGCACATAGTTTATAGTACTGAAAGCTCTTAAAATACATAAAAAACAGTCAGACATACATAATGCTGTCAGTAACCTGATGGATTTAGTATTTGTACAGATACAATGCACTTATTAATAACTATATATATTTTTTTCATTTGGAATGGATAAAGGGTTTTGAGAATGTTTGACATTACATGACAGATTTTTAGGCTCTTCATCCCACCCAATTTAGCATCAGGAGAGCCGTCCCACTAAACGATGTTTCTGTTATGCTGTTACTAGCGGCTGTAACATGTAGATATATCTAAAACTTCTTTCTATTACCCCATTTTCATTTTTCCGTGATATACAGTTTGAGTGCTGGGGAGAGGAGCCTGCATTAGTATTTTATATCTCGTCGGAGCGCAGTGTATATGGGTGCCAGGAGGAATGCACAGCTGGCAGGAGGCTGTGATGCTGTAAATTATACAGTCTTTATGTGATAACAGCCAGAGGTGAAAGAGATAGCAATCATTTGCATTTGGTATAAGCATTGTATAAGCTTGTGCTGGAAAGACAAGAGAAGAATATGTTCAGTCACTGCTGTGGAAAGGATTTTGTGGCTTTGTTGCTGAATGTATATATACAGTTTTATTAACAAGTTCACTTCCAAATAATGGTGCTTTCTTATAAGCAAAATCAAAGAAAATGAATTTAATCTAAAGCAATAATATACAATTTCTGGAAAAGCAAAGGGTACATATACAATAGAAGTATGCACTGACTAAAAGCACGGTTGATAATATGTACTCAATGTTTTTAGAATATTACATTTATTTTCACTTCTAAAACTTTATATTATTGAAGAAAATATTTATTTACAGTTGTCCGTACATTTTTTAGCCAAAAATCAATGTGTATTGTTTATGTTGACAAAACTTAAACAAAACTTAAAACATGTGATCCAGTCAAATTGATTGGCTTCTCTGTAATCAGAAAACTTTGCCTACACAAATGTAGAGAATTCTGCTGAAAAATTAATCCAAAACTCTACGTTGCTACAATTCACAAATCTAAGGTTCCCAGTATTTACAAATATGTGTATAGTGGGAAAAATTGAGCCTAAATATGATACCTTTATTATGATAGTCCAGTGTATGATAATTACTGTACACTGGTGCATTTCAGTAATGTAAATTTTCATAAATGATACCTTAATTGTGCAATGATTGTGTATACACATAATTTGTCAACTCCTTGGGGATAAAAACTTTGTAAGGTAAAGCAGAGAAGAGTGAAGTAGTGGTAACATTTGCACAAATTAAATTTCATGATGGAACAGGCCATTTCGTAGCAGTGTGAAGTTCTAGGGATACAATACTCCATATATGCTGACCATTTTCACTTCTAAGTTTTAAATTGTCAATCCACACAGGATATCTCTACAGCAGGTATGTGACAGCTTCATATATATATATATATGTATATTTATATATATATATATATATATATATATATATATATATATAATAAAGGGATTTCCATGCAGCAAAAAAAAATAAAAATATTAGGGGGATTCCATGCAGCATACTTAAGGGGGATTTGGCAAATTCATCCTTCAAAGTATGTAAAATTCATAATGAGGTGAATGTATAGATCATCTTTGAAATATCACTACATTTCTACATTAAGATAAGTGGTCACTGAATATATTTGCAGCCTGTATGCTGCTGTATTGCTGTATATATTCACATTTCTTTTAGACAAGTGGTGCATGATCATGTCACATGGAGTTTTGATCTACACTTACCGCAATGTACTCCCATTAAAAATGGCATGACTAAGCTCATAGTCATCGACTCTTTAGGGCACCATATGTTTATGGTCTCATACCCACAGGTGTCAAATTAGTGCATTGTATTACTATTGTTATTCTAGTACCATGCAGGAAAATTGGTCTTCAAATGAAAACCATTGTATTTTTTGTTGCGACAGCCAGAGGTGGATTGAAAATTTAAAGTGGCCATGGAAAACATTGTGAAACTGGCCTCATACTGTTGGCATGACCAAATTTTCAATAAACATAATGAAATTTGCATGAGGTAAAGACATGTATGTACAGTACTGGTGTTGGCAAGACTCCTGAAGCACAAACAATGTCGCATGCACCACTGTTAGGTGCACACGGCTCCTCATTCATGAGCACAGCAGCATAAAGTGGGGCCCTAAATTTCCCTGTAGTTGGGACAAAGTCCTGACATTGCTGGACAATCCCACCAGAATCGTGATTCTATTGCTGAATCCTAGAATACTGTGAACCTTGTTTGGAAAAGCAATAGGTACTAATCACCTCCTGGAAAGTTAAGCAGTCATTAGACACTCTAAGCCCCCTTCCCCTCCACCAACCTGTCCTGATATTTAATCAGTGCCACCCACATTTAATAAATAATCCACCTTTCCCCTATACAGCCCCAAAATGAAATTAATACTCTAGTATCCACATTAATTAAATAGGCTCCTGATGACCAGGCCCAAACTCAAATGAATCAATTTCACATTAAATAAATTCTGTGGTCCCTGTACCAACTGCAGGTGATGTGCAAAGGGAAAGGTTGGGGAGGGAAAGAAGGGGAGTAGGAGGGGAGGAATTGATGGCTGACCCAAGGAGCAAAAAATATAATAAGGTGGCTGGTTCCAGGGGGAAGGTCAGCCACCTGGAATCATAACACTGGTGAGACGGGCCCCCTTTAGGCAATACCAGCCTCGGCAAGCCCAGGACCTCCAAGATTAGGGTCCCGAAAGCAACCCCCACCCCCCTAATAGATGGACCCCAATCGATACATTTTGTAACTACTGAAGACAACTGATTGCAGCAGGGTTTATTTATGTGTATCTTGAGAAATGGGCTAAATACATATGTAATCAATTGGTGTGTTTTTTTATTTGTAATTTAAGAAATAGTATTAGAGTTGGTTTTTTTTATTTCACATTATAGAGTATTCTATGATGATCTGTGATTTCTAAGAATTCCCAAGCAAATCCATTTTGATTCCATAATGTAAGAAATTAAAATGTAAAAAATGCGACTGAATGCGTCCCTTTCATACACCATGCTTTTCAGTAGCTAGAGGTTACACATAGTTGAGGAATCTGACAGGATGTATAACTTGCTGTCAGCATCTCCTGGGGTAGCTGACATCTGCGGACACAATATGTCAAGAAAATAACAGCTACATTAAACAATAACTCCTAATAAAGCTTGATGTTTAACACAAGGAATGCATGTCATTTCACTTAACCCCTGTGCTGCTGGAGGTGTCAGCAATGCACTGTACATCAATGTTTGTTCAGTAGTGTCTGACTGAACTGTAATAACGGTATATTCTTAAAATCTCATAATTTGTGTGCACAGTGATAAAATAAGACCCTCACCATTTATAAAAATGCAGAGATCTTGACATGGTTTTACGTCAACATTTCCAATTGACTAGTTGAAGTAGCTTTATGAAAGATCAATTTGGAATGTATTATATACTTTTTATATAGGCCTAAATATATTTTTCTATGCTCTAAAATAGAAGATAGTTTGGCAGAGCTGATCAGGGTCTTCTGCTTAGGAATATGATAATGATTTTAAGTCATCAAGACAGTTGTCTAAGTGAGTCAATATAGGGTGGCATGCCTCACTGGCACACGACATATACAACTGTTCGGCTATGAAAGAGTTACCTGATATCTCACTACCGACAGCAAAGTGCTCGTTCTACTGTTGCACTGGAAAGTAGCAAACAGTCGACACTATCATACATCTGTACAGAACACCTTAGGAGAACTAAGACAACTTTTTGCACAAGGGGAGAAGTCATTTATTGGCCTCCTAACTGCAGTCTCATTGCACCTTGCTCAAACTAATTAGAATACTTATTAGTGGGATGGGAATTCCCATATCCTCTATATGCAGCTGGAGGCTATTCACCCCCAGAGGGTATGTGCAGATCTTTATTTACACGTATATCTAAATCATAGGTGAACATACTTTTTTCCCCCTACATTTTCATAGTATCATTGAGCTTTAGGTAAACACCAACAATACATATTAGTGGGCTGGGAACCGCTAAATCTCCAATAGGCAGCAGGAGACTAGTCATCAATGCAAAGCAGGAACCAGTTACCTTTAAAGTGATGCATGCCGTTGGGTGGTGGCGACGTGCCAAAGGGCTGAATATCAACTTTTAGTAAGGGGGGATAGTTCAGCCGAGAAGTTCAGTGTGTACCACTGCCAAATTATAACTGACCAAAGCACTAGACCTCCCTCCAATCCCAACCCTCTCCATTCTTGCATCAGAAAAAATGCTTTGTGTCTATCCATAAAACAGGTAGTGCCCTTTAAAAATGCACCCTCTTCGCCTGTTAAATATAATTTTAGTATCTCACCCAACAAAAAAGGTTCTGTTTTGCATATAGATGCAACATGAAGCACACAAATTTGCACAGCCCTTATTTAGTTTAACGGCCTGATCCACTCAGCTACTCCCATCAGAACTCATATGCAGCACCCCCACAGATGCTGTCATCTTCATATGCAAATTGTCTAAAATCAAGCGCATTTGTTTAAAAAGGGCAATGACAACACAAGACATCATTTGCCCTGCAGGCCTGCAATTTTTCACTTTCAGAAAATAGAGAGATGGGAGGGTTGGAGTGGAAGGATGGAGGGAGTTGACAGGGAGGAATGGATCAGAGGGCTGATATATATATATATATATGCCAATTACTATATTCATATACATTTGTTCATACTTTATTACAATAGCAGATGCAGTCATAGTATCTGTAATGCACAACAGTTACTCGATTACATAACACTGATTGCTCTCTACTATATATTTTTTAAATTGAATTTGTTATTTTTTATATATATGTTGCTATAACAATCTATATCTGATTACTATGCAGACATATTCATTTATATTTATTGGTTTCTTTGTTGATTATACATTTCTGCTATGCATGTAAAATTAAATTAAAGTTGTTATTCTTTTAATTTTATTATCTTATAAAGAGATAGCTTATATGTAAGTCTGATTTAATAACCATATTAAATTATGCTATTAGAAGTATAAAAGATGTTAATTGCTTTTGACACACCTCCTGTCTCCTAGTTACAGTGTCCAATACACAGGTGCATTTTAATTTAGTTATATTGTTGTATAATGAAACATTTCTGATTTGTCTTATATATTTAACTTGTTTTATTCAGTTGCTTAGTTCTCTAAGTATTTTATAATGTTTATATGTTGTTATCCCACTAAAGACTTTTCAATAACTGTGAAAAGCTGATTGGCTGATGGGATAGTTAAATGCACATGGACTTTGCTCTTGTTCATACTCTTCTGATGAAACCAGACGTTTAACTGGAAAAACGCATCGGCAAGAAAAGGAGTATTGCCAGGAGCTACAATTCTATTAAGACTGCTGTAAAGTTATAACTCCAGGAGAAATGCCTTATAATATCATTTAGCCACACATTGCATATGTGGTTCATGGTCAATTAATCACTTTCACTTATATGTGATGGATGTGAAGCATTCTGACAGACATTATCTCCAGTCAGGCTGATGGGATGGTAATTACTAGTAGAGTATCGACCCCTGTTCTTATATGGCAATAGTGGAACACTTGGCTAAAATTGGTCTCAACTTTTGACTGTGAACTCCCGATGTTTGATTTTATTTCATTTGAAAGTTATTGATCCCTAAACACATGAAGCTGACTGGTTAAGGACACCATCAGTGGATTATTTTGAATGCTGTTAATCTATCTGAGTGAGATTATTTCTGAGGGTTCCTAATTTTTTTCTCTATTGTAGTCAACTTTACAATTATTGGCACCCCTCAAGAGAATGGACAAAAACAATCATATAAAATAAACAATACATATAATTATTCAAATTTTCCTTAAAAATGTCAGAAGAAATTGCTTACCATTTATATAACATATGTTATTCCTATGAGAGTGTTGTTTCAAGAATAGTGTGTTGTTTCAAAAACATATGGGACAAATTATTGGCACCCTTAAGCAATATTTTAAATAAAACCAAAGTAATTTGCAAATTAGTGCACAAAACTCTGTCTTTTCATTGCTCCTTGTCTCCAGAAACTCTATTGTTGGCTATGATCATTTCCTGTTTCCCTGGGGTATATATATGAGGATACACACAAGTAAATTCCCTTTGCCATCAACATGGTTAAAACCAAAGAGCTGGCAGCTCAAATGAAACAGAAGGATATGGACCTGCATAGATCAGGAAATGGTTCTAAAAAATTAATAGTCAGTGTAAATTTCCATTAAGCACAATCAAGGTGATGATAAAAAGGCAAGAAAAGCATGGAACAGGTGAAAATTTGCCCGGAAGAGGACACATGAGCATACTGCCCCCACGTACAGTGAGGAGGATGGTAAGATCCCAGTCTCAGAGCTGCTCAGTTTAGCTGAATATTGGGGTTTAAAAATTTCAAAATCCACTCTCGGATGCCACCTTCATAGCTAGAAGCTTTTTGAAAGAAAAGCACAGCAAGACAAAAAGTGCAGCACCTGAACTTTGCAAAATATCACTCTAACTACAAAAGGAATTAAGCAATGTGGTCAGATTAAACAAAAATTTAACTTTTTGGCCATGTGCACCATTGTAATTCCTGCGGGGGAACAGAACAGATACACACAAATTTCTTACTTTGTTCACGATGGACCACCTACCGTCTGTTTCGGATCCGCTCTAGCCTCTCTCCATCTCAGCACTGTCTTCAGTGAGGGTCTGACTCCTGCATCCTACAGGGGAGTACACTAAAGGGGACAGACAGGTGCCATAGAAAACAACAATCACACCATACAATGTACTGTGGCCAGCGACCACCTCACCAATGGTCACAGGCCTAGCTTCTGCCTACCTTCTCTGGGCCGCCTGCCGCCTGTACCGCGACTTTAAAGCCCGCCTCTCTAGGGGCTCAGGACTTTGGGTGCCCTTCCGGAGGAGATGGGGGAGCCTCATACTCTACCCTCAATAGCCTAAGGCTTGTTCACAAAGGACCTAATGTCCCATTAGCTTTTGGGCCTAATGTCCTCCTAACATAACCAGGGTTTAGTGCCCACTTAAACAAACATGGCCTAGCGCCCTTTCTAACTACACAAGGCCTAGCACCCTCTTGACTCAGGGGCTTTGCGCCCCACTAAACTTAAAGGGTTGGGCACCTTAATACGATGCTGAGAACCCCGACACCGCATACCCCGACATAGTCACACTGATAGTGTGTTCCCCAACACACTCTTCACACCGACTGCTTACAATACACACTTGAAAAGATTCCGATGAATGAAGATGCCGGCTAAGTACAATAATGTCACTTTCATGGACGAATGTATTGATGTAGTTGTTAAGGTGTTCATTTAAGGAGGCGCCGGCTCTACACTGTGCTTTACAAAGGCTTGTATCATTGTAGAGTCGCTAAACCGAGACCTGGCTCACTTACCTGACTGCTGGCGTCCTCTCCCTGCTCCACCAAAGCGCCATATTCATTGCAGGTCTGCGCATGCGCAGAACTGATTTCTCTTTAAAGCTTGTCTAAGTTCCAATTGACCCTCAATTAGGTATCCTATTATTTATTCCTTCATTCCAGTGGTATACTCTGCAGATGCAGATCATCGCTCATCATACATTACAGTGGTAATATTCTGCAGACCGCAGACCATCGCTCTCCTCTCCACCATTCCAGTGCTAAAGCTCTGCTGCGTGCAGACTGTTCCAGTGGTTACTCCCCTGCCATTTGCAGGTCCTGTCTTCTTGAACCTGATCCCATTCTACCTTTGCCTGTTCCCTGCTTCCAAGAGGGCCGCAACTTGCGAATGGGAAGCAGCTAAACCCATACCGTCTTGCGTGGGTCCCTGGAGAAGACAATCCACTGCGTTAGACTCCGCACCTCTGGTAAGAGCATCAAACTTGGCAGATCAGGGTCCGAGAATCCTAGACACCGTGACAACTGGCTTAAGGTCCATTTCTAGGTATGTGTAGAGCAAATTCACACAAAATACGGCACGAGACTTATGTCCTTTGAAGAATCAAGCCAATCCAATATAATACCAGATTGCAATGTTGACAGCTCAAACAGCACTCATCATGCACAATCACTGTCATAGCAAATGAGAGAAGAAATACAAAATTGCAATGCTGGAGAGTTAATTGATTTAGTGACAAAGTAATGAAAGAAACAAGGAGAGAGTTTACTAACCAGGGTGCTACATAGTTGGCATTTAGTGGGTGATGGAGTTATGCTGAGACCACAAAAAACAATTGCCTTAAGTGTTACGGCTAATGGCTACTGAAATAAAATTTTAGAACATATGGTTGCAGGTCTTCAGCTATAGCACCCGTCTTTCCCGTAGAGCTAGTTGCACTCACAGGTACTGGGATGCCCCCAGGTCTTAACTTTACTGTAGTAAACGTTTATGTGTGGTTGCCCTAGCGCAGAGGTAGTAGGCAGATGACCGGAACACAGCAGATGGATACCAGGAACAGGCCATGGGTCATGGGTCATTAACAAGCAGGTTAGTCTTGGACAGGCCAAATGGCTAGGGCAAGCAGCAATCAAGGAAAATCCAAAAGACAAAGACAAATGTTACGGCCAATCAAAATGCAAGCAGGGTCCAGAAACAAGCCACGGTTCACAACAGGAGTCAATCAGAATTTGGATAGAGTATCCACGAAACTGGAGCAGGTCAGCTAATTTGTGGCACAAACGCTACAACCGGCAGGGAGTCTAAGCCCACCCTGCCTTAAATACAAGAATAGATCAATCAAATGGGCAGAATAGAACAACTTTTAAGAAGACACAGGAGACATAAATTAAAATAAAATGGAACTTGCTGTGCGCCCAAGCTGATGTTAATGACTGGGATGTAGCGGCAGTGAGGAACATCCAGGTAGCCCTGGCAATGGTCGATACGTATGGGTGGAAGTGACATCCCGGCTGATAGTGTATTACCCTGCAAATCACAGGTGCATAACTGCAGGCACTCATTCAGAAAACTATAGTTTTCCAGAGTGCCTCTGGGAAGTTAAATGCATATTGCTTTAGCCATTTAAAGGGTGGACAAACTACAGCGTACAGTCAAGGCTGCTCTCTAAAGCCCAAGAATGCACTAGAAGGCTTCAGGAGTTTCTTAGGGGAAAAGGGGAGGGGCCAAAGGAGGACTGTTAGAGACTAATTGATGTTTTGGTGTGAAGTGTGCTATGAATACTGCCTGTGAGAATGGAGGATCTTTCCACAAAGAGCCACTGAATGATATTGCTTTGTCCTGAGAAATTTTTGCAGCTAAAGTTCTAGCCTTAAAAGCCAGCCCAAATGGAAACATCTTTAGAGTACAGGAAAAGATCTATATTGCCACTGCCCATGCATTACCAGCAGGACTCGTATGAACACAGATCAGTTTATGGTTATTTTGCTTTGGTATGTTCAATTTATTTAAGTGAGACATCAAACTGTGTTATTAAAGCTGCTGACCGGGACTGTAATATTGCTATTGAGAGGAGTTATAGCACTTTCTGAAGGAAAAGATTATTACAACCAAATCTGCTGCATTTAAACTTATCTGAACCTAGAGAGCAATTATTTATCACAAGAGTTTGTCTATATTGCAGCAGAAGTTTGATTCTATTATGGAACTGCCTAAAATGGTTGCTGAAGCGAGTATTGCAAGTTGTTTAACCATACAGTTGCTGGGAGAGATCTGCTTCGTCCATTAAATTTATTGCTAAGCGGACACAGTTTTTACATTGGAAATAGATTATTGTGCAGAATTGCTATTTACACTCAGCTTGGAAATCACGTCTGCATCAGTTTGATTACTGATTTAATCAAGTAAGTAAATAAGTTTAATGTGTCAGCTGAAACTTCGCTTAAACCTGAGGATTACATTCTACCCCTTTGGGTTCTGTCTATCATAAAGTGACTCTAGTCTACAGTTATTTCTTCTAAAGCATCTAACCTGAACCAACTGTATTAACCCTTGTTGCACCTCTCCTGATTTTTTGTGATAAGTATAATCTGTGTAATTGTATTCATTTGTCTAGATAATCTGCTACAGCAGCATTTAGTGCAATGGTCTAATTAACTCATTAACAACGGTTTGTCTCCCAAAGTATTAATCCAGTGAAATCCATTTCACTGAAGCGCAGTGCCTAATTTTTAAAGTGAGATATATTTATTCAGTGACCTATATTTTGTGGTGATTTATATTTGCATATTGCTGATATTATGGAAACAAGATTCCTAAAATGTTAATTAATTTGTGACATGTTGAATAATTTTGCATATTGATGGCATTGTATTGCTTCCCTACACCACCGCTATTTATCTGCCACTGTGGTAAAACCCTATGCTGCAAACAAGGAGAATAAACCCACACATTTTTGTAGGTTTAGCCCTGTGTTCCTTCTTTTATTCCAGAACTACTGGTTGGACCCTTGCCTCACTACTATACCACCATGTAGAATCCTTCATTACCTCTGGGGTGCCAACCATCCACCACGTTACACAAGGGCCACAGATGTGACGCAGATTAAGATGTTTATAGTTGAGCCACATTGGAGGTGGCTCATAACATTAGGAAGTGTTACCAGAGATAACAGAGTATGTTTGCACATAAAAATTAATGCAATGCAAGAAGATCACATTTTGTTAGACATAGTGAGATTGTGTATTGCTGGAGTGTATACCAATCTCACTGAACTCATGGACATAACTCTGTGGTGTTCAATTGGGGGAGATATACAGCGCGTGAAAGATTATGTGTGTGGCAGCATTAAGGAGGGAGAAATTGACAGATGAAGTGGGCCTGATACATGTTTGGACTGAACCTGTACACAAATTTAAAAATGCATGTATGCATGCATCTGAGTAATACGTTTGCATATAAATACTGTAGAAAGTCACTTTCTTAACGTAAAATCGAATACAGGTGTCATTGCATTTTTATTTGCTCCTCTACTTGATTTTGGGGCAATTGCACCTTTTTGCACAACATCCGTCTTTACTCCTAATTCACACCTGAATGCACATACGTGCATTTCCTGAATTACGCTAATTCATCTTACAATTACATTAAAAACACTAAAATATACAATTAGAAAATCAAGATACTTACATTTTTCTTGAGGGGCCTAGGATGGACTCCCTGCCTCATCTTGATGGGACTCCTGGGGTTCCTCCAGTGGCTTCTCCACTATTACCAGGAGTCCTTCCCAGTATTCCTCCTTGGGCTCCTTTAGGGGTTTTTTCCAGATGCTCCTCCAGGGGTTCCTCCAGGGGCTCCTCCACTATGTTCAGGGACCCCTTGAAGGCTTCATCCAAGGGGCTCCTCCAGGGGTTACTCCCTGGCCTCCTTCCTGGCCTTATCCTCTGGCTCCTCTCTGGCCATACTCCCTGGCCTCCCAGAGGCGGTGGTAATGGCAGCATTTTGTCAGAGGAAATATGGCACTTTAGTACGTTATTAAATATTATTTATCTCATAGATGAAAACTTAGGCTTCCATTTCAATTATTATTACCTGGATCCCACTTGAATATAGACTTGACGTAGGATGTTTATCTACCCTAATGTGAATGTAATCACATTCTGATAAAGAAAACTATTACATAGCAGGTGTTGTTCTAAGTACAGTGAAGTCCCAATAATATCTTCAATACTTTCTCTTCTACATTGGGATATAGCTATATTCGCCAGATCAAACTATAATCATATGTATTTTTAAATGTAAACTTACTCTTAGCATGCTCCCTCCTTATGTTCACAAGGAGCTGCGATTGCCTCCTGCGCAGGTCACTCAAGCGTCGTTGGAGCTAAGCAATAGTTCATCTACTGCTCAATCTCTGCCACAAATAGTACAGCCCTATATTCTGCATTTTAGCCACATTGCTGATAAACTGTGGGACTGGAACCAAAAAGTAGTGTATAACATTTGTCAGGGCCCGCAGCTCCATCCTTGTGAAGCTAGTCACCCTCATGTTTGCAAGTGAATGAGACTTTTCAACATTCTACTCATTGATTGACTCAAGGGACATGTGTGGACATAGTTACATAAGTCGCAGATCTCTTCAATACTATATCGAAAATGGAGGATACACTTTCCTTTCACTTGTTCCTAATGGAGTACCTTTACAATAGTGGTCCGTACTGTTATTCCGCAACTCAGTGCTTGTTGCCTGGCTGCGTCCCAGCCATCACCATGATAACCGGAATGTCACTTCTTCTTCTGTCCTGGCCGTCACATACAGTAGGCTCTCTGCACAGCTCTGCGTGTGCGCAGATATAAATAATTAATTATTATACTTTTGGGGCTAATTCTGTCTCCTGTGCCCCTGCTCTCCTATTGGCCAGAATAAGTATTAAAGTCTGGGAGGGCCTGACCTCCCTGCCGGTTATAGTGTCCTGTGCTGTAGAACTTGCTGACCAGATTTCGTGTTCCGGTGTTTATCCTGATCTGAATGCCTGTTGTGACCTCTGACTTTTCCTTGGACCTCACTAGAACTCTTGTGCCCCTTGATTTTTGCCAGTTTTTTTTATTTCCACATTTACAACATGCTCTGACCTTTTGGCCTGTTTATCAGTATCCCTGCTCGCTTCGGACCCACGATCTTTGGCCTGCTCCTGATATCTGCCTCCAGTATTATGGTTTCCTCAACCTTGTGCTACAGTTTGTTTGTGATAAACTTCTACTACTATAGGGCTAAGTTCTGGGGGCATCCGTGTACCTCTGAACAAAACCAGTTCTACAGGAAAGGCGGTTGCTATAAGTGAAGATCTCTACCAGTTAGGTTCTAGAATCTTATCTAAACAGCCATTAGCCATAATATTATAACCGGCCGAAAACAAGAGATACTGGAAGACTTCATTTACATAGATCCCAGTCAAACAACTCCAAGTCTGGCCCAGGTCTTGGCAGGGCAGTCCCAAATTTTATCCCAAGTTGTTCAGCAGCTGTCCCACCAGTTTTCTCTTCAAGAAGAGGTGGCTAAGTCCTCCCAGGCCATTCTGGTGCCATTTGTGGAGCCCAAGTTAAACATCCCAGAATTTCAAGGAGAGCTGTAAACTGTACTTCCACCTGTGACCTCGCTCCTCCTGTTCCGAACAACAGAGAGTGGCAATTGTCATTTCCTTGCTCCAAGGAGATCCTGAGATTTTGGCTTTCGGATTGCCTCCTGACAGTTCTACTCTACAATCAATGGATGCGTTCTTTACTGCATTGGGCCTTCTGTATAATGATCTGGATTGGGTGGCTTCTGCTGTGTCACATTTGAGATCGCTGAAGAAAGCATTCTGCCAAGGAATATTCTGCCAAATTTCAGCGATGGTCCACTGACAGCGAGTGGACAGACCTACCATTACGTAGTCAGTTCTGTCTAGTGTTATCAGACCAAATTAAGGATGCTCTGGTTCAATAACCTTCACCCACATCTCTGGAAGAGCTTATGCATCTTTCTATCAAAATTAATAGACGGATTAAGGAGAGGAAAGCTGAGAAGGAAGCAACTTCTTCTTGTAACATTTTGTCCACATTTTCCTCTCCTATCAAAATGGTAGAACATATGCAGTTAGGAGCATATCGTCTCTCTCGGAATGAAGACACACATTGTGCCTTTGTCTCTACTGTGGCAACAAGAGTCATCTTGTCCAAGCAATTTGGAAAAAAAGAGCAGGCCTAGAGGATGTGGAAAAAGTCCTTTTAGGTTAGCAGATAATATCTTCCAAAAATGCATTTCTGGTTCCTGCTGTGATTTCTTTGGGTGCATGTTTTACCTCTTCTTAGACAGTGGTGCTACTAGGAATTTCTTGGATGTTGAATTTGCCAGTTCCTTAGGGATTCCTCCTGTGAAGATTGAGCCTTCCATCACAGGCTGTGGTCTTGACGGTGGTCCATTACCTGGTGGAAAGATATGTTTTCAGACACCTTCTTTGCAGCTCACTGTGGGGTCCCTGCATACTGAGTCTTTATCTTTCTATCTTAACAGCTGTCTTACTCTTCCAGTTATCTTGGGACACCCCTGGCTCCAGCTCCACAATCCAGTTTGTGATTGGAACAAGGGTGAGATCATTCGTTGGGGCTCTTATTGCTCCTAATCTTGCTTGTCTCTGACTATCTGGCTGATTCAGTCTCTGCTGGACCAGTTACCGTCGCCATAACATGTTTTCCGGGATGTATATTCCAACAAGGCAGCTGACATGTTACCTCCTCATAGTCATTATGATTGCGCTATAGATTTAGTTCTAGGCTCCAAACTGCCAAAAGGAAGGTTATATTCTCCATCTTTACCAGAAACTCAAGCCATTGAGGAATATATAAAGGAGAATATCCAAAAGGGTTTTAGTAGGCCTTCTAAGTCCCTTGTAGGAATCAGATACTTCTATGTATTGAAGAAGGACAGATTAGTTATTATCTACAGGCTCTGTTCCAAGAATATTAAAGCAGATGCACTCTCCCAAAGTTTTATTTCTTGCCATTCTCCACCTACTGATCCGCTACCCATTATTCCACCATCCTCAATTCATGCTGGGTTGACTCATGATCTAAGTTACTCTCCACCATTTCCAAATAATTGCTCCTCCAGAAACTCCTTTGGGCAAATTGTTTGTTCCAGTTCATCTCAGGAAAACAGTACTTAATTCCATGACAGCAAACTTGCTGGACATCCAGGAATCTCTAAGACCATTGAAATGCTCTCACGCTGGGTCTGGTGACCCACTCTGTCCTTTGATGTCAGCAAGTATGTGCTTTATTATGAAGAATGTTTCAGAGGCGCGTCCTCCAGAAATCGCCCTTCAGGTCAGTTAATGACTTTGTCTACACCAGTTAAACCCTGGACTCATCTCTCGATGGACTTTATTGTAGATTTGCCATGGTTGTATGGCCACAACATCATCTTGTCGTGGATTGCTTCAGTAAGATGACTCTTTCGTACCTTTGACTAAGCTGCCAAATGCCCGAACTCTGGCTTCCTTGTTCGTTCACCATATTTTTCGTCTCCATAGCCTTCATGAAGATATCGTCTCTGACCATGGTTCCCAATTCATTGCTCAGTTTTGAAAGTCTTTCTGCAGATGAAAAGGGTAAACCAATCCTTGGAACAATTCCTCCACTTGTACATCTCCAAATTTCAAGATAATTAGTTATTTCTTCTTCCGTGGATCGAGTTTGCTTATAGCAATTCTTGTCATTCCTCTACCCGCATGTGTCTGTTCTTCTGCACCATTGGGTTCCATCCCAGGGCTAACTCTCTCTTCTCCATTATTCATCCTGAAATTCATTCTCCTGCCTCTCATCTTAGAGTCATCTGGAAGAAGGTTCATTCCGCTTTGCTCCAGTCCTCCTTGCGTTCCAAATTATTTTCAGATCATCACCGCAGAGTCTGCTCTTTTAAAATAGGTGATGAAGTTTGGCTCTCCACCCGGAACATCAGACTGAGGCAGCCATGTAAGAAACTTGGGTCTAAGTACATTGGACATTTTACCATAATTAAAAAGGTCAATCCGGTCGCCTTCAGGCTAAGACTTCCTCATTCATTAAGAATCCCAAATACATTCCATTGCTCTCTTCTGAAGCCAGTTGTCTCCTCAAGCAAGTTTAGATTCTGTCAATCACAGAGATCTCGCCATGTTAACATTGATGGCCGTAAGGAGTTTATCGTGGAGCAGATTCTTGACTCCAAGAGAGTCCAAGGGCAAATTCATTTCCTTGTACAGTGAAACTACTACCACACAGAGGAATGATCCTGTGTTCCAAGGAGGCACCTACATGCTGATAAACTCATTAGGGAGTTCTTCAAACAATTCCCTTGGAAACCAGGTTGTCGGGGTTCCTTGAACCCTCCTCAAGGGAGGATACTGTTATGAGTCGTGGCAGTGCCGAGCTGCTTGGCTGCGTCCTGGTCATCACCATGATGTCCGGGACTTCCTCTTCTGTCGCAACGACCGGGGCACTCTCTGCACAGCGCCGCGTCCTGTCATTAGAGAGCAGCCAGGCATGTGTGCAGATATAACTGAATTATTATACTCCTGGGGCTGATTCTGTCTTCTGTGCCCCTGCTCCCCTATTGGCCAAACTAAATATTTAAGGGAGGGAGGGCGTAGCCTCCTTGCCGGTTATAGCGTCCTGATTTGCACTACTTGCTGACCAGCTTTCCTTTTCAGTGTGTATCCTGTTATTCCTGATCTGCTTCCCTTTCTGACCTCTGGATTTTCCTTGGACCTCGCTAGAACTCTTGTGCCCTTGACCTTTACCTATATCTCGGATTTCCACGTTTGCTACCTGCTGACCATTTGGCCTGTTTATCAGTATTCCTGCTCGCCTCGGACCCACAAATTTTGGCCTGCTCCTGATATCTGCCTCCAGTATTCTGGTTTCAACTACCTTGCACTTCTGCTTGTTTGTGATAAGCTTCTACTACTATAGAGTCCTGGGGGCATCTGAGTACCTTAAAGCAAACCAGTTCTATGGGAAAGGCAGCTGCTATAGGTGAAGAATACTACCAATTAGGTTCTAGAAGGTTATCTAAGCAGCCATTATCCATAACACGTACCAATGCAATTAGGGTCGCTTCAATGCTTGAACATTCCGATATAAACGGAGGGTAAATACGCCTCTGTAGACAATATATAAAGTCTTGCCATTTTATGATTGAGTCTCAATATTGTATTTCAAATTTATATTGATATTGAGTATATTGTACTACAATGTCTCATTCTAGGGAAGAGATGGCTGGCCCCAGTCAAGTGTCCACCAAGCGTAGGCAGCCTATATTTGCATACAAAGATGTGGAAGTTCTGGTGGAGCTTGTGAAGGATAGACTGCACCAAAGAAGCTGATAAGCCCTCCAGTGAAGCACCGCATTTGGTATTATATAACAGTGCAGGTCAGTGCTGTGGCTCCTATTCAGAGAGTTGAGGTCAAAAAACGTTAAGGGAACGCAAATGTTTTTTCAATTATATTGTGCTCAGAAACATTAGCAAAAGGACCACCTTCTTTCAATATTTTAAAACACACAAATGTTGTGCAAGACATTGGAATAACAAGCCCAAACTTACAAAATATAACAATTTGCAGTACAATTTAGGAATATTACATTGCAAACTGTTTTATATTTTAAAAATTGTTTATGGGTGTGTATCAGTCTGTAATTATTGTGTGACCTTTAGGCCCCAAAACATTTATACATACTGTATATCTCTATGTATGTCTACATCAGTATGTTGAGCTTGTTCTTGCCAGTATACATTGCAACTTTCTTAATTTTGGCCATTTCATTCTTTTCTTTGGCAGAACTTTAAGCGCAGACTTAAAGATAAACTGCGAGACCATTGCAGACATACCAGGGGAACAGGTAGTGGTTCCATGGAGTCCTTAGAACTCTGTCCTCTGGATCGTAAAGCATTCACCTGAATTGATGACCAACCTGTGCAGGGTGTGGGCTGGATAGAAACTGGCAAGAGATCTCCCCAACCAGGGGCAGGCTGGGCTGCCCTGGTACATGCACTAACTAACTAACTAATTAAAATGACTGTAATGTTGTAATTAAAAAAACCTTAACACCCCCACCAACAATGTAAATATTTCTGTGTTTTCTAAATCTCCACTTTTTACAAATAAAATTGTTTCAACACCAAACCTACCAAAGCCTAGCACCCTAGACTGCAACCTAGTCAGTTTATGGTATAATCTGGCCATGTGGTCAAGTTACTATGTATTTGCTGTAATGATCCCTTAAAGAATAACCATGTTAAATGGATGCATATATAAAATTGCCATCAAGTCAAAAATATGAAGTTTGCACTTTATGCAAATTGTCAAATCATTTGTATTTTTTTTTTGTGGAAATGACCTCACATATACAAATATGACAAAAAATATACATTTCATATGTGAAATTACTAATGTGTGTAATTAAATATACTTATATAATTCCAAAAGTGAAATGTTATGGACTAAACCATACATAATTTTACTGTTAGTTTTTTTATCCATTATGTGAGCTGTATATGCTGAGAAGCTCAGTGAAGGTAAAGATGACCCCTCAGGCAAGGACATCTGTGATGGGGTCGAGGAAGAAAAGGCAACTGAAGATACCCCAAAACCTGCTACTGGATCTCTGGACAGTGACAATATATCAATATCTCAGAAATCTTACCAACTCTGCCCCAAAATCACCTGCTGCTCCCAAAGCTCCTTTGTGACCTGCTGCTCTTTAAGCCCCTGTGTCACATTCTGCTCAGGGGGAGACTGATCAGGCAGAGCCAAAGAATGTTCCATTCCCTTCACGGGTGACCCAGAAGCAGCTACGGTCAATAGCACAGGGAAAATTGGGCCAGGGGGGAAAGCGAGAGCACAAGTCCAAATTAACTTTTTGTGTTTCTCTTATGTTTTATGTGTCATTAATTTGTCTGTTTCTTTCCACTAACTGTACTGTTTTGATTTCAAATGCTTTCATGTTTAGGTTTATTAAAACATTTTTGGTAATCATTCAATTTTAAGTCAACACAGAAGGTACTTACATGTAAAGTAAGATGAAATCACAAATGCCTAGGATCTGCATCATCTTCCTCCTGGGCAACAATCTTGGCCTCTTCCACCGATGGCTATATTGTGAAATATGGCTGGTTAATTTGTGAAACATGACACAAAGAGGAATGATGTTGCAAACAATATCCAGTGCATACATACGGACTCCACTAGACCGGTCAAGGCAACTAAATCTGGCTTCTAAAAGTCCAAGGGCTAGATTTACTAAGCTGCGAGTTTGAAAAAGTGGGGACGTTGCCTATAGCAACCAATCAGGTTCTAGCTTTCATTTACTTAGTACCTTCTACAAAATGATAGCTAGAATCTGATTGGTTGCTATAGGCAACATCCCCACTTTTTCAAACCCGCAGCTTAGTAAATCTAGCCCCAAATGTCAATTATGTATCGGATCTGGCTGAGGTATGAATTGAAAGCAACCTCTTGCTATGTTTGTAGACGTAAAATGGGAGTGAGGAGTCAAGGACAGAAAGGGCAAGCATCATCTCCTTTGAAAAGAAAACCCCCATTATTTACATATGAGTGTTGTTCAATCAATGTTATAGCCAATAAAGGAAAGTGTTTGACATGATATGGCACTATTCTAATCCAACAGTATTCTACACTTTTTTATTTAAGTACACCATTTTGCAAAGGTGTTAAACCAATCTTTTATTAGTCTAATGTATACAAATCTATTAAGAGAAAAAGGCCTAATAAGAAACAATTAGGTGAATGACAAAAGTAACAAATAGCCATGCATCTCCATATAGCCTTGCGCTTCCTTGCTGCTCTTGCTACTCTGCACAGCATGCCTAATTGTCTGAAGGCAAGAGAGTCATGGGTGCTCCACAACCATTTAGCAACCAGTCATTCAATCTGGAGAGATGTATCACATATAATCTGGACATTTATTGACTGTAAATGCTTTATATTGGGAATGGATGGATCCTGGGCTATATGTGTACCATCTAAAGATCTGTGTTACTTTTGTCAGCAGTCAATTAACCTACCAGTATGGTTTTAGAGTGTGGGAGAGAACTGGGGCACCCAGAGGAAAGCCATGCAAACACAGGGAGATCATACAAACTCCACACAGATAAGGCCAAGGTTAGTAATCAAATACATGACCCCAGCGCTGTGAGGCAGAAGTGCTAATACTAAGCCATGCTGCGATGAGTATTGACAGGTGGGCAGTGGAATTGTCTCTATGATCTGTCATTTACACCTGCCTGAAGTGGGTGCAAACCTTACGTCTGAAAAGAAGCGTATTTCGGACTATGGTAGGATTTGAATTGTCTGCATCTGCACTAGAATGCCCTTACTGTACCTGGGCTACTACAGTCCGCCCCTTCCCAGGCCCGTTCCACCCTTCACATCGTATACAAACAGAAGTGTGATTTGTATTCAGACGCCAATTACATGCAATTGCGTTCATTGGCTTAAGTCCCATTTTGCACGTGCAGATCTATTTTATGCAAGATATACCGCACAAATGAACTTATGTTCAAAGATGAATCAGGTCCGGTATGTGCTATTGGACTGGAATGGTCCTTATTTAACGTCATTTCAATCCACATGAAAAATTAAACTGCTAAAATATATACCACCTCATTATAAGTCACCCTTGTTTACTATATTCAATGCTATGGAATCTAAAGCACAGATACATTGGGCAGCTACATTGTTGAGCCAGTTAGGTGAGTTGGAATATAATGATTTAGATGGTGCATGCCGCAATCATGCTATTAAGAAGAAAATAAAAATGACACAATAAAGTAGATGGGCTACCAAATACAAATCTGCTTGAGATGGGGAAAAAAATCAGAAGGCAGAAGAAACAACACCAAGATGTTGGTAGTAAGTGATGCTGTGGAAATAGCAATGCCTTCTGTTCTTCCTATGTCTCGGGCCAATATATATGGTCCTGCCCAATAAGCATTAAGAAAACCTAATGCCATTCAATGGAGGTACCACAATCTTTTGCATAGGTAATAGGCAGGTCTCCAGTCAAAATCTATGCCACCATGATTTTGTGGGCAGACCTCAGCATGTTACTGCCTTAGTAGGTAAAAAGCATATTTCATGACATTTTGTATATTACTCACCATTTACCAGCTGTTCAAATAGTACACCATACACTGACATAAAGCTGGCGTAACAGGTACAAGTACAAATGTCAATGGGAAAGAAACCCATATTTACTTGAGCTATTCTAGTTAGTGAATTGCCTCATAACATACTGGTGGTGGATATCCTTAGGGGACATAAGATACTAACATATCATGAAACATTTATTTTTATTTTAAGAACTTTCTGCAGTGAAGATTATTGTGCGTAATAATGTGAAATGGAGCTCAGTGTACATCCCATCGCCTTCTCAGCATATCAATCGGAAACTACTGTATCCAGAGAATTGACTGACTTTTCTGAGTGGGCATTTTTAGGCCAGCAGTCAGCACTTTAAAGAACTCTTGTTGTACCTGGAGATTGATGATGAACTAACGAACTCTAAACAAAGTTATTGTCACATTTGGCACATACTGTGCCAAACATAGTTACTTTGGTTAAAGTTTTATTTTGGCACGTTGCTGTGGTTTTAGCAAATGCTTTATTCTCCATTTCATTTGCTCCTGAGTGACTAAACCAATTTGCCTTTACCTGGGACGGACAACAATAAAAAGTGACTGTATTTTCTAAAGTTTACATGCAATGACATATGAGCCATTCTGTCCCAAAGACAAAGGAAAAATATCCTTCATGATCCTTGTACATATTATTATTATTACCGGCTGAACAAAATGATGGATGCAGGGAAAAAGCACATATCATTATGATCACAACTTTTAAAAATTCCTTGGGAGGAGATTAAGTTTCCTTTAATATCAATACAGACCATAAAAATTTCACATTTATTAAGGCTGCTTCTCATCAGGCATGGTGTTCCCTATTCTTTGCTTGCTTTCAGCCTCATGTTAAATACTGACCAGGATCTCGAAATTCAAATGCAGATGTACTGTTGTGCCAGTTTAAAACTTCAGAAGCCTCATGTCAGCTGCCAGAACATATTCTTCCCAATGGATTTAATCTTGCCACTGTTGGCTTTTGCCATTTCGACATACTTATTTAAAAAGCTACCAGGACATTTTGATTATTCAAGGAGATTCATGAAATAAACAGATGGAGGTCTAACATATAAATCCAGCATTAGGCTTTATAAAGTACAAATGGTGGATTTCAAGAAAAAGAGGAAATACATAGTCTTTAGTGAGGAAGATGTCTTCTCCATATAAGACAGTGAAACTCAGTCTGTTGAAGCGTCCAGATGATCGCCAGGGGATACGAACCAGTAGGATAGTCTTCCAGAGCTAAAGGAGTTAAGAGCCAGAATTTTAGTCGCCCAGAGACAAAAAGGGTTAAGAGCCAGAAGGTTAGTAATACAAAAGTCAAAGGTTTAAACACTGGTAATAATCCAATAGAGTCAGGAGCACAGGCTCAGAGAAGCTGGATCCCAGATAAGCCAGTAATGTGTGGTTCTCAGAAAGTTAGTTATATAGGCCTAAAATAAACCTGATGTTCTGGCAACTAATCACTTGCAGCATGTCATTAGGCCATTCCTTGAAGCAGATCTACACAGATGTAAAGGAAAAAGTAAGCCGATGGCATAAGAAACCTTGTGTCTCCGGCAGAAAAGTGATTATACCAAAATATTGGGACTTCAATCTGCGGGCCTTATGTGCATAGAATTTGGATTTGTGCATATGGGATACTTTTAAGGAGTTTGTGGAACGTTTTGACAAAGACTGAACTTGTAAGGGTCCCTGACTGTATCCCCTTTCTTCCAAGGTGACTAAAAGACATTCTAGGTTTGCCTGGATCAGTGTAGAATGATGCAATGAGTTGTAATGCATGGACATGAGCTGCGGGTTTTCAGGATCTTTCTTCCAGACTATAGACTTTCCATGTCTTAAGGTATTAGAGATGGTTTATTATTACCTATTATGTATTCCAAATATCCATGAATTTGAATGGGTGATAATTGATTTTCAATAAAGATTCTATACATGCTGAATGTATCCATCACATGGAATGCTAAAGTTGGAAGTTTCTAATGGAAAACTTCTAAATGATCTTTAAAGGTCCAATACAGTGTTCTACTAAATTTTAAGAGGGCTGTCCCATATGAAGGTTTTTTGTAGATAGCCACAATTGGTAGGAGTTAGGAGCAAATAGATTATTATCTGCCTTTTAGTATGGGTGGGCTTTTTGCAATACATGGAGTAGAAAGTTATGGGATTTATAAATGGTTTTATGGATATATGAAATAGCTGGTAGAGGGCATCAGGTTTAGAAAGTATGTTAAACCTGTGCATTTAAAAACAATTAGAGACCAATGATGTTTGATTGGTGGACTGATTTATAGCAGTGATGTGAACAAATTTGCCAACTGGTAGTATTTGAGACCAGGGGCCAGATTTACTAAGCTGCGGGTTTGAAAAAGTGGGGATATTGCCTATAGCAACCAATCAGATTCTAGCTATCATTTTGTAGAAGGTACTAAATAAATGAAAGCTAGAATCTGATCACTTTTTCAAACCGGCGGCTTAGTAAATCTAGCCCCAGTTGTTTTGTTGGAAGTTTAATATATGACTGTAGATATTGTTCCAAAGTTTGTTTCACTCACTCTGTCTAATGGACTGTTGGTTTTAAGCAATTTAGAGGTGTTTCTTTATTTGGGGCATGTCACAGAAAGCCTTCCAAAAGCATTAGACCCTAGCTGAAATAATGTCCTCTGGTCCCCAATGGTAGTGCTACATTTCTTCGATGAAGGTCTGAACTGTAAGAGGAGCTGAGTGGAAGTCTTTCAAATGTTCAAATGGGCCTGCATGTTCAACCAGTTAACATCCATGAAGATTGCATTGTAACCTGAAGAGGTAACTCTGGCACTAAGTCAGTAGAAATAGATCTCAGTGGTTGTGGTGGACAAGGTAATTGTTATAGCATTATATACACGGAAAGTATGTGGGACCTTGGTCTTAGCACAGGTAGGACAAGCTGTGACATATTGTTGTACTGTTTGTCAGAGAGCAGCCCTCCAATAGTGTGGACTTATCAACTCCAAAGTTTTATGAACGCCTAAGTGCCAAACTCCTAAGTGCCAAGCATTGTGTAGTCTTAAAACTTCTTGGGTTTTCTTTGCAGGGATGAACAGTTTAGTCTTGCAGAGCAGACACCCATAAGCTTGAATTATTGCTCCTGGGTATCTCTTTTGGATTTCAGGAAATAAATGACCTTTTCTGTTTGGAGCTGTGACATTAGTGCAGAAAAGACCATAAACCACATTGGTGATGTAACCCCCTGTCACTGTGTGTATTGTGGGGTGCAGAGGGTACACAGTGCACCTCCTTCTCAAGCCCTGGCTAGCTGATGGGCATGGGTGTAAATGATCAGGGGGTCCCTGCACATGCAGGTGTTTCTTTGTAGTTAGTGGGACACAGGGGATGTCACTTTGGTGCAGTGTAATAGAAGTCACAAAAATTTGGACGCCAGACCATCTCTATGATAAACTGAACTTTTATTTACACTCCTCTTCCTCCAGCACGATAATCATAATGGTTGCAGCAATAAAGAAAAATATATACATCTCCTTACTCTCTCCAGCACAGTTCTTAATGAGCAATACGAATATGGTTGCAAATATCTTATTACTCCTCCTGCACAATTCTTAATGTTATCCAGATGTTAAATAACGTAAATCATAGGTCTCTTACAGTACATACTCACTGCAGATCACCCTCCTCTGCAGGGGCACTCAAATGGATGCTAACAGGCAGGCAGCTTCTTCTCCATGCAGCTCTGACACACGCCGCTGTGTACCTCTCAACTGCAGCTCATCCCTCCTCTGCGAGGATAATGTCTCCTGTGCTCTGACACTTCACTCTGTGTACTCTCAGCCTCAGGATCTGACAATACAGCTACCATGCCTCTTTTAGCTACCCTCCTCCAGAGTCTCTTCCATGCGAAGTGTCCCCCTCTATCTTGGGTTCTCTATAGTGACATGGAGTTCTTCCCCTCATCCAGGGCACACATTCCTTGCCCTGGTGCAGTCACCATGCTCAGACTTCCAGGGAATGCTGGGGAAGCCTGGAATGTCCCAGCTTCTCACATCATCTCTCTCCTGTGTCTCCTCTCTCTCCCCTCCTGTCTCTCTCTTCTCTCTCCCCCCTTAATGACAGCCCCTCCTACCTTTCACTCAGTCTCACAGGCTGGGCTGGGTTATCACCATGGTAACCAGTTTATGTAACTTTTTATAAACTTCTAGCTTACCCTCAAGGTGACCCCTCCTGTATTCACTGAAGTCCAGGGTTTTACTAGAACACCACTAGGGGGATGTTACAGTGATGACAGCTGCTTTAGGGAGGACATGTTCCAGAATATGGGGTAAGGCTTCTCAGATTTTAAATAGGTGAGGTAATGCATCAGACGTCATATTGCATGTGCCACGTAGGTGTGTCACATAGAATTGGAAAATATTCAATTTTTGTGAACTGAAAACAGTAAATGGTAACTAATTCTAATAAATGTTGCAACTCTTTGAAAGCTGCTTTCATAGCAGTATGCAAATCCGTTATGTCTTCATGACAAATTAGCTCATTCAGATTTATCAAAGGCATCTATTTCTATGAAAAGTGGTCATGCAGCATCTGGGTGATCTAGAACTAGGGCATGTTCTGACTCAGAATTGGAAGATTGTTGGTTAAAACTGTTATGGATATAACAATCTTGGAAAAAATCCAGATGAAGCATTGAACCACACTGACATCTTCTGGGGTGGGCCATTCGTCAATGGCCTTGGTGTTGATACAGTCCATTTACAACCCCTGTGGGGAAATAATGTGCACCCAGAACTCCAGTGATGTTTGTTCAAACGCTGTTATGTTGGCAAAGATGTGCTAATACAATTCAGACATGTCTTCGACATTCAATAGGAGATTGCAAACTGATTGAGTAGCTCTCTAAACACATGGTTTATGAACTGCTTCATGACAAAGCATTAAACATGACCATATCATGTGTGAGCGGCTCTCTTCTATTTGTCAGCTGGTATAATTCGAACCAAGATATAAGCCCCCCTACGGTCTAGCAGAGTAAATTGTTTGGTTCTTGTATACATTGTAAAAGCTCTAGAATGAGAGAAAATAGATAAGGGTTTCGTATTGTGATTTTTGCAAACGAAGAGGGTGGGGTCATCTGCATAGGAAGAGGAATGAACCCTTGCTTCAATTTATTGTCCAGATACTATCTTAAAATGATTAATTCTAGTTCAGACAAATTTGAGACTCATGTAAAAGCTTGATGGGAAGGGCTTATGAGGAGGCAAGGGCAGGCTTTCTGGAAGCATACATTTCTACACACAGTGTTGTGTAGGAAAGGTTATTTGCTTGGTTTCCCAGTTAATGCTGGGGTTATGGAGATGCAACCAAGCATGACAGGAAAATGTGGTTAGTGCACCAAGCTAGTATAAGGATCTCCAGTAGTATTTTAGCAGTGATGATGTGTAATGTCTGGCTCTATGTGGTAACTGGTCCTGACGTAATGAAAACCCATCAGTAGTCTACAGTGGAACAGGGGAGGCCTTGTGGATAATAGGAATCTTGTTCCGTTTGTCCATAAAATTTCCCATAGACATTAAATCAATAATAGCAACAGTTATTATTATTCTGTTTTGGTCATTACTAAGAAGAGGCTGAAATTTGTGGTACCTGACAACAGCATCCCAGAGTGTGTTATGTACCACCTCTAGATTTCTGTGGTGTAATCCACTACATACCTTGCCTTAACCAAGTTAATGTGGCTTTGACTGTAGGACAACAGTGAGGGTCATCCAGGGGCAGGCTGGGCTGGGGGGCAGGGGGGCATCTGCCTCCCGGGCCAGTCCCATAGTGCACTACCTTGGGCTGGGTCACTGGGCCACCTGCATTTTTTTCAATTAAAGTAGGCTGCTGAGTCGACTCTTGCCCCCCAGGCTAAAATTTGCCAGCCCTCCCCTGGGGTCATTAAACATTGTAGCAAAAGCTTGGTGAAAATGAGTTTAGAATAGACCCTCGTCTAAAACTAGCAAATACCACCTCTCATACCACCATTAATACCCACTAGCACTTAGCTAACCAATCCATCCATATACAGAGACATGTTACAGATGTGTTTAGGTCCATTTCACAGCGCCATGTATTGATTCCTAATAACATCCTGTTATTACAATGCTTCAATTTTGATTGACACAACTTACACACGAGTTATACAGAAATGTTACACTACTCAAGGGGGGGAATTCAATTCCCCCGAAGTACCGCCGCGTTATAGATATTACCGTTATTACGGTAATATTAACCCAGCTTTCTGCAAAAAGCCTGCATTAGATCTACCATAATAACGGTAATTACGCGCACTATTACCGTAATAATGGCAATAGTTTTAGCGCTGCAGCATTTCGGGGGGAATTGAATTCCCCCCCAGATATACAAAATTTCCAACCTGCAAAAACACAGGTTAACCTGAGCTGTTCTGAGACCAGTGTTAATATAGTCAATGGATTGCCACCAACTTTCAGCTGACACTAACTTAGTTGGATGTAAATTCCTTATCATTATATATGGAGATCACTGGAATTCCCACCAAGTCTCCTACCTATGAGATTCTATATCATGGAGAAGGTGGATCTCCATAAACGATGATAATGGATCCTCCACGTGTCACCACTTCCACACCTCCCACCTCCCGATTCATAGATGCAAGAATTCCCATTGAATTGTAGTGGTGTTAAAGTGGTTAATTAGAATACCGGGGAGTGTTTTATTTAATTACATTTTCTTTTTAAAAATGTTTGTGTTTTTTTTAGAAATTTTATACTGTACTATTTGTATCAAGAGTCTTAGCGACTTGTCAACATTATACTGGGACCTGTGGGGTGGCAAATTTGCCACTCCAGGGGGTATATTTACTAAATTGCAGGTTTGAAAACTCTGAGATGTTGCCTATAGCAACCAGCCAGATTCTAGTTATCATTTGTTTAGTACATTCTACAACAGCTAGAATCTGTTTGGTTGCTATAGGCAACATCTCCACTTTTTCAAACACGCAGTTTAGTAAATATACCCCCAGGAATCTTAATTTGTTTTCTTTTGTCCCAGAAACCACAGCTCATGGGTTTGGGGAGAACCCCAGCACTTTTCAGCACAGAACTAGTAGTCTATGGAGGACTCACTTTTTGACAGACCTCTCATATAGGCTCTAGCCCTGTGCTGACCAGATTGGTGCATGTTCACAATATGACAGCCAGACCCAACAATGTGAACTTTCCTGTATTGTGTGACTCTCCCAACCTGCGTAGCCTTGTGTTGGTTTTCGCTTTAGCACAGGCAATCCTTGCTTGTTGTCCGCTGGTTTTCATGGGAACCAACCCAAACTATTTTGTTCTGGTGCTCTTAATGGATTTAACATGAGATACTCTAATATTAATAAATGTAAAAGGGTTTTAAAAGAAATAGAAAGTGATATTTACATTTCAATCAAGTTTTTGCTTATAGTGAAATATTAAATATTAGATTCCTTTCATTTACAAACCAACATTCAAATTCACTAATAGCTTACCACTTTATTGCATTCTTAAATAAATCCAAATTAATGCACTTCTGAAAGATCACAATAGAATGGAACAAAAAGTTGAGAAAGTAATAAAAATATATTTATTATAGATAATTAAAAGTAAAGAAATATGCTGAAAGATTCAGATACATGTTGCTGCTCTTCAGACAGTACAAATAACTGCCTAAGAACAATTAATACAAAAAACTAGCCTGGACCTTAATTAAAGTGTTATAGTAATTTATAATGCACATGGAGACAATACTAAATATAATTAAAACAATGTACGGATCTGACTCTTTGTAAGATATGTCATCTTGTGTTTCCATAATTCATAGTAAGAAATTGTCCTTCTGTAGTCCTCAATACTTGTAGTTACTGCTTTTGACTCTTCAGGGAGCACACAGAACATTAAATCCTAATAAGTCAATGTTAATGTCAGACATTTATTCAGCTTAGTTTAAATAACTAAGGTGTACATTTTTATTTTGAAGATAGTTTGCATTCCTTCTTCTAAAATGTTATGTCTTTAAAGTCTTCAGTCCAAACATGAGCAATGCTGATAATACAGGAGTAACATAGCTCAGCATATTCACCAATTTAAATTCCTACGATGATCTGTTTTGTTTCCAACACATTGCGGCATTGCCAGCCAGAGCCGTAACTAGGAATTCTAGCGCCTAGGGCGAGAAAGACTAATGCCGCCCCCCCCAGCACTCAATTTTAACCAAATGAACCTAAAATATTTCTAAATTGCGCCCCCCTACAGCTTGGCGCCCTGGGCGATCGCCCCTGTCGCACAGCCCTAGTTACGGCCCTGTTGCAAGCAGTGGAAGGTAGAAAAATGTGGTCTGATAGAATTTTGACATGCAGTCTAGGGTGTGTGATGTCGAAGACCAATAGGAAGTTACAAGTGTCTTCCTATTGGCCTGCGAAATGTTTTAAATTTTGCAGCCACATGTCTAATAAGGTGAATATTTTCAGTATATCATAATATCATTGTCATGACACATGGATTATCAATGCACATTTTGTATAACCTTGTTCATATTCTTCACATTTGTGTGTTTTGAAGTAGGTGTGGACAAAGCAGCTAAACAGATGATCATAATACTCACAGCACAATGGTATATTTCAGGAGATGAGTGTGTTGATCTGTGGGAGGCAGTGATCTGTCCATTTTTGGATTTTGTAAGTAAGGGCAAGGCTACATATGACAGGGCAGTGTCAAGATTTCAGGAGGCTAATGTAATAAAGCAGGGAGACTGGGAGTTAGGTAGTGATGGGTGGAAGCGCAACTTGAGGAATGGGGTTGGTTCTTCCTGCCTCCAACAGCACAGAGTGCCAATGTGAGGGTCCTGACAAGCTGATGCAGGAAGATTCTGCTATCATATACACCGCTACATGATATGAAGTTAATGCATCCAACTTTTGTCGCAAATTGGGATATTGAAGCAATTGAAGGCATTAAGGATTTTTGGGTTGAATATTTTTTAAACAACTAAATAAATGTATATATTTAATAGAGATATGTGCTGGTTTGGGATGTGGGTTTGGTTCTAAAATGTCTTCGTGTTTTGGTTTTGTTAGTGGTTTTGCCCACAAATCCTGAAAGGTTTCGGTTTCTAGTCTGAATTTAAATATAAATTGTGAAAGATAGGTAAATTGATGTGATTTTGAGCTGTTTTTCTCCTATATAACTATTTATAGTATTAACATTAATTTACAGTCATTTACAGTCTATTTTCTAATGATCGCTTCACAACTGTCCAAATTTTCACCAAACTTAGCCAAAGTCTGCAGCGAGCTGGCTGGCTAAAATTAGTGACAGATTGGCAATAAAAATACATTGCAGTTTAATAAAAGATACAATCCCTAGGGGCACAGCAGTGTGCATAAAGTATCTACTTGTCGTCTCTGTATGCTGCAAATGACATTCCTGAGTTTTTCCAGCAGATTGACACTGGATGTAAGAAGAAGTCATAAGATGGACAGTGGAATCAATAGACTTTTAACAGAAAATGATAGACCAAGGCCATAATGTAAAGTAGTGCAAGATGGAATTGTTCTTGGGCCCACGCATCCACCCATATGTAAAAGGACATGCTCACAGTTTAAGAAACCAAGCACTTCAGCGACAGGGACTGACACTTTTGTGGTTGAAGTACTTGATTTGTTTGGGCCTCCACAAAAGAAAACATTTTGGTTGTTTGTTGATGAACTGGAAAGAATAGATAAGGATTTTAATGTATGACTATTAGGGCATTTGGCTAACAGTGATAATCTTCTTCTGTGTTTTTGATAATGTCATCACTCTCAACATCATCCTCATCACTAGTGTCATGATCATCATCACACATTATTAATTCATCCCCACTAAATGTACAGATTCTATTTGTAATTGGTGGCAAAAAACGGTATTCCTCATATAATTTGTAGTTATATTTGATGAACACCAGTTTTTCTACATTATTGGGAAGTAGTACACACTGGAGGGTGGGCAGCTTAAATGAACCATCACTAGTTTGTACAAGGGGCTCAAAATTGTATCTTTTCCCTCCCAGATTTCAAAGATACTGTCTGAGACACCAAGTTCTAGTTTTTCATTAAAGTAATCCTCTACCATTCTACTAAGACTAAGGGCTAGATTTACTAAGCTGCGGGTTTGAAAAAGTAGGGATGTTGCCTATAGCAACCAATCAGATTCCAGCTTTCATTTATTTAGTACCTTCTACAAAATGACAGCTAGAATCTGATTGGTTGCTATAGGCAACATCCCCACTTTTTCACACCCGCAGCTTAGTAAATCTAGCCCTAAGTGTTTCCAATTAAGACATGGTAGAGGTGTCAATATATTTGGACATTTCTTTTAAGCTTTACCAGATGCCATAATAACCTTTCACATTGGTGTGCTGCTGTGTTGACTCATTATTAGTGTGGCTCTTAGAAAAGGGAAGTTTTTACTGGCACTACCATTTTTAGGAGAAGATGAAGCAGAGGACGTGTCATATGCAAATTGAACCGACAGCTTGGTCAAAAGGAGCTGTTTGCATGTGCAAAGATTTGTGTCAGTTGGAAGGAAAGACATTACCTATGATTTCTTAAACCAAGGATCAAGCAGATTTGACAAAATGTAGTGATCCAATCTCAGTATGCTGCAAACTCTTGGAACCTGTCGAAGTAAAAAAAAGAAATTAATCTACAAGGCTAACATACTCTGCAGAATCGCTACCTTTCTTCTACTCATTCAGCTTCTCCATCTGCTTTTCCAGTAGTTTATGTGGGGTATGACTTGACTCATGCTGGCGGTGTTTGAACTCACTTCATTTGTTACTATTTCTAATAGTTTCAGATGCTTGCATAAAACAGTGAGGATTCTCCAATAAATAGGATTAAAATCCGGTAATCATGAAGTTTATTGTTAAAAACTCTACAACATCATTAACCATTGTATGCTGTTCTTCCTCTCCTATCCAGACTACCAGGCTGGACTACTTATCACATTTACTATTGGAGTAAGGTAGCATGTCCCCTCTCTCCCTATTTCATGGTTTGATGTGTAAGTTTTGATGGCTTGTTGCTGTTTCTCCAGTCGCTGAAGCACATAAAGAGTGGAATTCTACCTTGTGCCTCAGTTGGTGACATGACATATGACATTTTTTTTGCAATTGCTTCAGTGTTCTACATTTGATTACTGAATGTCAAAAATGCCCAGAACTTTTATGGACCACGAACAGTTCTCCTATACTAACCTCTAATTTTTTAAGAAATTCTGTTACACCAAATTTATTGTGTATGCAAAGTATGGTGTAATGTTCGTTTCGTCTCAACCAATGAATATTGTCCAATGTAATAATTGTAGTTCAAACGCACAGAGATTTAATAGAAAAAGATAGAAGGATTTACAGCAAGCCATGATGACGCATAAAAGGTACAACAGTAAACAGAAAAGTATACATTACATTACGCAAGCGCGTCCTTGGCCCAGGTCCATCTTCAGCCTTGCAGTCTGCAGTCAGGAAGAGAGATTTAACACTGGCCTAGGGCTTGCTTATATGTAGTTAGAATTAACATAAACAGTGATGATGTCACAAATATACACAGATAACACTAAGAGAGGTCTTCATTGGTCCAGGGTTAATGATGTTCCAGTAGACTGCTGGTCATAGTTCAGTTAATTTGATCTCTTCTCAAAGGAGGGGTCAACTTACTCCAGCTGTTGCCTACGTGTCTTCCCGCCGAATAACCAGTTTAACCTGACCCATAAGCAAAGTACTTTTAAGTATTAATCTCATACCATTCATAACTTGCGATGACAATATGCGATCGCTTCCCTATTGACACCAGATTTCAGCTACTAAAATATAGATTAATATGAGACCAAACTCCACACATATCTGTGGACCTGAGCCATAATTACCTTTACTGTAGTATTATCTATGTATAAATAATCTCTAATACATTTTACTGATAAATAAATGTGGATTGGAACCTTATTAAATGTCTACTATTTACAAGTGTAAGTGCGAATGTAAATGTGTGTGCTATTAATCTGTGCAATTGCGTCATTACACGTGGCTTACTAATCGCAATCACACGCTAAAACAATATTAATCAACTTTGCCTACTTCATCCAATTATTTGACTTCCCCAATGGTATGTGTTAAAATTCACTCAGTCATAATGTACATATAATGTTTGCTCCATTATCAGCAATGAGAAATCCTGATAAGAGTCTTAGTGGGGTGAGATATTTTGCTTTAGTATTCCCGAGTTTTACCAACAGATTGACACAGGTATGTTTCTTTTGTGAAACCAGCGATGCAAAGTGTAGCTTGCCTGTGAATGATCTGGCATTGAGTGCTAACTCTACTATGCTGAAGGAATGAGGAGGATGAAGGTGAAGCTACCGGTTCGGCTGCTGCTGTTGATGGCAATACACCTACCCAGTGGGCTGTCATGGTCATGTAGTCTTTGTTTTGAACAGTACTATTTTTCCACATACCTGTAGTTAAGTGTACAGTCTGGCATTTTCTTTGGACTGAATGACTTTGAGTTTATCCTCCCGATACAGCTAAGGGATAGATGTTCGAGAGAAATGGAATCAAGATGGAATATGATAGCGTGGACAGCTGACCTAAACTAATCAGGCAAAACCTGATGCATTGATGGTGGAAATTGGACGCCCATTCATTGATAACATAGTTGCCATGGCTTTAGTGATCTGCTGTGCAACAGTATGCGGACTGTCATATATGTTTCCTCTTGCAAACATTTGCTTCATAGACAGTGTAAAACTATGCTTACTCTTCTTGCTTCCCTTCTGTATAGATGCACTACCCTGCAAGAGCAGCAGCTGTAGTGTGCAAGGATGTCTCTTGGGAATCATGGATTGCATTAGGGAAGTCAATTGGAAAATTGGTGGCTGGACTACATAATAATAATGAGAAGGTTAATGATGAAGATGTTGATGCTGGGGAGGATTTCAACAGTCAATCCATTTGTGTGATACCTGATGCTAGGCTTGTTATTATACACAATTTGACATGTTTGGAAACACGACCTCAATGAACTCGCTGCAAATCATGTAACAGGGAGGATGTACCTAAATGATCAACCCCCCTACTTCTACTTATTTTGGCCTGACAAATATGGTCGGGGTTGAGATAAAAAAAAATCCAAACAGATGAGGTGCTTTTTTTTATCTTATGCCCTGACACGATAAAATGTGTTAATTATGGTCATGAGGTCGTGATAACATTGGTTGCTGCCTTAGTTCAATACAATCATCCTCCTCCTCTTCACTATCTTATTCAAGTACAACACATTTATTTTCAGATACACAATTATCTTCCTCATCCTCTTGAACATTTGCAACTTCCAAAGAAGACTCCTTAATTTCTATGTGTAAATTGTCATCATTGATATAACTATTATTATTACTCAACCTTATATTTCCAAATGGTTCAGGATTTTTGCAATGAGACTGCTCAATAATGACAGTGTCAGAATCTGAAATGTCAGTCTCACATATTGCACTCATGGATACCCTCTTTAGACTCTCCTCTGGATTCAATGAGTGCCCAAGTTGTTCTTCAGGCTCAGTGTTATTTTCAGGTACTGATTTGGCTGTTTTGAAGATGACAGTGACAGATCTCCACTCTGAGCGAGAAGGTGGTGCATGGGAAGTTCAGGAAGATGTACTAACGTATTGGCACTCTCTTTGCAATGGGCGTTCTAGTACATGTACCAGTACCAGCAGTAATAGGACTCCTACTAGCAAAAGGTGGGCATGAAACTTGGCTCTTAATCCTCCTCCATACATCAAGACCTGATGTTTTCTTTATGATTGAATTTGACAAATAATGTTTGGACTTTGAGGATGCTTTCTTACACTTTCTTCCCACATGACCTTTTTTTACTAATAGTAAACGTACTACTACTGGCAGTTCTGCTACTGGGATCCTCCAGATCTCTAGCGTGTTCCATGGTTGCCAAGAGTAGTAATGCAACTTGATCAATTTGGAGCTACTTGTAGCTGCCTGTCATCACACCAGGAGAACACCCAATGAGGTAGAGAAAGGAGTGAATGTCTGCTGCTGGTGTCTGTGCAGATATTTAATGGCAATGGTACACAGTCCTATTTTGAGTTTAATACTAACAGCAGTTCTGTGTCTCCCAGCCTGGGATACTGGCTCACACAGCACCATGGACGAATCCGCAGAGGTCCCAATCTTTATCAGCCATCCTCCCTTGTACTTTATACTATTGACCGCATACAATGTGTCATAAGATGTGATAAAGGGTATAGATAAGGGGCCTGAGTCATTAAGGAGAGCAAAACATAAAAAAGGAGTAACATTTGCACCTGGGCAAAACCATGTTGCATTGAAGGGGGAGGTAAATTTAAAATGTGGGGACAGATTTATAGTTGGGGTAGGGCATGTCCTAGATCAACTTTAAATTTCAGTGTAATAATAAAGCTATCAAGTATTTGTGTGCTAGATGAAAAAACAGCCAGTATTTAACTTATGTGCACAATAATAAACTGATTTGCACCCCTTGCATTGTAACATGGTTTGTCCCAGAGAACATTTACTCCTTTTTTGCCTTAATGACTCAGGCCCAAGATGTCTAGATCCTTGCACACAATTAGGTGTGTCTGATCAGATTAACAGCAGCTCTGGAGATAGCAGGTTTGCTAAGTAATGCAGCAGACACATTGTATTTGCACATCTGAATACACACACAGGGGATTTAGCAAAAATAAGCTAATTTACAAATTAAACATATTGCTTACTATTAAACATCTTGGACTCAATGGTTCCAGATACAAAATAACCGCTACAGTTAACAACTACATGGCAGTTTCAAGTGACTCAGGGAATACAAAAGCTGAGCCAACATCCTGACTACATTGTGCAATATCATTAGTTACAATATACTTGCACTAGCATTTAATAATATGCACATATGGTTTATTCAAAACACACTGCAAGTAGCTACATTCCATTTCTAATACTGAAATATTTTTTTTCCTTAAACCATACTTTACAGAGATCTGCAAGGCATGCTAGATTTACATAATGCAGGCACATCAAACACATTTGTCCCTTTTGACTGGGGCATTAACTGCAACATATATATTATACTATAATACAGACTGTGATGCAGGGACCAGGGCTAAAAAGTATAGTAATTCATTGCATATTAGTATGAGGAACGAGACAAGAAAGTATGTTTTTTATTGTGTGCATCCTTTCCTATGTACATTAGGGGTCTGATGTTGAGTTGGATGCAACTTGGGCATAAAATATCACTCAAAAATGGGCATGCAAATATAGCACATTTAAGCCTATATGCTGAGTTGTACGTGTCTCAGTATGCACCAGGATTATTGCATGCTTACACCTACAGATACATACACAGAACCAGGTCGTAAAGGCAATAATACTTTGTAAACATATGTTTTCCTAGCGAAACACCCATTCATTGGTATGCCTTTCCCTGCCCCCGTCATGCCTCTTCAGGTGCATGTAGGTGCAAATGTGAATGCATGCAACTGGGCATAGGATTTTTGGCAGGTATGAGTCAATTCTGCATCAGCCCCTAGTTATGCAAATGTGTCTAACTCTAAATTACAGTCCCATATATTGAGCATACACAAAACAAACAAGCACAAAATGCTATCTAAAACAAAAGTATCAGAAAATAAAGTACGCAATTTGCAATGAGTTAATATAAGGAGATTTTCACAAGCAAAATAATGTGTACTAGTAACAGGCAGTATCATCTATAGATGTCAGATTTCTTCACTGGCAACGCCACCCTGGTCCTCATAATTCTTTGCAAGTCCTGCAGCAAAATTGTAATTTTAAATAAACTCCCCTAACACAACCATGTTTTCCCAAGAAGAATCCTTGAGCACTAGTGCTGCCTTTGCTGAAAATGAACCTCTGTTGCATAGGGGAACAATTATGAAGTATAAGCGTATGACAAATTATACATTTTTGACTGTAGAACAATGCTTTGCTAGAGAAACCAGGTATGACAGCCAGCATGCTACTGCACAGCAAATCACCAGACTACTTAGTTACCATTGTATATTTGATCCATTGTGTATCATAGATTCATCAGGTTTCTGCGGAATTAGTGGCGCTATATAAATAAATGATGATGATGATGATGATTATTTGAGATCATGGGCCTGATTTAAGTCTGAACGTAAATTGTCTGTAATTATTTACAAGTTTGAAAAGAGCATTCAACTTTTGCGTAGCTCCTCCTGTATTCAAATAAAAGTATGACATGTTATGATTTGAATATTAGTGGAAATACGCTTTGAAAATAAACAGCAATTTCTATATGCAAATACACATAACAGAATGAAGTATATGTACATGCATTTACAATAATTTCACATCAGAACACAGATAACTTTTATTTGATAATAAATTAAAGTAACAACTGCTAACAATAAATAAATAAAAAACACGTTTTTCAAATATAAACCATATATTTTATTTGTTTTTAGCTGCATAAGTTATTTTTAATGAACAACATAATTAACTCTCCATTGTGTACAATGCATACAATGCATTTTAAAAATACATCTTAATTGCATACAGTTGCTCTGTGATAGCTGCTAAGACAGATACGTGTAATTTTTTTTAATCAAAGAGTATGCTGCATCGATTATCACTTTCATCAAAAATTTGTTAGCAAGAACAGGATTACAGAACAAGTTGTTAGCTCAAGTGGCACATGAAACTACCACTCCTTGAACTTCTCCAGACAATGATGAGAATAGTGATGAATCAGTGGTGGCCAACCTGTGGCTCTAGAGCCACATGTGGCTCTTTAAGCTTTGAAATGAGGCTCCTGGCCAGGAGCATCAGCAAAAATAGTTGTCCAGGCAGAGGTGGAAGTAGTGAGCTGTGGGCCCCGGTTCAGGGAGGCGGGGAGGAGGGAACCGGGCCCAGGGCCACTGAGAGGGGGGGTTCCTAATTGCCTGGGCCCGGACAGGCCAGGGCTCCCGGCCCAGGCACTCACTGCTGACCGTTTTTTGTTGTTGTTGTTTTTGAGTACCTAAATTGTATTTTACTTCGTCATATTTTTTTGGTTGGGGGGGCTCTGGTTTCGCCCCCTTCGTTGGTGGGTGGAGCGGGGTACTTTAAAAAAAAATACAAATACTCACATAATTGCGGTGCCGGCGTCCTTGTTCCCTCCTCTCGGCTCCGTTTGCACTGAATGTAGGGCGTGTAACGCCTGACATTCCATGAGGAGCGGCGCAGAAAGGACCCAGCAAGAAGACAGAAGAGGAGAAAAGAAAAGAGATGAAAGAAGTCAATACAAAGTTAAGTAAAGGAATTGAGGCAAGGGGAGGAAAGCTGAAAGGCACAGCGTGATGAAGAAGGGAGGAGGGTAGCATTATGGCACAGAGTGATGAAGGGGGGAGCAGCATGGCACAATGTGATGAAGGGGGGCCAGGTGAAGGGTCGAAAAGCAGCATGGTGTGATCATAAGGGGTTACAGCATGGGTGTGATGAAGGGGCACAGCATGGTGATAATGAAGGGGCACAGTAATGTGTGTGTGATGGCACAGGGGGCTTGTGGCAATGTATTGTGTATGATGGCATAGGAGGCTTGTGGCAATCTAGTGTGTGTGAGGTAGGCGGTGGCTAATTAATGGGTATTTTGTTTGTGGGGTGATGGTGGGGAAATGTAATTTAATAGTGGGGACTATTAATTTAAGATAGGGTGGTTTGGGGGCTATTGAATGTGGGGGTGAGTTTGGGGAGAATGTTGCTGGGGCTGTTTGGAGGGAGGAAAATAGGTTTATTTATTAAATGGGAATACTATTATTTTAATGTTGGTACTAGAGGAACGCCTAATTATTAATTTTGGGTGCTATTGATTTAACGCTGGGGTTGGTTGGAATTTTCTAAATGTACCCATTTTTTTTCCAAATAGAGTCCCCAACATTCCAGGATCCATACAAGCCGCAACTAAAGAAACCTGCAGTCACAGGTGGTGAAAGTGACAAGAACAGGTAGGAGAGAGCTTGACAGTCTATCAAATGTTGTGATTCTAGTGGGACAATCCCAATTTTGCGATGAGCAAATGGAGGAAGATTTCCACCCTAAGCATGAAACAAATTCCACAGTCTAAAATGTAAAATCACTTATTTTGTGGGAGCCCAAGCAAAACAAGCAATTTAGGCACAAAAGTGACATTTACTGATGCTGAAGTCCTCAGTTTGCTAAACTATATGCAGTTTAATCAATATCATAAGGGTGCATGGAAGGGCCCAAGCAGGGTTGTTGAGAGGGGGGACAAAGAAGATGCAAAGTACCGGCCCCTGGGTTTGTCTGGGGGGCTTTTGACTCGATTGGAGCATGAGGAGTCACCAACCTGGTGCTGCCCTACCCTCATTGGTGGATATAGAAGGGGCCCCAAGGAGTTGCAGTGCATGCTGTACATATTTCTCTTTGCGGCTCTGAGCCCAAGGACAACTCAACTAATGCTTCTTATTGGGTGTAGGTCACATTTTAACCAGCTAGCTAGCAGAAGCCTTTGGCCAGTGTTGCTCAGAGTCACAATACTGGTAATAGTGTTTTCGATTATTCAAAAATATACTGTAAATGAGAGTAAATTAATGCAAATTATATAAAGACTAATTTGGAACAAAAAAACTGCTACAAATTATATGATTTTATGAATAAAAATAAAAAAAAATATTTTTCATCAAATTCACATTTTGGGTGAAATTGAATACCAGACAATAACTTACATTTCTTTACCAACCATTATACCCTTTATTTTTTATATTATACATTAGGAGACATGTAAATACAGATGTAGAGCATATATTGTATGACATTTGTTTTGTACAGATACCTTGTTTTTAGATCAGATCAGATCAAGAGGGACACGTCCCAGGATCTCCATGGCAGGGGCTTTTCCGGACCAAGGGATGCCACCCAAAGAAAATATTTTTTGCTATTAAAAGAGAAAGAGAAAAGCTGGGTGCATCCATAATCCCTCCCCTCCTCCGTATCATTTTGAGAGAACTTTGCAGCTGCTGGATTTTTCCACGCTTTAGATTCTACTTTTAGGGCTGAAAGGAAAGTTAGGATCCTGAGGCCCTTGTGGCTGGTTTCTTTTGAGGTGGTGGGTCCTGACTAGGGCATGTAAGGATGAGGGGGAGCATTTTTCCATGTGAGAAATAGCACTGTGGAGAAGATCAGCTTGTGCAAGGGAGGGTGATCCATCCTGGAACTGAATATAAGCCAGGGATACGGAACTCACAGAAAACTTTTAGGGTGGTCCTTCAATGATGGCTGATTATTTCTGCTGTCTGGAATTAATATAATTGAGGGAAGTTAATGTTGAGGATGAGGGAGGTAGTTATAATGGTTAGTTAGAGGGTGAGCATGTTAAAGTTCCTAATGAAGTTAATTATGATGAACCGGTTGTTATGAAGATGATTATTTGGTAGCATTAATTAATGATGAGGGTGATAGTGAGAAAGTTAATGATTATAGAGGTTTAATTCTAATGTTGAGGTTGTGATGAAATGGTTAAATTTGTTTCTCACTTATTATTAAAAGACATTTCATGCTTTATTCCTGTGGAATACTTTTTTCACATATCCCATGGTCAGAGACATCTTTATTATCTGCTACCATGTTTCATCCACATGCAGATTTAGCTAAAAGACTGCATATGGTTAAGTTGTTGGGGTGGGGGGGTATCTTTTTCACCAAAATGGATTACAGCACTGTCTCTCTGTTCTGAGGAGAATGCATGGTAGACTGCTACCTATCTTTTCCTTCAGGACATGGGAAGGTTTAAAAAAATGGACACCAAATTCTAAAATGGAGCCATGTGGGTTCCACATGTCTACCAGGACTTGGAACCAGATGCCATTCCTGCTTGTTTGCATACCTCTTCCTTCCTACTTTTAGGACAAGTGGGTGCCATCAGCTAAGGCCTCTTCCACATAAAAAACCCTTGGAAGGGAATTAACCGGGAGGATCTGTTAATTATCCAGGTCAAACCTTTTCATCAAAGGTATTGCAATTGTTCTCCGCTGGACTATATCAGATACCTGGGGGTAAATGTATTAACATGCGAGTTCTTCAACACCCGCGAGTTCAGCGTCTTCGGCGATTAAATTTAAAGCGGCGCTGCATTGTAAAGGGAAACTTCCCTTTACAATGCAGTGCCACTTTAAATTTAATCGCCAAAGACGCTGAACTCGCGGGTGTTGAAGAACCCGCATGGTAATACATTTACCCCCTGGGCTCCAAACCAGCAGGAGGGTGAGGAACCAACTTGGTGCTGCTTTGCCTCCACTACTACATCCAACTCCTAAAGGCTTTCTAGCCAATGGCATCCTCTGTGAACTTGGAAAAACCTTGCAGGGTGGAGTTCCACTTGTGGAAATTTTCAACTGTTTAAAAGAAGCCTGCACTCCCAGGGTATTCATACTTTGGAAAGAATTTGGTGTTGGAGTGCTGTATTTTACCAGCTCCATCTCTTCTTTTGTTCACAAATCTATGTCTGAGATGCCCATCATGTTGAAAGCTCTGCTGCAGTGAACCTTAACACCATTGGGAGTTGATTGAGGAGATGTCGGTCAGTGAGCCTACTGTAAGAGAGAGAATGGAATTCATATCCCTGCCACATTGGTTAGGAGCAGATTGGCTGAGCGGCCTGGACTCACAGAAGACAGAACCAAATCAACAACTTGTGTTTGTTATAATGTAAGTGTATAGGATCCACAGCTTGTCCAGACAGTTGCTATAACTTGACTGGGGGTAATTATAGCAACTTAGCCAGACAATCCTAACCTACAACTTCTCCCAGGAACAGTCTAATACAGTGTAATAGCATATAGTGTAATGATCTAGTATTCCAGCATGTGAAATATCACTGAGCATGCTGTGATACTTACCAACAGTTAGGAGGTGCAGCCAAAAGAATACCCCTACATCCATTGGAACCTTTTCAAGGGTGGCTATAGATATAATGAGACACCTTAAAATTCCCAGCAGATCTGAGGAATAATATATCACCAGATATCATGAGTCTGTCACTCTAGAATCCAGGATGCAGAGCACATAGCATAGGCCCTGTTAGATACTTTAACAAGAGGTGGTAACTGATCAAGGCACTCGATTTCAGAGGGAGCTATTAAAGACCCTATAGGAGAACTGGGGGATTTAGGCCCATGACAACCACTCCTTTTCAACTTCAAACCAATGGGTTATGTGAATAGCTTAATGGAAGCCTGAAGAGCTTACTGAGAGCCTATGTGCAGTCCAAATGGAAAGATTGGGAAAAGGCCCTGCAGCAGCTCTTGTATGCCTACATGCAGGTGCCAAATGAGTCCACTGACTATTCACCTTTAAATTGATACATGGGAGGAGAGTGAGAGGGTATCTGGATTTGGCAAAGGTGAACTGGGAATGGGCAACAACTGATGGTCCTCATCCCATAAAAACAAACTCCAGGCCACTTGGACTGGATGAAATACTGTTCTGAGAAAGACAACATATAGTGACATTGGTTAAAGCTGATAATCATCTGAGAATCTTTCATATTAATTGTTTAAAAGTGTATGTGGAGAGAAAGGGGAGGGCAAAGATGCTGTGTTGCCCCCATATGGAGGAGCCAGAATTAGGCCCCCTACCTGACTTACTAAAGTGCGTGGAGACTGTCCAAATTTTGGATCAGCTTATTGTAACCCAGAATAAAGAAATGGGGGAGGTATTGGGTCTACAAATACAGCAGTTCATCTGTATGTCTGGATGTAGCCATTTGGCTACCCGTCATGTGGATACATGGTATTGAAGTAAATAAAAACAGAAATTAACGAAATGCTGTCCTTTTGGGTAATTGTGCCATCTCAGAGTCTTAGTTCCCAAGAAAAACTATGTCATAAGATTTTGTGTGGACTATCGCAAACTAAATGAAGTGATGGTGATTGATGCATATTCTATGCCAAGAAGAGATAAGCTATTGAATTGGCTAGGTGGGGCAAACAATGTGACTACCTTGGATTTATTAAGGGATATTGGCCAACACACTTGACCAAGGAAGCACAGGAGTATTCATTATCACCTCATTTGGTTTGTAATTCACTACCATGCCATTCGGGTGAAAAACACCCCTGCCACCCTTCTAACTATGGATCAACTCCTGGAAGGATGTCAGGAGTATGCCCAAGCCTACCTGGACAATATAGCTATCTTTAGCATTAGCTGAAAAGAGCATCTAATTCACTTTGCTGAGGTGCTTAGAAGAATTCAAAAGGTTGGGTTAACTATATGTTGTCAGGACTCTGTTCCTATTTTGTATTAAGTCTATATTTTCTATTATTATTATTTATTAAAAATGTTATTAATGATGATACCAGCAGTATAAAAAATCCTTCCTAGCACCTTGCTGTTTGCACATAGCAGTCAGATCAGAACATGGCGGACCAAGGAAGTCCGCATCCCCAGCCTGCAAGTCAATTACCAAAATGTGAGCGACCAATACTTCATGGCAAAATGTTTCTAGGCTTTAAGAGCAACCATGTCTGCCCAGGGTTTACAACAATCATGTGAATTACCCACGAAAATTGTGGCTTGCATAATGACCTTGAAAAGTATAGTCAGCTATGCCAATTAAAGTGAACAATAGAGTTTCTGATGACTCTATATAAATCTGTGTCTGAAATTTATTGATGATGTCTGGATCAAATAATCAACTTATGATTTGTCAATCCCTACGATCATCAGTTCCATACTGAGAATGACATCCTTCTCTTCTTTGCAACTGTCTGTGAGATCAAAACACAAATACTTGTTAGCAAAAGATTTATGGCAGGGATGCTGATGATAACATGTGACCTTTGGTTAGTGGTGCAGTATGAATACCAAAGAGCTCAGCGATATGCAGGCTTAACCATGATGTTGATTTATCACACATAGATCAAGATGGAGCTTCACACATGCTCAGAAGATCAGTAGTCAGACAATAATAAATGACCTGCACACACACAGAGATAACAGATCATATTGATTCCTAACAATACTTATAGTAAGACACATCATTCAACGGGGAAAGCACCTCTCCAACTTGGTCCTCTTTTTGGATAATAATATTTCAATTACATTTTAACTCTTGCAAGGTTCCACATTATTTAGTTGTATTACAATGTTGCAAGGATGTCTGAGAAAGAGCAGCCTGTGCTCCTAAATTAGTCATGCAATTTATAGTTATAAGAGATCCATGTGCAGTTGGTGGGTGAAATTAAATGTTTATTCATTTTAATTTATTTGACTTAACAACAGAAAGAATAAGGTACTGTGATCAGGTCTATAGTCAAGCAGTCTACTACTTAGGTATCATAGTCATAACAACAGTATGGAAAACACAGCAATGGTCTAATACACGAAAAAGCAGACAACCTGTAATAAGATTTCAGGTTAAGGTATGATGTATGGGTAAATGGATAAACGTTGGTCAGATTCAAAGCCAAGGTCTAATACACAGGTAGTGGATAAATGGTGGTTAGACTGCTGGGTCACTTGGCCATTTTTTCCCATTAAAATAGGCTGCTGAGTTGAGTCTTGCCCCCCACGCTAACATTTTCCAGCCCTCCCCTGCCTGGCAGTGCTTCCTCAGATTCTTTTTATTAACACATGTTATACATTTAAAGGATTGCACCTTAGTTTCACTGATTTGTTTCTTAGGAGTCAATCCCCTCCATTTATAGGTGCTGCATACTTTAAAAATATAGGTTCAGAACGTTTTAAATGTGACATCTAGAGTTACACAAGTCAAGGACCCACCTACAGGAGATACCTTATCATTGCCAGATGAGCTTGCACCAATATAGCTGTATTGTGCAATAAAATGCTTTAATCTCCCACCACTCAATCTTGCTCCATGGAAAATTAATAAAATAAGGTATGTTTCTTTAGTGCTCTCATACCCTGAGACAGATGTAGAAAAAAGGTTTGTTGTGAAAAACTGTCCACTGCTTCCACCATCAGCTAAATAATATTTGATGCAAGAAAATGTAATGCTTGAAACCAAAGACATTGTATTCAGTTAAAATGTTCTGCTAGTAAATACCAAAGTAATGTTATTTTCTGAATAAGATTGCAGTGTTTAAACCAAAGGGCTCTATGTATGAAAGCACAAAAAGACCTATTTTCAGCGAAATTGGAGTTTTTGCCAGCAGTACGGATTATTTTTGCTTCGTCTTTTATATCATAGGGGTTACCCCGGCAATAACCCCTCTTGTTGTAAGTTTTTGACTGCAAAAGATTACCCATGCATAAAGGAGCTCTTCTATCTGTCTTTATCTGAATAAAAAAAGAAAAAAAAGAGCCTGAAGTCTTTGTTGGTCTACTCTAATGGGGAAGATCAACCACCACACAGACAAATTGCCCATGAGTTGCCCATGAGTCCCACGAGCATATCGACCCTATAGGCTTGCCAACTTTTCAGTATATTAATGCGGGAGATTTATTCAGAGTCTTCAAACCCTCTTTTTTAAATTGTTTAGGTGGATTCCTTATCTCAGTAACTCAATATCAGCTGTTATCTGTACATGTGATCTTGCTGTTGCCAATATATATCTCGACCGTGACAAAAACTATGTAATAGTACTAATTAATAAGCAAGATAAAATCAACACATATAATGTTTTGAGGCCATAAAGCTATAATAAAGTTATTCTAATATTATTAACAGTCAATGTCAGTTGACTCCCCGGGTAAGCTTATTTTTATCCATAATTTACATTTTTATTCCTGTGAGTGATTGTGTAGGTAGGTCCCCAGTGCACTGCTTTGCTCGGGGAACTATAATGCTATTAAGACAGTTCTGGAGAAATCTTGAGATTCTGAAATGGGGTTAGCCATCTTCCCTAAACTTACCTCATTAATTAGGCTGGGTACACACTACAGTGTTTTTCAGCCGAGTATTGGGTCAATCACCCAATAATCGACCATTTGGCCTGAAATTGCTTTAGTATGCATGCTCCAGGGATGAATGATGATCATTCCAAAGCACAGATCATCATTTTATTTGATTGTTCAGCAGAACTATAAATCTATTTCAGCTGCGGAACGATATCCTTCCAATCCTGCAGTGTGTATGCACTCACAATCAGGATCTCCATAGGATTTACAGAGTCATGGTCTTTTCAGCCGGCGGTTATGACAGTTAAAGAGCATAGATCTGAGGGTAAAACTTGTAAAACATGTAAGGTGTGTATGCATGAATCGGCATGCTGATCATGACTCTTTTTTTTTTTTATTCCAATCATTGGTACAATCGTTGTAGATAACACATTGGTTGGAAAATTCTTTAGTGTGTACCCAGCCTTAGCTTGCTCTAAGAGGGTGAGTTACAGCAGGTCATAGATACTGCAAATACAGCAGAAGCGAGGAATACTTAAAGCCATTCGAAACTATTGCAAAAGCCTACATTATAAGGGAGCATTTCTTCTAACCTCACTATGGATAATACCCCATTCATACTGCACCAAAATCCCGGGTTTTTCCCGGGGCGAGCTCAAACGACCCGGGTCTTGGAGCAGTATGAATGGTACAAGTGAAAACTCCCGGGTCTAAAAACCCGGGTCTTCAACCCGGGATTTATCGAGGGGTAATTCCCGGGTCAGACCCGGGTTGCCTGCACTATGAATGGTGCAACCCAGGTTTTTGCATAGTTGCATAGGGGGGAGAGAGAGAATTTTTTTTTTTCATATTCCAGCTTTCAGCCAATGAAAAGTGCTCTGGTGATGACTCCCACAAATTGCCAGGGCACAGACTTGTGCAGTATGAATGGGGTCAACCCGGGAAATTCCCGGGTCTGAGGTGCAGTATGAATGGTGTTTCTGAGCTGGGACGCTCCAAGCCCCTGCAAAAACCCGGCTTCAAAAACCTGGGATATTGCCGGGGCGGCAGTATGAAAGTGGTATAAGTGTTCTAATTTAGGTGTTTCCCTCCATAGTAGAAATCACCTAAGTCTTGGCTGTTTATGAAATTCAAACATTAGATAGCAATGTTATTTGCACAAGCCTATTGATCTCTTTGGATAAGCTTTTCATGAACATACAAACCTAAATTTGGCAATATGTCAATGACAATGTTTCCATGCCACTGTTGAGTTTGCTTATTAGTCTGTGGACATTTTGTCTGTGGTTAATAGAAAGATGTTTGTAGTATTCCCACTTTTTTCTTTAGACTAAATGTTTATTTTTTTCTATAAAAATATAGTCCCTTACATGAAATATGTAAGATAAATGTAATCAGCACAATAACTAGGTAAAAATGTGAAATGTGATAGGTGAAATAAATAAACATGTATACAAATATACAAGAAGAATTATATTCTTAGCATCCGGGAAATGTCCTTATTTGATTTCTGCTGTTACATTCCCAAATAAATGCAGCAGACAATAATGAAAGTTTGCTGTCAATTCTAGTTGAGAGCCAGAGGATTTAAAGCGCAGACACAGCTCCCTGTAATCCCATTTCTATGACGGATTCATTGCACAATTCTCACTGGGAGTTGTAAACTAAGCAACGCTGTGGCCTTAGCTGTGAAATGGGGAGCCTGTAAGTGTCAGCTTTGATCGGATGGATTGATAACAGAGATTTAGAGTTCCTTTTTATGGCTCTGCATTCAGACCTTTGTAATACACAAGAGTTTCGGAGAGAAAACAGGTTTGACCAGAAACATATGATGACAACCAACACGTGTATTTATCTAAAGGAGCATATTGGAATTCAGTGTTACATGCTCAATGGCATGTATGTGTACAGTACTGCAATAAATATATGGTTAGTAACCTCTAACACAGGTTGTATTGGGATACAACCTGTAAAATAAACCTGTAAAATAATATTTAGCATACAGTGATGGAACTAAGGTGGTAGTGAAAGATTTTCAATAAATTTAAAGAGGAAAATGTACCCTACGTATAACCAGACTTTACTCTCTATGTATCTTAGTGTCCCAAAGGCCATACTGCATAGTTTCATACTGTACATTACAAATATCAGCTTTCATTTTACCGTACTGTGAATTATTTTTAAGAATTTCTCAGGCGCTGTCCATGCGCTTTTGCTTCCGCACAGGGATGTCCACCTACCTCCTATGATGCAGACGCATCTGGTTGTCTGGCAAACAGATGCATCAGCTTTGGCTACCCGGGGAAGCAATCTGTGCATGTGCGTCCCTTTGCTAAGCAATGGTATGCTATTCCTGGACCCAGCGGCAGCTGCTCATGTCACCACTGCCGGTAATTATGTGGTCCCCCTTCTTCTATATATAGACAGCTCTGGCACCACTAGGGATGTATTAAATGTAAATGCTATTAATTTATTGCTGGGGCTGTTTGGAGGGAGGGTAATAAGTTTATTTATTAAATGAGAATACTATTAATTTGATGTTGGGGTCGGTTGGATGGAAATAGATCTATTTATTAAATGTGAGCACTATTACTTTAATGTTGAGGCTGGAGAGAGGCCTAATTATTAAATGTGGGTGCTGTTGATTTAATGGCAGGGAAGGATGGCGTTTCTAAATGTGCCCATTATTTTTTTCAAATGGGGCCTCAACATTCCAGTATCCAGACAAGCCGCAACTAAAGAAACCAGCAGCCACAGGTGATAAAAGTGACAACAACAGGTAGGACAGTCTGTCAAATGTTCTGAGTCTAGCGCAGGCTTGGCTAACCTGTGGTACTCCAGGTGTTGTGAAACTACAAGTCCCAGCATACCGTTCCAGCAATAAGCTGCTATATATTGGCAAAGCATGCTGGTGCCTGTAGTTTCACAACACCTGGAGTGCCACAGGTTAGCCAAGCCTGATTTTTGGTGACTATTCTGCCCAATCTAAGGGGCAGGTCAAGACTGTGTATTCTTAATACACACACTGCATTCTTTATATACTACACTAAGGTGCTGGCTGTCCTTTGTGGACTGACCACTCCCCCTCTAGTGTCTGGTCCCGGGTCTATGATGGCTGACCACACCCCCTCTGGTGGGCCCCTAGTGTTGCAGTCCCCCGGTGGGCCCTTCATGCCCCAGTCCGACACTGGAAGGGTCTTCCACTAACATTCTGGTCTAATACAATTTTGTAGTTTGAAAACATTGGTATATTTGATATTTAATATTAGGCGATAATGAATTTACATGTATTTACATTTCTCATGTCTAAAATAATTTTTTCGCCTGTTTCTCCTTATAAATAGAAGCTTCAATCCAATCCATCTTAAACATATAAGCCATCTTATCTTTAAATAATGTTAAAGATGGAGGTTGAGAATGTAGTCAAGATTGTAAAATATTTTTTTTGCCACTGTTGAGATAATAAGAAGCATTTTCTTACTACTATTAGTAAATTTAGAATTTTTATCTAATAACCCCAGCAGTCTGTTTGGTGGCAATTGGGGCATTTGGGAACATTACTAATACATACTCTATAAGATGGAGACGTTTCTAACTGAATACGGTGTGCACTGCCTACATGACACTTGTCATATGCAGACAGACACAACACACTGCAGGATATGCATATATAGAGGCCAAAAAGAAAATTCTGAAATAAATTATCACCTATTAATAATATAACCATTAATGAAAATACCATTAAGAAATGTTTTTTCTCTCCATGAAATACATACTGTATATCAGTATTTATTAATGTCTACAGTGCATAAAATGCATTTTTACAGTTGCTCTTGATTGCAAAACATGTTCTGGAATTCATACACCACCGTCAGCACTATCGATTGGCACTTACACCTGACCTGTAGCTGGTGAAGTAATATGGCTAAAAATTACATACCTGAGAGTCGCCCAGAGCTTGAATTGGATGGATGTGTGTGCTCTCAACCTTGGCACGCCCTTACGGTACATTGACTACATGCATATCTCCTTTCCCACCCCCGTTCCACCCTTAAAATCATAGGCTGTCAAAATTGTCATTTGTGCATAAAGTTAAATTGGAAGTACTTATGTTCACTGGCGTATAGTCCGTTTCAAAGTAATTTTATCAAAATACAACAAAAATCAGCATTCTGTAAAGGAAGTTAAAGTCATTGAGAATCAACATCACAATAATAATACAGTATATTTAATACCACATATTTCTAGCATAATTTTAGTTACAGCAAAAAGATGTTCTTATATGTAAAGACTGTTCACATTTATAGACATTATACAATACTGAGACTTAGTAAAGCATCTCATAATAATGTAACTTAAGTGAATGATGTGGACTGTGATCTCAAGAGTTTACTTACTGTATATATGTTTTTTGTTGTCATATATCTGGTGTCACCCAAATTGCATGTAAGCTGAAGACAGGAATTTCAGTGCTAGTATTTGTAAATTACTGCATTTTTTGCTCCCAATACTTGTTTCTTTTCTTACACTATTAAAGTGTTGCAACACTGTTGAGCGCTGTATTATACAGTACATGCTAAGTGGATTACAAATGGATCTACACATAGATTTTCTTGATTTAGAATGACTATAACAAGAATGAAATATAGTAAAAATAAGTAGTCAGTACGGGACTACTAGCCAGTAATAAATATGACAATAGTGCTATATTGCTCTTGTTGAAAAGCTTGATATATATCTACCTATATCTTTTAACCTGACATATATATATATAGATAGATATATATATATATATATATTTATATATATACCATACAGACACAGGCAAGGGGTTTAGTTGTTGTTCAGACAAAACACCAAAACACCAGAATGACTGTCATCTAAGTGATCATGTAATGATTGTTGGTGCCAGATAGGGTGGTCTGTGTATCTCAGGAGTTGCTGATATCCTGGGATTATCACTCACAACAGACTATATAGTTTACATAGAATGGTGCACAAAGCAAAAAAACATCTAGTGAGCAGCAGTTCTGTGGGCTACAAAGTCCTTGGTAATGAGAAAGGTCTGAGGAGAACATTTAGCCTGAATCAACCTGACAGGAAAGTGACAGTAACTCAAATAACCATGTGTTACAGCAGTTTTATGCAGAAGAGCATCTCTGAATGCACAACACTTCAAACCTTGAAGTGGGTGGGTTACCTCAGTGGAAGACTAAACTGAGTTCTACTCCTGTCAGCTATGAACAAGAAACTGAGGCTACTGTGGGCACAGACTCACCAAATTGTAGGGTCAGAATTTGGCATAAACAACATGAATCCATGGATCCATCCTGCCTTGTGTCAGGCTGGTGGTGGTGATGGTGTAATGGTATGGGGAATGTTTTCTTGGCACATATTAGGCCATTTAATACTAGTTGAGCATCATTTAATTGCCACAGCCTACTTGAGCGATGTAGCAGACAATGTGCATCTCGTGTGTGCCACTGTGTTTCCAATTTCTAATGGCTATTTCCAACAGGATAACACACCATGTCAAAAGGCACATGCTAATCAAGCTGGATCTATGCACTCCAATGGCGTAAATAGTCCCCAAGCCTTAATCCCGTCAACAAATCTGTAGCAACTGCATGATGCTATCATTTTAACATGAACCAGAATCTCTAAGGAATGTCTGCAGAACGTTGCTGAATTGATGCAATAAATAATTTAATCTGTTATGGGGCAAATGTACTCACTAAAAAAAGGGGTACCTAATAAAGTGGTTACTGAAGGTATATATACCTAGTGTAACATTGATAACATTCCACTAACCCTTTCTCTAAAGGAATTTAGAGATAGTCAATGCAAGAATATTTTCATTATTTATTCTTGTAAGTGTCCCTGTGTTCTTTACTGGGTGTAAAAGCAATCTTGAGTAGTAAACACTTCACATACAGATTTTATACATGATACATTGTTTTTTCTCCTACCAGTGGTGTACAAATTTAAAATGTAATTTAGGGTATATGATATTGGCAGATGTCTGAGTGCCATCATGAAAATTAGTGACTCTTCCACAACAGTATAGAAGGCTGGGAAAGAGGGATTTGAAAATTCACAGACTGCAATGGGTTTATTCCAGCTTCTATGGCTAAAAAAAATATAAAGTGTAAAGATACACTCTTTGGGGTGGTTGCAAATAGAAGCCATGGTTATCCATTAAGTGGAAAGTTGGCTTAAATTGCAGCCAACAGGATATGTCATTTATCTGTATGTTCTCTGTAGACTGTATTAATTTGTTAGTTTTGAATTAAATTTATGCTGCCATTGCTTTCTAAATAATACACCTTCCTACATTTTCATCTAATCCTCAGTTGTGTTCATTTATCAGTGATTTTGAATATGTATGATCTCTGTAGTGGATTTGCTTGTTTGCTGGGACACTAACATTTGAACCATACCTCCCAATAGTCCCCACAACTTGCTTTTATCAGTTTTGAGCTGCACGTAGAGGACAAGACTATTCCATGGATCTATCACAGTTTCTATAAAAAAAATAATCTTCCTTATGTTACCTTTAAATCTTCCTCTCTGTAACTTGAAAGTGTGCCCTTTGATCTAAAAGTCCTTCTATTTTTTTTTTAATAACACACTGCCTTTCTATCATATCACTTCTGTTCCTTTTATTATTATTAGCATTTATTTACATGGTGCCTACAATTATGCCTACAAATATTTGTCATTAACATGAGACCCTGCCCCATTGTAGCTTACCTTATCTTAATCCCTTAACACACACTAGGATTAATTTTGTCAGCAGCTAATTAACCTATCATGTATATTTTTGGAGTGTGGGAGGAAACCGGAACACCCTGAGAAAACCCACGCAAACACGGGGAGAACATACAAACTCCATACAGAAAAGGCCCTGATCAAGAATCAAATTCATGACCTGAGCACTGTGGAGTTAGGGACGGCCCCCAGAACTGTACACAGTAGTCCAGGTGAGTTGGCAATATAATCTTCCTTTGCTATGCCAAGTTCCCTAGCAGCCACTTAGGCTGCTATCTCTTTATATGACTGAATAGTACCTATTATTGGCCGAATTATGATAAATGCTTTAAAAGCAGGATAAATGAATGGTATTACCTAACAATGACTATTGAACCTAGCGCCTGTTTTATTTCTCAAAAGGAACAAATAAATATAGCCTATTTTTTTCAGGTTCATATCGATTATGTAAAAGTTTGCTCTGGGTATCCACCTCAATATACACAGCATACACCTGAAGAGCCTGATTTAGAGTTGGAAGTAACTTAATTTTCATCATATAAAAACGTGACTTGCATACAATTTTTTAACACTGTGTATGCGCACAACTTGGTCCTGTATTTTCAGTTGAGTGTATATTATACCTTTTTGGAAGCATATCTTTGCATATCGAACATGCATGGTGCAAGTTTCCTAGTTGATGATGAAGACAGCCACATTTTTGCACCTACATATCTATAGAGCCAGAGAGAGGTATTTTAATTATATATATATATATATATATATATATATATATATATATATATATATATATATATAGATTGCCCTAAGATGTCACAGTTGTCCAACAGATCAATTTTCAGTGAATGGATTCATGAATCTACTAATGATAATTTAAACTAGAAAGTAGCTTCAAATTGTGACTTTCCATACTACTTTTTGATTAAAAATAACCTTTGAAACAATCATTTTGTTTAAAAAAGCAACGCACTTTGCTGCATGATCACCTGACTTGCTGGCCATAAAACACTGATATTAATAGAAATTTGAAGTTCATTTAATCATTTCCCTCAAGTGTAGATGCAGGTTTACCCATACTGATATGACATATGAATGTACAATTTTCTTTTTTTAATAATATGCAATGTTATACAATACAAATAAAGGGGCGAAACTCATAGATTACAGTATTAAAAACATAATAAAAAAACCCTAATATTCCATTCATATGGGACTAAAACTTGTGCATTAAAAAATATATTTTGATTGAGTGAATGTGTTACTAAAAACTGAAATCGAAACAATAGACTATAGAAATTCTTTGAGTTACAAGCTTAATAAAATTGCACCTAGTCACAAGATAACACATAAACCATCACTGTCTCTAAAGGGTTGGTTTTGTACAGTAGGTTATTGCAGGAGGAAACAGAATGGATTTACTTAGTTAAGACTTTGAAGAAATAATCATAAAGTTTTTTGTAATATATTTTATTAATTAGAGATGAGCTGTTTGGATTCTGGCTAATCTGACAGATGCAAGGTTTGGGTTTTGATCAGAGGCGATCCTCCAACTGCCTCAGTTTCACGTCCACATTTCGTATTGCAAAACAAAGCAAATCGGCATTTCCGGGAAAACGTTGGATGTCATGAGTTTTGGATCAATATCTTTTGTGTTATAGCCGTCCCTCCTGTTCTTATCTGCCATTGTAGAAGAGCTAAAGTGTAGGGAGGAAGGTAGCCTCAGTGTTCTGCTCTGAAAATCGTGTGTAGAGAGGGTTAGACAGGTTTAGTGAGGGTGAAATAGGCAATTTAGATAGTATGGAAGTTGTCATATTACTGCGATTTATTTATCTAGAGATCAGTCCGCTAGAATTGTGCTTCTGTTCAATAGGGTGCCATAGAGTTTAGACGGAGTATTGGCTACTGGTTGTTATTAATAATAATTATAGTATACTATTTTATATAAATATTGGTATAGACATCTGAATTAGCATTTAGTGGATAAAAACATGGTGATGTTGCTGTATGACTGTGTGCAGCACAATCCAAAAAACAGATATATATCTTAAATTCTCTCTTTTACAAGTGTTTTTCTACAAATCAAAGCGCTTGTTGTGAGGGGCAGTCAGTGACATCATCTTTATTAAATGTGCAAAAACCAGGGTGTTGTTGGAGTGTGAGCAGCCACACCACCCAAAAAAATATAAAGATGTTGTTTTTTAAGACACAATTGTCTAAATTTCCATTATATAATTGTGGAGCAATGCCAAAACAGTTGTAAGGTAATTCAATCCTTTCCTTATCTCATTGGGCGTTAAGCTATTGTTGTGGTAGCAGCTTCAAATAACTCCAAATTCAAGTAGTATTATTTCTCTTGTCAATGTCAACCATTGATCATTCTGAAGATCAGGAGCATATCAGTATCAGTACTGAAAATAGTAGTACGCTTTCGACCTCTACTAATAAATAAAGTGTAAGAAAGCATCCTCAAAATCCAAACACGGTTTGTCAATCTCAAAGAAAACATCAGCTTGTGATGTACGGAGGAGGATTAAGAGATTTTTTGATGGCAAAAAAATGAAAACATATACCATAAGCAGTGGCAAGACCAAGCTCAGACCATGCCCACTTTTTGCTAGTAGGAGTCCTGTTACTGCTGGTACTGGTACACATATTAGTATGTCCATTGCAAAAGAGAGTTCCCAACACGGTCATACATTGTAATTTACTTCCCATGCACCACCTTCTCGCTCAGAGTATAGGTCTGTCATTGTCACTGCCAAAACAGCCAAATCAGTGAATGAATATAACACTGAGCATGAAGAACAATATGGGCACTCACAGAATCCTGAAGAGAGTCTAAGAAGGCTATCTATGACACTGCTATTATAGAGCAGCCTCCTTCCCCAATTTCTCAGCCAACTGGAAATGAGAGGATGAATAATACTAATAATAATGATGATTTAGACATAAAAAATGAGGGTACTACTTTGGAACTTGCAAATGTGCAAGAAGGTGAGGGAGACTAATTCTATTTCTCCCAAACAGCAGTTCCTCAGCTGTACCGGGAGGTTAAGCAAAAAGTAGTTCAATACCTAGAAAATGCCATACCAACTGTCAACATAACTACAGATACGTGGACAAGCTATACTAGTCAAACAAAAGACTTCATGATCCTGTCAGTCCACTGGATAGGTGTATCATCATCAAAAGCAGCAGTACTGGTGTCTTCACCATCCTCTTCCTCATCCTTTCAGCATAGCAGTGCTAGCAGTCAATGCCAGGTCTTCCCCTGCAAACATCTTTGTTTGTTATTGTTAGGAACCCCGCTAGCCGGCACAACACAACCCGGAGTCTACTCTACCAGTCAGGTATTCACTGGAGCCCCTGATGGTGGGGACAGACTGGGCTGCAGACTGGCAGAGGGTCGTGAAGTGTGCACCGGCTAGGGAGAACCCAGGCCAGCGGAGTGGAGTCCAAGCAGAGGTCAGAGGCCGGCAGCAGACAACGGTATCAAGGAACAAGCTGAGGTCAGAGGTCCCAAGCAGACAGAGAGGTAAGTATTCAAGCCAGAGGTCAGGGTCACGAGATTCACAAGCAGGGTCCAAATTCAAGCCAAGGGTCATACACGGGTAAGCAGTAACAGGGTCCAATAGACAGGAACAAGCAGGGAGCAGGCTAGCAGACTGGATACAGAACTATAACCGGCAATGAGGCAGCAGACCTCATTGCCTTAAATACCCAGCTGAACCAATCACAGGTTGAACACACTCCTGCAGGTTAATGAAGCAGTAACCAGCAGAGCCAATCAGGGCTTGCCCCTGGCCTGCACAGTTGCAGGCTAATGCCTGTAATTGCCTCCCATAATCAGCCCATATTAATTAGCCCACAGGCTGTAGAATTAACGCTGCGCCCGGCCTCCTTTTATTGCTGGGACGCAGCGCTGAAGTGTCTCCTAGTTGCCCCGGCAACGGCCGGGTTATGGCCAGAAGTGACGTCCCATTCGCCGGGATGCGGGTGAGTGAGTCGCGGCGGCTGGGCACCGCCGCGGCTCATAACAGTACCCCCGCTTGAGGAGGGGTCGAGGGACCCCAACATCCATGTTTTCTAGGGAATTTTTTGAAGAACTCCTTCAGTTTCTTTGGGACATGAAGTTGTCTCCGCGGAACCCAAGATCGCTCTTCCAATCCGCGATTCCTCCATTGTACAAGGAAATGTACCTGTCCTTGAACTTTTTTTAAATCAAGGACCTTTTGAATCACAAATTTTTGTGGCCCACTGGAACCTCTCCCAGGCACACTTGAAGACTGGGCTTGACCAGGATATAGTACCGGCTTCAACAGAGAACAATGAAATGTGTTGGGAATTCTCAACGAGCCCGGAATTTTTAACCTAAATGCGACGGGGTTCACCTGTTTGATGATAGGAAACGGCCCGATGAACTTAGGACCCAACTTCTTGCAAGGCTGTCTGAGCCTGATATTTTTTGTAGACAGCCACACTTTCTGGCCAACCTTAAGGGAGCAGGTGGTACGATGTCGGTCCGAATTTTTTTTTGCCACAAGTGAGGCTTGTCTCAATGATGAGTGTACTTTCTTCCAGATAACTCTGAGATCTCTTGCAGTGGAGCGGATCTCCTGGATACCAACGGACTGGATTGAATACAGGGAGTTAGATCTGGGGTGAAAACCATAATTGCAGAAGAACGGAGAGATTTTAGTAGATGAGTGACAGGAATTATTATAGGCAAATTCCGCCCAGGGTAACAAGAAAGACCAATTATCGTGGAACTCCGATGTGTAGCATCGTAGAAACTTTACTAGGGACTGGTTAACCCTTTCAGTTTGCCCATTTGACTGAGGGTGGTATGCGGATGATAAACTGACCTTGATTCCGAGAAGGGTACAGAAGGATCTCCAGAATTGCGCTATAAACTGAGAACCCTGATCCGAGACGATGTCAGTAGGGAGTCCATGGAGCCTGAAAATATGTTGAATGAATAAGAGAGCCAAATCCCGAGCAGAAGGCAGTTTGGTTAACGGAATGAAATGTGACATTTTGCTGAACCGGTCTACCACGACCCAAATCGTGTTGTGCCCTGCAGAAGGTGGTAAATCCACTACAAAGTCCATAGACAAGTGAGTCCATGGTTTCGCAGGAGGGGCCAAAGGAACTAATTGGCCTACTGGACGGATCCTAGGAACTTTGTTTCTAGCACAAATCTCACATGAGAGGACATGACTCTTGACGTCGGCAGACATGGATGGCCGCCAGACCATGCGGGAAAGGATTTCTAGCGTCTTGTAAATTCCAGGGTGCCCAGCAGCCCTACTGCAATGTGCTTCCGCAAGAACCGTCTTTCTTAAGTGGACTGGAACGAAGAGTCGTTGCTCCGGAGTAGCATCTGGGGCTAATCTCTGGAATCTCTGAAGTGTGACACTCAGATCTTGGGTTAACCCGGCATGGATTATGGAAGGAGGAATAATAGGCTCCGGGTTAGTAACTGGAACATGGTGTGCCAGAAAACTCCTGGACAGAGCATCTGCCCGGACATTCTTGGAACCTGGTCTGTAGGTGATCAGGAAATTAAACCGGGTAAAAAATAATGCCCAGCGGGCCTGTATAGGGTTTAAACGCTTGGCTGACTGTATATATTGCAAGTTCTTGTGGTCGGTAATGACAGAGATCTGATGCGAAGCACCCTCCAACCAATGCCGCCACTCCTCGAAGGCCCACTTGATTGCCAATAGTTCTCTATTACCGACGTCGTAGTTGGCTTCCGCTGAAGAGAACTGACGGGAGAAATAGGCACATGGGTGTAGGCGATTAGTATGAGGATCCTTCTGTGATAGGATGGCACCGGCCCCGACGTCCGAGGCATCGACCTCAAGAACAAATGCTATAGCTGGATCTGGATGTTTAAGGACCTCAGCTGAGATAAAGGCCTTTTTCAGGCTTTCGAATGAGGCTACTGTTTGGGACGACCAATTAGTTGGGTCCATTCCTTTACGGGTCAAAGCGACAATGGGAGCCACAATGTCAGCAAATTTGCAAATGAACCTTCGATAATAATTGGAGAAGCCCAGAAACCTCTGTACCGCCTTTAGATTGTTGGGTTGTACCCAATCCACAATAGCCTGGACCTTTGTTGGATCCATAGAAAATCCCTCAGAAGAGATTACGTAAGCTAAAAAGGAAACCTTCTGCACCTCAAACTCACACTTTTCCAGCTTGGCGTAGAGGTGGTTTTCTCGCAATTTTCGTAAGACTTGTTTGACGTGAGTCTGATGTGCGAGTAAAGATTTGGAATAGATGAGGATATCATCTAAATAGACGACCACAAAACCACCCAGGAAGTCTCGGAGAACCTCGTTGATCAAGTCCTGGAACACTGCAGGCGCATTGCTGAGGCCAAACAGCATGACCAGATAGCCGTCTTCCACTCATCTCCTTCTTTGATATGGATGAGATTATACGCTCCACGAAGGTCGATTTTAGTGAAGACAGTAGCCCCTCTTAACTGATTAAACAATACTGAGATGAGCGGAAGGGGATATGTGTTTTTAATTGTGATAAGATTCAATCCCCGGTAGTCTATACAGGGTCTTAACCCTCCGTCCTTTTTTGATACAAAGAAGCATCCTGCTCCTACGGGAGATTTAGATGGCCCGATAAAGCCTTTCTCCAGGTTTTCATCGATATATTCCTGCATGGATTTTGTTTCTGGAGCAGAAAGGGAATACAAACGCCCCTTAGGTAACTTGGAACCAGGAATAAGTTTGATGGCACAGTCAAAGTCAGATGTGGCGGTAAGGTATCAGCAGCCTTCTTGGAGAACACGTCCCAGAACTCATGATAATGTGAGGGAAGCCGCTCCGGAATAGGCTGAATCATACGCAGAGGCAGTGACAAGCAAGACTGTGTACAATAAGTACTCCACTGGACAATCTCTCCTTTTACCCAGTCTATGACAGGGTTATGACAGGAAAGCCATGAGTGGCCCAAGATCAAAGGAACCGACGAACAATCGATCAGGAAGAAGGTGATTGACTCATAATAGAGAGCTCTGATCTTCAACTGTAGTGGCGGGGTCTCCCAGGAAATCTTGCCACCAGGCAGCGGACTTCCGTCTAAGCCACAGACAGTAATAGCAGATTTGAGTTTTACCATCGGAATTCCGGCAGAGCGGGCAAACCCGATATCAAGGAAGTTGCCTGCAGCTCCGCTATCAATGAAGGCCGACAGGTCCACAGAGCGAGCACTGAAGGTGAGCTGTGCAGGGATTAATACAGCATTTTTCGGGGAGATAATTTGCAGACCTAGGTGAACTTTCCCCTCATTCCCTAGGCATGGTCTTTTCCCGACTTATTTGGGCAGGAACGGGAGAAGTGGCCTTTTATGCCACAGTAGAGACATAGACCTTGCGAACGTCTCCTTTCTCTTTCCTCAGAAGAGAGACGATATGCTCCTAATTGCATAGGCTCCTCATCATCCGTGGAAACAGGAATCAGAACAGATGGAGGAGAAGATGCCTCTTTTTCAGTTTTTCGCTCTTTAATTCTCCTGTCAATTTTAATGGAGAGGTGCATCAGATCCTCCAGTGAGGTAGGAGACGGATATTGCACCAAAGAGTCTTTGATTTGTTCTGACAGGCCTAAACGAAACTGACTGCGTAAGGCAGGGTCATTCCATCCACTATCAGGTGACCATCTACGAAATTCTGCACAGTATTCCTCTGCCGACCGCCGGCCTTGTTTCAAGGCCCGTAGATGAGCTTCAGCGGAGGCCATTTGATCCGGGTCGTCATACAGTAGACCCAACGCCTCGAACAAAGCATCTACTGACTGCATGGCAGGACTGGTCTGCGGCAAGGAAAAGGCCCAAGACTGGGGGTCACCCTGTAAGAGAGAAATGATAATCCCGACTCTTTGTTGCTCTGAACCGGAGGAGCGGGGTCTCAACCGGAAATAAAGCTTGCAGCTCTCCCTGAAATTCCGGAACAGGGATCTATTTCCTGTGAAGAGATCCGGTAAATTCATCTTAGGTTCCCAGACGGAACTCGGAGTGGGTTGTGAAGATTTCGCAGCTTCTTCTTGAGTGGACAAACGCTCAGATAATCCCTGGATCATTTGGTACAGGGATTCCACATGACCCGCTAAGGCTTGCGCCGGAGACGGTGAAGTTCCACTTCCTTCCATCTTAACTTCGTCTCCGGAACGTCTGTTTTTTGGGCCGGTTATAATGTTAGGATCCCCGCTAGCCGGCACAACACAACCCGGAGTCTACTCTACCAGTCAGGTATTCACTGGAGCCCCTGATGGTGGGGACAGACTGGGCTGCAGACTGGCAGAGGGTCGTGAAGTGTGCACCGGCTAGGGAGAACCCAGGCCAGCGGAGTGGAGTCCAAGCAGAGGTCAGAGGCCGGCAGCAGACAACGGTATCAAGGAACAAGCTGAGGTCAGAGGTCACAAGCAGACAGGGAGGTAAGTATTCAAGCCAGAGGTCAGGGTCACGAGATTCACAAGCAGGGTCCAAATTCAAGCCAAGGGTCATACACGGGTAAGCAGTAACAGGGTCCAATAGACAGGAACAAGCAGGGAGCAGGCTAGCAGACTGGATACAGAACTATAACCGGCAATGAGGCAGCAGACCTCATTGCCTTAAATACCCAGCTGAACCAATCACAGGTTGAACACACTCCTGCAGGTAATGAAGCAGTAACCAGCAGAGCCAATCAGGGCTTGCCCCTGGCCTGCACAGTTGCAGGCTAATGCCTGTAATTGCCTCTTATAATCAGCCCATATTAATTAGCCCACAGGCTGTAGAATTAACGCTGCGCCCGGCCTCCTCTTATTGCCGGGACGCAGCGCTGGAGCGTCTCCTAGTTGCCCCGGCAATAGCCGGGTTATGGCCGGAAGTGACGTCCCGGTCGCCATAGCGACGGCCGGGACGCGGGTGAGTGAGTCGCGGCGGCTGGGCACCGCTGCGGCTCGTAACAGTTATACTATATTCATGTACTTTTAAACATATGAGTGAATGGGTGGGCCCAAGCACAATTACACCTCTCCCCATTTAACATTATGCCCTGGGTCTTTTATCATCTGTTAAATGTCTACTGATTCCTCTGAACATCTAATTAATGAACTTTTATCCTTTCTGCCTTTTCACTTTCCATGGGGCATGCTGTCTAATATTCAAAATATAGTTGAATAGCTAAAATTACCATCCTATCAGTCTGTGCTCAGCCACTATGTTTCAAAGAGACTGTAGCATGCTTTGTACACAAAACTTGGCTGTTCAGAATTGTGAATAGTAACAAGCAACCTAGCAACAGATAGCAGTTAAATGGATAGCAAGTTGCAATCCTCACCTTAGTCAACACATCATCATTAACCTCTTCATTCTTAGTGCGTAGTCCAGCATCAAATTTTGCAATTCATTATTCACAAAAGGTATCCTTGCATGCTACAGCTTCTGCTGCAGGATGTTTTACTTCCATAGAGAAGGGGACCAAGAACTGTAAGAATAGTTTTAAACAACAATTGTCTGTGAAGCAAGCATTTGCAAGAGGAACCAAGCATGTCAGCCAGCACCTGTTGCACAGTGGATCACTAAAGCTATGACAGCTATGTTAGTATTGGATGCGTGTCCAATTTCTGCCATCAATGCATCAAGTTTTAGCAGATTAGTTGAGGTCATGGGTCAATGCAACCAAAATCAATCTTGATTCCATTTCTGCAGAACAGCAATTCCTCAGCTGTACCGGAAGGTTAAACAAGAAGTCATTTAGTCCCTAGAAAATGCCATTGTATTGACTGTCCACTCAGAACCATAAACAGGCAGGTGCGGGCGGTGCCGTCACCCAGGGCGCAAGCCCAAGGGGGTGCAGCGGCCGCCCGCTACCTGCCTTTTTTACTGACAGCTAACAGACCTCAGAATCAGACTGCCGGCCACCCGGCGCATCCAAAATGGCGTCCGGCACCCGTCTTCTCCCCCTTCTGAACTCTGCCCTCTGTCCCTCAGTGTCTGATGTCATGACGTTGCTAGGCAGCAGAGGAGCAGAGAAGAGCCAGGCAGCGATGGATGGACAGGAAAGAAGAAGAAAAAGGTAGGACTGAAGCTATTATGGAGGGGAGGGGAGGGGGGAATGTGTGCTGCTATTATGGAGAGGAGGGGGGATGTGTGCTGCTATTATGGAGGGAGGGAGGGTAGGGATGTATGCTGCTATATGCTGCCATTATGGAGGGGGGGAATTAATTAACTGTGGGGCTGAGATTGGTGAGGAGGGCTATTTATTAAATATGAATATGAATTATTTAATTCCAGGGATGATTGTGGGAGATGGTTATCTTTATTAAATGTAAATGCTATTTAATTTATTGCTGGGGCTGTTTGGAGGGAGGGAAATAGGTTTTTTTTATTAAATAGGAATACTGTTATTTTAATGGTGGGGCTAATTATTAGTTTTCTAAATTTCTTGCACCAATTTTTTTTCAAAATAGGGCCCCCAACATTCCAGGATCCAGATACTTCCTATACACTGAAGCTATGCTGTGCTGTCCCTGACATCTTATGGTAAGTAATTTTTCAGAAACTACAGATACACACACTGAGCACACACGCAGATACAGATACTGGGCATACATGCACTGGTACATACACTGAAAACACACATACAGGGACAGATACTCTGGGCAAATACACATACAGTCTTTTGATGAGACTGAAGAAGATAATGAGGGGGTTTAATGAATATGAATGAAATTCATTTATCATGTGGGGATTAATGATGAGGGAGTTAATGTTGATAAAGGTTTTATGATGATCCTTGATTTAACAATTTTGAAGAAGGGTTCATTCATAATTAGGGGGGTGGAGTTATGAGGCAGTCACAAAAATGCTGTTTGTATTATATGTAGGAATGCTTTCCGTATGGTATGGCGGACACTAGGATGCTCTTTATATTATCCTTACAAAGCCAGAACGTGAAGAATGGGGAGGTAAGGGGTTTCAGTGCGGTCTAGAACTTGTAAAGCGCTAGCCACGCCCCCACAGTAGGTTGACCACGCCCTCACGACGATTGTCACTCCCACTTAGATGGGGGTGCCAGTGACTTGTCTCGCCCAGGGCACTAATATGTCTAGTTACGGCACTGTCCACTTAACTATGGATATGTGGACAAAAAAAGTCATATGTAATGTCTTTTTTTCCAACTGATACAAATCTTAACAGACAGCTCCTTATGAGCAAGAAGTAGACTCATAGTCACACATGACACATTTCCTGCTTCAGCTTCCCCCAAAAATAGTAGTGCCACAAAAAACCTTCTCTTTACTAAGATACATATAAAGCAGTTTAGGGTTATATAGTCAATGGGTGTTTTTAAATCATGTAAATTAGCTGGTGCATTTCTGAGCCATGATCTGCTCTTTAACAATTTTTATTTAGGTCTTCTTTGACTCCCATGTATGAATGCATTTCTCCAACTAAATTGCCGACACAACTGGGTGTCTACACACATATAATGAGAATTTATAACAGTAATTTCCATATCAGGAAAGATCCTCAAACCACTGGGGTCACTCTCGCTCTCTTGTCTTAATGAAGAATTTTGTATCTCTGGCATTGTTGCATTTGCTTTCTTCAATTCAATTCCAAAAATTCTATATGGTTCACTAACTCCATCACATAGCATCAATCATCAGCCATCATATCTCCATCTATACATGTATTCTTTGCCAGTGCCAAATTCTGACATCTTAATTTTTCAAAATGTGGCGTTTCAATTGCATTGTCAAGACAGATGTTGTCGGCAACCAAATCTGCATCAATTCCATCTTGATGCCATGCTGTTTAAATAATGAACTGTGCTTCTTACTGTAGGGTGACTGTCAACGATGGATGCCCTCTGAAGGGCAAAATTTATTGCGTGCATAGTCTTTCAAGTTTTTTTTTCTGGGTAAAGCCTACCTTTGCCTTTCTACTTGTCTAAATATCTAATGATACTGTTGTCAGTTTAATAACCTCTACTTCAGGTTTTGTCGCCTCACTGTCAATGATGAATGCCCTTTACCATTCAAAATGTATTGTGTGTTCAGTCTTTCAACTCTTTCATTATTGGTAAAGCCCACCTTCGTCTTTCTACTTGTCAAAGTGTCTAATGATGCTGCAGTCAGCTTAATGATCTCTTCTTCAGGTCTTATAGCGTGACTGCCAATGATGGATGCTCTGAAGTTCAGAATTTATTGTGTTTGTAGTCTTTTAATTTATTTATTATGGGGAAAGCCCACCTTTATCTTTTTACTTGTCTGAATATCTAATGATGCTATTGTCAGCTTAATGACCGCTTCTTCAGGTCTTGTAGCATCAGTGACTATGATGGATGCCCTCTACCGTTAAAAAAATGAATTGTGTGTGTAGTCTTTCAACATTTTAATTCTGGGTGCAGCCCAACTTCATCTATGTACTTTTCTAAATATCTACTGATGCCGATGCCCATCTAATGAGCCCTTATTCTTATTACTTTCAGCATTCAGCGACTGCATATAGATAATCTATGCACACTAATGTGCTACTATGTTTCATAGGAATTGTATCTATTTTTAAAATGTCATGTATTTGAGCTGTTGCTCTGTCACTAATTTTAGCCAGCCAGTTTACTGCAGCCTTTGGCCAAAATTGGTGAAAATGTGGACAGTTGTGCAAAGATCATAAGAAAATATATTGTAGATGACTATAAATGAATGTTAATGCTATAAATAGTAATGTAGGAGCAAAAACAGCTCAGCATTACATAATTTTACCAATGTTTCACAATTTTTAATTAAATCCAGATCCAAAACCAAAACCAAAACTAAAACCTTTGAGGATTTTTGGGCAAAACTGGAACCAAATCCAAAATAGAAAGAAGTTTTAGAGCCAAAACCAAAACACGGTCAGCTCACATCTACTAATTATATCCAATTAGCTTTTTAATTATACATTAACTTCATTTTAATTAATCAAACTTGGTGCACTGAAGTGACAAATTCCATTCCAGATGAAGCAAAATAGGTGTTGGTTTCTGTGTGCTATCTTGATGACGTTTACAGCATAAACGCTGGTCCCAGGCTGATCTATTTTTCGCCATACTATGCAGTTTCCAAGTACCACTCTAATCACTTGTTTTCCACAGGTCTGCACTGCACTGTTTATTAATATAACATGGCTGTGCTGAAAACTCTTTCCGAGTACACACTGGAGGGTGGGCAGCTTAGGGACTGTCTGATGTGTCTATTTCTATAATGTCGTTAAAATAATTCTCCATCTTCCTTTGGATGTTACGGCAGAAGTGTCACGGTTTTTGGTCAATTCTTTTACACCAGACCAGATGTCAAAATGTTGTGCAGAGTCATCTGCATCAACCATGTAGTCTTGGGAAAGCTAAGTTTTTTCCTAGTAGCAGTTGAGTGAGAAACTGAAGGAGGAGACGCCATCCTGTCATGTAACACTTGAGCTGTCATCTTGCTCACCAGAAGCTCCTTGCATCTCTTGAGATCTGGGTCAGTTGGAAAGAAAGAGAAGACATAGATCTTAAACCTGGTTTCACAGAGTGTTTCTGGCTGAAGATCACCTGCAGGTATTGGCACTGCTAAACAAGAAGGTGCGGAGCCTAACACGCCTCTGGTCTTCACCAGGGACCCCCACAAGGGAGTTTGGGCTTCACTGCAAGAGGCGTGCAGATCGCAGCCCTCTGAGATAGCTACCAGTGAGGTGGGAGGTGAACAAACGTAATCGCACAGGCAGTGGTCTAATCGTGTGGACAGGTGAGGTATAGAGGATTAGGCAAAGGCGAAGTCAGGAGGCCAGGAGTCAAAACCAGGTAAAAAAGAATACACCAAGGGCTTATCCAAAGCAGAGTCAGGGGAAGCCGGGTTGGTACATAGGTAACCAGGCAGAAGTCTGTAACACATACAGAAATGCTGGAGCACAGGTAGACCTAGATACTCTGGCACCCTATTGGCGCCAGAGCCTCCCTAAAATAGAGGACACTTGAATGTGTTTGGTGGACAGTGGTTTTGGTGGTCAGACTAGCTTACCGCCGACAGGAAACAGAAAGAAGTGTCTGTAGCCTTAGCAACGGACGCACATGCGCCCCCTGTGCCAGGCTTGGCAGGTGGGCGCGGAAGCGCCCTGCTGCCTAGCACAGAAATTTTGGAATGGTGTCCGTCCCCGCAGAAGAGAACAAGAGGGGACGGCGCCTGACAGTACCCCCCCTCCCTATGGGAGTACTATTGTAAACAAATGCTTTCTCCAGAAACTAGATAACAGGCGAGGAGCATGCAAATCTTCTTCAAAGGCCCAAGACCTTTCTTCATGGCCGAAATCCCTTCAGTGAACCAAATATTGGAAGCGCCCCCCGAAGTTTGCGTACGGCCAATATTTGACTAATCTCGTACTCATTACCAGCCGTGGTTAGAATATGGGAGAAGATGGAGCACGAGAACATTTATTAAGCACCAATGATTTAAGCAATGAAATGTGAAAGGTTTTGTGAATTCTTAGAGAAGGGGGGGCGGAGTCTGTAGGTTACAGGATTGATAATCTGAATCACTGGAAAGGCCCGATATAGCATGGTGCCAATTTCATAGAATGTATCCGAAGCCTCAGATTCCGTGTGGAAAGCCACACCTTGTCCCCAATATGGAGACTGGGGACCAGTTTTCGGTGACGATCTGCAGAGAATTTGTACTGATGTGAAGACTTCAACAATTTTTCCTTGGTGGAGGACCAGATTTTAGCCAAATCACGTACTATGGAGTGAGCAGCCGGAACAGTAACTGCAGAAGATGAGAAATCAGGGAGAATGGGATGGGCATCGTACACCGTAAAGAAAGAATAGAAACCAATGGACGTATGAGTATGGTTGTTATGAGCAAATTCAGTCCAAGGCAGTAACTTGCTCCAGTTGAATTGATTATGGGAAGACAAACAACAGATAAATAATTTCAGGTCTTGATTCACTCGTCCCGTCTGACCGTTCGTCTGGGAGTGGTAGCAAGAAGAAAATTTCAGAGCAAATCCCAGGTCCTTACCAAATGCTCTCCAGAACCGGGATATAAATTGTACACCACGATCAGAAATTATCTCATGTGAACAGCTGTGGAGGCGGAATATCTCATTGATGAAGACTTGTGCGAGTTCGGTAGCAGAGGAAAGACCCTTCAAGGGGACAAAGTGGGCCATTTTAGAGAATCTATCTACCGTTACCCAGATGTTGTTGAAGCAGTTACTGGGAGGCAGGTCGGTGATAAAATCCATAGAAAGACTCACCCAGGGGCGATCAGGAATGGGTAGAGTTAAAAGCAACCCGGAGGGAGGTTGTCTGGAAATATTGTCTTGAGCACAGGTCACACAAGAAGCTACAAATTCCTTAACATCTGTACGAAGGGTAGGCCACCAATAGCGTCGGGACAGCAACGAGAAAGTCTTTTCAAAACTGGCATGTCCAGTGAATTTGGTTGCATGAGCCCATCGAAGTGCTTTAGGATGAAGATGAGGTTCCAGATAAGAACAGCCCACGGGAGTTCTAGTAAGAGCAACAATACAAGAGGGCTCAAGTATAGGAGGTTCAGAAGTCTGTACTTGACCTGATATGTCAAAAGAACTGGACAAAGCATCTGCCCTGGAGTTAAGGTCTCTGGAACGGTAGGTAAGTTTTAGGTCAAACCTAGCAAAAAATGAGGAAAACATAGCCTGACGAGAGTTCAGTCAACGAGCATCCCGGAGGTAAATAAGACTTTTGTGGTCGGTAAAGACCCTAAATGGGTAAAAAAGCACCCTCAAGGAGATGGCACCACTCTTCTAGTGTGGATTTAACGGCAAGCAATTCCTTATCTCCAATGCCATAATTGTGTTTGGAGATGATGAACTTCTTGGAAAAGAACCCACAGGGATGGAGTTTTCCGGTGGAAGATTCCTGTGAAAGAACTGTCCCAACACCAATAGCTGAAGTGTGTACCACTTGAATGTGATTGGTAGACAGTGGTTTCAGTGGTCAGACTAGCTTACCGCCGACAGGAAACAGAAAGAAGCGTCTCGTTGCTTTAGCAATGGACGCACATGCGCCCCTAGTGTCCTCTATTTTAGGGAGGCTCTGGCGCCAATAGGGTGCCAGAGTATCTAGGTCTCCCTATGTTCCAGCATTTCTGTATGTGTTACAGACTTCTGCCTGATTACCTATGTACCAACCCGGCTTCCCCTGACTCTGCTTTGGATAATCCCTTGATGTATTCTTTGTTACCTGGTTTTGACTCCTGGCCTCCTGACCTCGCCTTTGCCTAATATTCTGTACCTTGCCTATCCCCACAGTTAGACCACTGCCTGTGCGACTACGTTTGTTCACCTCCGACCTCGCTGTTAGCTATCTCGGAGGGCTGCGACCTGCACAACTCTTGCAGCAAACCCCAAACTCCCTTGTGGGGGTCCCTGGTGAAGACCACAGATGTGTTAGACTCCGCGCCTCCTTGTTTAGCAGTGCCAATACCTGCAGGTGATCTTCAGCCAGAAACATTCCTGACAGTATACACTGGCCATGACTTCTGAAGCACCAGGTGAACCGTCTGCTCGTGATTTATTATTACACCTAGCCCACAGGGCAGAGAAGCAAGAATCTGAACAGGCTCAGTTGCTCCAATGTATCCAGGGAGTCGCCGCCAGACTTGAGTCTTTACAGGCCTCCGTGGTTGCTTCACAGGCAGAATCTGTCACCACCTCTGGGGATATGCTACCCAGATCTTCTTCTGCTGTAATCACCACTTCTTTTTTATGCCTTCCTCCTAAGGACGCCAGGCCACTAATTAGCATAGTATAGTATTATGCCACTGAGACTGTAAAGATTTGTATTATAATAAACATTAAAAAACCTGTCAGTCCCCACACATGGAGGATATACAGCATACTCCCACACTTACTGCTAGATACTTAAGTTTAGCTATTTACATACAACTAATTACATCTTTAGCTGGTTCATAACACATATATCTAGTTCTCTCACTTGTAGACACTCAATTACCAACAATTGCAGATCTACATCGGTCTTTCATGTACGTAAGTTCACCTAGAGCATTGCTGGGAAGCTGCTCTGGATCAATCAGCACCTAGATTTCCGGGTGCACGCAGGGCCGGATTAACCATAGGGGTAACTGGGCTACAGCCCAGGGGCCTATGGCATCCAGGGGGCCCTTGAAAGTGCTCAGCAGCAGTATTGATCGGTCGGGGGCGGGGGCGCCCCCGGCGCGATCAGTGCTGCTGAGCACTTTCACTGCGGTCCTTCTCCGGCGCGCTGTAGTCTCCTTCCTGAGGAGATCTCGTGAGTCTCACTCTCACGAGATCTCCTCAGTAAAAAGCGTACAGCGCGCCAGAGAAGGAGGTAAGTGCCGGGGGGGGGGGGGGCGTGGGCAGCTCGGATCACGGGGTGGGGGTTGTTGGGCGGGCAGCTCGGATCATGGGGGGGCCCTCACGGGGGAATGGAGGCCCCCTTAGACCAGGGGCCTCCATTCCCTTGATCCGGCCCTGGGTGCACGGTCAAATCATATTCCCCTCCCCTCCTTCTACATACTGTACCTGTCTCCTATAGGGCATTGCCATGGTTCCCAGCCACTGATAGGCTGGGAGCGCACCACACAGTGATTACATCACAGTGCCACATACTGCCAGCCTATCAGTGTCTGGGAGCTGCCACAATTCCATACAAGAGACAGGCACCTATACTGGCCATACCCACCTGGCGGCAGCCCTGCTTAAGGCTAGAAAAAATCTCCAGAGACCTTGATATTCCTGTTTCCCCGTGTTAGTAGGAAGTTTAAGGATTATGGCACTGCAGTCAACCTCCCTGGAAAGAGAAAACTTGACAGAAGATTACAGCCCAGGATTGTTTGAATGATGGAAGAAACACCTCAATCAACTATTAAACAGGTTCAAGCTGACCTTCGAATATAAGGTACAACAGTTTCAACTTGCATCATCTGTTACCAACTTAATGAAAAGAGGATATATGGTAAGAGGCCTAACAGGACCCTACTGCTGAGAGGGAAACTTAAGAGACACCGACTGAAGTTTGACACACCTGAACAAACCAAATTTCTTCTGGGATAATTTCCTGTTGAAAGATGAGACCAGCTTTTTGGTAAAACACATCATTCCTATGTGTACAGACAGCAAAATGAAAAGAACACCTACAGTTAAACAAGGAAGAATTTCAATGTTTTGGTGAAGCTCTGCTACATCTGGCACTGGGTGCCTTGAATGTGTGCATGACATCATGAAATCTGGAGATTACCAGGAAATATTGGAGCGCAATGTTGATCCCAGAATCAGAAAACTGGGTCTCTGTTGAAGGTTATGAGTATTCCCGAAAACATTGACCCAATACACACAGAAAGCACCCAGAAATGGTTCAAGACAGTGGACTGTTCTGAAGTGGCTAGCAATGAGTCCAGATATAAATCCCATAGAACACATGTGGAGAGATCAGGAAAAAAAAGCAGTTAGGAGAAGGCACCCTTCAAATCTGGAAGAACCACCACCAGTAGAAAAAATTAGGGAAATTCATCCATGTCTATAGGAAATGGTTTATTGCAGTTATTTTGACCAAAGGCTGTGCTAACAAATATTAAGTCTACGGAGTATATTTACTATGTGGTGGATCCGTAGAACTGCCAATTCCTGGTACTTTGAAGTAATTTTTTAAAACAACACTTTTACTAAAGACAAAGCCTATCGGGTTTTGTCTTTAATAAAATTGCTGTTTGAAAAAAAATACTTCAAATCGCCGGGAATCTGCGCAAATTAAATATACCCCTAGGTTGTCAATAATTTTGTCAATGGCACTTTGTTTCATTTTCTGAATTAAGAGAATATACAGGGACTGATTCAAAGTGAGATATACACCTGTTTGCGTAGCATATCTTTGGGTTTTCTCGCACTGTGTATTCTCAGAAAGTGAACATACGCAAATGTAGCCATTTGGACAGGCAACTTTTTAACACTTTAAACTTCTTACACCTGAAAAAGCGAGAAGGGGTGTTCCTACCTTGGTAGTGTACAATAAATGTACTCAAGCAATTGTGTAAGGATTTAGATTGGGACATATACGCAGATATGGTTGAAAAAATGTTTTACTTGAGGGTGGACAGGTGTAAGTAGTGAATGATGATCACCCGAACTAGTGAACCTCATGTAATTGGAGATTTGCAAATAATTCACTGAGACCTTTTGATACTTTAGTAGTCGCTCGGGCATAGACTAGGATTTGCTGAGCGTGTTGTAGCATAGGTAAAAATGTTTTTGCCGGGAAGTTGTTCCTGCTTAACTAGCTTAGTTATTCAAGTTTAAATTATGTTTCATAGCAATTATATTGGTAACACCTAAAATAACAGGTAAAAGGTTTATGTACATGTTCGCAAGTTGGAAGTAAGTGTCTGAGGGGTGTGTCTGTTGTCAAGTGGACACTTCAGCTACTCATTCAGACCTGGACATATCCTCAACTCTGAATAAGGTGCTCATATGCATACACATGAATGTCACTTTTTCAATCGCAAGTTACGCTTACACTTGTGTTCCACTCTGAATCAGGCCCACAGTATTAAATTCAGAATCAAAATCTGTATATTAACAGAGAAATAATTGTGGAGACCAAATACTGTTGATAATTTCACATTATGTTTAGAGGAAATTGTTAGCTATTTTAAAAAGTACAATGGTGCCAATATTTTTGGCCACAACTGTAAGTGCCTGTTGATAACTCTTCTGAGAACACTTCATGCTGCATTCATCTTTCTGTGAAAACTCAACAGCGCAGAACGGATAGCTGTACCACGATACATTAGTATATATCATTTATCCACTTATATTCTAAGTATCACAGTGCTCTTAAGGGATATTGACCCTTAAACCTACACAACACATCATTATCATGAGCTCACAAGGGATTTCCATGCAAATGGATTTTTAAGATTGTATTTTTGGATAGTATGCATATTCTGATGTAAGTTGAATACAGGTGGAATTTGTATACGTTTCCTTCTTTTCTTTGAAAAGATCAGTAAGGTTTATATTATTGAAAGTGTGGGCAGAATGCTGGAGTGTCACAAAATCAATTTTGAAATATAGTCTTATTTACTGCCTCCTCTGAATAGTGCTTTTATGATTGTTTTAAGATGGAATTATTAAAGGTTCGAGAAGGTCAAGTACGTTTTGTAATGTAGTTGAAGATTGCAGACCCTTATCAAGAGCACTCAAAATAAAATACTTAGAATTTCTGTCCAAGGTGAGTAACTTTTCATACTTAAGTTTTGAGATATTATTTGCTGGTAGCAGATGAGAGAAAAAAACAACAACTTTAGAACCTTGCCTGCCAGAGGAATTTTCACTTCATACATAACTACTGATGAAAAGGGTTACACAAAGGCTACATGGCTTTCATAATAATTTATTTTTGGTTCAGCTCTTATATAGATTTTCTGCAATTACTTTTTACATTTTAAGTGTGAAACTGCAACCCTCTTTATGACAATAATTTGTACTAATTTGTGTCTTTAGATTTTTTTTTTAATATGCTGTATGTACAAAAAATATTATATATACCCATGGAAGATTGACACTTTAGTTGCAAATCGTGTATGGTAGAAGGACAAAAGCTTAGCTAGAGAAGTTGGTTGATTGTCAGGCCGTGCCATATTAGGCATAGCCAATCAGTCACCAAAACTGGATTCCGGGTATTTGACGCATTGTGCACCTGCATAGCTTACCACAAGAGATTGGTAGATGCACTCAGTTTGGCACATCCTGTTGTGCTGTGGCAAAGCTCATGAGTAATGGATATATGTTATACATCTATCTAAAGCCAGGGTACATGCTATACAGTGCCCATCATAAGGTCTATAAGGATTCTTGGGGCACTGCTACTTTTGCTTTTCTAGTGTTTTGATTCTGCCTGACTTCTGAACTTGCCTGTTATTTTCTTGTGTGGATCTTGACTTTGGCCTTTTCTTTTGGATACTGATTTAGTGTTTCTAAACCTGGACTGACATTGACCTTGCCATATGTGTCTATGAATTTGAATCCTGTTATATCACTGTAGTTTCCTAGGTTTGATACCATATATTGATACCAAATACCTCTGACCCATGCATAGGTTCTGAATGAACTAAATTCAAGTAAGCACAACTCAATCTAAGAGAATTGAGTCTGCTACAGCTGAAAAGAACACTAGGCTAGTCACTTGTGTTTCTGGACAAGGAGAGGGTCAAAATGTGACATTGATAGACATACACTCAATCTTTTTAAAAATTAGCTACAGCTTTCAACTCCCTAACCGTCTAACTACTTCTAAGCTTCCATACAAACTAGCCCTAACATTCCCCATAGCTTAATCCTAAAGTCCTCCAACTTTCCACAGCTTTACTCTAAGCTATGGTTTCCATAATTTTCAAATTAAGAAATAGGATACCCTAAAGTTGACTCAGAGCATACATTTCTACCCATACTTAACTTGAGGGCATGAAAATTATAGGAATATAAATTTTATGAATTAAAGCTTTCTACTGAAAGAAAGGCATTGGGAAAACTAAGAGCCCTGCCCTAAAACTCTTCCAAAATGACAGCTTGAACATTACTTAAAATACTGTGTGCTACATAACCCTCTACACCATGTACATAGAGATGAATGAAGTTGTGGCGGAATATCATACAAATCAAATTTTGTAGCTAAACAGGTTGTTTTTCAAAGAAGCATAGTTCTAATGATACTACCTTTTAGATCTATTTTGTCGTGTCCATTCCATGGGATGCATTCTGCATTAAATAATTTCTGCATTCCACAATTTGCAAAATTCATAGTCTATAAATAGAGTAGGAACTACAGCAGTGTCAATTAATTTTTGATTTGTTGTGTTCTTGCAGTATAATAAAGACCAAGTCCAGTTGAGGCAAAAATTATAGGGGTATACCTGGTATAACAACAATAATATGTGTAGTTCCCTGCAAAACACTTAAGGACAAATTTTGGAACGCAAAGAATGTAAAATTCTTTGCTCAACTGCCAAATGAGGAGAATATTACACAGAATAGTTATGAAAATTTTTCTCGGCTAAATGTACTCCATATAGCTAATTATATCTAATACTACCTCTCCCTAGTTCTATTTTCACTAGAAGTATGAGTAAGAAGCCACAGAATCCAGTGTATGTGCCATATTAACTACATCAACATTTCCAGCAATAAACCCCATTATTTCAGAGATTAGAGTTACAAACTACCCTTTAATACAACAGTCTAACAAAACGTTATATTTAACAATCTGACCACTTCCTGAACAATCCAGTCACTTACTATGCATCTACAACAGCAGTATAGAAGACTTTCCAATACCATCTACACGGTTTCTTCGCTTTCCCATTAAATACTTTTCCAACACCACCATTCTATGTAACAAACAAAATATGCAGAACCATTTCCATACACTTTCAATGCATTTACACTAAACTGCATTAAACTGACTATTTCCATACACTTCTATTACACAACCTTTGCAATTTCCATTAGCCTTCCAAGAATAACCTTTACCACAACCACAAATGCTTCCATGACCAAAACTTTAATAACTCCATTTTATTTGACAATTCCATTCAAATAACCTAACAAAACTCCATTACAACATTAAACCAACACAGAACCACACAGAACCATGTATAACACAAATGCTACCATTTAAACCAACAATCCATCCCAAATATAACAGGAACTCCAGGAATTGTACAGCATTGCAGGAGTCAACACATTGTCAGCCATCTTGATAACATGTGCTTCTAATGGCCTAATTTACTGCAACAGGGCCCAGTTCTTATTAGACTACACAATCACATACAAATCAGACTAACACTATACCATTATGTATGGTATATCTACACAGCATTGCAACATTATTACAAGGCATGCAGTTATGTAACACTATCCATACCAAACCAAAGTCTAACCTTTAAAAACAACACAATCTTGAAATAACTCTTGCACTAAACTCAGGCAATTCCATTCACATTTACTATCTGTACACAAACTTCCATATTATCAACGACAAATGATCATTCAGTCTCATATACTTTACCACATATGCTTCCACATTCGACCACCCTCCATTCAAACACACATTACAAACTATATATTTCCAGATTCACTTAACTTTCATTCATTCCATTCAAAAACTCCATCATTTCTACTAGCCATGGTCTGTGAAGGCCATCAGGCAATTACTTTCCTACAACTTACTTCCCTGCTAGGAGCTATGGCAGCATGTCTGGTCAGGCTGGGAGCAGGGCCCGAAGAGGCCTTTGTGCACTTTGCTACATACCCTTATATCTTTCTCCTGGGCAGAGTTTACCCTTCCACTGGAACTGCTCACAGCATTCATAAGCTAATTTGACCAACTGCTCAAAACTTGTTTCTCTGGTAATCAAGTTCTATAGTGACAGGTGGGGGAAGAAGAGCTTTGTGCCTAGTCACATTCTAATTCAATTGTGGCTGAATCTGTTATATGTTATGTTGATATATAAAATAATAGATTATTTATATACTCTTCATCAGGAACACTTCCAGGTTATTTTATATGGATATTACACATGTCATTTGTCAGGAATTCCTTGTAGTTTCTCAAGATCACACAGCACTCCCCTGACTGTAGGGTCCAACCTTACACCTGTACATGGAACTCTCCCTCCTGGTAGGGGTACATAAATTAGTCTCATTTGGCATCTGACCATGAGCCCTCTCCAAGGGGCAGCTACTGCACACTCACCCCTTTCCAGGGTTTCCTTATGTCACCCATGAATGGCTCTCTTCTCCTGGCAAGCTCTTAAATCCAATCTACTGCAAAGACTCCTCCGCTCCTTTGTAGGGACTCTCCCCTTCTTCTTTCGGCCCTAGATCTGGAGCCTCCTCAGGGGTACCCCTCTATCATGGCTCTTTTACTTTGGGGCTCTTTATAGGGGTTCTTTATAAATGTACCATTTGGCATCCACTCCCTTTTCCCCCATCACTTGCTGGGGACCCACAACCACCTACCTCAGAACACGACCACACACCTCACCGGCGCCACCCACAACATGAGGCACCAGCTTCATTCAGTTTGTTTTTCCCCTGGTGAGCTCCTCGAACCTCACCAGGTGCGAGGTCACCTGGCACAACCACTACCCCAGGATAGGGTATAAGCCAATCGCATGATATTTACATTCAATCCTGAGATGCCCTCTTCAGTCTGGCATGCTCTGCTGTTGCCGAGTCCCCTGACCAATTTACATTAAATATTGAGATGTGGCCAAGGGTTTTGATTCCCTTTAAAGGGTACATTTTGAAAAAGGAATAAAGATTTTCTGGGTCCCCTGTCACTACTTACTGCATGTTTTTTTCCCTTTTGCACACACTGTAGAAACAGGTTAGAAATCGTCTCTATCAAATTAATCTCTCTTTGTTTCAGGAGGATGTTATACAGAATATTCTCTCAAGTACAGTTCAGAGAGTTTTATCCCATACTGTAGTAAATAGTCACAGTAACATTGTTTTTTCCAGTTGTAGAAGTTAGAGACAAAAATTCTCAGTTTCTTGCACATTAATCTGACAAGCATACAAGGAAAAGCAGTGAACATGGAGTTCCTAATATACTTTTATCTACAGTTCATAACACTCGCTCTGCCTAATGCAATGGCCTATTGATTTTCTTTTTTGCATTTTTCCATTATGTTATGAGAGCGGCTATGGAAACTCAGCCTCCTGTATCTTGAGTGTCTTACCTGGCACCAACAGAACAATGGTCCAAGAAGACACAACCATTGGGAATTCATTAATTTTATACATACAAATGCACTTTGAGAGAGGAATTGGTAAAGTTTATTAAGCTCATTCATTAAAAAACCCAAAAAGCATCAATAAGTTGGGAAAAAATTACTAGGTCATTCTTAAATGTAAAAATATCAACTTTATAGAAGGCTTGCATATGGTTTATGCAAAAACTAACAATTAACCACTTGTTTTTTTATGGAGTTAGTGAACCCTGCAAATAATTCCTTAAATATATTGTTTGACTTGTAGTTTTCATAGGGAAATCAAATATGTATACTTTATTTGAGAATAGGTCTATTAATAAGTGTCATAATATAAATGATATAAAATGGTATACTATATGTGCATTTGTAGTTTTTACTTTTGTTTGGTAACTTGTAATTGAAATAGCACTTGTTTATGTGCAATGACATACATTTAGCTGTCAGTGACACAAGTTCTAACACTAAGGGGGTAGATTTATTAAGCTGGGAGTTTCCAACGGGTATGAAAAGTGGACATGTTGCCTATAGCAACCAATGAGAACGTAGTTATCATTTATTTAGTACATTCGACAAAAAGATAGCTGGAAACTGGTTGCTATAGGCAACTTCTCCACTTTTCAAACTTACTGGAAAGTCACAGCTTGATAAATTCACCCCTAGGAGCGGTGTGTAGAATGTCATCCCAGTGATGAAATCTAAGAATCGGAAGAGGGAGTGATCTTCTCATACACAGTGCTCTAAATAGAAATATCTTGCTTTAGTTTCTGGCTGGTGCTTGTGATGGCAGCACCGAGAGCAGCACATTGTAAAGATTATGGGTAGATTTATAATACCTTCTAAAAAGAAGAAGTGGAGGTAATGCCCCTAGCAACCAATCAGATTCTAGCTATCACTTTCTACAATGCACTAGAGAAATGATAGCTAGAATTTGATTGGATTCTATGGGCAACACCTCCACTTTTCCTTTTTGGAAGGTTTGATAAATCTACCACTTAAAGTGAACTAAATGTATTTCCTGGTTCACTAAGGCAGAGCTTTTTTAATAAAGGGACAGAAAGGGCATTTTTGCTGGGTCCACCATTAGATGAAACCCAGTATTAGAATTCCTCAAAAAAACACTTCTTGTATTAAATATGATTACCCTTTTTTAAGTGAATACTTCACCAAAGTAAGGCCAACATTTCCGTGGTAAAAATAAAAACATGTCAAATCATTGTTTTACCTTAACCTTCCAAAGTCCAAAGCATAAATAAAAAGCATACATTCAGATAGAGCTATCACACCAAAATATAAATGAAATGTTTTTTTGTCAAATTCTAACAAATGTAAGAAACTCTTGCAAAGTGTGGTAGTAGAAACAAAGATACAATTTTATTTTTGCACTGCTCTCTTGATAAAACATAGTATACTTCTGATATAATTTAGTATGCATGCCCACTAATGTTTGCCTTGGGTTCTCTGCACTAAGCCACTGTACATCAGTGTAGACATTTATTCTCTGGTGCTGGAATGGGTTAATAAAATGTGTTTACATTTGTATCCATATCTTTAAGTGTGTAGACAATATCAATTAAAGAGTGTGAAAATGGCACATTATGGTTTGCCATCTGTTCGGAGCTTCTTTCTAACCTGCAATACTATGCCCAGCTGCTGAAGATGAGCATCATGATATCAAAAATAGACTTAATAAAAAATAGACCCCAATTTGGAGCTGGGAAGTATGTTAGAGTTTGGGACTTGGGATAGAAATACCCTGGAGTTGAAGAATAGAAGTGAATTATAACAAAGTACTTAAAGTTCTACCTGGAAGGTGTGGAGCAGGGGTAAAGCCTACTTAAACCCCCTTTCTCAAGAGTGGATGAACAGTGCTTTCTTTATCTTCAAAATAAATTTGTTTTTTATGTTGTTTGATCCTATGACTAAAGACATGCATGCTTCTTGTCTTGTGTTTCGAATGTGCAGACTTCCCAAATTCTTAATGTGACAGAGTAATTGAGCTTACCATTTGTGCACCAGATTTTCCCAATCACAGTAAGTATAACTAACTCCATAAAGGAGACTTGTTGTAGGAGGTGAAGATCGGTATATACTTCTATCCACCTCCTACAACAAGTATAACCCAAGCCTAGTGCTGGGGGTCAAAACCTGAACCACCTGGTGTGATGAGGACCCAGTATATACCTATAACTGCCCTCCATGTTTAACTGTAACCTAGTATATTGTTGGGGGCCATAAATTTTAGCCCCTATTTCAACAGGGACCTATCTATATAAATATAAGAACAGTGGTCTAAGTGGGAATTTATAAGTGCTTGTATGGAAATTAGATGTGAATGGCCAGGAGCCCGAGGGCCGCCTTGGCCTCCTGAAACTTTAGGGATATTAATAGTGTGAAATTGATTTGAGATATTTTTAACACTATATAGTAAGATATAAAACATATTAAATGATGCAAGGCAAGCTGTGTGTCCCTCACCTCTCCTGTGTCCAATTACCTAATTTCTTTGTCTCTCCACCTCTCCCTCATGTCTCCTGTGTTGTCACATCTCTCCTTTGTGTACTTCCATTTTCCCTCATATTTCTTGTGTCCCTTCAACTATGCAAAATGTCACCCCTGTGCTTCTTCACCTTGCCTTTTTGTCATCCACATATCCCTTCTCCTTTCTCTTATGTTTCCTTTGTCTGTCCAGTCGATCCATGAGCCTTTATCTGCATCCTGGATAACCTCTTCTTTACCTATTCCCCTGATTTCCGCAGTCCCATACTCATCCCATGCTTCTGTCTATCCCTGTCCCTGCTCTTATTTTCATTGGAAATATGTGCTAAGATGCATCCGAAATGCTGATCTAATTATATTTTGTTACCTATTCTAACACTGGCCTTTGCAAACAAATAGTATAATGATAAAAAAAATAACTTACACACACCTTTGGGGTCAATCTCCATTAAGCTCTTATTTGTAAATATACTTTACTGCTTGCAGTCTTTGTGTCACTAGTATTCTGAGTAATGATCTTTAGGAGCGATCTGAACGTTTTGCTCTGCCTCCTCAACTGATAAGCTTTTAAAATATGCTATTGGTTCTCACCTGATTGAGAGAACCAGCACCAATCAAAGTAAATTGGGTGTGTGTGTTTTAATCAGATGTTTCAGAACCTGATCAATGGACAACATACTACCAAGTCTCGAAGAACAGCAAATATCAGATCTGCTGCTTAAATTCACCCATATTGGAGACTCACACTATGCTTCCTGCTGCCCTGCAACCCCACCTTCCACCTCCCATGCTCCCCCTTACAAAGGAGACAATCCTTGTCTACTGCCAAGACAGCAGTGTCATTTATTTAATCTAATGCTCATATGCTCTGCAAGCAAAGCACCTGCCTGCAAAGCATTTAAGCAGTTTAAAAGGAAGTGGGGAGAAGTATATCATACCAGCACATACTGCTTGCTTTGAGCTCTGTATTTGAATATTTCCCTATCCCCCACAACAATGGTGGGTGGAGCAACAAACTGATCCCCATTCATGTGCTTGGGACAAGCTCACTGCCTCTAGGGCAATGTAGTCTGGTGATATAGCCTGTTTCACCTACCTGTAGCAGGGATGGAAAGAGCTATAAACCTACCGCCAGCATAATGCTGGAGCCTGTCTAGAATAGCGATGACTGGACATATACTGCTACTAGGGATGTGCACCGGCGACTTTTGGTGTCTCGTGTTTTGTGTTTTGGATTCGGATTTTCTTGAGGTTTTGGGTTCGGATTTGTTTCGCAAAACACCTGCCGAAAGGTTTTGGTTCTGATTTAAGGTTTTGGATTCAGATTTTTTTTGAAAAAAGCATAAAAAGTTTAAAAATCAAGTTTTTGGGCTTATTTTCACTCCTACGCTATTATTAACCTCAATAACATTCAATAACAATCATTTCCACTAATTTACAGTGTATTCTGAACACCTCACAATATTGTTATTAGTCCAAAACGTTGCAACGAGGAATATTTCTGGACTGCGTAGTGGAGTGGTCCCCACAATATAATAAGAAAACCATCAACTGGTCTTAATTACACCAAAAAATTTACCTGGACTGCGTAGAGAAGTGGTCACCGCAATATAATAAGAAAACCCTCAAATGGTCTGAATCACACCAAAAAATGTACCTGGACTGCGTAGAGGAGTGGTCACCACAATATAATAAGAAAACCATCAACTGGTCTTAATTACACCAAAAATTGTACCTGGACTGCGTAGAGGAGTGGTCACCACAATATAATAAGAAAACTATCAACTGGTCTTAATTACACCAAAAAATGTACCTGGACTGCGTAGAGGAGTGGTCACCACAATATAATTTAAAAACCCTCAAATGGTCTGAATCCCACCAAAAAATGTACCTGGACTGCGTAGAGGAGTGGTCACCACAATATAATTTAAAAACCCTCAAATGGTCTGAATCGCACCAAAAAATGTACCTGGACTGCGTAGAGGAGTGGTCACCGCAATATAATAAGAAAACCCTCAAATGGTCTGAATCACACCAAAAAATGTACCTGGACTGCGTAGAGGAGTGGTCACCACAATATAATTTAAAAACCCTCAAATGGTCTGAATCGCACCAAAAAATGTACCTGGACTGCGTAGAGGAGTGGTCACAATAATATAATAAGAAAACCATCAACTGGTCTTAATTACACCAAAAATTGTATCTGGACTGCGTAGAGGAGTAGTCACCACAATATAATTTAAAAACCCTCAAATGGTCTGAATCGCACCAAAAAATGTACCTGGACTGCGTAGAGGAGTGGTCACCACAATATAATAAGAAAACCCTCAAATGGTCTGAATCCCACCAAAAAATGTACCTGGACTGCGTAGAGGAGTGGTCACCACAATATAATAAGAAAACCCTCAAATGGTCTGAATCCCACCAAAAAATGTACCTGGACTGCGTAGAAGAGTGGTCCCTACAATATAATTAAAAAACCCTCCACGGGTCTGAATTCCCAAAAAAAAGTTTCTTGACTGCGTAGTGGGGTGGCCCTGGTACAAAATTTTTTACCGGGGCCACAATATAATTAAAAAACCCTCCACGGGTCTGAATTCCAAGAAAAAAGTTTCTTGACTGCGTAGTGGGGTGGCCCCGGTACCCAATTTTTTTACCGGGCCACAATATAATTAAAAAACCCTCCACGGGTCTGAATTCTACCAAAAAAGTTTATGGACTGCATAGTGTAGTGTTCCCCACAATATTATTTAAGAATTTTGCAGCAACAGTCAACGTTGTTTAATATCTGATACACCTCTATCTGGACTGCATAGTGGAGTGGCCCCGGTACTAAATTTGGTACCGGGGCCACAATAGCTCCTCCAACTTCCAAGTGTAGTTTTTGGGCTTATTTTCACTCCTACGCTATTATTAACCTCAATAACATTCAATAACAATCATTTCCACTAATTTACAGTGTATTCTGAACACCTCACAATATTGTTATTAGTCCAAAACGTTGCAACGAGGAATATTTCTGGACTGCGTAGTGGAGTGGTCCCCACAATATAATAAGAAAACCATCAACTGGTCTTAATTACACCAAAAAATTTACCTGGACTGCGTAGAGAAGTGGTCACCGCAATATAATAAGAAAACCCTCAAATGGTCTGAATCACACCAAAAAATGTACCTGGACTGCGTAGAGGAGTGGTCACCACAATATAATAAGAAAACCATCAACTGGTCTTAATTACACCAAAAATTGTACCTGGACTGCGTAGAGGAGTGGTCACCACAATATAATAAGAAAACTATCAACTGGTCTTAATTACACCAAAAAATGTACCTGGACTGCGTAGAGGAGTGGTCACCACAATATAATTTAAAAACCCTCAAATGGTCTGAATCCCACCAAAAAATGTACCTGGACTGCGTAGAGGAGTGGTCACCACAATATAATTTAAAAACCCTCAAATGGTCTGAATCGCACCAAAAAATGTACCTGGACTGCGTAGAGGAGTGGTCACCGCAATATAATAAGAAAACCCTCAAATGGTCTGAATCACACCAAAAAATGTACCTGGACTGCGTAGAGGAGTGGTCACCACAATATAATTTAAAAACCCTCAAATGGTCTGAATCGCACCAAAAAATGTACCTGGACTGCGTAGAGGAGTGGTCACCATAATATAATAAGAAAACCATCAACTGGTCTTAATTACACCAAAAATTGTATCTGGACTGCGTAGAGGAGTAGTCACCACAATATAATTTAAAAACCCTCAAATGGTCTGAATCGCACCAAAAAATGTACCTGGACTGCGTAGAGGAGTGGTCACCACAATATAATAAGAAAACCCTCAAATGGTCTGAATCCCACCAAAAAATGTACCTGGACTGCGTAGAGGAGTGGTCACCACAATATAATAAGAAAACCCTCAAATGGTCTGAATCCCACCAAAAAATGTACCTGGACTGCGTAGAAGAGTGGTCCCTACAATATAATTAAAAAACCCTCCACGGGTCTGAATTCCCAAAAAAAAGTTTCTTGACTGCGTAGTGGGGTGGCCCTGGTACAAAATTTTTTACCGGGGCCACAATATAATTAAAAAACCCTCCACGGGTCTGAATTCCAAGAAAAAAGTTTCTTGACTGCGTAGTGGGGTGGCCCCGGTACCCAATTTTTTTACCGGGCCACAATATAATTAAAAAACCCTCCACGGGTCTGAATTCTACCAAAAAAGTTTATGGACTGCATAGTGTAGTGTTCCCCACAATATTATTTAAGAATTTTGCAGCAACAGTCAACGTTGTTTAATATCTGATACACCTCTATCTGGACTGCATAGTGGAGTGGCCCCGGTACTAAATTTGGTACCGGGGCCACAATAGCTCCTCCAACTTCCAAGTGTAGTGTTTATAACATATAAACACTACAGTAGTTCTAGCACGTCAATACCTCTTGTTTTAAATTATGACAGGGCATTTTACTTTTGGTTTAATTTTTTGAATTTGTTGACATTTTGTTTTACTTTTTGAACATGGCAAACGACTGTTGAATGGTCACATAATGCCAAAAAAAGATTTGAAAGATGGAATTGTCCTTGGGAATTATGCTGTTGAAATAGGACATGCACACTTTAACAAACCAATCATTTCAGCGACAGGGCCTACCAAACAACTGTGGCTGAAATGATTGGTTTGTTTGGGCCCCCACACCAAAAAAACAATTCATCTCTCCCTATACAAACTAAACAGGCTCTACTGAGGAAAGATGTCGTCCTCATCCTCAACCTCTGATTCCTCTCCCCCTACAGTGTGTACTTCCTCCTCCTCACACATTATCAATTCGTCCCCGCTGGACTCCACAACCACAGGTCCCTCTGTACTGTCTGGAGGGCAGTGCTGTACTTGATTGAGGAATTGATAATTCATTTTTATGAACATCATTTTTTCAACGTTCTGAGGAAGCAACCTCCTTCGCCACTCACTGACCAGGCTCCCCGCTGCACTAAAAACTCTTTCCGAGTACACACTGGAGGGGGGACAACTCAGGTAAAATAGAGCCAGTTTGTACAGGGGCTTCCAAACTGCCTTTTTTTCCCTGCCAGTAACAATATGGACTGTCTGACATGTCTATTTGGATGGAGTCAGCAAAATAATCCTCCACCATTTTATCAATTGTGACAGCATCCAATGCAGCGACAGTAGACATGTCTGCAATGGTTGGCAGGTCCTTCAGTCCGGACCAGATGTTATCAGCATCCCCGCCACCGGGTCTTTTAGGAAAACTGAGCTTTTTCCTCGCAGCCATAGATGTGGAAGAAAATGAGGGTGGAGCTGTTGGCATGTCACGGTCCTCTTCAGAGGACAATATCCTGACCAGCAGGTCTTTGCACCGCTGTAGACTTGTGTCCGCCGGAAACAGAGACACAACATACGCTTTAAACCGAGGATTGAGCACGGTGGCCAGAATGTATTCCTCTGACTTTAAAAGAGTGACCACCATCGGATCCTGGCAAAGCGTACGAAGGGCTACATTCACAAGAGCTACATGCTTGGTGTAATCGCAATGGTTTACTAGCTCCTCCCTCACTTTCTCCAGCTGCTTCTGCAACAGCCTGATCAGGGGAATGACCTGACTCAAGCTGGCAGTGTCGGAACTGACTTCTCGTGTGGCAAGTTCAAACGGCTGGAGAACCTTGCACAACACGGAAATCAGTCTCCACTGCGCTTGACTCAGGCGCATCCCCACTCCTTTGCCTATGTCATAGGTGGCTGTGTCGGCCTGAATGGCCTTTTGCTGCTCCTCCATCCTCTGCAGCATATAGAGGGTGGAGTTCCAGCGCGTCACAACCTCTTGTTTGAGGTGATGGCAGGGCAGGTTCATGCTTTTTTGATGTGCCTCTAGTCTGCGGTAGGCACTGGCTGAATGCCGAAAGTGTCCAGCAATTTTGCGCGCCACCGCAAGCATCTCCTGCACACCCCTGTCACTCTTGAGGTAATGCTGCACCACCAAATTAATGGTGTGGGCAAAACATGGGACGTGCTGGAAATTGCCCATATTTAATGCCCGCACAATGTTACTGGCATTGTCTGACACCACAAATCCCCATGAGAGTCTAAGTGGGGTAAGCCACTGGAAGATAATTTCCCTCAGTTTCTCTAATATGTTGTCAGCGTTGTGCCTCTTATTAAAGCCTGTAATACACAATGTTGCCTGCCTTTGCACGAGCAGCCGTTTTGTAGATGCTTCTACTGATGCAGCTGTTGCTGTTGCTGCGGAAGGGGATGCATCTACCCAGTGGGCTGTCACAGTCATATAGTCCTTCGTTTGCCCAGAACCACTTGTCCACATGTCCGTGGTTAAGTGGACAGTGGGTACAACCGCATTTTTTAGAGCACTGAGGACACTTGATTGTACTTCTCTGTACATTTTTGGTATCGCCTGCCTAGTGAAGTGGAATCTCGACGGGATTTTGTACCGGGGACACAATTCCCCCATCAACCCTCTAAATCCCACTCCACTGATGGCGGACACCGGGCGCACGTCTAACACCAACCTAGCAGTTACAGCCGCAGTTATACGCTTTGCAATAGGGTGACTACTATCGTATTTTGTGGTCATGGCAAACGACTGTTGGACGGTCAATTGTTTTGTCAAAGACTTAGCGGTCTTACGACTTCCCCTCTGGGAAGATGACCGACTAACAGCAGCAACAGCAGCAGTGGCAGTAGTAGGCGTACCGCTGCAGGATACCTCGGATGAATCTCGTATTGAAGAGGACTCAGTCTGGCTGCTGTCTTGGGCTACAGGACTGAATCTGATGGAGATCGTTGAGGAAGTTGACGAGGAGGGTGTTGCTGGTGTGTATCCAACTGGACCACGGGATTTAGGTGTCCCTGTACCGATGACGGTCCTAGCCCCAGTTCCTGAACTAACCACTGAACTATGAAGGTTATTCAGGTGACGTATAAGGGAGGATGTCCCTAGGTGGGCAAGATCCTTACCCCTGCTTATTTGAGCTTTACATAAGCTACATATGGCCATACATTGGTTGTCCGGATTTGGATAAAAATAACTCCAGACCGAAGAGGTGCATTTTTTGGTCTTCTGACCAGGCATGACGATGGGCTTTTTCATCCCATGGACATCAGCTGTTTCCCCCCTGGTGCCTCATTCACAATAACCACATCACCATCCTCATCATCAAGTTCCTCCACAGCACCAGGGGGGGGGAGGAGGAGGAGGGCTAAGATCCTTGGGTGAAGCTGAACCACTAGTCATGAACACGGGCCAGGGCCTAAGCCGTTCCTTGCCACTCCGTGTCGTAAATGGCATATTGCCAACTTTACGTTTCTCGGCAGATGATTTTAAGTTTCTCTTTTTGCTACTTTTACTTAACTTGAGCTTTTTGGATTTTACATGCCCTGTACTAGGAGATTGGGCATCGGGCTTGGAAGACGACGTTGATGGCATTTCATCGTCTATGTCATGACTAGTGGCAGCAGCTTCAGCATTAGGAGGAAGTGGGTCTTGATCTTTCCCTACTTTATCCTCCAAATTTTTGGTCTCCATTATATGTAGCACAAGATACTGCAGAATGTGTGAACTTGGTAATATTGCAGTACCAATGGACATATACTGCTGGATTGGTTTTGCAAATTTTGTTATAATTACTTTTTTTTTTAAATTTTTTTTTGTATTTTTTTTTATAAGTTTTTTTTTATTTTTTAAAAACTTGGGAATAATGGGGAAATAACTATGCCCTTAGAAGCACAGAGCACAGGACACAGCACCACTGGACTGAACAGAACACAGCACAGGACCCAGCAGCACCACTGAACTCAGAAGGACAGAGCACAGGACACAGCACCACTGGACTAATACTGCAGAATGTGTGAACTTTGTAATATTGCAGTACCACTGGACTTTTACTGCTGAATGTGTGAACTTGGTAATATTGCAGTACCAATGGACTTATACTGCTGAATCAGTGAACTTTGTAATAGCAGTACCACTAGACTTATACTGCTGAATCAGTGAACTTGGTAATATTGCAGTACCAATGGGCTTATACTGCAGGATTGGTTTTGCAAATTTTGTTGTAATTAAAAAAAATTTTTAATTATTTTTTTGTATTTTTTTTTTTATAAGTTTTTTTAAATTTTTTAAACACTTGGGAATAATGGGGAAATAACTATGCCCTTAGAAGCACAGAGCACAGGACACAGCACCACTGGACTGAACAGGACACAGCACAGGACCCAGCAGCACCACTGAACTCAGAAGGACAGAGCACAGGACACAGCACCACTGGACTGATACTGCAGAATGTGTGAACTTTGTAATATTGCAGTACCACTGGACCTTTACTGCTGAATGTGTGAACTTGGTAATATTGCAGTACCAATGGGCTTATACTGCAGGATTGGTTTTGCAAATTTTGTTGTAATTAATTTTTTTTTGCACGAGATCTACCAGGACAGAGGACCACCTAACACACCCTCCCTCTACCCTGATCAATGCCCGAGTGAAGATGGCGGCGACTAGCGGGGAATTTATAGGATCCGAGTATCGCGAGATCCGACAGCGGGATTATGATTCCGAGCCTCGGTTTCAGGTTTTCATTTGGCGCCAATACCCGGATTTGTCTCGGATCCGACTCGGATAGGCAATGTTCGGGTGGGCTCGGATTCACGAAATCCGAGTGCGCTCATCTCTAACTGCTACTGCTTATTGTGGCAGCTTTTATTATTTTCTTGATGATTTACTAATGGCTTTTTGGTATTCACATGCCAATAAATATTTAGCAATACAATGCAGCTAAAAATATAGATGAAATGGATATTCATAGCAGCTGCAAAAATGGTTGTGCATGAGGCCATATTCATGTGATCACTTACTGCACTATAAAATTAATTTTAAAGTAAGATTTCTCAAAATGTTTGACCTTCTGTAACTGCTCAAGGGTCAACCTACTAAATATATTTATTTTATTTCCTATTTTCCCTTAACCTCCTGACAATTTTCATGCAGAGATATCCTAAGTGCTGATCTGTATGGGGCAGAGTCTTGGCTGACATGTCTCTGCTTGCAGCGTATACGTAGCTTCCAGGCTTGTGGATTTTTAAGTAAGAATGCCTTCATCGGATGGGATTCAATTTTCAGATCTTATTAAGATTTTCAGCAGTGTCACAATAGCTGCAGCGAGAAGCAGAACCAGAAGTGACAACTTTAATCGGCAGCTTTTGCACTGTCCATCGGTGCTGCTGAGCTATCATTGTGTGTGTATTAAGGGCACAGACTTGTAATGTGCTTTTAGCCAACTTATTAAGATGATGGCTTTCTGCTTCATCTCACATGAGTTCCTAACATGGTAAATTGGCAAGAATTCATACTAACGTTTAAGGAACAATGAAATTAGTGATACTGCTATATGCATAACATGAATAAGAACTAAACATTTTACTGTCACTGGTTCTCTCAGAGAGACCACTCATATACCAATAAATAAATAATTATAGTATATATCAGTTTTTCACAGCGCTGTGCACAGAATTTAGTAGATTTTTTCAGGCATGCCCAATTGATTTTTGTTACCTGATTGATTTTGTTACAACAAATTGACATTGGGATTCAAACCCCAGGATGCATGTCTCTCAGCATAAAACGTATTTCATTTAACAACTGGGCTCCTCCTCTTCCCATTTTTTTTATTTTTCAGGCCATGCTCAACTTGCAAAATGGTGGACATCTCAATCCTGGACCCCTCGCTCTCTAGAACATACTTGCCAACTTTTCCTCGTTGGCTTCAGGGAGATCCCAGGGGAGGTGGGCGTGCGGGGGCGGGGATTGACAAATTACATAATATTGGCCACACCCCCTAAACGATTGACACTATTTCGGCCAATTACAGCAGGGGGCTGGGCTAAAATGTCACAGTATTTGCATCATTAAGCCCCCCCCCTCAACTTTTCTATTCCAAGGACGAGAACCAGGAGGTTGCTCTGCTCTCCCTGGAAGTCTCCCAGAAATGCGGGAGTCTCCCGGACATTCAAGGAGAGTAGGCAAATATGCATTAAAGAAAAGCAGCTAATGAATCTCTAGAGACTGAGGTGTCTTTTACATTTCTGTCTCCATTACTGAAGTCATGTTGCCTTACCTGTCAGTCTTTGATTAAATCTTGGTCTACATGAAAATGGCCACCTCCATAGGCATCAATACATGGACATAGGACACAATTTCTGAACAGTGTCATCATGCCACAGATGCCGAAGCCAACCACGTCTTGTACTGGCTCAGCATCAGGGAGAATGCCAGACTCTTCAGGGAGTGAGGGAGATCACCCCTATTTCAGGGAGTCTCCCTGACATTCAGGGAGAGTTGGCAAATATGCTCTAGAACCAAGAAGTGATTGGAACATGTACTATATAGAACTACAAATTGTTAACATTTAAATCTTTGTATTATTAGAAAACATTATTTTGAAGGGCTAGTTACTCTATAGCAGTGGTTATTAAGCAGGGGTGCCAGACAACATTTCTGGGGATGTGTGCCGTCTCACAAGATTTTCAACATAAAATCATTTTTATCATCTAGAGTTGGACTCTAAAAAAAAAAGCACAGTTTCAAGGATATTATTATTAATAAGCAACAGCAAAATAGTCATCAAGAATTGATATGTTTGATATGTTATGTTTGAATTTATATTGCTTTTCAATAAACATGTATGCAAAAGTTTTTTTTAATAATTTATGTTTTCCTGATATAGAAATCTGAACATATTGATGAAGGGTGGGTAAGAGCATATTTTGAGAATCAAAGGGCTGCTGGTCGGTGAAAAGGTTAAGAAGTACTGCGCTATGGTTTTGTGCTGCATACAATAAGTTCTAGCTGGAGCAATATCTTTGAACATGCTTTTTTCCTTTATAAAATGTACTTGCTGAGATGCTGAAATATTTACAGCTCCAATAGCAGACCACACAGTTGCTAGGGGCAGTGAGACGTGACCAGCGTCACAATAAGTGGCAGGGAATGATGGGAAAGGAGGGGAAGTCCCAACTGTGTTAAAATCTCCACCTATTGCGGATTCAAGTCTGTCTATTGCCCTGTAAGAATAGCTCTACACATGGTGGCTGCATTCAAGATTTTTACCTTTGCTAATTCTTTGCAGTTTATACTGAGGTTTTAAATTGGTCCTCTTTTACACGTAACACAAACGTTTCAAAAACATAATGTTCTTATTATATGTTTTATAGAGGTTAGATGCGTTTATTTAACATTTACATGCATATTTATTATTACCAATAAATACTGAAGTGAGTGATCAATGTAATAAATTTTATCAAAAGTCATCAACATTAATGAAAGATAATCACAGTATTTGCTGGAGCTGCTATTGTAGGCTCCTGCTTTCGTGCGTACCATCAGTGTCCACTAACAGCGCAATGTGTTGTTCTATAAAACAAAGAAATAAGGGGAAAATATGCCATTTGTGAAACACAGCACTTACAAATAGGCAGCTACAACAGGTATTTCTCACATCATGTCTATTATAGGTGGACAATAAGAACAGTGGACCTCAAATGTACTTCACAGTTGCCCAGTATTTTTTTGGTACATGCAAAAACAAGCAATATTTTCCCTGCTAGTGTTAGGAACCCCTCCAGCCGGCAAAACACAACCCGGAGTCTACTCTGTCAATCAGGTGTTCACTGGAGCCCCTGATGGTGGGGACAGACAGGGCTGCAGACTGACAGAGGGTCGTGAAGTGTGCACCGGCTGGGGAGAACCCAGGCCAGCAGAGTGAGGTCCACGCAGAGGTCAAGGGCAGGCAGCAGGTTGCAGTTCCAGTAAACAAGCCGGGGTCACAGGCAAAACAGGAGAAAGGGTAAACAGGCCAGAGGTCAGGGTCACGGGATACACAAGCGAAGTCCAAATCCAAGCCAAGGGTCATACACGGGAGATCAGTAGAAGTTCAATAGACAGGAACAGGAACAAGCAGGTCAGCAGACTGGGTAGCAGAAGCTATAACCGACAATGAGGCAGCAGACCTCATTGCCTTAAATACCAATACAGACCAATCAGTAGTTGGATACACTGCTGCAGGCTAATTACTCATACAGAGCAGGGCCAATCAGGGCTTGCCCCTGAAATACACAGATGCAGGCTAATGCCTGTAATATCAGCCCACAGGCTGCCTGTCATGCGCATGCGCCCGCCTACTGCCGGGACGCAGCGCTATTGTAGAGGCGTCCGGCTGTTGCCTTGGTGACGGCCGGGCAGGAAGAGGAAATGACGTCCTGGTCGTCAAGGTGATGGCCGGGACGCCAGGGAGAGCCAGAAGCGAGCCGCGGCGGTACTCGTATCAGTACCCCCCCTTGAGGAGGGGTTAAGGAACCCCGACACCCAGGTTTTCTTGGAAATTTCCTGAAGAACTCCTTCAGCTGCTTAGGAGCATGGAGTTGTCTCCGTGGAATCCAAGACCGCTCTTCTAACCCACAATTCCTCCACTGCACTAGGAAGTGCACCTGACCTTGCACTTTTTTGGAATCCAGGATCTTCTGAACAACGTATCTTGGTGGGCTGTTTGAATTTCTTCCAGGCAAACTTGAAGACTGGATTTGACTCGGATATAATACCGGCTTCAAAAGAGAACAGTGAAATGTGTTGGGGATTTTTAATGAGCCCGGAATTTTTAACCAAAATGCGACGGGGTTCACCTGCTTGATGATGGGAAACGGCCCGATGAACTTAGGGCCCAACTTCTTGCAAGGCTGTTTGAGCCTGATATTTTTTGTAGACAGCCACACTTTCTGGCCAACCTTAATGGAGCAGGTGGTACGGTGTCGGTCCGAATTTGTTTTTGCAACAAGTGAGGCTTGTCTCAATGATGAGTGTACTTTCCTCCAAATAACTCTGAGATCCCTGGCAGTGGAGCGGATCTCCTGGATACCAACGGGCTGAAGTGAATACAAGGAGTTAGATCTGGGGTGAAAACCATAATTGCAAAAAAACGGAGAGGTTTTGGTAGATGAGTGACAGGAGTTGTTACAGGCAAATTCCGCCCAGGGCAACAAGGAGGACCAGTTGTCATGGAACTCCGATATGTAACATCGTAAAAACTTCTCCAAAGACTGGTTAATCCTTTCAGTTTGCCCATTTGACTGAGGGTGGTATGCAGAAGACAAACTGATCTTGATTCCAAGGAGGGTACAGAAGGATTTCCAGAACTGTGCTATGAACTGAGAACCCCGATCGGAGACAATGTCAGTAGGGAGTCCATGGAGACGGAAGATGTGTTGAATGAACAAGATGGCCAAATCTCGAGCAGTAGGAAGCCTGGTTAATGGAATGAAATGCGACATTTTGCTGAACCGGTCTACCACGACCAAATGGTATTGTGTCCCGCAGAGGATGGCAGATCAACTATAAAGTCCATGGACAAGTGTGTCCAAGGTTTTGCAGGAGCGGCCAACGGAACTAACTGACCTACTGGGCGAGTCCTGGGAACTTTGTTCCTGGCACTAACTTCACAAGACAGGACGTGACTCTTGACTACAGCAGACAAAGACGGCCACCATACAGTACGGGAAAGGATTTCCAATGTTTTGAAGACTCCAGGATGTCTAGCAGACTGACTATTGTGTGCTTCAGCCAGGACTGCTTTTCTTAGATGAACTGGGACAAACAAGCATCCTACCGGAGTATTATCAGGAGCCAACCTCTGGAACCTTTGTAAGGTATAGCTCAAGTCTTGGGTTAACCCGACATGGATCATAGACACAGGAACAATAGGCTCTGGACTAGTAACCGGGGCATGGTGTGCCAGGAAACTTCTGGACAGAGCGTCTGCCCGGACATTTTTAGAACCTGGACGATAGGTGATTATAAAGTTAAAACGGGTGAAGAACAGTGACCAACGAGCCTGTCAAGGGTTCAGTCGTTTGGCCGACTGTATATACTGTAGATTTTTATGATCCGTTATAACGGAGATCTGATGTGCAGCGCCTTCCAACCAATGTCGCCATTCCTCAAAGGCCCATTTAATTGCTAACAGTTCTCGATTTCCAACATCATAGTTGGTTTCCGCTGAAGAACTGACGGGAAAAATAGGCACATGGATGAAGGCGGAGAGTATGGGGATCTTTTTGTGACAAGATGGTCCCGGCACCGACGTCAAAGGCATCAACTTCAAGAATAAATGGTACTTTAGGATCCGGGTGTCTAAGGACCTGAGCAGACACGAAGGCTTTCTTCAGGGTTTCAAAAGCCATTGTGTGTGGAGACCAATTAGCTGGATCGCTTCCCTTGTAGGTCAAGGTGACGATAGGGCCACGATATCAGCAAAGCTGCCAATAAATCTCCTGTAATAATTGGCAAAACCAAGGAATCTCTGGACCGCCTTGAGGTTATTCGGCTGTACCCAGTCCAGGATTGCTTGGACCTTGGTTGGGTCGATGGAGAAACCTTCTGAGGAGATTATATAACCTAGGAAGGATACCTTCTGGACCTCGAACTCGCATTTCTCGAGTTTAGCGTAGAGATGGTGTTCTCGCAATTTCTGTAGGACTTGTCTGACATGACCCTGGTGTACTGACAACGATTCTGAATATATGAGGATGTCGTCCAAGTAAACAACAACGAAGTGTCCCTGAAACTCACATAACACCTCATTAATCAAATCCTTGAATACTGCAGGGGCATTACTAAGACAAAATGGCATGACCAGATATTCATAGTGGCCCGAGAGCGTGTTGAATGCCGTCTTCCACTCATCACCTGCTCTAATACATATGAGGTTATAGGCACCACGAAGATCAATTTTCGTGAAGATAGTTGCCCCTCTTAGTTGGTCAAAAAGTACGGAGATGAGAGGAAGGGGATAGGTGTTCTTGACCGTAATGAGATTCAGCCCTTGATAGTCGATACAGAGTCTGAGTCCACCGTCCTTCTTGGATACAAAGAAGCACCCTGCTCCTACTGGAGACTTGGATGGCCTGATAAAGCCTTTCTCCAAGTTTTCGTCAATGTAATCCTGTATTCCCAAAGGGAAAAGCTGGGAAAATAGGGGAAAGGAAAAACCGCTCCGCACTAGACAACAACCAACCTCACTACTTAGGTAACTTAACTTTGTGAGGGGGTGCTAAGGTCATATATATAACATATGGATTGGAAGAGAAAAAGAGTCTTGACCTAAGAAGCACTCCAGGTATAAAGTAAATAATCAATTAATACTAATATTTTAATGGTATGCATTAAAAAAAATGTATGTCAGTATACAACTGGTTAAAAAAGCGAAGTATTTAAAAGTAATAGTGTTGAAAAGAATAGAGTTAAAAGTAGTATAACCCTGTGGTGGAGCCAATCTTGAGAGTACTGATAATTGGGGAAGATCTGCCAAGTAGAAGTTCCTTTCACATGTATGTACACGATAGGTAAGGTGAGGAATAACCAAGGAGAGTGATTATAAGGTCCTATAGTATGGTAACTATGTTACATTCACCAAAACACTATTCCTGTTGTATCTATGTAGACTCTAGATGGCAGTAGAACGTAAGCTTCCTCCCTATAGTCTTAAATCACTGGAGAGTGTCCCTCTGTTATAAATAAATCAGAGTCCTAACCATAGTCAGAAGCTGAATCACTGGGTATTCCCAGATAGGCAAAACATGCATAACGTGGCTTTACTTGTTCCCTTGTAACATAACTTCAGGGAGACCACTCATTTGTGCAGCCTATATTGTTGCCTTACCAATAAACTGTACAGTGCAGTGACAAAGCGCCTTATTTTGTGTTATAATTGTGCACTTGTAACCAAAGGGATTCACCCTAATAGGAGACAGTGTAGTACAGTGGAACCACTCATTCATACATCCTATATTATTGCCTTGCCACAAGGCTGCACAGTGCAGCGACAAGGTACCTTATTTAATGTTGTTATTGTGGATTTATAGGCAAAGGGATTCCCCTGGTAATAGGTTATATAGTACAGTAATAGGTCGCTGTACTTAAATTTGGTGTGCACTTATAGAGAGAAAGATATCTACTCTAAAAGTAAGTTATTTCTAACAGCGGTAAAGCGCTGTAATTGTTATTATTATGCGCTTGTGAGCAGAAGGATTTGCTTTATAGGTAAGTAATTCGATTCAGCGGCGAGACACCGCACTGAGAAATGTGTTATTTATTTCATAAACAGAGACGTTCCCCCTAGTAGTGAGTAGTTAGATGCAGCGGCACAATGCCGCGATTGGCTCCGCCCACTTCCGGGTTTGACGTCACCTATTGTGACGCCGGCCCGACGTACGTTTCGCTTAGAAGCTTAGTCATGGAATTCCAAATTTAAGTACAGCGACCTATTACTGTACTATATAACCTATTACCAGGGGAATCCCTTTGCCTATAAATCCACAATAACAACATTAAATAAGGTACCTTGTCGCTGCACTGTGCAGCCTTGTGGCAAGGCAATAATATAGGATGTATGAATGAGTGGTTCCACTGTACTACACTGTCTCCTATTAGGGTGAATCCCTTTGGTTACAAGTGCACAATTATAACACAAAATAAGGCGCTTTGTCACTGCACTGTACAGTTTATTGGTAAGGCAACAATATAGGCTGCACAAATGAGTGGTCTCCCTGAAGTTATGTTACAAGGGAACAAGTAAAGCCACGTTATGCATGTTTTGCCTATCTGGGAATACCCAGTGATTCAGCTTCTGACTATGGTTAGGACTCTGATTTATTTATAACAGAGGGACACTCTCCAGTGATTTAAGACTATAGGGAGGAAGCTTACGTTCTACTGCCATCTAGAGTCTACATAGATACAACAGGAATAGTGTTTTGGTGAATGTAACATAGTTACCATACTATAGGACCTTATAATCACTCTCCTTGGTTATTCCTCACCTTACCTATCGTGTACATACATGTGAAAGGAACTTCTACTTGGCAGATCTTCCCCAATTATCAGTACTCTCAAGATTGGCTCCACCACAGGGTTATACTACTTTTAACTCTATTCTTTTCAACACTATTACTTTTAAATACTTCGCTTTTTTAACCAGTTGTATACCGACATACATTTTTTTCAATGCATACCATTAAAATATTAGTATTAATTGATTATTTACTTTATACCTGGAGTGCTTCTTAGGTCAAGACTCTTTTTCTCTTCCAATCCATATGTCAATGTAATCCTGCATGGATTTGGTCTCTGGACCAGAGAGAGAGTACAAGCGTCCCTTGGGTAATTTAGAACCCGGAATGAGCTCAATGGCACAGTCGAAATCCCGATGCGGTGGTAGAGTGTCAGCAGCCTTTTTGGAGAAAACATCCCAGAAGTCATGATACTGTGAAGGAAGTTGCTCCGGAATAGGCTGAATCACACGCAGGGGTAGGGTCAAGCAAGACTGTGTACAATAAGAGCTCCACTGGACAATTTCTCCTTTTACCCAATCCATGACAGGGTTATGGCGGGATAGCCAGGGGTGGCCCAGAATCAAAGGAACTGACGGACATTCGATAAGGAGGAAGACTATGGATTCTGAGTGGAGAGCTCGAATGTTCAATTGTAGTGGCGGGGTCTCCCAGGTAATCTTGCCGCCTGGTAATGGACTGCCATCTAAGCCATAGACAGTAATAGCAGACTTGAGTTTTACCATCGGAAATTCCAGCAGCGCGGGCGAACCCGATGTCAATGAAGTTGCCTGCAGCTCCACTATCAATGAAGGGCGACAGGTCCACAGTACGAGCACTGAACGTGAGCTGTGCAGGGATCAATACAGTATTTTTCGGGGAGACAATCTGCAGACCTAGGTGAACTTTCCCCTCGTTCCCTAGGCATGCTCTTTTCCCGGCTTATTTGGGCAGGAACGGGAGAAGTGGCCTTTTGTGCCACAGTAGAGACATAGGCCTTGTGATCGTCTCCTGTCTCTTTCCTCAGGGGAGAGACGATACACTCCTAATTGCATAGGTTCCTCACCATCCGTGGAAACAGGAATGAAGGCGGATAGAGGTGAAGATGCCTCCTTTTCGGTTTTCCGCTCTTTAAATCTCCTGTCGATTTTGATGGAGAGGTGCATCAGATCCTCCAGAGAAGTAGGAGATGGATATTGCACCAAAGAGTCGTTAATCTGTTCCGACAGGCCGAGACGGAACTGACTATGTAAGGCGGGGTCATTCCATTCACTATCAGGTGACCATCTACGGAATTCAGTGCAATATTCCTCTGCCGACCGCCGGCCTTGTTTCCTATAGTTTACTATACTTGTTTACTATAGTAGACCTAATGCCTCAAAGAAAGCGTCTACGGACTGCATGGCAGGACTGGTCTGTGGCAAAGAAAAGGCCCAGGACTGGGGGTCACCTTGTAGGAGGGAAATGATAATCCCGACTCTTTGTTGCTCTGAACCAGAGGAGCGGGGTCTCAATCGGAAATAGAGCTTGCAGCTCTCCCTGAAATTCCGAAACAGGGATCTATTTCCAGAGAACCGATCTGGCAAATTCACCTTAGGTTCACAGGTGGAACTCGGAGTGGGTTGTGAGGTTTTCGCGGCTTCTTCTTGGACGGACATACGCTCAGACAATCCCTGGATCATTTGGTACAGGGACTCCACATGGCCTGCTAGGGCTTGCGCCGGAACGTCTGTTTATGGCCGGTTATAATGTTAGGAACCCCTCCAGCCGACACAACACAACCCGGAGTCTACTCTGTCAATCAGGTGTTCACTGGAGCCCCTGATGGTGGGGACAGACTGGGCTGCAGACTGACAGAGGGTCGTGAAGTGTGCACCGGCTGGGGAGAACCCAGGCCAGCGTAGTGAAGTCCACGCAGATGTCAAGGGCCGGCAGCAGGTTGCAGTTCCAGTAAACAAGCCGGGGTCAAGGGTCACAGGCACAACAGGAGAAAGGGTAAACAGGCCAGAGGTCAGGGTCACGGGATACTCAAGCGAAGTCCAAATCCAAGCCAAGGGTCATACACGGGAGATCAGTAGAAGTTCAATAGACAGGAACAGGAAAAAGCAGGTCAGCAGACTGGGTAGCAGAAGCTATAACTGGCAATGAGGCAGCAGACCTCATTGCCTTAAATACCAATACAGACCAATCAGTAGTTGGATACACTGCTGCAGGCTAATTACTCATACAGAGCAGGGCCAATCAGGGCTTGTCCCTGAAATACACAGATGCAGGCTAATGCCTGTAATATCAGCCCACAGGCTGCCTGTCATGCGCCCGCCTACCGCCGGGATGCAGCGCTATTGTAGAGGCGTCCGGCCGTTGCCTTGGTGACGGCCGGGCAGGAAGAGGAAATGACGTCCCGGTCGTCAAGGTGACGGCCGTGACGCCAGGAAGAGCCAGAAGCGAGCCGCGGCGGCTGTAAGTACCGCCGCGGCTCGTAACAGCTAACAACAAATGCTTTACACCCCTGGCATCACTACTTAGTTTGCAATTTTTTAAAATTTCACCCTTTAGCTGGATTTGCCCCTATCTCTAAATGAAGCCCAGTGTTTTCTATAGGAATGGCTTACAGTAGAATACATTTAATCCAGGTGTATGTAAAGGCACAGTTCTAACCTAAATATCACATCAAAAGCACACCTTTAAAAATATTACTACAATTGAAGGCATTGGTGGAAGTGGGGAATCCAAGACCCAGTGAGGCGCTATCCCTTGTGACCAGCATGTCTGCTGTTTGATCAGGTGGAGTAAGCGCACACCCACAGGGGAAATGGAAATTGTATATGGATTTTAGTATTGTGTTTTTCATTTTGCTATCCAGATGTATCTGGTAATAAAGATTATTTGTTATTATGTTAATATTAAGGACTTGTTCCATTACACACTAGTATTAATCATTGGAAACTTTGCAATCAAATGCTATGGATTGACTCTTACATGCATTATGAGGTAGGTTTCTTACTAGAAAGATTATTTTTTTGTATTAGTACATTCAAAGTTAAAAGCCTGAATAGAAGGCTCCTGTGTCTCAGAGGATGACCTTCTGTTTACAGTGTCTAGGGTTAGAAATTCCCATGTTGGGGCAGAATAAGAATTTTTCATAATATATCAGTCTGTTTCTGAATTTGCAATGATATATAACCAGTCTTCTGTTGAAATTTGGACACTTGCATATTAGATTATCTTTAGTAAAGATGAAAATACAATCTGGACTATGATGTGTCTGTGTTTGATCTAGAGATGGTCACTGACCCCCGTGTTTTGGTTTTAGATTCGGTTTTGGATCTGGATTACCATCATGTTTTGGTTTTGGGTTTGGTTTTGCAAAACCGCCATTGCATGTTTTGGTTTTGGTTTTGGTTTTGTTTGGTTTTGTTTTGCTATTTTGTTGGAAAATCAATGTTTTTGGGCCTAAAATAACCCAATTTAGTGCTCCAACTGTTTTAGAGATAAGTAATCTAATTGTAGAGGTAATAAATCTTTCAAAAAACTGTTTATTTCTTCGTTGGTAGGCCTTCATTTATTCTACACACAAAACAGATTGTCTTCCTCTCCATCTATGCATATTGGCAATGCAGCCATCGTCTTTGGATGTATATTACACCCTACACTTATAGCTAAATATGTAAAGGAATGGAAAAAGGCAGTTTGCTTTCTGTCTCTATAGGCCCCCCCCCACTTGTCGCAAATACAAAAAAATTCAGCCGTTATAGACTGTACAATATTAATTGACATGGAGAAAGCCAGTTTGGTTTCTGTCTCTCTAGGCCTCCCTACGCTTGTATAAAATACCAAAAAATTCAGCCGTTATAGACTGTACAATATTAAGAGAAATGGACAAAGGCACTACCAGTAGTTCATCTTAGCTTATTTTACTCCAGTTTAATTTTATGTATTGTTTTGCTTTCTATTTTATCTCATTGTTTGCTTTCTATTTTAATTTTACTCGCATTTCTTTTAATTTTATGTGCTTTTCATTTTACCTCATTTCACCTGCACTGTATTTTAAATTTTCACTGTACTCGTATTTTTGCTACTTCTTATATTGTTTTCTCATATTGTTTTTGCCACTGACATCGTTCTGCTCTATACCATGCCGCCCCGCTCCTTTCCTATACCTATCCTCTCCCCCAGCACCCTTCTCCGGCCCAACTCTCACTGCCCCGCCTCTCACCCTCCCCCTCGCTCCATCAACCCTAACAATCTCATCCACATCTTCCCTGTTCCCTCCCTCCCTTTCTCATGTGCCCTCTGGAACTCCAGATCCATCCATAACAAACTATCCTCCATCCATGACCTCTTCATCTCCAACTCTCTAACTCTTCTTGCCATCACTGAAACCTGGCTTACTTCGTCTGATACTGCCTCTCCTGCCGCCCTCTCCTATGGGGGCCTCTCCTTTACCCACTCCACCAGACCGGATGAGCGTCCAGGAGGTGGAGTGGGCCTCCTCCTGTCTCCTAACTGCACTTTTCGGGTCTTTCCTACTTTACCTTCCCTCTCCTTCTCCTCCTTTGAAGTTCACTCCATCCGACTCTTCTCCCCTATCCACCTTCGTGTCTCTGTCATCTACCGTCCCCCAGGCCCCACCTCCCTTTTCCTCGACAACTTTGCATCCTGGCTCCCCCACTACCTTTCCTCTGACCTCCCCTCCATCATACTTGGCGACTTTAATATCCCCATTGACAACTGTTCCGACCCCGCCACCATCAAACTTCTTGCGCTTTCCTCCTCTCTAGGCCTCACTCAGTGGACCTCCTCACCCACCCACTGTCTCGGTCACTCCCTCGACCTCGTCTTCTCCCATCTCTGTGATCTTTCTGATTTCTCCAACTCTCCCTTCCCACTCTCTGACCACCATCTCCTCTCCTTTACGTTGTCCTCCTCCCCTGCTCCCGCCCCACCTAAAGCCACCCTCACTAGGCGCAACCTTGATGCTATCAACCCTACCTCCTTCTCCTCCTCGCTTGATTCTCTCCTATCACCCCTTCCCTCCCTGGCCTGTTCTGACCAGGCGTCCTCTCTCTACAACCTCTCCCTCACTACTGCCCTTGATGCTGTCGCCCCGGCCTCCTCTATCCGCCAACGCCGCGTGATTCCCCAACCATGGCACTCCAAACTCACCCGCTTCCTCCAAAAGTGCTCTCGCACTGCTGAACGCCTCTGGAGGAAATCTCGTTCCCTGGCTGACATCCTCCACTTTAAATTCATCCTCTCCTCTTTCTACTCTGCCCTCTGCCTCGCTAAACAATCCTTCTTTAAGTCCCTCATTTCTTCTCAGTCCTCCAATCCCCGCCGCCTCTTTGCCACCTTTAACTCGCTACTCTCTCCCCCCCTCTGTCCCACCTTCCCTCTCCGCTTCTGACTTCGCCACCTTTTTCTCTTCCAAAATTGAGGCCATCAAACTGAACATCTCCTCTTCCCCTTCTCCAGCCACCCTTATTGCTTCTCCTCCCTCCAACAACCAACTTTGGTGCTCCTTTTGCCCCACAACAGGCGAAGAAGTCCGCTCTCTTATTGGTTCCTCCCCACCCTCTACCTGTCCTCTCGACCCCATCCCCTCTCACCTCCTTAGCTCTCTCTCCCCCACTGCCTGTTCTTATCTCGCACACCTATTCAACTTATCACTCTCCTCTGGTGTTGTCCCCTCCTATTTTAAACACGCTCTTATCTCTCCTATCCTCAAAAAACCCAATCTGGACCCCTCCTCTCTTGCTAATTATCGCCCTATCTCACTACTACCCTATGCCTCCAAATTACTTGAGCGGATTGTCTGCAGCCGCCTCACCAAACACCTCTCTGACCATTCCCTCCTCGACCCTCTCCAATCCGGCTACCATCCCCAACACTCCACCGAAACTGCCCTGGCCAAGGTTACTAATGACCTCCTATTGGCTAAGTCCAAGGGTCACTTCTCCCTACTCATCCTCCTCGACCTCTCCGCAGCCTTCGACACCGTGGACCACCCCCTCCTGCTGCAAACTCTTCTCTCTCTCGGTCTCTCTGGTTCTGTCCATGCCTGGTTCACCTCATACCTCGCCAACCGCTCCTTCTCTGTATCCACGTCTGGTTCTTCCTCCTCCCCCTACCCTCTCCCTGTAGGAGTCCCGCAAGGCTCTGTTCTTGGCCCGTTACTCTTCTCGCTCTATACCTCCTCCCTTGGTGCTCTCATCTCCTCCTTCGGTCTTCAGTATCACCTTTATGCTGATGACATTCAGCTCTACATCTCTTATCCTGATCTTTCTTCCACCCTCCTCTCTCGTGTATCTGACTGTCTCTCCGCCATCTCCTCCTGAATGTCTGCTCGCTTTCTCAAAATTAATATCTCTAAAACCGAACTTATTGTCTTTCCTCCACCCAGACTTCCATCCCACCATGACCTCTCTATTGTCGTCAATAATACCACCATCTCCTCTGTCACCCAACTCCGCTGCCTGGGTGTCACCCTCGACTCCTCTCTCTCTTTTGCTCCCCACATCCATTCCCTTGCCCAAACCTGTCGCTTCCAACTACGCAACATCGCCCGCATCCGTCCCTTTCTCTCACAGGACGCCGCCAAAACTATCATCCACGCACTCATCATCTCCCGCCTCGATTATTGTAACCTCCTCCTCACGGGCCTCCCCCACTCCCGTCTCTCCCCCCTCCGCTCTATACTCAATGCGGCCGCTAGACTCATCTTCCTCTTACGCCGCTCCTCCTCGGCCTCCCCACTCTGCCTCTCCTGACACTGGCTTCCCTTCCCCTATAGAATCCTCTTCAAGCTCCTCACCACCACTTACAAGGCTCTCTCCCACTCTACCGCCCCTACATCTCTAACCTCTTCTCCATTCACACTCCTGCCCGCTCCCTGCGCTCAGCCAATGATTGCCGCCTCTCCACCACTCTCATCACCTTTTCCCACTCCAGAATCCAGGACTTTTCCCGGGCAGCCCCCCTTCACTGGAATGACTTCCCTCATTCCATCCGTCTCTCTCCTACTCTGTGCTCCTTCAAACGTGCACTGAAAACTCACCTCTTCCGTAAAGCCTACCAACCATCCACTTAACCTCCTCTCCTCCTCCACTCACTCTCCCGTCTCTCTTTTAGCTCCCCTTGTGCCTGTTCTGTCCAACCTCCCTTAGGATGTAAGCTCACATGAGCAGGGCCGTCTTCCCTCCTGTCTCCTCACCTGTTCTTCTACTCCGTGCTTATTGTATTACCCTGTGTGGAGCTTTTGAAGTATTGGTATTTTTGTTTATTGTTCTGTACTGTTTCACCCTGTATAGTCCACTGTTTGTACTGTGTACGGCGCTACGGATACCTTGTGGCGCCTAACAAATAAAAGATAATAATAAAAGGCAGTTTGGGGTCACTCTGTCTATGACACCCTACCCTTAAGGAGAAATTGCCCAAACAGCAGCCTTTCAAGATGGTTCGTGATATGGAAATGCCACAAGTCCCTTTCCTCTTTGGGGGTAGATTGCACCCTACACTTACATAGAAAGTTTTAAAAAGATGTTATCGTCATCATCTTAAGCTTCATCCTCACCCTCATCAGTGTGTACGTCATCATCACAGACTATCAATTCATCGCCGCTTGAATCCGCCATTAGAGAACAGTCAGTGCTTGGATGTCTTGGATGGTGAAGGCCTTCCTCGTGGAAGATGTAGTTCATTTTTATAAACATAATTTTCTTCACATTTTTGTGAAGTAACCTTCTACGGCGATCACTGACTAAGTTCCCTGCTGTGCTGAACACTCGTTCAGAGTACACACTGGAGGGTGGGCAGCTTAGGTATTGCACAGCAAGTTTGTACATGGGTTTCCAAATGGACTGCTATTCTTCCCAGTAAGGAAAGGGACTGTCTGACATTTCCATATCAACTACCTCTTGAAAGTAATCCTCCACCATCCTTTGCATGTTTATACTCGTATTGGCTGGAGTTATGGGCAAAGTGACACATTTTTTTGAAAAATCCTTCAAACCAGCCCAGATGTTAAATTATTCTGGTCTGCACCCTGCGTCTTTTTGGGAAATTTAATTTTTTACGAGCAGCAGCAGCTTGAGAAAGTGAAGGAGGACATGTTGTCAAGCCGAGGCCCAGTTCAGCGGCCAACTTGCTGAGCAATAGCTCCTTGCAAAAGTTCACATCTCGCTCATTTACAAGTAAAGACTCAATGTAGGTTTTAAAACTTGGATCAAGCACAGTGGCCAAAACGTACTGATCCGAGCACAAGATCTTAATAACTCGAGGATCATTGTGAAGCGAATTAAGTACTTGATCGACAAGGCCAAAATACTTTGCTGGATTGCTAGCTTTCAGCTCCTCCTTCATTTTCTCAAGTTGCTTTTCCAATAGTCTAATTAAAGGAATGACTTGGCTCAAACTAGCAGAGTCTGCACTCACCTCACACGTCACAACTTCAAATGGTTTCAGCACCTTGCACAGGACTGAAAGGATTCCCCACTGTGCAAGAGTGAAATACATGCCCCCTCCTTTCCCAATGTCATGGCTTGTGCAAAATGCTTGGATGGCTTTGCGCTGTTCTTCCATCCTCTGAAGCATGTACAGGGTGGAATTCCACCTAGTTACACCTCTTGCTTAAGTTGGTGGCAGGGCAAGTTAAACTGCTCTTGTAGCTGCTGTAATCTCCTACATGCTGTGGCTGAATGCCTGAAATGGCCTGAAATTTTACGGGCCCCCGAAAGCATCTCCTGCGCCTCACGGTTATTTCGTAGGAAGCTCTGCACCACCAAGTTGATGGTGTGAGCAAAACAGGGAATATGTTGGAAATCACCCAGCTGTAATGCTCGCACTATATTGTTGGTGTTATCAGAAATGACATACCCTGGGGAGAGTCCGAGTGGTATAAGCCATGCATCAATCACATCTCTCAGTTTGCGTAACAAATTGTCAGCCGTATGCCTGTTAGTGAAGCCAGTGATACAAAGAGTGGCCTGCCTGTGACAAATGTTACGTAGTGGTGTAAATGCTGCTGCTGTTCCTGCTGGTGAAGGTGAATGACCAACCCAGTGGGCTGTCAGAGTCATATAGTCTTTGGTTTGGCCACTTCCACTAGTCCACATATCTGTGGTTAAGTGGACAGTGGGCAGAATGGCATTTTTCAGCGCAATCACTAAATTTTTACACACTTTTTGGTATAGTTGTGAAATTGCTTTACGGGAGAAATGGTGTCGCGCTGGAATTCTGTAACGCGGACACAAAACCTCAATTAACTGTAAAAAACCAGCTGCGTTTATTGTGGAGATTGGACGCAGATCTAACACTAACATTGCAGCCATGGCGTCTGTGATTCGCTTGGCGACTGGGTGACTGCTGTAATATTTGCTTCCCCTCGCAAATAATTGTTTCACAGTTAATTGCTGAAATGTAAGACTTCTCATTTTCTTGACCTGCCTCTGGGATGACGATTCACCCCCAGCAGCAGCAACAGCAGCAGCAGCACTAACGCTTTCTTCAGAGGAATTAATAATAGTGCAGGAGTCATCCAGCCTTAACTGAGATGCTGGGCTAACTCTGAGCGCTACTAAGGATATTAATGAGGATGGTGTGGTGGGTGTATTTTGTAGCCGTCGGGAAGTCGGTGAGTGGAGGGTCTTAGCTGATGATGGAGTGCTTGTATTTTTTTGGGAAGAACTTTCAGCTTTTCCCAACACTTTGCCATGAACTCTCGTTAAATGGCGTAACATAGAGGAGGTTCCAAGACGGTTAAGGTCCCTCCCTCGACTGACTGTGGCCAGGGCCCTCTTAACAACCTTTTGGGCCCCCGGGCAAAGCAGTGCACCGGGGCCCCTATATATACATATGTATATATATATATATATATAAAAAAAAAAAAAAGTGGCTATATATATATGGGCCCTGCAGCCCAGGGGGGCCCGTCGGAGGCAGCACAAAAAAAAAACCCTGAAAAAAAAGAAGACAATACTTACCTTGCGGTCAGCTGGAGATTCGGCTCCCTCCCTGGTCTCCTCCTCCGTCGCGCTCCGCAATGGATGTCGGGCGGGCATGATAACGTCACACTCGACATGCACTGCCAGCGCTGCACGGAGGAGGAGACCAGGGAGGGAGCCGGATCGCCAGCTGACCGCAAGATAAGTATCGTCTTCTTCTTTTTTTTCAGGGTTTTTTTTTGTGCTGCCTCCGACGGGCCCCCCTGGGCTGCAGGGCCCCCTGGCACCTGCCCATTGTGCCCAATGGGAAAGACGGCCCTGACTGTGGCTTGACATACACTACAAATGGCTATACAATTGTTGTCTGGATTTGTGTAGAAATAATTCCACACATAAGAAGTGGATTTTTTTGTTTTATGCCCAGTCATGACAATGGCCTTTTCTTGTCACGTGCCAGAACTGCTGCCACTGGTGCAGGACTTACACAAACAACCTCATCCTCATAAACATCCTCATTAGCGCCCTTGTCGCCTACACAAATCTCCCCATCATCCTCTTCTAATTCCAAAGTGGCATCCTCAATTTGGGTATCACCGGCTACACTCGGGCTATTAAGGCACACATCAGCAGAATGCTCACGATTAGACATCCCACTGTTGGATGGACTCTCCACAGGAATTGTTGTCATTTGTGAATCAGAGCAAACGTTATCCTCTAATGCCTTACTGTTATCTTGCAGCTCGGCTTTGACGCGTAACAGTGGTTGTGCACCAACTGTAGGCTCGGTAACTTTTTGGGATCTGCCGTTAATAGCCAAAGGTGAAGGCCTCATTCTCTCTTTGCCACTGCGTGTGTAGAATGGCATGTTGGCAATTTTTTTTTTATCGGCACTTAACTTTTGCTCAGTAACACTTTTTTTTCTCTTCAACACAGTAAATTTATTTTTTGATTTTGTTTTTTGGACTGATTTCGAAACACTCTGCAGTTTGACATCGCCTTGCCCAGTTGACGCACTGGGAACACTAACATCAGGACTGGTGACAGAACCTGGTTGCTCATTCTGATCAAATGTGGACTGCTTTGAATCCATTCAAAATTATTTGGTAGATACTGCTGACAGATATGACTTTTGACAGCCAGAAATATTTATGCACAATTATGGGGGACACCCCAAAATAAAATAAACCTCTATCCTCCTCTCTTCTCTAGCAATTTTTGCTAAAGCAATTGGAATAAGAATATTGTATTCTCTGTCCCTGCTCTAATCCTGTGACTACACCATGCTCTCTCCCTCTGTCAAATGGCGATGGATTGCTGTGGAGGCGTGTATTTATAATCTTGAAGTATCGCGAGAACCGAGCTATGAGATCCGACGACGTCACAATGACGTTTGGCCTCGATTTGGATTCGGAGCGGGCGGGAGAGTACCGAGCTACTCATCTCGGTGCTCGGATACCCAAAGTTCGGGTGGGTTCGGTTCTCGGGGAACCGGACCCGCCCATCTCTAGTTTGATCTTTTACATATTTCAGGGAGAAAAAAAGAATAAGATATTCTTAAAGCAAGAAAGATAATTACCACATCCTCAAGAACTGTCTAACTGTATTTGCATACAGATTATAGACTGATTTGTTGAAATTTAATGTAATTTATAAGAATTTGATTCCTTGGGTCATACGCGCCATTAACATCCTCTTTTTGTTTTACTGCATATCACATGTGCCTAAGGACACTGTCAAAGTCATGTTGTAGAACAAATTATATAGTCATTCACCAAGTCGATATACTGTATTTTGATATGCATTGTACACTCTGGATCTCAATTCCAAAGTCACTGAATACACAAATTTATTTGGTTTTGTACAGGTACTGCTAGATTATCCGCCCAGCACACTTCAGAGAGCATGTCTACTTTCCACTCTCAAGAGATGGCTCTGAAATCTAGAAGTGCACCTAGGATTGCACAGAGATGCACTGTGCAAAACTGTAAACATTTGATTAAAGTCAAACCTCCTACCACTTTAGAACCACCTCTTTCATTAAATTTGTTTTTTCCTCAGCTCAGTATAGCAGTGGTCAAAGTGGGCTGGTTGTATATGGTGGAATGTCATACCACCAGTTCTCTTAGGCTTTCACTGTAAAACATCAAAATTCCATTCATCTACATTTTCCATACCGCTACTTCTAAATTTCCACTGATCATGAGTGAATGGATATTCTGACTGATTTTTATTTTCAATTTTGTATTTTGAAGCTTTATTCTACATTGGGCAAAGTGCACCTAAAAATGTTCTTCTCCACCAAAGTGTAACTGGAAGAGACCAAATGTGTCTCATTTAAAATATATTATAAGGTCTGATCTCATCTATCTGAGATCTTTTATAAAAAAAGGTATTTTTGCTGATTGGAAATGGCTGAGTATCCTTCTACACAGCAAGGAATGCACATAAAAATAAAGCACACTCCACACCATTATCTCATTTAAATATCATCATCGTCATCATCATCATTTATACAGCGCCACTAATTCCGCAGCGCTGTACAAAGAACTCACTCACATCTGTCCCTGCCCCATTGGAGCTTACGGTCTAAATTCCCTAACATACACACATAAACAGAAAGAGACTGTTTAATAGCAGCCAATTAACCTACCAGTATGTATTTGTAGTGTGAGAGGAAATCGGAGCATCTGGAGGAGACCCACACAAACACGGGGAGAGCATACAAACTCCTCACAGCTAAAGCCATGGTCAAGAATCGGACTCATGACCCCAGTGCTGTAAGGCAAAGGCTAACCACTAATCCACTGTGCTGTTCCTAGTTCACAAATAAGAATATCTGGATTTCATAGATTTTTATATGTAATCTTTGCTGAGTTTTGCTGAAGTGTGCTGGATTATCCACCCAGCACACTTCAGAGAGCATGTCTACTTTCCACTCTCAAGAGATGGCTCTGAAATCTAGAAGTGCACCTAGGATTGCACAGAGATGCACTGTGCAAAACTGTAAACATTTGATTAAAGTCAAACCTCCTACCACTTTAGAACCACCTCTTTCATTAAATTTGTTTTTTCCTCAGCTCAGTATAGCAGTGGTCAAAGTGGGCTGGTTGTATATGGTGGAATGTCATACCACCAGTTCTCTTAGGCTTTCACTGTAAAACATCAAAATTCCATTCATCTACATTTTCCATACCGCGACTTCTAAATTTCCACTGATCATGAGTGAATGGATATCCTGACTGATTTTTATTTTCAATTTTGTATTTTGAAGCTTTATTCTACATTGGGCAAAGTGCACCTAAAAATGTTCTTCTCCACCAAAGTGTAACTGGAAGAGACCAAATGTGTCTCATTTAAAATATATTATAAGGTCTGATCTCATCTATCTGAGATCTTTTATAAAAAAAGGTATTTTTGCTGATTGGAAATGGCTGAGTATCCTTCTACACAGCAAGGAATGCACATAAAAATAAAGCACACTCCACACCATTATCTCATTTAAATATCATCATCGTCATCATCATCATTTATACAGCGCCACTAATTTCGCAGCGCTGTACAAAGAACTCACTCACATCTGTCCCTGCCCCATTGGAGCTTACGGTCTAAATTCCCTAACATACACACACACACACACACACACACACACACACACACACACACACACACACACACACAGAGAGAGAGTGTAGGCTCAATTTTGATAGCAGCCAATTAACCTACTAGTATGTTTTTGGAGCGAGGGAGGAAACCGGAGCACCCGGAGGAAACCCACGCAAGCACGGGGAGAACATACAAATGCCACACAGATAAGGCCATGGTCCGGAATTGAACTCATGACCCCAGTGCTGTGAGGCAGAAGTGCTAACCACTTAGCCATCGTGCTGCCCGGTCTTGTTCCTCTAACTGAAATCTAATTTTTGCATTGTTGTGCAAAATTTGTTTCACCAGTTCACCTTGTCTATTAATATGGGATGGTGCCTACTTCTGCTCCACTGCAAATGCCACCATCGTGCTAGGCAAATCACTGTGCTTTGGTGGAACTCTAGGCAAAATGCGCAGATTAAGGTGCACAGCACTAACAAAGGGGAGTTTGCATTTTATAAAAGAGGTTTGCTGTATATGCCAAAGACATGGTTGCAGTTGCTGTCATACCCGAAGTCAGGTTGTAGGAAGGTTGTATTATGGAAGGCCAAAAGAATGACTTACCACTTTAAGCATTTCTCCATACAAGCATGCAACTCCAAGATACCAGATCTATTCCAGATAGCTCATCTAGTTGTTTAATTGTCTAAAATAGGAATTAAAGTGTGAAATAACAGGCTTTATCTTAAATTTGTACTCATTGCAGTCTGAAAATGTAATGTTGCTATATCAGTTTTTCCTTTAGGTTAGATGTGCTAAATATAGTTTCAATATCCCTCATTTACACCCCCCCCCCCCACACACACACTGCACACCACAAAACATCTTTGTCTTGTAGTGTGCTCAATGGTCTGCCCAGTACATATCAAGATATATGTGTCCGCTTCACACCTCTCTATAGAGCTTGTGGGCAGTACTATACAATTTGGGACATGATTGATTGAGCAAACTTAAGCAAATTGGATAAATATGTGTGCCCATAAGCAAATACAGAAACCCTTGTTCACACAAGCTAACCCTTAGTATTTGTTATACTTATACCAAGATTACAAATGTGGTACTGCATAAAAGACCCTTTTATATCTCAGAAACTTTTTTACATATTTTTAAAATATTAAATTCATGGATGCCCAGATTAGAGCACATTTTAGATAACTTAATGGATGTGCAGTACAAAAAATGAAAACATGGAAAAGAGTTAAACTGATATGTTCTTTCTAAAATGTAAGTATACTTCTAAATGTCAACATTGTGTGGTTAATATCAGCAATTTTTAATTTGTGATACGTGATATTCCAGTGTAACATCTGTTGCAGTATCTCAGTGATACAAGGATACGTGAGGCTTGGAATGTGGAAGGATTCCAGTGGAAACAGAGGTGTAGGGGCTGGTAAGCAAAATAACTGTTATCTGCAATGGAAGAGTCGCGATGATCTGTACTAGCTACTGGGATTACGAAGTTAGAGGAGTCTGTAGACAAAGTTAGGGTCATAGAGTCCGGAAGGTTAACAGGAAAGTCAAGGTCATACACAGGCAATCAGAAGTCAAAGGTGCACCCGATCAAGGCAGGAAAGCACAATAATATGACAGATTGTGCAACTAACTGCCAGATTTATAAACCCGCAGTATATAGGGGATTATCTTCTTCCAAAAAGTGAATGGTATGCTGATAAGAACATGAGTAAATGCTCAATGAATTCGTTTTCCAGACTGAGCACTGAGGTAAATGGTTCACAGGACTAAGGATGCAGTTAGTCCAAACTTTCCCCTTCTCAGAATACACAGCGGCTGCCATTTTAGCAGACTGTGGCATTACCACACCCCTGGGGGCTAATGTACATGAAAGGATGAGATGAAACATGAACTCCAGAGACAGGTCTCCGGGATTATGCCTTTAATATTATACTGGAGCTGTCCACGATGAAGTTGTGAAACTCTAAGGTCCTCTACAACATACTTGCAGGGCAGAATGAGTATTGGAAGCACTGGCAATTGACCCTGAGAAATCCATTGCGGCCAGATTATTATCGGAATTCTGGGTGGTGTTTCCGGGACATAAGGATATTTTGTGGGATGATACCACCTGTTAAACAAGAATAGAACCCTTAAATGTATAATATCCACATTTTGTAATTTATTTAAAAGTCACACTCCACAAGATGAAATTTCATTTCTGTGTGTGGTTATGAAACAAGGAACATTGTTGTGCATAGCAATAGTCTCCCCAATCTGTCAAGCTCCTCTCATCAGAGGACCTACATTTACATATTAATTTGGTATTCCACCAGTGCACATATATGATCCACCCAGTTCATTACATACCTTCTCTTTCCATCTTTTGGAGATGCTTCCACAAACTAAAAGTACATCTAGCTTTACAGGAAGGTGAAAGCTCTATTTTTGTTTTAAGATTTTTGTTTTAATTGCCAGAAGCATAAAAGAATGCTGCAAAGTGTCTCCCATAAAGAAGCATACAGAAGAGACGTAATCTACAGCCCTGAGCTGGAGCAAAATTAGATGTTTTTGAGAATTACTCTTTTCCCTTCCACAAAGCAAGAAATGCGATCAAAATTCATCCTCTCCACCCCTTCAGTGACGGAATTACCATTGGTGCAGCAGGTGCGGTGCACTGGGGTCCATGGAGGATTTGGGGCCTGCTGCACTGGGAACACCTTCCCGCTTCCTTGCACTGGGGTCCACAGCTCACTAGTTCTACCTCTGCATCCCTTTATCTCATTATAGTAGTCTCAGTCCACAGAAAGAAAGCAGTGTTCCAAAACACTAGGTGGACTCTGGGACTACTCCATGCTTAACAAGGAAGCTGCTGCTCTACTCCTCGATGCATACATACAATTGTTCCTCCGCAATTACCAATATTATGCTCTGCAAACTCATGCACTTTGGTGAAAATCTTGCAGCACCAGCACAAATCGGAGTGTGTGAAGTTACCAAAGATTATTTTGCCCTCTACCTCAGCCATTTTCCAAGTAGTAATCACCACTACATTGGCTCACTAAGCAATTCTCTTATCTGTAAAAAGTGCAGGTACTCATTTTTGCAGATTTATATATGAACTTTATTAAACAAATAAGCATACATACAATAGAGCAAAAATGCATTAACCTAATATTTTATATTTTTGCAAGAGGAATATTTCATGTTTCTCCTACTCTTTCAGCAAGTATGTACCACTACTGTTATCATAAGCAAGCTAGGAAAGGATCTCTGCTGAAAAAAACATCATCCTGTTACAAGGGTTACATGTCTACAAGCCCTAAACTCCATTTATCTAATCTGTGACACGCAGTGTATTGATTTCACATTTACTTGCCCAGGAAGTGGCTGAGCACATTCAGAGGCAATAAAGAGGAAGTTATTAAAGTACACACTGAGAATGTTTATCCTGGATAGAACGAAGGGAAAGTTATTAAATCAATCTCTGCTCTACTGTTAAGTCACTGCATCTAGGACAGCAGAGAAGAAATAAAGGCCTCTGCAATTGTGAGAATGAAGCTAGAAGCACAAATTCCAGTGTTTATTGGAATTGTAACAGAATGAAAAATCTCTGCGCACACAGAAGAAATAGATATATACATGAGGCAGCCCTGAACATATTCTAAAGCAAAGTTTCCCAAACCCAGTCCTCATGGTCCCCTACCAGTGCAGGTTTTACAGGTGACAAGTGAAATAATTAGTACAACCTGTAGATTTTTTACAATGTGTCAGTCAGTAATGAATACACCTGTGCTCCATCAAGGAGATATGGAAAACCTGCACTGTTAGGGGCTGTGAGGACTGAGTTTGAGAGTCCTTGTTCTAAAGCAGTGTTGGCTAACCTGTGACACTCCAGGTGTTGTGAAACTACAAGTCCCAGCATACCCTTCCAGCAATAAGCTGCTATATATTGGCAAAGCATGCTGGGACTTGTAGTTTCACAAACACCTGGAGTGTCACAGGTTAGCCAACACTGTGAATCTAAAGCATTTTGCAAATTGAATGTATGAAAAGAAAATTGTTTAAGCAGTAGTGAATGATTGTTGCATTTCTTAAAATGTGCCATGACTTGCACGTTCCATATTTCTGTAAGCCAATGTGGAAAGCTACCAATGTATAGCAAGGATATCTTTGAATCAGTGCTCCTATTTATTAGGGAGAAGCTTGTGGGGGTTAAGAAATGCTGCTCAGTAAATCAATGGCAAACCCTTTAAATGGAGGTGGTGTGTAATTCTATTTATTAAAGGACAAAAGGCATCTGTTTTCAATGGCGATAGGGCTTCGCCATATAGAGCAATATTCTGTGGAATAGCATCTTGGCAATGTATTTGCAAATTCACATTTCACAGAATTTAGAGAATATGAATAGAGCTGGGATTATTATTATTTCTGTTGTATGGTGTTTTGGGATAAGACTACAAATTGTGCGTGGAACATAAATGATAAGGGGTGATTCCAGTGTTCCCTCTAAGCTGAGCAATCTGGAAAGGAAAGAGTTAAAAGGTCACTCTAATGAGGGCTCCACCAAAGTTTTGCATTCACAATCTGCAGGATGTTTCCTAGTAAGATACAGGTCTAACTCTATAATTTCCAGATTGCTCAGCTTAGAGCAGGCCTGTCCAACCTGCGGCCCTCCAGGTGTTGTGAAACTACAAGTCCCAGCATGCTTTGCCAGTAGACAACCTGTTGATAGCTGGAAGGACATGCTGGGACTTGTAGTTTCATAACATCTGGAGGGCCGCAGGTTGGACAGGCCTGGCTTAGAGGGAACACTGGTGGATTCTACACTAAACATGTCTGCTCCTACCTTGCTCTCCTCTTCAATCGGTCACTCTCCAATGGCATTGTCCCCTCTTCCTTTAAACATGCCCTTATATCTCCCATTCTCAAAAATCCCAATCTTGACCCCACCTCACTTGCTAACTATCACCCCATCTCACTTCTCCCCTTTGCCTATAAACTACTCGAGAGGATAGTCTGCAACCACCTCACTAGGCACCCCTCGGACAACTCCCTCTTTGACCCTCTCCAATCTGGCTTCGGCCCCCTCCACTCCATTGAAACCGCCCTGGCCAAAGTTACTAAAGACCTCATCTTGGCAAATCTAACAGCCACTTCTCCCTGCTCATCCTCCTGGATCTCTCTGCGGCCTTCAGCACTGTCGATCACCCCCTCTTGCTGCAGACCCTTCTTTCTCTCAGGCTCTCTGGCTCTGTCCTCGCTTGTTTCACCTCTTTTCTCTCACACTCTGCTGCCCGGGTATCTCCACCCGAGCCTCAATATACTGACTCTCACTTTAAACCTCTTCTTGGTACAGGCTGTCAGCCACGGTTTGCACCTGTGATTACTTCACCTGTGTTTTTAGTCAGTTCTGCCATTGGTCAACGCTCCTTTATAAGGCTCCTCCTTTCACATATTTATTGCTGGTTCTTCAAGTCTACACCTGGCCTGGTTCAGGTGCCTCTTCCCGTTATTATCTATGCCGCTACCTGCATTGCATGCATCGCTGACTGCTGCTAATTCGTTCCACATCCGTGTGGTAAGCTGTGGCTCATCGTTTTGTGCATATCTGGATTCCGCTGAACTCTGCTCACCTGTTCCACTCATTCGTGGTAATCGCTATGATCAACACCCGCTATCTACTCTGCATGCACCGCTGACTGCTGCTGACTCGTTCCACATCCCTGTGGTAAGCTGTAGCTCATTGTTAGCTGAATATCTGGATTCCACTGAACTCTGCTCACCTGTTCCACTCATTCGTGGTAATCACTATGATCAACGCCTGCTACCTACTCTGCATGCACCACTGACTACTGCTGACTTGTTCCACATCCCTGTGGTAAGCTGTGGCTCATAGTTTGCTGCATATCTGGATTCCGCTGATCTTTGATCACCTGTTTACTCTTCATGGTAATCGTTATGGTCAACACCTGCTATCTATTCTGCATGCATCGCTGACTGCTGCTGATTCGTTCCACATCCCTTTGGTAAGCTGTGGCTCATCGTTTGATGCAAATCTGGATATCGTTGATCTCTGCTCACTTGTCCCACTCATTCGTGGTAATCGTTGTGATTAAGGCCCGCTACTTACCTTGCATGTACTGCTGAACTCCGCTGACTGCTTCTACTCTCCTGTATAACAGTGTGGTCCATCATTTGCAGTATACTCTGTACTCCATTGAACTTTGCATTTATGTTCCACTCTTAGGTGGTAATTGCTATTGTCACCATCTGATATCAGAACTGTATCTCTCTGTGTGCTGCCTAGATCTGTTCTCCCATCTGTCTCACTTGGAGCTTCCCTGGAGGGCCGCGACCTGCAGGGTGGAAGTCGCTGAAGTCCAAATTCCCTTTCGGGAATCCCTGGTGAATACCTTCAATCCTGTTAGACTCTGGTCCTCTAGGAAAGTCTAGCCAATACCAGTTGAGACAGCAGGATCCCACTCATTTCTTTGTGTGCAAACCTGACATTATCTTGACAACTGCTCCTTCTCTGTATCCATTTCTGTTTCACCCCGCACCCTCTGCCCTCCCTGTAGGAGTTCCTCAGGGCTCGGTTCATGGACCTCCACTCTTTTCACTCTACAATACCTCCCTGGGTGATCTCATCACCTCTTTTGGTCTCCAATATCACCTTTACGCTGATGAAATTCAACTCTACATCTCCTCCCGATATTTCCCACCTGCTCCTCTCTCGTGTATCTGATTGCCTTTCCGCCATCTCCTCTTGGATGACTTCATGTTTTCTCAAAATTAACATTTTGAGAAAAAATGAAGAATGAAGCGAATATTCTATTAAACAGTTTAAAAAATTTCACACATCTGTATATACCAGTGGCTAAAGCAAGTTCTCTATGGCTTCTGATTTAAGTACAGTATGCAGAAGTGACATCCCCAACGATGCATAACATGTGATAACATGTGATATTAATAAACTGGGTGAGTGTATGGGTGGGGTACATTTTTACGATGATCGGATCGCCAATACCAGATACCCCGACAGGAATACACCAAAGGAGTATTCCCCGGAACACTGGTAATACTGACAGCTGGAAACAGTGACCGGAAACTCTACTCACGAATGAAGAAGCCGGCAGGTAACAATGATGTCTACAGACTGTGTAGTTCACTATCCTAACTACTTCTGTGGCACACTCATAATCTCACACTGCAATAAATCCACAACAATGCAACAGTGCATGGATACAAAAGCAATCTTAGCAAATACCAGGCAATTCAAAGGAAAACCCCCTAGCCTATCTTTAATGTGTGCTTAACTGAGAGTTCTTATAGAGTTGGGGCACACCCAAAGCCTACCTTTAATAGGGGCCTTACTGAGGGTTCAATATGGATAGGGGACAGGAAGATTAAAGGGGATCACCAAAGTGGGCCTGACCTGCACTATACTCACCTGGCAAAAACTGTCCAGGGCATGGTACTAAGAATAAAGGACCAAACGGACCACTCGCATGTCTCCCTGGTGTCGAGAGGAACTCCTTGGTATCTAATGGAGCTCCCTGTCCTTTGACCTGGAGGTAGAGTATAAGGGATACCTTGGGAGAACTCCTCATGTGTCACAGGCCTAAAGCCTAACAGAAGGTCATCGGCTTAGTGCTTGACTCCCTGACATTACAGACTTAAGAGCTATCCAAAGATGTATCTAAAGCATTACTCTACCAGTTTACCATTTGCCTAGCACCTGAATCTAATGTGTCCCCAGGCTTAGAACCTAACTGTAATGGGCCTACAGCCTGAATCTAATGTACCCACGCGCCTAGCACCTGACTCAATGAGAGGTCTGTCTGAAAGCCTTACCTGGTCTGGCAGTATTTGTTGGCAGCATGGGGAAACCGTGAAAGCTTGTTGCCTTCCCACTGACACTGTTCATCGATGGTTCATTGGTTCTGTTCCAGCTCTGTCTCTTCAATCTTGTAAGCTGCCGCAGTTCTCAATGCACTGAGAGTTTGACCAGACAAATTCAGTAAGCCTTGTGGCATATAGAGGTCAAATTATCAAAACTATGGGCATGACCAGGTTTGAAAAGTGGAGATGTTGCCTGTACATTCTACAAAATGAAAGATAGAATCTGAATGGTTGCTATAGGCAACATTTCCACTTTTCAAGTAAACAACAAAAGCTCTAGTGCACTGCAATAATAATTATTGAAATCCTAAACAATAATAATAATAAAATGTGTCGCAACCAATCTTAGGGGTACCAATCCTTACAACAATGAAAATGCTGAAAAAAGTAGAAAGGTGCGCCAACCTTAGAATTATCAAAAGTATGCGAAAATTTGGCGGAAACTAAGGTGCATAAAAAACATTAATTAAAAATACATAAACACCAGATTATTCAAATGCATATGCAAATGTAATAGTATAGCATATAATGCATTACAAAGACAGTATAAATAAAAATATAAAAGACACTGAGTATGAATTAAACCTTCCAAACTGTTGTTAGTATTTCTAACTACAGTTTTATCTCAAATGAATGAATGCAACTTGGGGTGGGTGGCCAATCCACACTAATCCAAATCCGCAAGTAACTGTATATATAAAAGTCAATATTCGATGTTGTAGATGTCAAACTATTTATACCATATATGGATTTACCTAATTTTCTGAGCGAAGTATAGAAACTTGTCCCATGCAATGTGGTGACTGGTGGGGAGAAACCACCCCCTTCTCATTATTTACTCAGCCAAGAAAGTGTCCACGATCCAGCTGATAAACAAATGGATGAATTCTGAGAACAGAGACTGTGAAATCCCTTCGAAAGGAGTGCACTAGCAGCTCATTCTCTAAATGCAGTATAATATAAACTTTTCCAGTACAGTGTGGTGACTGATGGGGAGAAACCGTCACCCTTCTTGTTGTTTACTCAGCCAAGATAATATCCACGATCCGATTGTTAGACAAATGTGTAAGTTCTTAATACGAAGATTGTAAATCCCTCCCAGGACAGGGGCGTATGCAGGATTTAGAAGGGGGGGTTTCCGCCCCCCCCAAAAAAAAAATAGAGCGAGAGAGAGCTGCTGAATTCTACAGCAGCCGCGGCGCTGTCAAGAAGCATCTGCGGCAGTGCTGTATTATACTACAATACAGCACTGCCGCGGACGCTTCTTTGACAGCGCCGCGGCTGCTGTACAGTACCGTTGGTTCGCGGAGGGGAGGGGTTTCTGGAGAATCAGAAACCGCCCCTGCGTGCGCCACTGCAGGAGAACGTGTTGGCTGTTAGAGAAAGAGAATCCCCTATTGTGAGGTGTATGCAACCTAGGGGAGGTGCAAAATAGAAGTAGATGTATGTAATATCAGAACGGTTAATATCCAGAAGAAGGTAATGGAAATATTGTAGATAATGCAGGAAACCACACAGTGGAAGGAGTCCAGTGATCAAATCATCAGTAAAGTATGATGCAATCGAGGCGTTTTCATCAGAGTGCATCTCGCTTTCTCAAGATAATTCTGAGGTTGGCGCACCTTTCTACTTTTTTCCGCCAGAAACTCACAGCTTGATACATTTGCCCCCACGTGTGCACCAATACAGTTTCACAAAGTTGATCATGACTAGGACTGCCCGATAGCATTAAACATGGCTTGATACAGCTAGGAACCGAAGTCCACATGGTAGAGCCAGAAATTCCAGAACTCAAGGAATTCAAAGATCTGATAGACTGTGATACCATTGACAAACTCCCTTTAATTTACCACATGCAACTGGATGTGTCAATTGTTCCCACAGTCTGTGCACCTTGACATATCTCCATTGCATGAAGGACAAAGTGCTTGCTGAACTAGACCGCATGACAAGGCTCTGTATAATTACCCTAATAGAGGAAGCAACAGAGTGGGTGTCAGCCATGGTAGCTGCAGTGAAAAAAGATGGGTCAGTCAGACTATGCATAGACCCGATACACCTAAACAAAGCACTGCTGCCATTGAAAATGGTCAAACAAGTTATTGCTGACATGACTGAGGCAAAAATCTTTAGCAACCTGGATGCTAATTGCGGATTTTGGCAAATTTCTCTGAACAAATAATCGTCCAGGCTCACTGCGTTCATGACACCTGCTGTATGAAATGCTTTTCTGTGTATGACTTATGACCAGACCACCGGCAGTGACGTTTTCCAGCGATGCATGGAACAACTGTTTGCAGGATACCCGTGTGAAATCATTGTTGATGACATCCACATCTGGGGAAGCAAAATGCAAGAACATAGTGAGCATCTCCGTTAGGTGATGGAAAGAATCCGTGCCATAAACTTAAAACTCAACCCAGACAAATGCAAGTGCACGTGTCGGAAGTTCCATATGTAGATCACCTTCTCACTGACATGGGGGGTCAAGCCGGACCCTGAAAACAACGGTAGTCATTCAGCAAATGCCGTTTCCAGGGGACAAACTTGTCTTCAGCAATTCTTGGAAATGACAAACTACCTTTAAAAATTTCTTCCCGTAATACAGTGAAACAACTGCACCACTAGGACAACTCCTACACCAAGATACAGAATGGTACCGGCAGGAGACACAGCAGGTTGCAGTTACAAAATTAATACACATGCCCTCCAGAACTTCAGTACTTTAATTTGAATTTACCAGTAGTGCCATACAACACAGACTGGGTGCTGTTTGTCTCCAAAATAACAGACCCATAGCCTTTTCCTCCAGTGCACTGACTGAGACTGAATCACAATATGCACATATTGTAAAATAACTTTTGGTGTTAGCATTTGATTTTCACAATTCCATGACTTTAGATATGGGCGTCTTATCACTGTTGAGAGAGACCATCAGCCACTCATCACCATACTGATAAAGCCTCTGCATAATGCTTCTATCTGCATACAAAGAATGATGCTCAAGTTACAGAGATACCATCTGGATGTTATATACAAGCATGGAAAATAATTATTTGTGGCTGATGTCCTCTCCCGGATCTACTTACCTCACACTGAGTGCCCCCAATTTGAGGACAAATATTGCAAATGTTCAAATACTATCCCCCAACCAAATGGATGAGCTACAGCCTGAAACCTTGGTTGAAGACCTGTACCAATGGCTGTCTCAAATCATTTAACAATGGTGGCCCCAGTTGTCCAGCCAAGTCTTATAAGATCTGTTCTTCTTCTTTGCCATGAGAGATGAACTTACTCTATCTGATACACCCTGCAGAAATACTATGCAAAGCAGCTCACCTGGGGCTCCTGAGCCACCAAGAGCAGGGCCAGAGAGTCACTATATTGATCCACCATGTTCAGTAACATTGAAGAAAAGTCTCCATAAGTGTCCCCTACAATGCTCTCAAAGAACATCAACCAAAGGAACCTCTGTAAGTACACAAAATTCCTGTCTTGCCCCTGTCTGTCCCAGCTGCAGACATCTTTGAATGGAAAAGAAAGGAACATCTAGTTTTGGTGGACTCTTATTCAGGGTAATTTGAGATCACCAGCGCTATTGTTATTGCCAAAATTAAGACAATTTTCTACACATAGTATCTCACAGCAACTCATCATGGGCAATGCTTGCGATTCATGATTAGAGAGTTCAAAGAGTAGAGAGCTCAAAGAGTTTGTAAATACCTGGGAATTTCAACACTCTACCATTAGCCCCCACTATCCACAATCAAAGGGGCTAGCGGAAAGAGCTGTCTGTTCCTACCTACCTCTGACCGCCACTCTCCTCTCTCAGTGGGTCCCCGTGGCTTGCTCTGGCTGGTGCCATCTTGCCTGTCTGAATCGTGCATGTGTAAAACCAGCCCTTTTCAAAACTCCTTCCATTCACCTGATTTATTGATTGCCTGTCAGCCCTTTCTATTTAAAGCACCTATCTCCTTACCTGAGTGTCAGACCTTCCAGTCTCCTCTCCTGTCTAGAGGTGTTCCATTCTGATCATTTTCTCCTGCTGCTGCAGAGTATTACCGCCTTTACCTGCTTCCAGCTCTCCAGTTTTATAGCATTATCCTGCTGCAGAGTATTACCACCTTTACCTGCTTCCAGCTCTTCAGCATTACAACATTATCCTGCTGCAGAGTATTACCACCTTTACCTGCTTCCAACTCTTCAGTATTACAGCATTATCCTGCTGCAGAGTATTATCACCTTTACCTGCTTCCAACTCTTCAGTATTACAGCATTATCCTGCTGCAGAGCATTACCACCTTTACCTGCTTCCAGCTTTCCAGTGTTACAGCGTCATCTGGTTGCAGAGTGTTACTACCTACACCTGCTCCCAGCTCTCCGATGTATCAGCACTATCCTGCTGCAGTACGTTACCACCAATACCTGTTCTCAGCACTCCGGTGTTACAGCATCATCCTGCTGGAGGGTGTTTCTACCAGTCTCTATCTACTGGACATCGGTGCTTCTTTTCGCTATCTACCTATAGACCATCGCACTTCCTCATGATCCGGACCCTAGGGGCCTCCTAGCTGCACAAGATCTCTGTGTCTCATCTGCCTGGAGAATATAATTCTCATTATTTCTCCTGTCAGCAGCTATCTTACTTCTGTAACTTGATTCTCTTCTTGGGCTCGCTTGTGGCACTCCTTGTGAACCGCGACCTGCTCCCAAAGTCCAAACTCCCTTGCGCGAGTCCCAGGTGAATACCTCCCTCTCCGTTAGACTCCGTACGTCTTTGGGGGTAGCATCAACTCAAGCAGACCATACGGGTTATTCCAGACCCTAGAGTGTGACACCTTCAGACTCTAGACTATCACTTGACATGCCTGAATGCTCAGGTGAGCTTGTGGGAAATCATCAACCACTGACGCTTCGTATCGTCATGAGGTCTGGTCGGTTGCCCAAGCCTAACCCGAAATTTCAGGACTTTGTAACTTAGTGGAAAGTTCCTGTTCTCTGTTCTACATTCTAATTATGTATGTCATGCTGAGTAAGCACTTTATGTTTCACTCCTGAGAGTTGTCAATGTAGTCTTTCTACACCCACATCTACACTAAGACTAATAGGTAAAGATATACCTGGTGTCAAGAGTAGGTATATTCTGGCTCATTGCTGAAACTAACTTTGATTGTCTATCCCTCAAAGACAAATTTATCAAAATTATTCCCACTGTGGTGATAAGTATCACTTTTTATTGTCCCTTATCACCATGATAAAATATAGTCTTTCAACCCTATTGCATATACAAGTGAGTGTTAATCAGCTGCCCAAACAATACTGGCCCGGAGAGGTAAGAATTACATGTCTCTTTGCTGGCTCAGTCTCCGTCATGTGAATGTGTGAGCAAGCAGTCCTTCTCCTTTGACACAGCCCTCTGAGATGTCGTCATTGCGGGGGGCATGGGCAGCCACAAGGGAGTCCTCTGGTACTTCCTATTGTGGAAACTGCAGATTGCACATGTGTAATTATATCCGTGTAGACTGGCCACCTCTAATTACATAACACTGTTGTGAAACTGTACATAGTACTATTGTTGTAGAGTTATCACATGGAGATATGAAGACTTGTGTTTGTGGGATAGCCTATATAAGGGTTACATCTGTGAAGTAATATAAGTATATATATTTGCATTCATGCATTAATGATTATGGAAATGTGCATTTATACCTTGAGTCAGTGGCATTTGTGAGTGGCAGACAATAAGGATGAGAATTGTAGTATCGTATATATACGTGTATAAGCCGAGTTTTTCAGCACATTTTTTATGCTGATAAAGCTCCCCTCGACTTATACTCGAGTCAATAAGTTTTCCCAGTTTTCTGTGGTCCTCGACTAATATTCGGGTCGGCTTATACGGAGTATATACGGTATTTGTATATAATGAGAATTGTTTTGGGAACTGCATTGGGAATAGCAATTGTAATCATCATCACGTGGGGCAGCACAGTGGCTAAGTGGCTAGCACTTCTGCCTTACAGCACTGAGGTCATGAGTTAATTTCCCAACCATGGCCTTATCTGTGAGGAGTTTGTATGTTCTCCCCGTGTTTGCGTGGGTTTCCTCCGGGTGCTCCGGTTTCCTCCCACACTCCAAAAACATACTGCTAGGTTAATTAGCTGCTAACAAATTGACCCTAGTCTTTGTGTCTGTGTGTGTGTGTGTGTGTGTGTGTGTTAGGGAATTTAGACTGTAAGCCCCAATGGGGCAGGGACTGATGTGAGTGAGTTCTCTGTACAGCACTGCGGAATTAGTGGCGCTATATCAATAAATGGTGATGATGATGATATTGGGAACTGAATTGGGAATAGCAATTGTAATCAATCATATTGTTGTGTATTGATCACACCTTTAAAATATCAGCTATGGTCTGAATGCATCGTATAAAGTGATACATATGTCTAACACAAAGTCAATTTAGAGGATAAAAAGCTGAAAACTACATTTGAGCTTAGTTAATTAATGAGATTAATTATAAACAGTTATTAAATGGTCATTCGCATCGCTATTAGTCCATCGGTGCATATGAGCACGTCTATATGGATATATATATATATATATATATATATATATATATATATATATATATATATATATATATCTATATCTATATAGATATAGTGATTTATATGTTTTATGTTTTTTTATATCTGCCACAATTTTCCCAGAAAATAACATTTATTGTATGAGGGGGGGAGGGAGGATTATTTAATCATTGTTTTGGTGTGAACTTTTGGTGAAAAATATTTTTGCCACTTGATAATGTAGCATATTTTTGCTGTCGCTGTTAGTATATAGAACAAAGCAAACATAAAATCTATCATTGGGGAAAACCCCGCATTTTGTCAGCAAAAGGGCTTATTACCCTTTCATAGGGGTCTATATAGTAAAGTTTTTCCCCCTTGTAAAGCCCCGAAAACAACGTTTTCGGGGCTTTACCGTTAAAATCCTTATGTATTAATCTAGCATAGCAGCAGATATCGGAGATATCTGCTGCTTTGCACCCATTAGCGTTTTTCTGAGCACTCCCCATAACAATGTATGGGGAGTGCTCAGTAACGCTATGTATTAAAGACTGGCAGGTGAAGTATTTCTCTTTTTTTACTTGTTAATGTACGGCATCTGAAGCTGGCGCCATCTGAAGCTGGCGTACATTAACATAAGTGAAACATTACACTGAAAACAGCGCTGCTCTGATGAGCAGAGCTGCACAGCGCATGTGTGGAGGGATCACATGAGGGATTGAAAGAGGGACGATCGGCACCGCAGAGGGAGGAAAAGAGAAGAATCCAGTGCCTGTAAGTGTAAGACTTCACAGGAGCAACCGTTTTTCGGAACCGCTGTTCCTGTATTGATTTTTAATACATATGAGAAACTTTTCAATCCGCATCTATGCGATGAGGATTGAAAAGTTTCTACAGAAAAAAACGAAGGGTCATAAATAGACCCCATAGGCAGGTCCCTAAGTATGTTTTCTGTGATGCACTGAACTCAAGTAGCCATTCATAGTTCATAATGCTGAGCAGCCATCAGTAAGTGACAGAACTGGTGGGACACAGATCAGAGGAGGGGACGAGACAGGAGCAGTTTGGTGTTGCTTTAAATTAATTTAAATTGTCTTCTTTGTCCTGACAACACTGGTCCTGGTTGTTACTAAATTGTAGAATTTGTGAACTATAGCAATCACTTTTTTATCTGTTATTGTGTCATCAATGCTGTTAGCAGATTAGAAATAGATTATTACATTTTGTCATTTTCTCCCCATCATGAGGTCATTATAAAGACCAATCTCCAAATAATCCTGTTATACATAGCTCATAACATTATCAGGTGTTTCATACACATGTAGCATGAACATATCAGTAATATAGCAAATCTATCAGTAGTGGATGTCACCACTGAGATATACTATTGAAGCCTCGTAAATTGATAGATGTTGCGTTTTAACTTTACGGGTTCACATAAAGATGAATATAAATTAAAATGTACTCTAAATTCCAGCAGCTCAGACGTAGCCCTTGTTAATCCAGCTGACGATAGAAATTGGAAGCATCCGCTGCAGATCATATGGATAATTTGAACATCTGTAGTGGCAATCAAACTTTCAATATATTGCTATTACGACCGCCTGTATTGGAAATTATGTAGTCTATGGCAATTATTCCTGCGCTAATTGTTTCCCATTCTGTTTAACAGTGTGGAAAGAAAACTCTTGAGCTTTAAAAAATGTAACAGTCAGACTTTCTAAATAAATACATTTTCTTTTAAAATACGGCAACATAGTAGATTTAAATGCTTTTAATTAGCTTTAATGAGAGAAAAGATTGCGATTATAAATATTACAGCACACATTTCATAGTTTTCGATTAAAAAGTCAGTTTGGAACAACAGCTCTTAAAGTTATAACATGCCACTCAGCCTGACTTACTCAAAATATCCAGTTTACAGACAATGCTACAAGGAACGGGTTAATCAGAAGCTAAGAGCATTGTATGAAATATCTGTACTTAAAATCAATTACTATAAAAAAGAAAACAATAAAAGCAAAATATAAATTGATAAGCGAGAGACACAAGCATTGATTTACAGATAAAAGTGACATCTGTCTGACACAGGCTGTAAATAGCAAGGGAGTAGGTTATATACTAGTGTATCCATCACACAATAATACAGCAATACAGCAGAGCACAAACACATAGATTTCATCAGAAACAAGTCACACCAGCACATAAAGTAACTTAATCTAATTCTTGCTCCTTCCATGGAAGAAAATCAAATCCCCCATAGCATTAATAGCAAATTTTAATCTCCACTCACCCCACTTCGGCTGTCTCATGAAATAAATAAACCTATCTTAAAAAAATAGCATTAGAAAGAACACTACTGTAAAAAAATGACAAAAGAAAACTACACCCCCTTATACAGGATACTACAGACAGAGATTTATACTTTATACATATATAGGTAGCAAATGATTCTGTTAAGTATTGTTTTATGACAAATTGTTACTATTCCATTCCAGTATTAATATTTTCTGCTTGAAAACAAAGTTGTAAATAGTGTCTTAAATTTGTAAAAGCGCTAGTTAAATAGGACAATGACAGCTGCTTCAAGAGCCGCTGTAATGTAAGGATCTCTCTGGCCCACTGCTGCTGGCCCTCGCTGGTCTTCACATCTCTGCAGGCACCATATGCCCCGCCAGATGCCAGTGGTGTCCAAACCTTGTCTTTTACAGACTAATTAAAAAGGACATCTTGATTTCTAAGTGGGGGAGCCGTAGGAAACATCTGGTAGTCTTCACACTGACTGGGTGAGGTCCATGTTACAGACTGGTCAGAAGTTCAGAAAATAAGTGGGCAGACGGTTCTGGGATTAAATTGAGAGAGACCTGTCATATGTCAGCTAGAGATTTGTACCCTGGAGTCTCGGGGAACTGGATTTGTATACCAGCTTTGGAGAATGAAAAAATGATAATTACAACCTAAGATCATTAAATAGCTTAGATTACATTGTGCAGAAGCAAAACTATCCCTCCTGGCAAATTCTATCTACAATAAGAAAAAAAGTAAGTGAGCCTTATTATATCCCATACACCAAGTGGTGGTCATTTTCTTGGCCTTCTGTCTTAGGAAACTGTTAAATCTTTGCATGCTTCATATGGAACCCAAATACAATATTGGCAATTCAATTTGGTCAGTTAGACTTTGATCAATTTGTAGGACAGAATTAAAATCTGATCCTGTTGGATTAGATATTGCAGGAAAATAAGTTTCACTTAAAAGTATACCATTGATTGTGGCTATTGCATACTTTGAGTTGTTGTCCTCCGCGAGGGAGGGGGGCGTGGTGGGAGGGCGGCATAATGAAAGCCACACTTTGTCGCTGGAGGCGGGGAAGAAATTACGGCATTGACTGCGAATTGTATCATTGAGGCCCCCATCCTGCCCACTTTACTAGGACAGGATGCAAGAAAATTGCCTGCTCTCCTGGGAGTCCAGGAAACCTACTCAGAATTCGGGAGTCTCCTGGACATTCCTGGAGAGAGGGAAAGTATGGGCTATTGAGGGAGAGTGTGAGTAGGTGCTGCTACCACGGGTTCCGCCACTTAGTACACCAAGAAATAAAGTTATTCTTTTCCGTCTATATTCATAGAGCGCTGATTGTAGATGCTTGTATTTATAGTGCCATACAGGGCCGGACTGGGACTAAAAATCAGCCCTGGCATTTAAAGCACACAGGCCCACCTCTGTTGATAAGCTGGAAAAAAAAAAGTGTGCCGCAGTGCAGTGGCGATGCCGCCAAAGGCGTAGCTACATTATGTTGGGGGCGTGGTCAAAATGGTGCGTTGATACATACATTATAATAAAACATTACATTTATCAGACCCTCCCCATCCACATTACGCCACCCCCCCAGATACATTATGACACCCCCAGCCCACTATACTTATCTATGCTTCTGATGCTGCTGACATTGCTGTAGAGTGAGCAGGGAAGCTCTTAGTCTCATGAGATTAATAAATCTCGTGAGACTTATAGCTCCACGGCTTGCTCTGCAGGCTGTGCCCTGTCCGGGACGGAGCACAGATCCTCCTGCTGACCAACTGGATTAAGGCTCGGGCGGCCCGGGCACTCAAGTCAGGGGGGCTCCTATGATGCAATTTGGCTATTAGACAAATTTTTGACAAATACAAAGGCAATACAGTGTGCACTACTGTTAGGTGCACGCAGTTCTGCCTTAACAAGCAGTACAGTGTGAAGCAGGACATATCTCCCAACTGTCCTTGTAGTCAGACCAAATCCTGACTAAGTGGGACAGTCACCCATCAAATTCAGAACAGTTGGCAGACTGTCCTAGTCTCTCCTACCTGTCTTGTCATGGTCACCACTTGTGGCTGCTGGTGTCTTTAGATCAGTTGCTGCTTGTCTGGATCCTGGAATGTTGGATGCCCTATTTGGAGAAAAAAATGAGCAGATGAAATTTAGCCCTGGTGTTAAATCAATATAGCATCCATGTTTTAAAATTAGGCCTCACTGCAGCCACAACATTAAAGTACTAGTATTCACATTTGATAAATACATCTATTTCCCTCCAACTAGCCCTGACATTAAATAGTATTCCCATTTAATAAATAAAACTATTTCCCTCTCTCCAAAGCACCCCAGCATTAAATTAAAAATCCAATCACCCCATCTGAAATTGATAGGCCCCACTATTAAATTGCCCCCATCTTCACCCCACAAATAGAATAGCACCCAATAATTAGCCCCCATCTGCAATTCCCTATTAGATTAACAGCCTACCTCCCACATTATATTAAGAGCTACCCATACACATATTATGGTCATACACCGGCCCACACACACATACTATAGTTATACTGTTACACACATACACACTATAATCATAACCTGTCACACACACACACATACTATAGTTATACTGTTACACACATACACACTATAATCATAAAGGTCATTCTTTGGATATTTTTTTTGGGGGTTATTTTTTTGGTAATTTGTATTCATTGTCATTCAGAGCTTGATTTATATATTTTTTAACTTTGTCGATCCCATTTTTATTGGCGCCTGTCAGTAAATTCTCTGTTATTTTTTGTTACACTATAATCATACCCTGTCACACAAATAAATAGATACCCTGTCACACAAATAAATAGATACCCTGTCACACAAATAAATAGATACCCTGTCACACAAATAAATAGATACCCTGTCACACAAATAAATAGATACCATGTCACACAAATAAATAGATACCCTGTCACACAAATAAATAGATACCCTGTCACACAAATAAATAGATCCCCAGTCACACAAATAAATAGATCCCCAGTCACACATATAGATCCCCAGTCACACATATAGCTCCCCAGTCACACATATAGCTCCACTGTCCACATATAGCTCCCCTGTCACACATATAGCTCCCCTGTCACACGTATAGCTCCCCTGTCCACATATAGCTCCCCTGTCACACATATAGCTCCCCTGTCACACATATAGATCCCCTGTCACACATATAGCTTCCCTGTCACACATATAGATCCCCTGTCCACATATAGCTCCCCTGTCCACATATAGCTTCCCTGTCACACATATAGCTCCCGTCACACATATAGCTCCCCTGTCACACATATAGATCCCCTGTCACACATATAGCTTCCCTGTCCACATATAGCTTCCCTGTCCACATATAGCTCCCCTGTCCACATATAGCTTCCCTGTCACACATATAGATCCCCTGTCACACATATAGATCCCCTGTCACACATATAGATCCCCTGTCACACATATAGCTTCCCTGTCCACATATAGCTCCCCTGTCCACATATAGCTCCCCTGTCACACATATAGATCCCCTGTCACACATATAGCTCCCCTGTCCACATATAGCTCCCCTGTCACACAAACTACCCCCTCCCTCTTACCTTGTGCGCTCCGCAGCGCGCTGTACAGTCTCTCCTAACACATGGGACGGCACCTATCACATGGTGCTCGTCCCATGTGACATCTCCAGAGCCATTCATAGAAGAGAGGGGAGGAGCGACCACACCAGGAAGTAAGTGTAGTGCAGACCCCACTGCTCAGCACACAGACTGTCATGCTGAATTCTGGCATGACAGTCTGTGTGCTGAGCGATGGGGCCGGCCAGCTAGCAACCGGCCCATCTGGCCATCGGCCCTTCTGGCATTTGCCAGAAGTGCCAGATGGCCAGTCCGGCCCTGGTGCCATACAGGAGCCAGGGTCTGTAGATGGTTTATTGGTGGATGCAGTCAGCGTCTGTATATTGTGTATGAGCAATCAGGGTGGTGGCAGGCAGAAATGCTAGGGGGAGTAAAAAGTATAATTTGAGTTGTGAAATTAGCCCTGTTATAGTTAAGGCTTCTGAAAGGGGTTATGAGATACGAATTAGAGTTGAAAGCAGGGAATTAAATACTGGTGTCCTGGTAGGAAGATGAGGGGGAAAGTGGTATGGTAATGGTATGTAATAATGAGCAAATGTTGGATCTGTGGATATATGGTGAATATAAAGACTATGAAACTATAATATGTGTTAAATTGTAGTAGAAGTAAGAGAAAAGGGTACATAAAGCAGAGTCATTAGAGACATGCAAAGGTATAGAAATTATTAATAAACAATACCAATTACAGAGTTCATATGTATTGTAAATCATTGATAAGGATATATAGTTGCACAGTGGCTAGCATTGCTGCCTCACTACTGAATTGCATGGGTTTCCTCCTAGTGCTCCAGTTTCTTCAAACAGTCCAAAAGCATACCTGTTTGTTAATTGGCCTCCGATTAAATTAACCGTGTGTGTTTGTGTGGCTGAGAATTTACAGCTCCTTCCTGGTTTATTGTCAGATTTGTTTGTTTTAGCTTGTTACACTTGTTAAAATGCCTGTATGTTATTACAGATATAGGTCTTTTTCCTTGATTAAAAATTTTGCATTAAGTTATTACTGAGATTATGTGTAATCTGAGTCCCTTTTGAAGTATAGTTTTTCAACACTGATTTACACAGTGAGCTCCAATGGGGCAGAGAGAGTGTTAATGATTAAAAAATTCTAGAGATGAGCGCACTCGGATTTCTGAAATCCGAGCCCACCCGAACGTTGCCGATCCGAGACAGATCCGGGTATTCCCGCCAATTGCAAAACTGAAACTGAGGCTCTGAGTCATAATCCCGCTGTCGGATCTCGCGATACTCGGATCCTATAAATTCCCCGCTAGTCGCCGCCATCTTCACTCGGGCATTGATCAGGGTAGAGGGAGGGTGTGTTAGGTGGTCCTCTGTCCTGGTAGATCTCGTGCTGTTCAGTTCTGTGCTGTGCTGTGCTGTGCTGTGCTGTGCTCTGTGTTCTGCTCAGTCCAGTGGTGCTGTGTCCTGTGCTCTGTCCTTCTGAGTTCAGTGGTGCTGCTGGGTCCTGTGCTGTGTCCTGTTCAGTCCAGTGGTGCTGTGTCCTGTGCTCTGTCCTTCTGAGTTCAGTGGTGCTGCTGGGTCCTGTGCTGTGTCCTGTTCAGTCCAGTGGTGCTGTGTCCTGTGCTCTGTCCTTCTGAGTTCAGTGGTGCTGCTGGGTCCTGTGCTGTGTCCTGTTCAGTCCAGTGGTGCTCTGTCCTGTACTCTGTCCTTCTAAGGGCATTGTTATTTCCCCATTATTCCCAAATTATAAAAATTTTCAAAAAAGTTATAAAAAAAATTACAAAAAAAGTAATTATAAAAAAAAAAAAAAAAATATCCCAAAACAAGTTCACTCATACTGCAGTATAAGTCCAGTGGTACTGCAATATTACAAAGTTTACTCATTTTGCCGTATAAGTCCATTGGTACTGCAATATTACAAAGTTCACTCATTCTGCAGTATAAGTCCAGTGGTACTGCAATATTACAAAGTACACTCATTCTGCAGTATAAGTCTATTGGTACTGCAATATTACAAATTTCACTCATTCTGGAGTATAAGTCCAGTGGTACTGCAATATTACAAAGTTCACTCATTCTGCAGTATAAGTCCATTGTTGTTACTGCCATATTACAAATTTCACTGATTCTGCAGTATAAGTCCAGTGGTACTGCTGTATAACTCCAGTCCAGTGGTACTCTCCTGTGCCGCATATAATTTTTAAAGGCTTTGCCGAGTGTGTGTAGTTATGTATCAAAGGTTTTAAGTAGAGGCACAACACTGACAACTTGTTAGAGAAACTGAGGGAAATAATCTCTCTGTGGCTCACTCCACTTAGACTCTCCTGGGGATTCGAATAACTGCCATTTCTATTACTACCTTCTTTCTTTTTCTATTTAAAAAAAATAAAATAACTGCCATTTCTAGTACTACCTTCTTTCTTTCTATATTTAAAAAAAAACAAAACTGTCATTTCTATTACTACGTTAATTGATTGTGCAGTCACAAAAAAGAGGAACTGCGCCCTTAACTGCTATGTTGGTTTTAGACGTCCATCCGGTGTCCGCCATCTGTGCACTGGAATTCAGATCAGTTGAGGGTTTTATTATTATATTGTGGCCCCGGTACCAAATTGGGTACTGGGGCCACTCCACTACGCAGTCCAGATACTTGTTTGGTGGAATTCAGACCAGTTGAGGGATTTTTTATTATATTGTGGGGACCACTCCACTATGCAGTCCAGATACTTTTTTGGTGGAATTCAGACCAGTTGAGGGATTTTTTATTATATTGTGGGGACCACTCCACTACGCAGTCCAGATACTTGTTTGGTGGAATTCAGAACAATTGAGGTTTTTTTTATTATATTGTGGCCCCGGTATCAAATTGGGTACCGAGGCCACTCCACTACGCAGTCCAGATACTTTTTTGGTGGAATTCAGAACAATTGTTTTTTTTTTATTATATTGTGGGGATCACTCCACTACGCAGTCCAGATACTTTTTTGGTGGAATTCAGACCAGTTGAGGGTTTTTTTATTATATTGTGGGGACCACTCCACTACGCAGTCCAGATACTTTTTTGGTGGAATTCAGACCAGTTGAGGGATTTTTTATTATATTGTGGGGACCACTCCACTACGCAGTCCAGATACTTGTTTGGTGGAATTCAGAACAATTGAGTTTTTTTTTATTATATTGTGGGGACCACTCCACTACGAAGTCCAGATACTTTTTTGGTGCAATTCAGACCAGTTGAGGTTTTTTTATTATATTGTGGGGACCACTCCACTACGCAGTCCAGATACTTGTTTGTTGGAATTCAGAACAATTGTTTTTTTTTTATTATATTGTGGGGACCACTCCACTACGAAGTCCAGATACTTTTTTGGTGCAATTCAGACCAGTTGAGGTTTTTTTTATTATATTGTGGGGACCACTACACTACGCAGTCCAGATACTTTTTTGGTGGAATTGAGACCAGTTGAGGGTGATATATTGTGACCCCGGTACCAAATTGGGTCCCGGGACCACTCCACTATGTAGTCCAGAAAGCTACCTTGGTAAAACGTTTTGGACTAAAAACAATATTGTGAGGTGTAAGGGTGTTCAGAATAGACTGAAAATTAGTGGAAATGATTGTTATTGAATGTTATTGAGGTTAATAATAGCGTAGGAGTGAAAATAAGCCCAAAAACTTGATTTTGGAACTTTTTATGCTTTTTTCAAAATAAATCCGAACCAAAATCTTTCGAAAGGTGTTTTGCAAAACAAATCCGAAACCAAAACATCAAGCAAATCCGAACCCAAAACACAAAACACGAGACACCAAAAGTGGCCGGTGCACATCCCTAAAAAATTCTCTAGCTGAGGGACGATGACTGAACTGACTGAGGTCAGGGTTGCCCTCAATACATTGCATAATGATAAAACGAAATTGGATTTTGATTGTTACAAGCATAAATAATTCAAATGGGGGAACGAACTAGAGAACCTGTTAGCTAGTGCTTTATGTGCTCCAAGAGCTGCATCTTTCATTGTATTAGGGATGCCAGTGGGAGAGAGACCCATTTTACCCAGGAGATTGCATCAGCATTTCACAAATATTATTCCAAACTATATAATCATTCAGGATCTGACTCCAAAACAATCTCTGATCATAGACTACCTGCAGAAGTGTAATTTGCAAAAAAATGTTGGGACTGCATTTAAGATGCTGGACCAACTGTTTTCTTTAAAGGAATTGAAGGAGGCTATTTATTCCACACCGACTGGTCCAGATGGGTTTACAATTGGCTACTATAAAATATTCGGACAGGTATTGAACCCCCTACTTCTAGGGGCTCTGTATGAGATCTCCAAGGAGTCAAACTTCTCCCAGCAGTCGCTCGAGACACATATTACTATCATCCCCATGGAGGACAAGCACCCCTACCATTGCTCCAGTTACTGGCCAATCCCCCTGTTGCACGTTGATGTAAAACTTTTTGAAAAAATGATGGCTTACCACCTGAATGTCCATCTATCAGATATGGGTCATAGCAACCAGCTTAGTTTTGTTCCGGGTTGAGACACCCGGGACAACACCACCAAAATCATCAACCTGATGCACTTAGTGGAGGGCAGGTACACTCCTGCCTTACTATTAGCGACCAATGCTGAAAAAGCTTTTGACAGGGTGGACTAGCATTTCCACCTGGGATGCTGAAGCACATGGAGATTGGTCCTGCTGCCTACACAGAATCCTCTCCCTTTGTAAAAATCCTACAGCCCGTATCAAAGTTATAATTTCTAACTCTGACCACAATGGCACATGGTAGGGTTGTTTGCTTTCTCCCCTGATATTTGTCTTCTGCATGGAAGCCCTGGCCAGGTCCATTAGGAATACTGCTGACGTTTCAGGGTGCATGTGATGGGGACGGAATACAAATTGTCCCTCTTCATGGATGATATTTTGGCAACATTCACTAACCCTGTGATCTCATTGTCCAACTTATTGCTTGAACTTGAGAAATTTAACACGTTGTCCAACTTCAAAATTAATGTGTCACTCACAGGACTGTAAGTGCCTCTTCTCCCGTTGTTAGGAACCGTGGCCGCCCGCCATCCTGACGGTCTGCGCATGCGCAGCCTCCATGAACTCTTCAGACCTGTTGCTTTTAGTTAATTGGCTGATCAGGCAACACTCCCTATTTAAAGCACCTGTGGTCAATACCTCGTTGTCTGATCTTGGAGTCTCATTCCCTGTGAGTCTCTGAAGGTGTTCCTGTGTTTCCTCGTGTCTTCAGCTCCAGCTGATTCCTCGCTACGGCATTACCGGTTTCCAGACCGCTTCAACTCTCCTGTGTTTCCTCGTGTCTTCAGCTCCAGCTGATTCCTCGCTACGGCATTACCGGTTTCCAGACCGCTTCAACTCTCCTGTGTTTCATCGTGTCTTCAGTCCTAGCTGATTCCTCGCTACGGCATTGCCGGTTTCCAGACCGCTTCAACTCTCCTGTGTTTCATCGTGTCTACTATTCCTGCTGACCTCGGCAAGAATCATCATTGTTCCTCTCGTGTTATGTTCTCTGTCTGTGTGCTTCACAGACACGGATTACCGCTACCACTCTCCTGTGGTCTCTACTCGTGTGGGCATTCAGCTGCTCAGCTATCCCTGTGTTTCTCTCGTGACAGCCTGCTCAACTGAACCGCGGTATGCTTATCTTTTATTGACTTTACCAGTTTATTGCATATCCGCTTGGACTGTGTTCTGTTCATCTACGGAGTCCTCTATCTCACGAAGTTATAGATGCTATTGACTTTGTCTCATATGTCCTGGATCTCAGTAGTGACTTTGTATCTCCAAGCAGCGCTAGTCATTTGTTATTGTATTATATATACCATTGGAATCAAGTTCCTTGTGCTCTCCGTGTTACCTTTGATGCTCCATTCATCTACCCTAGTGCTTATCCTCACCTATATATGCAGTGGTACAACTTGCTGAATGCAGACTACTGACTCCCTGTTTCCTATTGGCACCAGTTACAAGTTTCCTCACTATAAGCAGTGGTACAACTTGCTATACGCAGACCACTGACTTCCCCGTTACCTACTTGCACCTGGAACCTGTCCCATCACTACAAGCAGTGGTACAACTTGCTGTACGCAGACCACTGACTTCACTACCTCCTATCTATCCCTGGACATTCCTCTCACTATAGCAGTGGTACAACTTGCTGTACACAGACCACTGACTTTCCTCACGTCTTCACGTCCATCAAGATCCTCGTGTTCATATTGTTTAACTCATAACCTGTTGCTGCTAGTCATAGACTTTCCTCTAGCATCCTCTCACCATCTGCTGATTCTCCTGTTCCGCTAGTCACCCTGCTACCAGAAGACCACTGTGTGCATACACTACTCTGGTAAGACTACATCTGGTGATATCCTGGGCAAAGACTCCTAGTGCCCGTGACATAATGGCCCTAAATATTTCTATTTAAATTTTCCTTTTACATGGCATCCCAGTCACATAAATTATCTTGTCGCATTTCTGCCAAGGGAACTCTCCAACCTGTATAAGATCAACTTTGTCCCTCTGATTCCCAAGTTCTACACAGAATTTGGGCGTTGGCAGTCTCGGGGCTTCTTCTGGCTAGGGAGGATAAATATAGTTAAAATGAACACTCAGCCGAAGCTTTTATACATCCTCCAAACTCTCCCAATTCATATCCCCCCAAATACTTTCTCGACCTTCAAAAGCTGATCTGCGATGTTGTCAAGGCTGGTAAGCCTCTCAGGTTTCATCATGACATTTTGTATAGGCGGAAGTCACAGGATGGTCTTTAACTGCCCCTCTTCGCTAAATACTATCAGGCCATGTTCCTTAACAGAGTACTGGAATGAACTAAGGCAGCTGTCTTCAAGCAATGGTTACATATTGATGGTCAGGCGATGGGTGTCCCCTCTAATGTACTCCCATGGTTACCTAAATTTCCACACTCCTCTCCCCCCACTATTGCTGCATGCTTCATTGATGGGCTATATTAAGGACCCTGAAATGTATATGCTCCTCACTCTCCTCTCACCCACTTGACTGCTAACCCGGACTTCCCCCCAGATTAACAACAGGTGCTTTTTGGATGTGGTTCACTTGTAGGGTGGTTAGGTGTGGTCAGCTGGGGATCAATGGTAATGTTTGTGCCTTCTCTCTCTTGCCCGTCTGAGTGTTGGTTATATTTACAGATCAGACGTTACCTACAGGAAAAGGCTGATAAGGAAGGATTAAGTAGGTGCCTTAATTGGCTTTGAGGACCTGTGCTGTGTCTCTCCAGATCCTAAATAAACGATCTCGAGCATTTATGAAATGTTCATCGTCAATCTATACCTTTCCCTTCCCAGCTATGCCATGTCCTGGGATAAGGATTTAGGGAGGCCTACCTCAGAACAGTTTTGAATTAGAGCATTCCAGTATATTTTGGCAAGTTCTACTAATCTCTCAGTGGTGGAGATGCAGTATAAGGTCATCTCTTGTTTTTATAGGTGCCCATTCCAATTATGCAGGATGCACCCAGGTGTCTCGGGATCCTGCTGTAGGTGTGGGTGCGGATCAGGATCTCCCCTCCACATATGGCGTAAAGTAAGGGGCATTGCAGAGGAGATTAGGGGTTGCTCGGTTCCCGAGGGCCCAAATTTCTGGCTATTCAATGTCCCAGACGTCCCTATCTCCCAATATAAAAATCGCTACTCCAGCATTTGAACAACGCCACCACTGCAGTCATTCCAGTAAATTGGCGGTCTATTGCCCCGTCCAGTGTGAGGGAGAGGCTTAGATGGACTGACCTATTCAGGTTCATGAATGATTTTACCATGTCTAACGAAAAGAAACATACAGAATATACGGTGATGTGGCTCCGCCTGCTTTCCGCTCCCTCATGTACTGTGGCTAGATTCTCATTATAATGGTGGCATTTGAGGAGGGACTTTTTTGTGGTGGATGTGTCTCCCATGTCTGCATTTGATGTTTATTTTCTCTCTGAGGAGAGTTCATTCCCTCTGCCTTCTCTTTCTCCTCCTCCTCCTCCCCTCTATTTTTCTGCTACCTCTTATCTGTCTCTTTCTGTTTGTATTTCACTGTTTATGATATTTACAATTGAAAGATGGCTTGCATTGTTTTTCAGTCTTTATCACTGTATATTGTTGTGATTTTGTAATTTTTGTAATTAATATGGAGTATTAAGAATATATACTAAATCAGTGGTAATCAGGGCATGTAGGTTCTGATTCATCAAGGCATATATCTGCCAATTTTGAGCGTATCATACACAAACTTATACTGCGCATGCCCAGAGCCGGAGCATATGCCAGTAAGTGCAGCCTTGACCGCTGCATCTTCATACGCAAAGGGCACTTACTACAGTCTACGATTTCAAGGAGTGAACATGGCCGGGAAGGGGCATGTGGCTATAGTCAATATACAGTCAGGGCATGCCAAACTCGCACGCAGCCGTGTATCAAAGATACTTGTTTGCCTGCAGTATCTCTTGCATCAGCAATACAGCTAGTCTAACGCCTAAGTCCTAGGGATGTCAGTATCTTATGTATACTCTAACATGTGTCTGCAATCAGGAACAACTGTAAAAATGTATATTATGATCATCAAACATTAACATCATCCTAATTAATGTTTTTTTTATGGAAAAATAAGTTGTTGCTTTTTTTTTACTGTTTTATCACTAATTCCTATATGACACAGGAGTACACTTATCTTGAGATGGAAAGGGTGTAGTACAGGGTGTACTACAGGGTGTAGTACAGGGTGTACTACACCTCAGGGTGTAGTTTATGTTGTCACTGGCAGCTCTGAGCAAACACAGCTTGACACCACATCATCTAATGAAAAGAGAAAGACGTGGCTTGGGGATAGGCAGAGGGGGGTTTGGAGAAAGAGGTGGCTTGGGAGTGGGAAGACATTGTTTGGAAAAAAGAGGCTGGTAGTGAGAAATTCTATTGTTGCAAAAATTGGTTTGAGGTAAAAAAGGGTTGGGTAGAGGGTAGTTTGGCAGGATTGAAAAACTGGGGATTATAACCTTTGGTCAAATGGGGCTTGATGATGTGGCAGAGGGTCTTGTGTGGGTAAGTTTCACTGATGTTAGCTTTCCCACACTTTCCCATGCTGTCAGAGAAACAAGCCCTAGGTTCTAAAAAGACCTGGCTGGCTGTTAGATTTTCATAAAGCAGCAGGTTGCTTCTGTATTCAGGATTATTTTGGCGATCAATCTGCCAAACAAGATTTAATTTTTTTGTAAAGGCACAGAATAATATTTTTTGGTACTTTTTGTTTTCTATTAATTACTCAATTTGGATTAAAAACTTACAAAACTGGATCATACAGAAGAAGGAAGAACATAATTGGTAAGTATGAGCTTTCTGTTAAAAAAAAAATAATAAAAATTTGTGGTTTGAACGACGGGTATTTTTTATTTACATTTTTCATTGGTGCACTACAGGGCTCAGTGGCCCTGGGTGTCAGGGTATGCTGGCAGTTGTGGTTCCCCAAGTGCAAGCATACACTGGCAACCATGGGTATGCTGGTGCTTGTAGTACTACCAGCACCATCATGCTCAGATTGTTCATGGCAGTCAAGCTGTGTGTCCCCCAAATTTGCTCTGACCAGCACTAGGGTTATCATTAACCATTTTTTACCCCACAATCACCATCCAGGGGTGTGGGAAAAGCCCTGGTGCTGTCAGAATGGGGCTGGGTTTACCTAGGAAAGGGGTGTGACGGTATGGACTGCCTATTCCACCCTGTCTGTTGTTGCTTACTTTACCACCGTTCCCTTTCGTTATTCCAAATGCACCCTCTTACTGCAGTAGGAGGAGTTTACAAATGTTGCCACCACTGGACTCCTTTATCAGCATCCAGAACCGGTTTTCTTCTGGGTAACTGACATTGCATGTGTACCCCATTACTGGTGTACCTGGGCTGGTACTCCTGACCTCTTCCTATGATCAGGATTGCTGTGGTGGATCCCACTTGGCCTATCACACTGTCCAGAGCTGCTGGGTAGCGGGCAGGGCGATGATACTGGATGGTGTGTCCAAACCCCAGAAACAGCCGGGAACGGATTAGATTTTACGTCTAATCTGTAGGTTACAGGGATAAAGAAGTTCCCAAGCAGGTATTTGAAGCAAGTGATGTTTATTTGCTCACCCTGGTTGATGGTACCGGGGAGCAGGTCAGACGGAACATGAAGAACAGTTTTCATTAAAAGACAGTGCTTTTTATATAGATTTGAACACCTCCTCTAAGAGTAAGCCAGGCCACTGAGGTCTGATCTATTTTTAGAATCAGGATGCAATTTGTTTACCCAAACATGGATTTACATGCACTGCAAAGCTAACAATATTTACACTTATCTTTGATATCCTAAATTTAGCTGTGATTTCCTGCATCTTATTTTGGACACAGGAAATCTAACAGCAGTCTAATTAAACCTTTCTGTGCCTTCAGGTGCTAGACCCTCACATATCAAAAGGTCTAATTAACATGAGATTACCATGGGTCCTTTCTTCAGACAGTTGCAGAATACACATTCACAGAAAAGAACAAAACCCCAAACAAGTCATTTCCCCACATCACGATACACAAAAGACTTCCTCCACAAAGGCTCATTGTAGGAGATATATACCTCGGAAATCATGCATTTCCTCTAGCAAAGACAAAATAAACAAATTTGTTCCCCTGGTCTGAGAAATAAAGATATCTCTTTTATCAACAACCCACAATATAAAAAATTACTACATTTGCAATTATAAATTAAGAGCACTGTGCTTTTTCCTTTAAATAAATTGATACCATAAAGTATTTATAAGTGATCCAGTCCCAAGGGGTAAATATTTTTTCATGGACCTAACTCCCTAGGGAATCTGGCCCCATACTGAGAATCCTGGGGCTGGTTGACATTATGGCAGGGGGTCCCCCAGCTCTGGATTTACCTTCTATAGTACCACCAGTCCTGGCTGGCTAAGTCTAGGTTTGATTGAAGGAGAATCGTCAGGACACCACACTTTTTGTCCCTCCAATATTCCTCTGACCAGAACTAGGCTTGCAGCACTAGGGTTAATATGACTGGGGTAGGGGGGGGGCACTCATTTTATTTTTACCTTTATTTATTTTTAACACTGTTTACTGCCTGCTAGTCCAGCGGACTCCTTAGCATTGACTTTTAACAGTCGGCATTGTGACTGTTTGCATTTTAACTGTCGGCAGTCACAATGTCAGTATTTTATCTGTGTAGGGGAAATTGAAATACTGATATTTAGCCTGTCAGCATTTCCATGCAGCAGGATAAGTGTTAATATTTCTTCCATCAGAATTTTGTACCCAACCCATGCTAATGGGGAAGTTCCTAACTAACTAACCCCTCAACATTAGCTGTCTTATTGGTAAACTATGAGTCTTCTTATACTTAGCAATTGCCAAATGTAATACAGATAATAAATCCTTGCCACTTATTCTGCAACATAGATATCCTTGTATCCTTGTGTATAATCAGACTATGGTGTTCAAGATGAAGGATTATTTCCTGGAAAAAGTCATATTTGAAGTTACAAATGATGCATAGTTAACAGTCCACCCAACACACATCATATATTTTGGTTGATACAGTGATGTTTAGTTTTATACAAAAAAATTGAATGCAATATTTCAAAATAAATAAACACCAAATTGAGTTGCAAACATTTATCAATCATTTTAGTGACATTGATTAAGAGAGTGCAAATAATTGTATGTTAGTAACTAACCTTGATTTTGTTTTTTAACTTTTTAAAGGTGAGGAGGCCGATCCTGAGGAAATTCAGGAGGAACTAGAGGAGGAGGCCAGTGATGTGGAAATGCCTCTGAAGGAAGAAGAAACAGGGGTCATTCGGCAGAATGCACTTTTGAAATCTATGAAAACCTTCACCAAATGCACAACTTGAAAACACTACTCAGGAGATGAGCACTATCCCCACCCGTATTGAGCACAAGTTGGACACTTTCCTCACCACAATAAATAACATAGACATCTGAAATATCCTTTCCCATCTCAATGACCTTGTTCCCCTTTATGTCACTTCCAACCCTCCTGCCCAAATGTCCCTCCTCCCAGGTGTGTTCGAGGCAGAAGTGGAAGAGCCAGAGGCCTGACTTGGGTCTGACTGTTCCTCATCAGGTATGTTTCTAAAGAGTAAAAAAGTCATTAGTAACAGTACTTGCATGACCTGTAAAATGGCTCACATAGGGCCTGGTACTCACCAGTAATTTAGATATTGTTGTACAACGGTGGAGGGTGGGTTATTTTTTTTAAGTTATGTTTTGGTCTAAAGAGGAGTAGAAAAAAAGTAATTATTAACAATACTTAAATGCCCTGTAAAGAGGCTCACATAGGGTCTGTTATTTACCAATAATTTCAAAGAGAAAGCTATAAGCTCCCAATCCAAAAATCTCAGCTCCTGCTAACAATAGCTATTAGAACTCAAAAATGGCAGGGCTGAATGATTGTCTCACCAGTTCTTATATAAGGCATATAGGTTTGATTGACTGTGTATGAGTGGCTAGGCATTATGCTGCCCTTAGACAGGACTATAAATATGTCCAGTTTAAAAAACAGCTAAGAGACCTGAGAAAACAAACGGATGTGTCACCGCCCCCTGCAGACTAAGCTTTGGAAGATGAAGATGAGGAGATCGCCGTCACCCAGAGCACTCCTATATCACAGTTGGAGATGGTGAACCCAGTGATAAACAAAGTATGTGGTCACACGTACGAGAGAGAAGCAATTTAAAGGATGATTGAAAACAAACTTCAGAGGGGTAAATCAGCCTCGTGTCCAAAAGTTGGCTGTGATCATTCTGACATCATAATATTGAATCTTGTTCCAGACAATGCACTAAAAAGAGCCATTGACATTCACAGCAAAAAGCAAAGTCATCACTGAGCTTCGAATCGGCCCCAATCCCAAATTTTTTTGAAATATATCTAGGTAATTTTGACGTAAAATGCAGATTACAAACACTTTGTGCAATACTGATGAAATAGCAGCAAAGTGGATGGTTTGAGTGATACATATACACATCTATTTAGACTAGAGATGGGCGAGCTCGGTTTCTCTCGCACCTATTCGGATTCCAAAACAAGGCAAAACGTCATTGTGACGTCGTCGGATCTCGCGAGTTTTGGAATCAATAAATTCCCGCCTCCAAGGCGATCTAGCGCCATTTGAGAGAGAGACAGAAAAGGGTTAGGTCACAGTAGAGCAGGCAAAGTGATAGAGTAGAAATAGGAGGGTGGGTATTTTTCTGAATTTGCACTACAAAGTGTTTGGGGTCTCATATACCCCCTTATAAAAAAATCTGTATTTGCTGAGTGCTGAAATCCTAGTATAGCACTGTATATTTCTGAATTTGCACTACAAAGTGTTTGGGATCTCATATACCTCCCTATAAAAAAGCTGTATTTGCTGAGTGCTGAAATCCTAATATAACACTGTATATTTCTGAATTCGCACTACAAAGTGTTTGGGGTCTCATATACCCCCTTATAAAAGAATCTGTATTTGCTGAGTGCTGAAATCCTAGTATAGCACTGTATATTTCTGAATTTGCACTACAAAGTGTTTGGGATCTCATATACCTCCCTATAAAAAAGCTGTATTTGCTGAGTGCTGAAATCCTAATATAACACTGTATATTTCAGAATTTACACTACAAAGTGTAGGGTCTTATTAAAATGGATTCACAGCAGTACACAGATGAGCAGGAGCAGTAAGCAGCTGCTGCCACCAGTCCTGATGGTTGTCTTCCCTGTACGTCATCTGGTAAAGCCTATGTAAAAGTACATAGTCTTTTGAAGTGAGGGAAAAAATCACACAACAAAAAACCTTTTACAGTGTTGAAGAGAAAAAGAGCTGTAAAACAGGAAAAGTTAACTGTTGATAAAAAAAAATTGCCAACATGCCATTCTACACACGCAGTGGCAAAGAAAGAATGAGGCCTTCGCCTTTCTTTATGAATGCGAGATCCAAAAATGTTACTGAGGCTTCTTCTTGTAAGGTCACTCATGAACAAGCAAGACCAAGTAATTCGGAGTCCAAAAGTGGTGCACAAATACAGTTATGTGTGAAAGCCGAGCTGGAAGAAAACAGTAAGGCATTAGAGGAAAATGTATGCCCAGAATCAATCAATTCCTGAGTAGAGTCCATCCACGAGTGGTATGTGTAATCGTGACCATTCTGATAGTGTACCCATAAAGAAGGGCCCTTTCAGCATTTCTGCTGATGTGTGCCTGAACAGCCCGAGTATAGCCAGTGATACACCAATTGAGGATGCCACTTTGGAATTGGAAGTGGATTAGGGGGATATTTGTGTAGTCGACGAGGACGGTAATGAGGATGTTGATGAGGATGAGGTTGTTTGTGTAAGTCCTGCACCAGTGGAAGCAGTTCTGGCATGTGACAAGAAGAAGGCCATTTTTATGCCTGGACATAAGACCAAAAAATGCCACTTCTTATGTGTGGAATTATTTCTACCCAAATCCTGACAACAGTTGTCTAGCCATTTGTAGCTTATGTAAAGCCACAGTCAGTCGAGGGAGGAACCTTACCCATCTTGGAACCTCATGCATGTTACACCATTTGACGTGAGTTCATGGCAAGGTGTTGGGAAAAGCTGAAAGCTATGGTAAAAAAATAAAAACAAGCAGTCCATCATCAGCTAGGACCCTTCTCTCACCTACATCCTGATGCCTGCAATCTACACCCACAACACCGTCCTCATCAATATCTTCAGTAATGATCGGAAATAGCCCTGCATCAAACTTGGTAAGGCTCGATGACTCCTGCACTATCCTTGATTCCTCTGAAGAATTCTTGAGCGTTAGTCCCACTGCTGCTGCTGTTGCTGCTGCTGGGGATGAATCTTCCTCCCATAAGCAGTCCAAGAAGAAGAACACTAGTACTTTACAACAATTAACTGTGAAACAATCTTTTGCTAGAGGAAGCAAGTATGACAGCAGTCATCCAATCACAAAGCGGATCACAGACGCCATGGCGACTATGCTAGTGTTAGATCTGCGTCCAATATAAGCGCAGCTGGTTTTTCACAGTTAATTAATGTTTTGTGTCCCCGTTACAAAATTCCATCGCGACACCATTTTTCAAGAAAAGCTATTCCTCAACTGTACCAAAACGTTCATAAAAATGTACTAATTGGGCTCAAAAATGCCATTCTACCCACTGTACACTTAACGACAGATATGTGGACAAGTGGAAGTGGCCAAACCAAAGATTATATGACTGTGACAGCCCACTGGGTTGGTCATTCACCTTCACAAGCAGGAACAGCAGCAGCATGTACACCACTACGTAACATTTCTCACAGGCAGGCTACTGTTTGTATCACCAGCTTCACTAACAGGCATACAGATGATAATTTGTTACGAAAACTAAGGGATGTCATTGATACATGGCTTATACCACTTATACCACGTTTCTGATATCGCCACCAATATTGTGTGAGCATTACAGCTGGGTGAATTTCATCACATTCACTGTTTTGCTCACACAATAAATTTGCTTGTGCAAAGCTTCTAGAAAAATAACCGTGAGGGGCAGCAGATGCTTTCGGTGGCCTGTAAAATTTCGGGACATTTCCGACATTCTGCCACAGCATGTAGGAGATTGCAACAGCTTCAAGAACAATTTAATTTGCCCTGCCACCAACTTAAGCAAGAGGTGTTAACAAGGTGGAATTCCATTCTGTACATGCTTCAGAGGATGGAGGAACAGCGCAAAGCCATACAAGCGTATTGCACAAGCCATGAAATTGGGAAAGGAGGGGGGATGTATTTCAGTCTTGCACAGTGGATAATCCTTTCTGTGCTGTGTAAGGTGCTGAAACCATTTGAAGTTGTGACAGATCCTAGGTTTAAGACCTACACCGATTCTTTGCTTCCAAATAACCGAGATCTGAACAGTTGCAAGGAGCTCTTGGTCAGCAAGTTGAACTGGGCCTTGGCTTGACAACGTCTCCTTCTTCAGTTTTTCAGGCAGCTGCTGCTCGTAAGAAATTGCACTTTCCAAAGAGAAGCAGGGATGACGCAGGTGGCAGACCACAATAGTTTCACATCTGGGGGTAAATGTATGAACCTCCGGATTCTTCAACTCCGACGCGTTCAGCGTCTTCAGCGCTTAAATTTAAAGCGGCGCTGCCTTGTAAAGGGAAGTTTCCCTTTACAAGGCAGCGCCACTTTAAATTTAAGCGCTGAAAACGCTGAACTCGCCGGAGTTGAAGAATCCGGAGGTTCATACATTTACCCCCTGGTCTGGTTTGAAAGATTTTAACAAAAAAAGTGTGACCTCGGCCATAACTCCATCCAATCCTACTATTAACATGCAAAGGATGGTGGAAGATTATTTTCAAGAGTTAATTGATATCGAAATGTCAGACAGTCCCTCCATACTGGAAGGAAAAGCAGGCCATTTGGAAACCCATGTACAAACTTGCTTTGCAATACCTAAGCTGCCCACCCTCCAGTGTGTACTCAGAAAGTGTTTTCAGCACAGCCGGGAACCTTGTTAATGATCGACGTAGGAGGTTACTTCCTAAAAATGTGGTAAAGATAATGTTCATCAAAATTAACTACATCTTCCACGAGAAAGGCCTTTACCAGCAAATACATCCAAGTACTGACACTTATCTAATGGCGGATTCCAGCGGAGATGAATTAATAGTCTGTGATGATGATTTACACACTGATGAGGATGAGGATGATGCTGAAGATGATGATGACATCATCTTGATAGTGTAGAATTCCCTTCACAGCACTGTTGGTGTAACATGCCTTTAGGCCATTGATAGCTGTTTTAGTGGGGGCCGAAACAAACAAAGCGCTTCAGCCACAAAAGTGGCAGCCCTTGTTGCTGAAGTGCTTGGTTTGTTAAAGTGTGCATGTCCTTTGTAAGATCCAACATATATGTGGTTGGGAGGGACCAAGGACAATTCCATCTCGCACCATTAATCTTTCCTGACTCGGATGTGTGTTTCTGCCATTACCCTAACAAGCCCATTTGTTAACTTGTTTAGGAAGGGCCATGTTGGACTTGTACTTCAGCCACAAAAGTGGCACTCCTTGTGGATGAACTTCTTGGCCTGATCAATTGTACATGCTACCTCTCCTAATTGTGGGTGACATTGTTATCTTGTTTATTGAGGGCCGAAATAAAATAAGCACTTCAGCCACCAAAGTAGCACTCCTTGTGGATGAACTGCTTGGCTTGATCAATGTACATGCTACCTCTCCTAAAATTGAATGGAAATCAATGGAAATTAGTGTTAGTGAGGTTAATATTAATGTAGGTACAAAATAGTAAAGAAATTATGTGATTTTATCCCAAAAAATGAAATTTAATAAAAAATAGCAAAACAAAACCAAAAGCAAAACACGCAAGGGCAGTTTTGGAAACACCAAAACCAAAACCCGAAGGAAATCCAGATTCAAAACCGAAAAAAACCCCAAAACATGAGGGTCGGTGAGCATCTCTAATTTAGACATCCATGCTTACACTATTACTGCATTCAATGGGGTTCTTTGTTAATAAAACTATTTTCTTTATACCGTTAATAAATAATTAATAATACACCACTACTCTTTGGATGTTGATTGTAGGATCAGGTGCAGTTACTGCAGATGTGTCACTAATTTTGATCAATTCTTTAACAGTAAATCAAACCAGGGGGTAAATGTATCAATATGCGGGTTCTCCAACACCCGCGTGTCCAGCCTCTTCCGCGATTAAATTTCAAGCGGCGCTGCATTGTAAAGGGTTAACTTCCGTTTACAATGCAGCACCGCTTGAAATTTAATCGCGGAAGAGGCGGAACACGCGGGTGTTGAAGAACCCGCATATTGATACATTTACCCCCAGATGTCAAAATGTTATGCTGAGTCATCTGCATCATCAATGGGTGTCTTGGCGAAAGCGAAGTTTTGCAAAGCACACAAAAATATATAGCACATTTAGGTAATATTTAAACACAGTGGTAGCTGAAAGGAAAAGTGGTGCAAGATGGATTTGTCCTTGGGACATCCCACCCACCCTTATGTTGGATCTTAAAAAGGAAATGCACACTTTAACAAACCAAGTACTTCAGTGACAAGGAGTGCCACTTTTGTGGCTGAAGTGGTTTGGTTAGTTTGTAGGCCCCCCACAAAACAAACTAAAAATGGGCTTAGCGCACCTAAGCTAAAAGTGTTGTTTATGAACTCTACTGTGGCAAGATGTTGTTGTCATCATCCTCAGTCTCATCCTCACCCTAATCAATGTGTACAACATCTTCACATATTATTAAATCATCCCCAATGGAATCCACCATTACAGAAGTCTACGTACCTTGATGAAATTGGCAGTAAAGACCTTCCTCGTGGAAATTGCAGTTCATTTTGATGAACATCAACTTTTCCACATTTTGAGGAAGTAGTCTCCTACGCCAAACGCTGACAAGGTTTCCAGCTGTGCTGAAAACACTTTCCAAGTACACACTGGAGGGTGGGCAGCTCAGGTATTGCAAAGCGAGTTGGTACATGGGTCTCCAAATTGCCTTTTTTTCCTCCCAATATGTAAAGGGACTGTCTGACATGTCTATTTCTATGCTGTCATTAAAGTAATCCTCCACCATCCTTTGGATGTTGATAATAGGATCAGGTGGCATTACGGCAGAGGTGCCACGGTTTTTAGTTAATTCTTTTAGTCCAGACCAGGGGGTAAATGTATCAAGGTGCGATTTTGCAAATGCAACGATTTTCTCAGGAGAGTTGAAACTCGCAGATGTATTAAGCTGAGATTTCATGTAAAATCGCCAGAGTTGTGTTTCTGTCAAAATCGCTATTTCCAAAATCGATGAAGATCAATCTCCTGACTGTTTGCCACTGTAGCTATTCAAGTCTCAAATGTATGAAGCCGCGATTAAGCAAACTCTCCTGAGTTTGCTTTAAAACATGCCAGATACAACACTCTGCATCCTAGCAGCATCTTCTGTAAACACACAACTGTTACACTGTTCTGCTATACTGCCAGAGGTCCGGCTGCTGTCAAAACTGTAAAAAATAGATAAAAGTAAAAAAAAAAATGCACGTGGGGTCCCCCCTCTGTTCACTATTAACCCTAGTGCTGCCAGTCTACTGCTAGTTCAGTGAAAATCAGGGAAACAATTTGCATGGGGTCCCACCGTTTTTCACTAACCCATCACTAGGCAATCCAGCTGGGCTGGATTCCATAGGGAGTGGGGTCTGCCGAAAAAAACGAGCAGGCCCCCCCTCTAGGCACAACCAGCCAAGTGCTGAAAGCACTAGGGCTTTTCCGACACCCCTGGGCAGTGGGTGTAGGGTAATAAACGGCAATAAAAGTGTAGAGAAATAAACGTATAACCACAAGCACCAGCATACCCATGGCAGCCAGGGCATGTTGGCACTTGGAAACCACAACTGCTAACATGTCCTGACACCCAGGGCTGGTTGGGTTGGCTGGGACCTGTAGTTCCACAAAAGAAAATGTTAAATAAACCACCACACCCTCATTAAAACCACAACATTTATTAAAAATAATAAACCAACAGACAAGACAGTAACCCAGCAGTAGTCTGATAGCACTAGGGTTAATAGTGAATAGAGGGGGGACCCCACGCTTTGCTTTTTTTTTTTACTTTTATCTATTGTTTACAGTTTTGACAGCTGCCGGACCTCCAGCAGTATAGCAGAACAGTGCAACAGTGCTTTGTTTAGTAATCACGCTGCTACAATCACTGGAGAGTTAGCTAAACACGGGAGTGTTTGACATCACAGCAAATCGCCAGAGATGACCAGCGATTTTGAAGATCAGGATAAAAATTGCAGCTTAATACATTTGAGAACTTTTTGACATAAATCGCGCATTATCACCCGCAATTTGCGGTGTTTTTAACACTCTGAAAATATCTGACCTTGATACATTTACCCCCTGGGGAAAATGTTGCGCTGAGTCATAACTCTTGAATCCTGGCGAAGCGAATAAATTACTTGAACTACAAGTCCGACATACTTAGCGTAATTTCTTTGTTTCATCACCACCTTCAGTTTCTCAACCTGCTTTTACAAAAGTCTAATTAAGGGAATCAATTGGCTCAAGCTAGCAATATCTGAACTCACTTCACAGGTGACTACTTTGAATGATTTTAGCACCTTGCATAACATGAAAAGTATTCGCCACTGTGCTTCAGTTAAAAACATTCCCCCTCCTTTCCCAATTTCATGGCTTGTGGAGTAAGCATTCATGGCTTTTCGTTGTTCCTCCATCCTCATAACTATATACAGCGTTGAATTACACCTTCATCATCATCATCATTTATTTATATACACCTTGTTACCATCTCTTGCTTCAGTTGGTGGCAGGGCAAATTAAATATTTCTTGTAGCTGCTGCAATATCTTACATGCTGTTGCCAAATGCCGGAAATGTCCAGATATTTTGCGGACCACAGACAGCATCTCCTGCACGTCCCTGTCATTTTTCAAAAAGCTCTGCACCACCAAGTTTATTGTGTGAGCAAAACAGGGAATGTGATGGAATTGACCCAGCTTTAAAGCTATCACAATATTGGTGGTGTTATCAGAAATTACATATCCTGAGGAGAGTCCAAGCGGGATAAACCATGTTGCAATGACATCCCTTAATTTTTCAGATTGTCAGCTGTATGCCTCTTAGTGAAGCTGGTGATACACAGAGTAGCCTGCCTCTGAATAATGTGACATACTTGAGTACATGCTACTGCTGTTCCTGCTGGTGAAGGCGAATCACGAACCCAGTGGGCTGTCACAGCCATATAATCATTATTTTGCCCAATTCCGCTTGTCCACATATCTGTGGTTAAGTGTACAGTGGGTAGAATGGCATTTTGTAGCCCAATAATTACATTTTTACGAACCTTCCTGTACAGGTGAGGAAGAGCTTTTCTAGTAAAATGGTGTTGTGATGGAATTTGTTAACGGAGACACAAGACCTCAATTAACTGTCTAAAACCAGCTCAGTTAATAGTGGATATTGGACGCAGATCTAATACTAGCATAGTCGTCATGGCGTCTGTGATCCACTTTGTGATTGGGTGACAGCTTTCATACTTGCTTCCTCTTGCAAAGGATTGTTTAACAGTTAATTGTTGTAAACTACTAGTAGTCTTCTTCTTGGCCAACTTCTGGGATGAAGATTCAACCTCAGTAGCAGCAGCAGCAGCAGTAGCAGCAGGACTAACGTTCAATAATTCTTCTGAGGCATCCTGGAGAATGGAGGAGTCATCTAGCCTTAGCAACTTGGATGCAGGACTAACTCTAATCGCTACTGAGGATATTTATGATGAAGGTGCTGTGGGTGTAGATTGCAGGTGCCGGGATCTAGCTGAGAGAAGGGGCCAAGCTGATGCTGAACTGCTTGTTGTTATTTTTTTGACATAAGTTTTAGATTTTCCCAACAGCTTGTCATGAACTCGCTTCAAATGGCGTAACATGGATGGTGTTCCTAGATAGTTAAGGTCCCGACGTCTACTGACTGTGGCTTAACAAACGCTACAAATGGCTAGACAACAGTTGTCAGGATTTGTCTGAAAAAAATACCACTCATAAGAGGTGAATTCTTTGGTCTTATGTCCAGGCATGACAATGGCCTTCTTCTTATCATGTGCAAGAATTGCTTCCACTGGTGCATGACTTACACAAACAACATCATCCTCATCATCATCCACATTAGCGCCGTCGTTAGATACATAAATATCCCCCTCTTCCTTTTGCAAATCTAAAGTGGCATCCTCAATTTGCTTATCACCGACTACACTTTGGCTGCTCATCCAAACATCTGCAGAAATGCTGAAAGGAGGCTTCTTTATGAGTACAGTATCAGAAAGGTCAGGCTTACACATAGCACTCGAGGATAGACTCTCTTCAGGGATTTGTGTAATTTCTGAATCAGAACATACAGTTTCCTCTAATGACTAACTGTTTTCTTCCAGCTCGGCTTTTACATGTAAAAGTATTTAGGCACCACTTTTTGAGTCAGATTGACAAGGTCTTGCATCGTCATAACTGACCTTACAAAAAGATGCTTCACTGACAGTTGCACAACTAGAACTCATAGAGAAAGGCAAAGGCCTGGTTCTTTCCTTGCTACTGTGTGTGTAGAATGGCATGTTCGCAATTTTATTTTTATCTGCAGTTAACTTTGCCTTGATTACAGGTGTTTTTTGCTTTACCAAAGTAAAAGGTGTTTTTTTACATTTTTGTTTCCCTGACTTATAAATACTATGTACTTTCACATAGGCTTTTGGCAGATGACATAGAGGGATTATTATCATCATGACTGGTGCCAGCAGTTGCTTGGTGCTCCTGGTCTTCTGTGTACTGCTGTGAATCCATTTTGATAACACCGTACACTTTAACTGCAAATTCAGAAGACCAAGCCTGCCAGCCCTAGTATTTGTATTTCAGCAATGACAATTAGCAATGGAGCTCTACTCTTTGTGTGTAACCTATACAACACCGTACAATTTGACTGCAAATTCAGAAGACCAAGCCTGCCAGTCCTAGCATTTGTATTTCAGCAATGACAATTAGCAATGGAGCAAAGGAGTTCTCGTCTGTAACCTATATAACACCATACAAACTGATGTGAATCCATTTTGATGACACAGTACAATACGACTGAAGACTTTTAAAAACACTGCCAACCCTATTATTTCTATTTCAGCACTGACAATGAGCAATGGCACATAGACTGTAGACTGGCAAGATCACTGGCACTTCTTCTCCTGTTTCTGTGTGAGCTATAACAACACAGTACAATGTGACTGGAGACTTTTAAGAACACTGCCAGCCCTATTATTTCTCTTTTAGAACTGAACACTGCCACATCTCCTGTTTCTGGGCAAGATATGGCACAGTAGAATGTGACTGTAGACTTTTAAAACTCTGCCAACTCTATTGTTTCTGTTTCAGCACTGAAAACTGCCACCTCTCTTGTTTCTGTGTGAGCAATAATAACACAGTACAATATGACTGTAGACTTTTAAGAACATTGCAAGCCCTTTTATTTCTCTTTCAGCACTGAACACTGCCACCTCTCCTGTTTCTGGGCAAGCTATGGCACAGTAGAATGTGACTGTAGACTTTTAAGATTATTGCCAGCCTTATTATTTCTGTTTCAGCACTGCAAACTGCCACCTCTCCTGTTTCTGTGAGAGCTATAACTCTGTAGAATGTCACTGGGACTGAAGAACACTGCCATCCCTTCTCTTTAACTTTCAGGGGGTACCTAGCGCCGTGCTGAGGTAATAATAATAGTATAATGCAAATTATTTTGTCCCTAGTGCACTACAGTCTCAACATGACCAGGCTGCCATTAAGTGTCTGGGCATGCAGGTGCATGTAGTACCATAAGCACAAACATACCCATGGCTGCAAGGCCATGCTGGGACCTGTAGTGCCCCAAATAAATATGTAAATAAAACACAGACACAAGAGTAAAGATAATTTTAATGCCATAAATACACCTCTTCACAAGCCACTTTTATCATCTTTATTGCTCACCTACGTCAAGGATTGTTCATCTATAATGCATTCCAGGATTCTATGAAAAACCAAAACCCTGGTAGACAATGCAAAATCAGCTCCTAAGAGCTCCACTACAAAGTGAGCTCAAGCATCAATATGTTAATATGGACGCTATGCTCCTTCTACCATCTTGATAGGGGTGTCCCCTGTGATCTAGTGAGGACAGGAAGTGGGGTAGTCTCCAACCGCCCACATCACTCTACACAGACAGAAATTTCTGCTCTCAGCAGTTTCTTCCAAGTGACAGTTGAACTGTAAAGACATACAGTATATGACTGTAGCTCAATGAGCTTATCAAACTGTATATATGTATTTATTATCTATTACCACAAGTTCTGAAATAAAACCAACAAATTGGTTAAGTCTAAAAGCTTCTTGGGGTTTAACATCTACCACCAACATTACTGACACCTATTACATATAACTAGAGATGGGCGGGCTCGGTTTCCTAAAAACCGAACCCACCCGAACTTTGGGGTTACGAGTACTCGGTACTCTCGCGCCTATTCAGATTCCAAAACGAGGCAAAACGTCATTGATTCCATCGTTTTGGAATCAATAAATACCCGCCTCCACGGCGATCTAGCGCCATTTGAGAGAGGGACAGAGAAGGCTTTGGTCACAGTATAGAGCAGTTAAAGTGATAGAGTAGAAATAGGAGGGTGGTAATTTTTCTAAATTTGCACTACAAAGTGTTTGGGGTCTCATATACACCCTTATAAAAGAGGTTAATTTCTGAGTGCTGAAATCCTAATATAGCAGTCATTGCACTGTATTTTTCTGAATTTGCACTAATAAGTGTACGGTATAATATACACCCAAAGAGAAGAGGTGCTTTGGTTATTTTTATTAATCTAAAAGTCCTTGCAGGCTTTTTTCTGAATTTGCACTACAAAGTGTAGGGTCTAATAAACGAGTGCTCAATTGCTAAGATTCATTGATGAAGAGGAAGACAAGCAGGCTTGTCTGTAGAATTTGCAGGCAAATTCTACTGCGTTATATAGATAACACCCAAAGAGAAGAGCCCCATTGCTCCATTGCTAATTGTAATTGCTGAAATGGAAATTATAGGCCTGCCTGGCTTGGTCTAAATCTGCAGTTACATTTTATTGTGCCATAGCTCTTACAGAAACAGGAGGGGTTGCATTGTTCTTGTTACTCTCCAGTTTCAGTCATGAATCATCATTGTGTACATCTTTCTCAAACAATAGTAATTCATCCCCGCTGGAATCCACCATCATAGAATACATACATCATACATCATACTGTACTGTGCTGTCTCCCATTGTATTGTGATTTTGTTTGTCTCTGTACGGCGCTGCGGATGCCTTGTAGCGCCTTATAAATAAATATTAATAATAATAATAATAATAGAAGTATGTGTACTTTGATGTAATTGTCGATAATGGCCTTCCTCATGGAACTTGTAGTTTATTTTATGGCAGAGCTGTCACGATTTTTGGCCAATTCTTTTAGAGCAGAGCAAATATCAAAATGTTGTGCTGACTCATCCACATCACCACTGGGTGTCTTGGGAAAGCTAAGTTTTTTCCGAGAAGCAGTTGCCAGAGAAACTGAAGGAGTAGACGTCATTACAAGATGTTAATAGCTCTTAGATCCTGGCGAAGCAAATTAAGTACTTAATCAACATTTACAATATAGTTAACAGATTTACTTTTTATTTTATTTCATCCGTAAAATTTCTCTAGCTGCTTCTCAAAAAGTATAATTAGGGAAATCACTTGACTCAAGCTAACCATGTCTGCACTCTCTTCACAGGTTGCTGGACTAAAGTATATTCCCCTCAAATGCTAGTCTTCTTGCAGCTGCTGCATTCTCCTACATGCTGTTGCAGAATCCCGAAAATGACCCTAACTTTTTCGGGACTCAAACAGCATCTCCTGCATGTCAATGTCATTTTTTAAAAGTTCTGTAACACCAAGTTGATTGTATGAGCAAAACAAGAAATGTCATGGAATCCTCCCCCCCCCCCCCTCCCCCCGCTGCAATGCTCTAACAATATTGGTGTTGTTATTAGAAATCACATATCCTCTGGAGAGTCCAAGCAGGATTAGCTATGTTGCAATGACATCCCTTACTTTTTGTAACAGATTGTCAGCTGTATGCCTCTTAGTGAAGCCACTGATACACAGAGTAGCCTACTTTGTGAAATTGTGACGTACTTGGGTACATGCTGCTGCAATCTCCTACATGCTGTTGGAGAATGGCGGTAAAGTCCAGAAATTTTTCCAGCCACAGACAGCATCTCCTGCATGTTCCTGTCATCATCCTTATCAGCAGCAGCTAATTATATAGCGCCAGTAATTGTGCTGCGCTGTACAGAGCAAATGCGAACTAAGCAGAAATCATTATAAGTTATGTTAGTTAGGTAGATAGTTATAAGATATAGTTATAAGTTATGTTAGCTTACATCAGTCCCTACCCCATTTAACTTTGCCTTGATTACAGGTGTTTTTTAATTTACCAAGGAAAATTGTGTTTTTTTACATTTTGGTTTCCCTCACTTTAAAAACACTATGCACCTCAGTCTTTAACATATGCTTTAGCAGATGACGTACAGGCATTTCTATCATCAGGACTGGTGCCAGCAACTGCTTGGTGCTCCTGGTCTGTTCTCGACTGATGTGAATCCATATAGATGGCACAGTACAATGTCGGTACACTTTAAAGAACACTGCCAGGCCTATTAATAATGCTATGGCACAATACAATGTGAGTGGAGAATTTGAAAAATAAATTCAAGGCCTATTACTTCTGTTGAAACACTGAACACTGTATTTGGAGGTGAGCTATGGCACAGTCTTTTGCGCCAAAGTATATGAAAATCATATTGTGACCAGTGAGGTGCTAAAATTGACTGGAAATGACTGGAAATTAGTGTTATTGAGGTTAATAATAATGTAGGTACAAAATAATAGCTAAATTATGTGATTTTCGCCCAACAAGTGGCATTTTGTAAAAAAAAAAGCAAAACAAAACCAAAAATAAAAAGACGCAGGGGCGGTTTTGGCAAAACCAAAGCCATAACCAAAACCCGAAGGTAATCCAGATCCAAAACCAAAGCCAAACCATGGGGGTCAGTGAGCATCTCTACATATAACAGCACAAGACTTAACAAAATACGGCATACAAGACCAATTAACACCAATTAACAATTGCTTACACGCCAGAAAAAATTGGTGTGAGTGAGCATGCAAATCGCACAATTGTTGAAAAAGTACGGACTTGGCTAAGTGATGCAGGCTTAACTTAAAGTTTTTGGGCAGAAGCAGTGTCCACTGCAGTTTACCTAAAAAACTGTTTATCCACAGTAGCTGTAAAAGGCGGAACGCCATTGGAGGCGTGGTCTGGGAAAAAGTCAAGTATCAGTCATCTCTATGACTTTGTCTGTAAAGTGTATGCGCATATTCCCAAAGAAAACAGGCGAAAGTTAGATCCAAAGTCAGTAGAATGTATCATGCTTGTGTAGAGCCTGCATGAGAACAGAACAGGCCACCTTCCGTCTGCTTCTGAGTCACCCCAGCCGCTCTCCTATCCCAGCAGATCAGCAACTGAACCTCTGTCAGATCACTTCCCTCTAAGGAAGAAACAGAAACTAAGGCTGTGCCTACCAAAAAAATACTGAACCCACTAAACCCCGTCTGCCAACACCTCGGTTTTCTCTTGCCAAGGGCGCGGGTCTATGAGTATTTGGGACCAGGAACAGTCCCGCCCCAAATACTCCACTCACCTCTCGGGCCTAACCGTAAGTGGAACACCGCCCTAATCTGGAACCACCAGGGATTCTGACGGAACTCAGACTGGGACACCCAAATAGAACCACGGGACTCACTGCTGGAATTCAAAAGAGCTGTGCTGCACTGCCAGTGAGGTACCCAATCACTGCCTCAGGAATTCCTTTGTAAACCCCAGGGACCTACGGGACGGGAAGACTACTGTGTGTCCTAACCCTCACTGCGTGTGTGCTCTATCTACCCCTTGTCCCCACAGACACAGAGTATCACAGGATCACAGTCAGGAAACAAGTGCCTACCTTTAATGGGGGCCTGACAACTTGCACCTGTAAATAAACACACACAGCACAACAAATATAATGCACAATACTGTCTTTTACCACACAGGCACAATAACACTTTGCTGCTGTATCTGGGAGACTGGCAATGGGATACACTTACCTCTGCTACCTAACCAGTCAGTCTGTATAGCAGTCACAGGAGCCTTCTGCTCAACTGTTGCCTAGCACTATCACCTAGATTTACTTACACAACTCTGGAACCTGCGCCCTATTCTAGCTCAGGGCTCTCACGCCCATTCTACTTAGGACCTGCTGCCTTTTCACACTATGGACTCTATGCCCAGCTACTACAGGGCCTTGTGCCCTTTGCTACCTAGGGCCTTGTGCCCTGACTATGGGCCCTAAGCCTGTCTAACTAGGGCCTTGTGTCCTTATGCTTCCCTACCTATGGGCTTAATGCCCAATTGACTAGGGCCCTGTGCCCTCTATCAGTGGCCACGAGCCTAGTGCCTGACAGTGTCCCCGGGCTTTGTGCCCGACCTAAGAGTAGAGTATACTTACCTGCTCTGCGCATTAAACTCTACTTGTCTCTTAACTCCTTCTCCGGGTTTTACAGACCCTCCAGCTGGCAGGCGCCTCTTCTCCGGTTCTGCGCGTCTGTTTTCTGGAGGGGGCCCTTTTAGCCCTTACAAGGGCTCTCCGCCGGCGTCTCCGGCACTTTCTTCTGGTGGCAGGGTAGCTCCTTGCCCTGACAAGGGCACCCTGCCACCTCCGCCTGCGTTTTCTTCCTTCAGGACTCCGGACGTCCCATAACGTCCTTCCTCTCTAGTTCCGCCGATGAACTAATCTCAAGATAGTGGTGCCCGGTGGCTTAAATAACAGCCGGCACGTCGTCATCAGTCAGTGCCGCTGCGAGCACTGATTGGCTCTCCGAGGCGCCAATAATTTAAACGGCCAGAGGTGAGCAAGGATTAGCTCACTCATCCGGCCACCGATTGGCCAGCATGTGGAGGTGTGCCCTGATTGGCTCACCTGCCCACTGCTGGCAGAACCTGTGGGGAAAGAAGCATACTTACCAGCGTTGGAACGCAGGGATGGTAAGTAGATGTTCTTCTCTTCATGGGCGCTGCAGCGGGACACTCATTCACACTTGGATAATGTCAAGAAAGCAAAGGATATAGACTGTGGGACATTACAAACAAATGACTCATAAAGTCAAGATATGTAGTGTTTCATGAAAATATACCATCTAGCAAAAATGGTGGAAAATCAACAACTGCAACAAAAATATGTAACACTGGATGTACAGGCAATGTGAGACTATGTGAGACATAACAGAGGTATTCCCCCTAGAATAAATTGCGATAAATTCTCCAATAAGCCTTTTGTGAACCACAGAATATCTAGGAAACAAAATATGGTAAGTTTGACGTGAAACCAGTGAGTATTCCTATAGACAAAAGTTTAAAAATGCCCCAAAAAAATGTCACCAACAAGCGGCGAGAAGTTGAAGGAGATGAAACAGGTCCCCTACAAAACCACTGTTGGAAGCTTGATGTATGCTAGTGTTGGAACTCACTCTGATATAACTCATGCAATAAGCTGTATGTGAAGATACATGGTTCCCAATTCCCTCAGACACGGTATTAGAAAAAAAAATAGAAGGATGATTTATTTTGCAGAACAGGATTAAATACAGCACGGCCCCTTAACGATAGCAGGTCCAACAAGTGAGGAAATCATTTCAAATAAATCCAGTGGGATAGGAACAGCACGGTCCCTTTAACAATAGCAGGTCCAACAAGTGAGGAAATCAGATCAGATAAATCCAGTGAGATAGGTTCCACAGCACATCTCTGGCAGAGCATCACCTCTTGCCCAAAGTCAGTCACATATATGTCCAGCTCCCAGTGTATCCTCTTTTATCACCTCATAATCCCACTGCCTGCTCAGGGGAGTTGCAAAAGGTCTCCATTGGTGGGCTTCTCACACTATTCAGCCCCCTCCCTTACCTCCCCAGGTGTCTTCCCTCAGGTGACCCCTGCTGGGTCTGGCTCCTGGCTGTCTGTAGAGCTCACTAGTGGATAGTAGGGAGCAAACAGAAAGAACAATGGTAGCTTAATTCACTCAACTCAAGTGTTCCCTGTGGAGGTGGAATTTAACCGCTGAAGTACTTTTCCAAAGGCATGTTATAGTTCCATCACTGATACTTCCTAATAACAACATGGCTAAAAAGTGCAGTTCAGGTATGGATTAGATTAAGGGGTTGTAACACTAGTTCCATGCACCATGCCCATTGCTTTACACTGTGTAAGTCAGTTTGCCATCATTCATGGGAGACTATACTGGATTGCAATTAAAGATACCTGAAAGGCACAAGCCATTTTTAAAGTTGAAATTTACAATATCTAAAAAATCAGCTTTAGAGACTTTCTGTAATGCCGATTGGGGATCAGATAAAGATGACCGTTGTTTATACACATGATATCTATTTGTACTAGCAGGTGCAGTCATCAGCTGGGCAAGTAGAAAGCAACCCACTGTTGCCGTATCTACCACCGAGGCGGAATACATGGCATTAACAGAAATTGCAAAGTAAGCTTTATGGCTGAAAGAAACTTCATTCGAGATAGGTTCCTTTGCCAAGATTAGACTATGAACATCAGTGTAAGTTACGTGACAAGCAAAGATAATACTGCTGACATGATAACAAAAGGACTGGCATCACACTTGTTAAACATATTCTTGTTGAGATGTGGACTGGAATGTATAATTAATTAATGTTGATATGTCTCACTTGTTAATATGTTTTTTGTTTGACTAAATCATTTTCTTTTTACAGGAAAGACACTTTATCACAAGATGTGTTTGGTAAAGTATATATGTTTTTTCTTGTAACAGGAGACATCCTGTGATCTAGTGAAGACAGGAAATGGGGAAGCCTCCAGCAATCCTCATGCAAATATGGAAGTTTGGCACTCAGCAGGTTTTTCCAAGTGACAGTTGAACTGTACAGACGATATAACTGAAACTGCATAAGCTTGTCATACTGCCTGTCTGCTACAGTCAGTATCAACTGTGAGCAACTGTATATATGTATATATCATCTTTTACAACAAGTTCTGAAATAAAACCAATAAATTGGTTAAGTCTTAAAACTTCTTGTGGTTTAACATCTACCACCAACTCCACTGTCACCTATTACATATAACAGCACAAGTGCCCTGATAATAGGTTTCTGCCAATACAAAGCACCTATTAATAACAGGCTGGCAATACAACTGCACAGCATACTCAAACGTACATATGTTCATGAAGTACATGACTGACCAAACATTTAGCACTTACAGGTGCAGTAGTATACCATGCCAGCTTTTACGGAATGTAAAAGTCGCTGCAACCAAATTCGTCTAGCAACGTATCTGTCACGAGCCATGGCGGCTCCATGCAAAGGTGTGACTCGCTTCCTCCATTGCCCCCACATCCCGGCCATCGCCATGACGACTGGGACGTCACTTCCCCATTTTCCCGGCCGTTGCCAAGGAAACGGTTGGGACGCTCTCTGCGCCGCATCCCGGCATCTAGGGCAGACGGGCGTGCGAGCAATCTAAAGTAGCTTATAGCCCAGCTGGGCTGATTATTCTCCTGCTTGGCAGGACATTTTCCATTGGCCCATATCAGTATACAAGGCAAGCCCTCCCTGCCGGTTATAGTCCCTGCTCCTGCATACTTTTCCTGCTGTGCTACTGTGTTGCTATATATATATATATATATATATATATATATATATATATATATTCTCCTTTCGGTTGCGACTTTTGCCTGGATTCTGACTTTGATTGCCTGTGACCTCGACCCTCTGCTTGGATAAGACGCTGCTGATTTTCTTGTGACCCTGTACCCTTTTGCCTGGACTTGAACTCTGCCGTACTGCCTGTGACCTTTCAGACCTCTGCTTGGACCTGACTCTGCTGTTCGCCAGCCACCATATACCCCTTGTCGGGATCTTCACTCCACCTCTGTGTGAAGATCTGCGCTACGTTCCCAGGTATCAGCTCCTACTACTAGAGTACAAGACCTGGGGGCATCAGAGTACTTGTGAGCGCATCTAGCTCTATGGAAAAAGCGGTTCTTATAGGCGAAGACCACTGAAGCGGTTCTAGGAGTTGATGCCTGAGGCGTGAGCCGTAACATTATAACTGGCCAAGAAGAAAAATACACTAGGAGTGAGTGAGTTGTCTGATATTTCGGTCCTATGGAACCAAGTCCGGCTCAAGTATTGGCAGGACAAATCCAGACCCTGTCTCAAATGGTCCAGGAGTTGTCCCAGCGGCAGGCTGCCCAAGAACAGGCATCAAGAGCCTCGCAAGCCGCTCAGACTTCAGTAGTGGAACCAAAAATACATTTACCAAACCGCTTTTCAGGAGACCGCAGACTCTTCCGTAACTTCCATGAAAGCTGCAAACTTTATTTCAAATTGAGGCCACTCTCGTCTGGATCACCACAGCAAATATTGGGGATAATTATCTCCCTCCTACAAGGGAATCCTCAATCTTGGGCATTCAGCCTAGATACCAACAGCCCTCAGTTGCATTCCGTGGACGCCTTTTTTGAAGCTCTTGGTTTGATTTATGACGACCCGGACCGAGTGGCTTCTGCTGAAGTACAGCTGCGATCTTTAACGATGTTCCGCTGAAGAGTATTGCTCCAACTTCAGACGATGGTCCTCGGACTGTGAATGGAATGACCCAACTCTTCATAGTCAGTTCCGGTTGGGTCTCTCCGAACAAATTAAGGACTCCCTTGTCCAGCATCCTACTGCGGGATCTCTCGAGGAGCTCATGCAGTTAGCTATTCGGATTGACAGAAGACACAGAGAAAGGAAAGCTGAGAAGGAAAATTCTTCATCCTATTCTTCTGTACTTCCTCAAACTGAAATTGATCAAATTGAACCTATGCAACTGGGAGCATATTGGCTATCGTCTGAGGAACGTATCTGGAGGTGTACCTTGGGTCTCTGCTTATATTGTGGAGAGAAGGGTTATCTGCTTCGTACCTGCCCCGTCAAACCGGGAAAAGACCAGGCCAAGTGAACACGGAGGGAGTACACTTAGGCCTACAAGCCATCTCTCAAAAAAATTCCCTACAAATACCTGCCCAACTCGCATATGGTTGACAAGTGATTTCTGTTTCTGCATTCGTGGACAGTGGAGCTGCCGGATACTTTTTAGATTTAACCTTTGCTCAGTCCTTGGGTTTCTCAGCCATTCCTCTAGACTCTATAATCGCTGTAGGCGGGCTGGATGGAAATCGCCTGAACCACGGTGAAATTCATCATCGCTGTCCTCCTCTGCAGCTGAAGATTGACGCTCTTCATTCCGAAATTATCTCACTATACTTGATTCAGTGTCCCTCAGTACCGCTGATCTTGGGTCATCCCTGGCTAGACCTTCATAATCCTTATATCAACTGGACTAGGGGTGAGATAGCTCAATGGGATCCTAAATGCTTATCTTCTTGTTTGACTTTGCCAATTAGGATCACTCATACTGGTCCCGAGCAACTGCCTTTTCCTTGCTGTGAGTTCCATGATGTTTTCTCAAAAACAAAGAAGCAATTACTCTTCCTCTCCACCGGGAGTATGATTGTGCTATTGACATGATCCCTGGTTTGAGATTGCCCAAGGGAAGATTGTATGCATTATCTATTCCAGTAACCCAAGCCATGGAGTCATATGTAGAAGAAAACCTACGGAAAGGCTTTATTAGGCCCTCCAAGTCACCTGCTGGAGCAGGCTTCTTCTTTGTGGCCAAAAAGGATGGCAGATTGAGGCCTTGTATTGATTACAGGGGGTTAAATAAAATAACCATCAAAAACACTTATCCCTTGCCACTTATCTCAGTCATCTTCGACCAACTTAAAGGAGCAAAAATCTACTCTAAAATAGATCTGCGCAGAGCATATAATCTGATACGAATCAGGAGTGGTGACGAATGGAAAACGGCCTTTAATACTCAAACGGGCCACTATGTATACCTCGTTATGCCCTTTGGCCTCAGTAACACTCCAGCTGTCTTCCAAGGTTTAATTAATGATGTCCTTCGTAAACTCTTGGGCTCCTTCGTAGTGGTCTATGACCATACTGATTTACTCCCGCTCATTAAAACAGCATCGTGAACATATTCGATAAGTACTTCAGAAACTCCGTCATCATCATCTATACGCCAAATTAGAAAAATGTGAATTCGAAATCTCCAAAGTCACTTTTCTGGCATATGTTATTTCCCCTGAAGGCTTCGCTATGGATCCGACGAAAGTACAGGCTATCCTTGACTGGGTGCAACCCTCGAATCTAAAGGCCATCCAAAGGTTCCTGGGATTTGCTAATTATTACAGGAAATGTGTTATTTTTTTTCTATTCTTGTTGCTCCCATCACAGCTCTGACTCGCAAGGGAGCTGATCTCAAAATCTGGCCATCTGCCGCAGTATCTTCTTTCGAAGCCTTGAAATGAGCTTTTGTGTCTGCCCCTGTCCTGAGACATCCTAACCCAGACTTTCCATTTATTGTCGAAGTCGATGCTGCAGAGGTAGGTGTAGGAGCCGTGGTTTTCTCAAAGAAACCTTGAGACCATCGCCTTCATCCTTGTGCGTACTTATCTTGAAGATTTTCTTCGGGTTAAAAAACGAGGGGGGCTCAGAGGGGTTAAAAAATGAGGGGGGCACAGAGGGGTTAAAAAACGGGGGGGGCACAGAGGGGTTAAAAAGAAAGAGGGACAAGCAGCATGGCACAAGGGATTAAAGAAAGGAGGAACAAGCAACATGGCACAGGGGGTTAAAGAAAAGATGGACAAGCAGCATGGCACAGGGGGTTAAAGAAAGGAGGGACAATCAGTATGGCACAGGGGGTTAAAGAAAAGAGGGACAAGCAGCATGGCATAGGGGGTTAAAGAAAAGAGGGACAAGCAGCATGGCATAGGGGGATAAAGAAAAGAGGGACAATCAGTATGACACAGGGGGTTAAAGAAAGGAGGGACAATCAGTATGGCGCAGGGGGTTAAAGAAAAGAGGGACAAGCAGCATGGCACAGGGGGTTAAAGAAAAGAGGGAAAAGCAGCATGGCACAGGGGTTAAAAAAAAGGAGGGACAAGCAGCATGGCACAGGGGGTTAAAGAAAAGAGGGACAAGCAGCATGGCACAGGGGGTTAAAGAAAGGAGGGACAAGCAGCATGGTACAGGGGGTTAAAGAAAAGAGGGACAAGCAGCACGGCACAGGGGGTTAAAGAAAAGAGGGACAAGCAGCATGGCACAGGGGATTAAAGAAAGGAGGAACAAGCAGCATGGCACAGGGTGTTAAAGAAAAGAGGGACAAGCAGCATGGCACAGGGGGTTAAAGAAAGGAGGGACAAGCATCATGGCACAGGGGGTTAAAGAAAAGAGGGACAAGCAGCATGGCACAGGGGGTTAAAGAAAAGAGGGACAAGCAGCATGGCACAGGGGGATAAAGAAAGGAGGGACAAAGGCAGCATGGCACAGGGGGTTAAAAAAAAGAGGGACAAGCAGCATGGCACAGGGGGATGATGAAAGGAGGGGGCAAAGGCAGCTTGGCACAGGGGGATGAAGAAAGGGGCAAAGGCAGCATGGAGGGCGCAGTGTGATCATAAGGGAGCATAGCATGGTGATGATAAAGGGGCACAGTAATGTGTGTGTGATGGCACGGAGCTTTTGGCAATGTAGTGTGTGTGAGGTAGATGGTGGCTAATTAATGGCTGCTATTTTGTTTGCGGGGTAATGGGAATACTATTTTAATGTTGGAGCTGGAGGAAGGCCTAATTATTAATCATGGATGCTATTGATTTAACGGTGGAGCTGGCTGTAATTTTCTAAATGTAGCCATTTTTTTCCAAATAGGTTCTCCAACATTCCAGGATCCAGACAAGCCGCAACTAAAGAAACCAGCAGCCACATGTGGTAAAAGTGAGAAGAACAGGTAGGACAGAGCAGCATAGTGTGTGAAATGTTGTGATTCTAGTAGGGACAATGCCAATGTTTTGTGAGTGTTTGGTGAGCCCAGTGGTCGCAGGCCAAGACTGAACTCTTTCTGTACACCTGGGGGCGTGAGCCGTAATAGTATTTTGAGGTCCGTCCCTTGGGGAATTCAGGAATGTGCAAAGCCAAAATATGTGCTTTTAATACCAAGAGCAGGTTGCACTCAGTATGCATGTCTTGATGAATCAGGCCCGTAATGTATATGAAAGTTATGTAAATCGATGAACTCTGACGTTTTGAGTTGACATGAACTGCTATGTGAGACCGCTGCTTGTGCCACTGAACAGAGGCCTCCACCATTCCCCCTCTGTAGACCAATGATATATGAGATCAAACTCTCTGAAGCTTCAAATCTGTTGTTTGATTGAAATGTAACAGCCATGGATTGCTCAAGGGGTTCAGTCATTTTCCAGAGAGTGGGAGAGGAACTGCATCTAGGCTGTGCTATAGAAAGTGGCTGAACTTGAGGTTAAAGCTTTAAAATTTATAAAGGTCCAGAAATAGAAATGCGATGGAGGGAGTTAAGGCAGAAAGTAGAAATGGTGGAAACAAGGGAAAAAGCATAGGAGATAAGATTAGAGTGTGGACAATGAGTAAAATGGTGATGGGAAGGTTGACCTCTGAAGGAATGGGTCAATTAAAACATAAGGTGAAAATGGTAAATAAGGGTGAATGAGAGACTGAAAGAAGAGGCATAAAGAGAGGTCTTAGGGGAGGCAAAGTAAATGGAGATTTCACCAGGCCCAGGACTACAATTAGGCAGCTTTAGTCAGCTGCTTAGGGTGCTGGGGTTTTGGAGGTGTCACCCACCCCATAAGCAATGTTCGCACAAGTATAAAATAAAATTAAAAACATTTTAAGTGCCAAGTTCCACACTAGTGTCATTTTACCGCTGCATTTCATCTGGAAAGTGTTCTTCTTATGAATCTTGCCTTCGGCTTACTGAGCAGCCACAGCAAGAGCAGATAAGCTGATAAGCTTTCTCTGCGCAAAAAAGCTTTCTGATAATAGAAAATCTATCAGCGAAACGAGTGTTGGCGTTTTTGTTGTGTATGCTAATTACTATTTCATACTGACAAAATAGAGAGTAATTGGAGAAGGAGAAATATTTTAATATCCCTTGCTAAATGTGAAATGGAATGGATTTACAATCTAAGGCCATTGTCCCCAGAAGGACTCAATCAGGATTCTGAATTGAAATGGTTCCTGAGAGATGATTAGCCTTCCTTCTCTAAGGTTACTTCAGGGCTTGTATGTAGCGTAATAATATCTATGCGCACCATTTGTGAAGCTAGGTAGGTTGAGCTTCGGTTTAGGTGTGGATGGGAGACCATTAGGGACCATCTCATGTATATATATATTTTTATTATTATATTATTTAGGAATATTCTTTGAATGCTATTTATTATGTATAAGAGGAATTGTATATTTATATTTCTATATTACTATTTGTTTGTAGATATTTTAATTTGTATTGAATGGGCTTATATAAGCCAATATATTTTTGCATATACTGCACATATGTGGGCTAATTGAGCTCAGAGTATTTAAGACTGTTATGTTGTAAGACTCCACCTGTCCACCTTGAGAAAGGCTCCAAGTGAGCCAAAACGCGTCAGGGAGAGGGAATTGATTTTGGCTGTATCCTTTGTTTATCTGCACATTGGAGCCGAGACCACTTTCCTGCTGTATCCCGGGTATGAGCAGAGATTGTCTTTGAGAAGGCGCTTTTCCATCTGACTTCTGGTACGGGCTCTATATGTTACAGCTATGTGAGATATCAGTCATTACATCGTCTGTTCTATGACTTAATAAAAAGTGTTTATGTTTTATTTTAAAACGGAATTACTTTGTGGATTTCTTTTTTCTATCTATATTTCATATGATCCTGAACATCTATTTGTCCTGCCTCTCGAGATCTTTTGAAGATTTTACTGGAGCTCTACTTATATGGCAGTTTTAAGCCGTGATTACAATAGAGACGGTAAGATACACTGTTATGAAGAGATCCGCGGTTACACTGCCATTCGGAGGATCTGACTAAGGATTCTTATACACAGGATTTCAGAGTTTATATTGAGCCTTGACGGTATGAGGTAAATCCACATGAGGAGGTCTGAGTTTCAATTGTATCTCGGGAACAGAATGATATTTAAAGAAGAACTATGTTTGGAGATCACTTTGTTTGACATTTATGGAAGTAATACTGCCAGGTGTTGCTCTATATTTCATGTACATTTGATTGCTGCAGTCAACTTGTTCGAGGATACTTACCGTTGCATATGACATGATTAAGGATTATCTTCTTGCTTATTTATGCTGATTCTGTTATATGTAGTTTATTTTTTAGAATACCTATTTTTTAGAGAATTTTATTTACTCATCTACCGCAATAGAGGGAACAGATTATCTGCTATTCCAATTTCATTGGTTCACTATAGATATGTTTTACCTATTATTGTTTCCATTTGGATTGGAGCTTGTCAGCATATCTTTTATTTATTATTACTTTTGATTGCAGATTATTCGTGTGACCTTTTCTGATTTTGCTACGAGCTGCCTCCCTGATTTTACTGTTAGCTGCACCTGTATGACATAGTGTTTATTTGTTTATCCTATATTAGTTTTCCACCTGCTTAGCTCTTTTATAGCGGGCTCTGACGCCCCTGCGACCGCAGCAGATGTAGCGGCACCAATACAGAATGGATGTGTGCCAAACTGAGCACAATCCAGATCCACAGCCATCACCGTGCGTTTAAACACCACAGAAAATTGGTACCTGGTGAGAGGGGAACCATCACTATGCACCAACCAAGGGAGAGCCCCACTCGGTCTAAGAGAGGCAAATTGACTGATTATCACAATAGGGCATACAGAGCAACCAACCCTTAGGACCATTGTAATCCAGCGCCCCTGCCCCAACTGGTCAGATTTAGTATTTATCACCTTACAACACACCGAGCCGCTAGATATTGCCACATGTTGCACTAGCATGCCTGACAGGGGGGAAGCCCGCGAGGAAGCCACTAGCTTGCTCACCCGCAGAGCGCCAAAATAAAACATCACAAAGGCCACGCGAAACAAAGCAACCTCATAGCTGTCCGAGCAACACCTGGGATCGCGACCAGCATGCTGCCTAACAAAGAGTTACTAATAGGCCTTCTCTGGTCTGGAGGAACCAGTCGCTCTCTCGCCAAACCCCTGAGGGCCTTAGAAATCAAGAAACTTTTTGTATAGTCTGTATCACCTTTCATTCTGGCAAAAAATGATATACCCGCCAATGCTCCTACAATAGACTTGCCTGATTGATAACCTGCCCAGACAAACGCAAGCATGCACTTGTCCCCACCTTCCTTACCGCCAAGGCCTTAGCTTCGGAAAGTGCACCACTCCGTCAAGGCAGCTCGATTTGGCAAGCCCCTCTATGTTGGCTTGACAATTTGCCATAAGTAAGAGGGACAGGGTAAACCCTTTAGGGATGCCCCAGGAGCCAACACCCTAAACCTCTCCAACTGCCCCCTGGACAACGCATCCACCAACTCATTCTCCACTCCAGGCCCATACCGAGCTTGAAAGCATATGTCGCAGGCCAGACAGTGCCAAACCAACCTACGCAGCAGTGTAATCACTGGAGGAGAAGTGGCCCTTTGCCTATTGATCACCTGCACTACCCCAAGGTTGTCACAACAGAAGACTACTTGTTTCCCCACCAACCTGCCTGACCACAGCTCCACTGCCACAAAAACGGGGAAAATCTCAAGTAGTGTCAGATTAGCCGTCCAGCTGGACACCACCCACTCCTCGGGCAACGGAGCAGCACACCACTCCTCTGCAAAATATGCCCCAAAACCTACCGACTCAGACGTGTCTGTAAAGAGCTCCAGCTCTGGCTGGACACCGGAGGGCCAGGCCACAACCGCACTCCATTAAACTGCTGAAGGAACAGGTCCCACACCTCCAAATCCTCCCGGATTTCCTCCGAGAGTGAGATTAGACCATGCGGGCGCCTGTTCCCAGCCGTTGCCCTCTCAAGCTTCCTACAAAACACCTGCCCTATGGGAATCACCCGGCAGACAAAATTGAACCGTCCCAAGCACCTGAGCCTGCCACTCCTGACCTCCCCTATCGCTCCCCGCAGCTTATCCACTTTGTCAAGCGGTAAACAACAGAGGCCCCGGACAGTATCTATCTCAATCCCCAGGTACGATAGCCGTGTGGTGGGCCATACAGTTTCCTCCTCAGCAACCGGCACACCCAGAGAATGGAAAAGAGCCTTCACCGCAAACAGCATATCTTTGCAAGTTTTGTTTCCCCCGGGCCTTTCACCAAGAAATCATCCAAATAGTGAGTGACTCCTTGGTGGCCCGTGCCTGCGCAGATACACCAGTATAAGAAAGAACTGAAGCATTTAAAGAATGCATAGGACACTGCGCATCCCATAGGTAGGCATCTATCTACATAATATCCCTCCTCCAGCTTGAAACCCATAAAAGGAAAAGAATCCAGATGAAGAGGCAACAAATGAAAAGCCGACTCAATATTGACTTTCCCCAGCAATGCCCCTCCACCGAATCCCCGTACCATGTCCAGGGCAGACTCAAAGGACTGGTAGGTGACCGTACAAAATTTCTCTGGGATCGCATCGTTCACCGAAGAACCATAGGGAAATGAGATGTGCTGAATGAGTCAAAGTTTCCCGGCCACCTTCATAGGAACCACCCCTACCTGGGACACCACCAAGTTCCAATACGGCGGGTTCCGAAAAGGTCCACTCATGCGCCCCAGCATCACCTCTTTCTGGACTATTGTTAACAACACTTATGGGAACAAACTGGCTGATTTCAAATCCCCCCCCCTTACCCGACTGAACCAATCCCTCGATAGGCATTCGAAACCCCTCACTAAAACCTTCCGTCAAAAACTCTGCCTCATACCTGCATGGATAGCGACTCAGCCATCGGCTTAGGCTAACCAAATTAATCGGCGATCCGGCCTTCCCCAGCGCCAGTGCCGGGCTGGCTACTTGCGCCACCTCTTCTATCGGCTTGTCACATGCCTTTGCTGGGTACCCTCCCCCACACTTAATGCATGCGTGAGCAAATCTACACCCTTGTCCGTGAGGGCAACTTGCCCGGTTGAACAGGTAGCAGTGGCCCTTGCTAAGAAAGGGTGTGTTACTCCTCATTCGCCCTGGCTTCTGCCACTATGTTGGGGCCGCAGCCCTTGCCCCCCAACCATCCTGGGACACTTTCAGCCATGTTTCTACATCCTTATACCCTAGCATCAGGCTGGTGTGCCAGTCGTATTTCTCCCTAAACAACTCATCATAGGCCAGCCACACCCCACGGCGGGAGGACATGTACATCTCGTGTACCATAAGCAGATATTTCAACATGTCCATCCATTCTCGTGTCTCTAAATAACAGGCAGCAAACAGATATGCGCCAGAGAGCCAGGTCTTATAAGACTTGTAACTGGCTTCACCCCCACCTCCCCGGGCCATCGCTACTGCCACCACTTTCTTGCCCTGCTTGGACACTTCAAACATATCGACAAACCACCCCCTGACGATCTTACTCCAAACTGACTTCCTGACCCCCTGAAATATGCCTGTGCTGGCGCAGCACACCATTTCATTCCCTGTGAGCCTTGAACCCCCGACATTATCATATCTGCCCACTGTAGCGCGCTCGGACTGGCGAGGAACAAAATGTTTACGCAAGCACTTCACTAACCGCTGAGGACTACCATGTGGTTACGAATATGACATGCTAGAACTGTTGCTACCTGACCACAAACATTGTTCATCATACACATCATATACACTCATCTCACCTTGCCCCATGGAGCCGCCTTCGGAGCCTCCCCATCTACCTGGCATCTTCCATCTCTGCCCCAGCCGCGTCCAGACGCTCCCAAGCCACTGGCCTGGAAATTTGACCATCACCGGAAATCCTGCCATCTGCTGGGAGAGACATACTACTACACGAAGCCTGAGATACAGAAGCCAGAGACTGTCGATCCTGACTGGCTGCCCCCAGCAAGTCGCGCGACACACTACTAACCCTAACAACCTGCATGTCCGGACGTGGACTACCGTGCGCCGACCTACTCCTGGCTCGCACTGTGGGAGCCTGCAAGAGCCCGACCCCCGGAAACCGATCCTCGTTCAGTGCTGCCTAACTCTACCATGCTCGCTGCCCCCTCCCCTAGAAGCCCCCCTGCTGGGCTGAGCCTGCCTCTCCTCGGAAGGTCTGATCCTCCATGAGCGATGAACCCCATGGGAACTAGCGCTGCTGACATGACCAGGAGAGGGGGAGGGAACATCCCTCTGGGACTACCGCTGGAATGAGGAATCCCCATGCGCACTGCCCGCCGTGCTCACCCGCCCCCCCCCGGCTACCCCCCCATCCGCGCTGGACGTGACCCAGGGGTTGAAATGACTAAGCCTGTGGACAGGACCAACGTTCCCCGTGGGCGGCCACCGCTCGGGGAGTTGTCATGTTGACGTCCGTCACTTCCGGTTCGCTGGCGACCATGGCGGCCGCTGAAATACCCCTCTGCCGCAGCTTGCAACGGAGGGAACGACTAGCGCCCGCTAACTCTAGTGGCGTGGGAGTGCTGTAACAGCTATAGGAGCCGGGAGTGCACAGGAACCGCATGGATTCCGACGGGACATCCATGCTAACAGTGAGTAGAAAAACGGGGAAATGGAAAGGGAAAAAGGATGGAAAAGGAAGGGGAACAAGGAGAGGATAGATAGGGGAACACAGGCGGAGGGAAAAAGGGGGAGAGGGGGAGGGGGTAAGCAAAGGGAGAAAGAGAAAACAAAATAGAGGGGAAGCAGGAAAACAATAAATTAATATATACAATCAATAGATGGATCCAGGGATGAAATAGAAAAGAACACACCAGAAATAAAATAAAAGGAAAACACTAGAATATGCAAAAGGAGGACAGCAAGAATGCAAGGAGAGAGATACTTATCCGTTCAACGTCCAGCTGCACAAGGGACTGATTCTTCTCCGCCCATTTCTGATATAACCTCCGTAACCTCTTTCCATGACTCATATGGGCGTCCTTCCACAGACCAAAAATATTAACCCCCAGAGTACCAATACAGTCCAATACAGCCTCACCTTTTACTATCCCTCGTGCTTAGATACAGCCCTCAGTTCCTATAAAATCGGGAACGTTTCTCAAATTGAACTCGAATATGTGCGAACTGGCTCACACAAATGCAGACTGGCTTAAAAACTGTTAAACAGGCTCAGACTGGCTTGAATATCTATGAACCTGTTCTACTTTATAAAAAATTTTTATGGTTGCAAAAATTTTAGAAATTCTGATGAAGTATCAAATTTTAGAACCGATTCACCAAGGTGGTTTGAGATCACTTACATAATCCTTAATATAAGAAAAATAGTTTTTCTATTATTTTTTCTGCATAAGTCTATAGGAAGTAAGGCATAAAATAAAGAAAATAAAGATATATTTTTAAATAGATTATTATCCTGATCAATATCAGTAATCAGTGTGATAATTCTTAATTCCCCCTTTAATCAATTGCCTTCTTTATATCCCCCTAATCAGAATTGTACTTTTAAAGAGTGTGTGACCAGCAGGGCTGGATTAACCCGAGGGCTTTCTGAGCTAAAGACCAGGGGTCTCAGGCAGCTGGGGGACCCAAGAAACAATTTTAATATAGGGATCTAATTTTTTTTATTTTTAATTTATGCACGCAGGCATCATCTTCATTGGGTCGGGGACAGCCCCGACTGTTGCATTAGGGAGGCTTGCAGGCAGCTAACAACAAAGCTGATGCTGTTAGCTGTCTGCTGTCACTGTAATTGCGGACGCTGTGCGCAGTACTTTTCCTAGAGAGGAAGTCTCGTGAGAGTGAGACTATGACTCATAGTCTCACTCTCACAAGACCTCCTCACTAAGGAGATTACTGCACACAGTGCCTGCACTTACAATGACTGATTTGATTTGAGCAGCTTCCACTTTTGTATTTGTCTGAGAGGCATGTTGGTGTCAGTAGCTGAGGGGGAGTGCTGACATTGGATTGCTATTTGGAGGCTTCTGGGGTACCTCTTTGGTAAGTTAGCTCTCAATTTAAAAACACATATGTATGGCCCAAATATAGGGACTCTCATTGTTTAGAGTAGGACCATCCTATATGCAAAAGCGCCTTGGCGTGGCAGGATGGCTTAAACATACATTTGCAAATGTGTGCAACAAAGACTTTTGCATTTTTATCTACAGTAGAAATGGCAGATCTGTTGCTGGCTATAGCAGTGTGCTGGGGGAAAAATGTTGTGTGTATGTTCCTTGCAGGATAACCCCACCCTTTCAGCACCTGTTATGGCCTATAAATTGATTTGAGCAGCTTCCACTTTTGTATTTGTCTGAGAGGCATGTTGGTGTCAGTAGCTGAGGGGGAGTGCTGACATTGGATTGCTATTTGGAGGCTTCTGGGGTACCTCTTTGGTAAGTTAGCTCTCAATTTAAAAACACATATGTATGGCCCAAATATAGGGACTCTCATTGTTTAGAGTAGGACCATCCTATATGCAAAAGCGCCTTGGCGTGGCAGGATGGCTTAAACATACATTTGCAAATGTGTGCAACAAAGACTTTTGCATTTTTATCTACAGTAGAAATGGCAGATCTGTTGCTGGCTATAGCAGTGTGCTGGGGGAAAAAATGTTGTGTGTATGTTCCTTGCAGGTTAACCCCACCCTTTCAGCACCTGTTATGGCCTATAAATTGATTTGAGCAGCTTCCACTTTTGTATTTGTCTGAGAGGCATGTTGGTGTCAGTAGCTGAGGGGGAGTGCTGACATTGGATTGCTATTTGGAGGCTTCTGGGGTACCTCTTTGGTAAGTTAGCTCTCAATTTAAAAACACATATGTATGGCCCAAATATAGGGACTCTCATTGTTTAGAGTAGGACCATCCTATATGCAAAAGCGCCTTGGCGTGGCAGGATGGCTTAAACATACATTTGCAAATGTGTGCAACAAAGACTTTTGCATTTTTATCTACAGTAGAAATGGCAGATCTGTTGCTGGCTATAGCAGTGTGCTGGGGGAAAAAATGTTGTGTGTATGTTCCTTGCAGGATAACCCCACCCTTTCAGCACCTGTTATGGCCTATAAATTGATTTGAGCAGCTTCCACTTTTGTATTTGTCTGAGAGGCATGTTGGTGTCAGTAGCTGAGGGGGAGTGCTGACATTGGATTGCTATTTGGAGGCTTCTGGGGTACCTCTTTGGTAAGTTAGCTCTCAATTTAAAAACACATATGTATGGCCCAAATATAGGGACTCTCATTGTTTAGAGTAGGACCATCCTATATGCAAAAGCGCCTTGGCGTGGCAGGATGGCTTAAACATACATTTGCAAATGTGTGCAACAAAGACTTTTGCATTTTTATCTACAGTAGAAATGGCAGATCTGTTGCTGGCTATAGCAGTGTGCTGGGGGAAAAAATGTTGTGTGTATGTTCCTTGCAGGATAACCCCACCCTTTCAGCACCTGTTATGGCCTATAAATTGATTTGAGCAGCTTCCACTTTTGTATTTGTCTGAAAGGCATGTTGGTGTCAGTAGCTGAGGGGGAGTGCTGACATTGGATTGCTATTTGGAGACTTCTGGGGTACCTCTTTGGTAAGTTAGCTCTCAATTTAAAAACACATATGTATGGCCCAAATATAGGGACTCTCATTGTTTAGAGTAGGACCATCCTATATGCAAAAGCGCCTTGGCGTGGCAGGATGGCTTAAACATACATTTGCAAATGTGTGCAACAAAGACTTTTGCATTTTTATCTACAGTAGAAATGGCAGATCTGTTGCTGGCTATAGCAGTGTGCTGGGGGAAAAAATGTTGTGTGTATGTTCCTTGCAGGATAACCCCACCCTTTCAGCACCTGTTATGGCCTATAAATTGATTTGAGCAGCTTCCACTTTTGTATTTGTCTGAGAGGCATGTTGGTGTCAGTAGCTGAGGGGGAGTGCTGACATTGGATTGCTATTTGGAGGCTTCTGGGGTACCTCTTTGGTAAGTTAGCTCTCAATTTAAAAACACATATGTATGACCCAAATATAGGGACTCTCATTGTTTAGAGTAGGACCATCCTATATGCAAAAGCGCCTTGGCGTGGCAGGATGGCTTAAACATACATTTGCAAATGTGTGCAACAAAGACTTTTGCATTTTTATCTACAGTAGAAATGGCAGATCTGTTGCTGGCTATAGCAGTGTGCTGGGGGGAAAAAATGTTGTGTGTATGTTCCTTGCAGGATAACCCCACCCTTTCAGCACCTGTTATGGCCTATAAATTGATTTGAGCAGCTTCCACTTTTGTAAATGACTGAAGAATGCCTGCTGCAGTGAAGAGAGGACGGTGAGGAGGACCAGTAGACCACAAGTAATTAAGAGGTAAGTGCTCAGGGGGTAGAGGGGGAGCAGAATAGAGCAAATACATTATGACTAGGTGGGGGGAGATCATCATGAGTGATGGGGTCATGAATAGCAAAAAGGAAGAAATATAAGAGAAAAAATACATAGTTTAATATATTCATATTGATTATGACATCACCAGTGGGGGGAATCATGACTTTGCCTGGGGACAGAAAAAATGGGGGCCTCACAGTACCCCCAGCCCAGTGACCTACAGTGTCTTAATCTGGCCCTGGTGACTTTCATTTCACATTTTGGCAGAATGGTGGCCCTCTAGTTTGCATTGTGGCCTCACAGCACTGGGGTCACGGGTTTGATTCCGGTTAGGGACCTATGTTTGTAGAGTTTGTATGTTCTTCATGTGTTTGCATAGGTTTCCTCCCACACTCCAAAAAAGCTCTAGAGTGTGTTTGTTCACTGGGACTGGGGCTGATGTGAATGATTAAAATATTCTATGTAAAGTGTTATGGAATATGTAGGTCCCATATGAATAATAGTAGGAACAGTGATTAAAGTGGGGGTGTAAATGGTGCTGACTACACCACTTTTTTCTCTTCCAAAATTGAAGACATCAGACTTAACATCCCCTCCTCCAACCCCTCTCCCGCTGCCCTCATTGCTCCACCCCCTCTAACAAACAACTCTTGGCGCTCCTTCTGCCCCACATCAGGCAAAGAATTTCACTCCCTTATTCTTTCCTCTCCACCCTCCACTTGTCCTCTTGATCCCATCCCCTCTAACCTCCTTCGCTCTCTCTCTCCCACTGCCTGCTCCTACCTGGCACACCTCTTCAACCTATCACTCTCCTCTGGTGTAGAACCCTCCTCATTTAAACACACTCTTATCTCTCCTATCCTCAAAAAAACCAATCTTGACCCCTCCTCCGTCGCCATCTATCGCCCCATCTTACTTCTCCCCTATGCCTACAAACTACTTGAGCAGTTAGTGTGCTGTCGTCTCACCAGATACCTCTCGGACAATTCCCTCCTTGACCCTCTCCAATCTGGCTACCGCTCCCTCCACTCGACTGAAACTGCCCTGGCCAAGGTCACCAATGACCTCCTATCAGCTAAATCCAGGGGTCACTTCTCCCTACTTATCCTCCTTGACCTCTCTGCGGCCTTTGACACCGTGGATCACACCCTCCTTCTGCAAACTCTTCTCTCTCTCTGCCTCTCAGGTTCCGTCCACGCCTGGTTCTGCTCTTACCTCGCCAACTGCACCTTCTCTGTCTCCACGTCTGGCTCTTCCTCTGCCCCCTCCCCCCTCTAAGTAGGAGTCCCCCAGAGCTCTTTTCTCGACCCCCTTCTTTTTTCGCTCTACACTTCCTCCCTTGGTGCGCTCATATCCTCCTTTGGTCTTCAGTATCACCTTTATGCTGACATTTAACTCTACATCTCTTCTCCTGATCTCTCTTCCACCCTCCTCTCTCGTATATCTGACTGCCTCGCTGCCATCTCCTCCTGGATGTCCTCACGCTTTCTCAAAATTAACATCTCTAAGACTGATTGTCTTTCCTCCTTCCAGACTCCCCTCCCACCACAACCTCTCTATCGTCGTTAATAACACAACCATCTCCTCTGTCACCCAACTCCGTTGCCTGGGTGTCACCCTTGACTCCTCTCTCTCTTTTGCCCCCCAGGTTCAATCCCTTGCACAAGCCTGTCGCTTCCAACTGCGTAACATCGCCCGCAGCTGACCCTTCCTCTCACAAGACGCCACCAAAACCATCATCCACGCACTCATCATCTCCCGTCTGGACTACTGCAACCTTCTCCTCACTGGTCTCTCCCTCTCCCATCTTGCCCCCCTCCGATCTGTACTTAATGTGGTTGCTAGACTCAGCTTTCTCTCACGCCGCTCCTCCTCTGCCTATCCTCTCTACCATACCTTACACTGGCTCCCTTTCCCCTACAGAATCCTCTTTAAACTCCTTACTACCACTTACAAAGCTCTCTCCCAGTCTACTGCCCCCTACATCTCTAACCTCCTCACCATTCACACTCCTGCCCGTTCCCTGCGCTCGGCAAATGACCGTCGCCTCTCCTCCACTCTAATTACCTCTTCCCACTCCAGAATCCAAGACTTCTCCCGAGCTGGCCCCCCTACACTGGAATGACCTCCCTCACTCCCTCCGTCTCGCTGCCAATCTGTGCTCTTTCAAACGGGCACTCAAAACTCACCTGGTTCTGAAAGTCTTCCAACCATCCACTTAACCCCTCATCTACTCTGTTTGTTCTCCCCTCTCTCCCCTGGTCCCTTTTAATCCCTCGCATCACTGCCTCCCTTTCATGCCTGTTTTGTCCACCTCCCCTTAGGATGTAAGCTCACATGAGCAGGGCCCCTCTCCCCTCCTGTCTCCATACCTACTCTTCTGCTTCGCCTTAACTCCATATGTCTGCCGGGAGTTTCTGAAGCATTGGTACTTTGTATTTATTGTTCTGTAATGTTTCACCCTGTATGGTCTACTGTTTGTACTATGTAAGGTGCTGCAGAGACCTTGTGACGCCTAACAAATAAATGATAATAATGAAAATAATGCCATTCCACCACTTCTCCTACTGCTTTGATTGTAAAACTATCAAATTCCACTCACATTTTCCATACCATCACTTCTAAAGTTTTACTTCGACCACTGAGTAGGAACCTATTTTACCATAATTTACTAAACATTTTTTTAGTGTAATCCTATTGTTTATTGTATTTTTTAAGTATTGCTTCACTGATGTTATTGAAGTTCCAATATCCTAGCTTTTTGTGTTCACGCTGCATTATATCTTTATGCTTTTCATGGGGTTTTTATGAGGCTTTTGTACAACTGGATGGAAATGCATGAAAACTTTCTATACCTTTTATTTTATGTCACAATTCACATATTTAAGTATAAGTATCTTTTTTCAATTTACACTGAAATCATAAGTGTAAATTGCATCCAGAAATTTTTACAGGATTCCAAGTCACAAATTGTACAAACACACCTCTTTATCTGTCTTATAGGTTGGTGTGCATGATACACTTAAGTCAGTCACAGCAGCCCTGTAATGCAGATAAACAAAAATATAAATTAATATAAGGAAAAAAGTGCTTCTCCTCCCCAAACAGCACTAGGGTTGGTTAAGCTGTTTTGGATGTGGTGCACACCTTTTTTTTTTTAAATGTAATTTTTTTTACTTCTTTTTTTTTCTTTACAGCAAGGTCTGTTGCACCAGGAAAAAGCACCTACAAAAGATACGTCTTCTAGAGATCTATCTGCGGCTGCTTTCAACTCAGCATAGCATGTAAAGAACGTGAACATGCCTTTACATTGCTAGACTCGCCCACTACCTTCCCTGTTCCAACTCTCTAAGGGCAGAGAGGTGCAATGGGGAGATCCATCTCAGTCGGATTGCAAACTGAGATGAATCCTTGGCTACAAGTGCTTTTTGCGCTGATCAGTTGGACTTGTGTCCAACTCTACATCGGGCCCTTGGTGTTCATGATGAATCCCTATATGGTAATCATACTTTCTCTGTAACAAAATGTCAGTTAAGACAGTTTTCTCCCACCAGATAAAAATCCCAGTTTGCACAAATACTACTAAACGATTGGAGCACAAATTTTCACAGGGCGACTGGTAATGTGAAGATATCTTTAATGGGAGCAACTGGCAACTGAGTACAACTGAGTAACTGGGTCAGAGTTTTGGACCATACCAATCTCTGGCTTTTTGCTTCATTTTATTATATATGTTTCTGTATGCGTTTACAACACTTGCATATATCATTTTTATTTTTTCTTGATAAATGCCTTGACAGTTGACAAGAAACATCAACATAGTAAAGGTTATTATAATAATAATAATAATAATAATAATAATAACAATAATAATAACAACACATTAAAGGCATGGTCATTTTTATCTACATGCATCATGTTTGCTATACATTCTTCTTTTCAGTGAGCTGAATACACTATGGGGTAACTGTATCAATTGGTGGTTGCCATTAGTTTTAAAAATGGCGTTTTTATTACAGGCAAAGCAACAACAAATGTATAATTAAACTGTCTAAACCAAAAAGCAAACAAAACGAAGTTTAAATTGGGTTCTCTTTTCTATGGGTTATGATCAGAGACTAATAAGTGATCAAATAATGCTACACTTCTCATTATAAATAATCCTGATCAAACTCCAGATGTATTTCATAGCAAAACAAAGAAGAGAATAGAATATAAAAAGAACTGAATATAAAATGTCATTAGAGACCTTTGCTGGGTTTTTCCGTAACAACTTCAAACTGGAATAAAATCTCAGATATGGACAACACCAAACACCTTGATTAACGAAGCAGTTTAGTTAAAACATTTGTTCTCTTGTAATATGTGCTATTATAAATACTTTTTCACATCATGTAGCAGCTTAGTTTTGTGCTTCATTTTAAGATCCTTGTGTCTGATTGAAATCTGACAGGTATTAATCAGGAGCTGTGATGAATTAAAGATGAGGCGGTGCTGATGCCCCTCCAGTGAGGAATAAAAAAATCCAAGATTAATCTTTGAAAAGCCTGTCATAATGTTAATGGATGGGCCTCCCTCCTTCTTAAATCTTACAGTCTGCACTGTGCCAGCTATGCCTGGGAGGGGTATGAGATTAACCCTTTACAGGTCTGGTTGTTACAGAGATTACATGTAGGTTATAAGAGTAATGGGATTCACTGTAAGCTAAAATAAATGGGAAAAGCAAACCTTAGGTAACATACAGAAACAGCCAGTGTAAAAAAACTAAAAATATATATATTCTTCCATATTAATTTAATTCCTTTGCAGTGTACAAGGCAGTGGTAGTGAACATGTTAAAATAGCATAAGTTGCTCTCTCAGCTTTGACCAGTGCCAAGCCTAAGACAGTTGTAGGAGATTTCGCATTACTAAGTCTCTTGTGATTACCTTCCTTAGATTGTAATCCTCTAAACCCTTTAAATGACACCAGCTCAATTAGACTATAGTAGTAAATTGTCAACGAAAATGACGATTATGGTGGGAGATAGGTGCAAAATAGCACCATCCAAGAAATGCATTAAGGTTGCAAAAAAAAATCTTTAAATTGAAGATTTTTGTGTGAACAGATGGCTGCAATAGAAATGAGAGGAGTGAATTAAAACTGACGTTTCCATGAGCTTCATTAAAGGGAAGGAAAGTGTTTAACTCCTTGGTAATGTGTATTTTTATTTGCAAAAGACTACTCTGATTCAGCTGCGATATTTAGTGTGGTTTTGGTACAGAAAGAGTCACTTAAATAAAGTCATGTTGCTGTCTAATCTGAGATACAGCCCACAGGTCTATACCAGGGGAAACTCCTCTCTTACAAACACCATCTGTATTGTGATCATTAGCTGCAGCAATGGGAGGTGTTTCTGAGTAACTGACATTTGTCTGGGGCTTCCTGTGAAGAAGTGATCCATTTACAGAAACTACTGTGAGGCATTTCTGAAAGTTATTCTTTTAGTCACAGCATATGTTAGTAAAATCATATTTTTTAAGTTGTAGTAATTGTCTTTAAGCTCTTGGAAGTGTTAAAATACATTGTTTTAGCCAAACACTCTCCCTAGCCATAATCGTTGTTCTCTGTAATAGTGTGAAAACTGTCAGCTTATAAACAGCTGTACAGCACTAATCTCAGGAACATGGCCAATGTGAAACCTAACCTTTGAATTATTCATATTGCTGACTAGTCAAATGCATACTAGCCAACTTTCTATAATTGGCTTCTGGGAGCCTGCCGGGGTAGGTGGGCGTGATGGGGGGCGGGACTCCAAAATTTGCGTCATTTTGGACTCGCCCCTGTGACGTAATGATGCAAACGCGTCATTTTACAGCAGGGGGTGGGGCCAAACGACGAGATTCCTGGTGAATCGTGGCGTTTTGGACCCAATTCTACCCACTTCACTAGGAAGTGGGCAGATCCGGGAGATTGCGACACTCTCCCGGACTGGCCATCTGGCACTTCTGGCAAATGCCAGAAGGGCCGATGGCTGGATGGGCCGGCCTGACTGTTCTTGGCTTCCTGGTGGCTGGTTCCTCCTCAGGAACCAGCCACCTCTGTTGCGCGCTGCTCTGTTCCCTCTCCTCTTATGCAGCTTCCAAATGTATTTTTCCTGAATGGAGGAGGGGATCGCAGAGGGAGAGGTCGCGGGGGTGCCGCGATTTTCACGGGGGTGCCGCGATTCTCGCAGTGGGGGGGGGGGGGGGCCTGTGTGGCTCGCAAGTAGAAGTTTGTGTAATTAGGTGTGAGTGGTGGTCTAGTGTATGTGCCACACTGAAACAATGAAACATAAGTAGTCCAATAGCTATCCAAGAGGATAGGCTTGCTAAGTATGTCAATCTAACTGATTAATACATTGGGCCACTTTAAACAGCTCCGTTCTTTCCTCTTGCCAATTTTAATGTATCTCACATAGGTAAAATCACTTATGTTCAGTCTATGGGATAATTGACACTTGAAGCCTTGCTGTTACGCTAATACCTACTACTGTATAGTGTAACTGATACCGTCCGTTAAAAGAAAACTTCAATGTGGTGAGAATTTTACTAAAGTGCCGTGATTCTCGCGCGGGGGGGCAGGGGGGTGCTGCGAGAGGGGGGGCCAGGGGGGTGCCGCAAGAGGGGGGGTCACGAATGTGAGAGAGCTAGGGGGTGCAGGGAGAGGGGTGAGAGAGCCAGGGGGGAAGGGGGTGCTGGGAGAGGGGTGAGAGAGCCAGGGGGGAAGGAGGAGCAGGGAGCGGGTAAGAGAGCCAGGGGGAAGGGGGTGCAGGAAGCGGGTGAGAGAGCCAGAGGGGAAGGGGGAGCAGGAAGAGGTGTGAGAGAGTCAGGGGAAAAGGGGTTGCAGGGAGAGGGGTGAGAAAGCCAGGGGAGAAAGTGGTGCAGGGGGTTAAGTGAGAGGGACAAAGGAGAAGATGGTGCAGGGGCATAGGTAAAGGAAAGTGAAAAGGGAAAGACATCATAAAACATAGGTAGTAATGAAGAATGGGAATGCACCGAGGGGACAAGTGTTAAAAAAATACAAAATCAAGCCTTCATACTCCATTCATTTATATTTTCCAAACCCCCACTTCTAAATTTCTACTTCGACCACTGCCCTCTGTTCCTACTCCCGACTGCCTGTATGAGCTGACAGCTGCAGATCCCTCATCGCTCAGTGCGCCCAGTAGGAGAACAGAACACAGAATGCCATAATCAGGTAAGTTCATATATTTTCTCGTCTGCAATGTGTTTTTAACCATCCTTTCTTCAACTGGGGGCACTACTGTGTATCCAATGACGTTTAAAACACTATGTATTGCTCATTATTGCGCTGTAATGTTTCTTGCTGTAATCTGTACAGCGATTTTTAATTAAAAAACCCTGCTTGTCATAAATTTTATCTGTGATTATGTCAATATATCTATTTTTATTTGCATTGTAAATGGTGTATTAAGCTGCTCCTGGGACTCACACTCTCAGTATCTGATATGCTGTACCAATTTTTATTTGTGAATGAGTTTTTGTCTGGGCACTACTAATGATTTGGGGGCACTACTATGGCATAATGTTATTTGGGGTCACTATTGTGGCATAATATGATTTGGAGGCACTGTTGTGACATAATATGATTTGTGGCCAGTACTGTATGGTATATGTTTTGGGGGCACTACTATGCCATAATATGATTTGTGGGCACTTCTGCATGACCAAATATGAATTGAGGGTAATACTATGTGGCATAATATGACCTTGGGGCACTACGATGTGGCATAATATGAACTGGGCACACTACGGTGTGGCATCATATGAACTTCTGCCAAAGGCAAGTCTTTCATTGTTGAATATGATGGGAGCCCAAAGAAGTTGCTGTATCGGGGCCCAAAATTCCCCTTGTCAGCCCTGCCTGTGAGTCAAGGGGGTAGACGTCTCCAGGTTAATAATCTAAATGGTTCCTATCTAATCAAACTGATGGTTCACATCCAATTATTTCTCACCCACCTCCTCTATCCCCCTTAATTTATATACTGTGTTATTTAAAATGAATAGAAAAGATGCATATCCAATTACTGTAGTAAAACAAAAATATTTTTCTCTGACATTCTGCTGTAGATGGAAATACTTTTAATGCGGCCGTGTGGGTTCAACTGATCATTCAATAGTTATGTTTTTTTTAGATATATGTTAGTTTTATTTCATGTGGAATGATTCATGAAAATTCTGCCATTACTATTTAATTGAGGGAAAAGGGTACCTGTTACCTATATGTGTGTGTAAGTACTCTGTTCGTTGTTGCTATTTTGTGGGAGATTTGAAAAAAGTAAAATATTGTTTCCTACAGTGGCGTCTGTATAATTGGTGGTATTGCTGTAGTATGGGGTGGCGTGCTGGTGGCAATGTTGTAGTGTGTTTGGTGCTTAGTATTGCTAATTAGTAGGAGAGGGTATTGCTATAATGTGGGGGGTGACGCTGGACGCTGTAATGTGGGGGGTGATGCCAGTTGCTGTAATGTGGGGGGTGATGCCGGTTGCTGTAATGTGGGGGGTGATGCTGGACGCTGTGATGTGGGGGGTGATGTAGGACGCAGTAATGTGGGGGGTGATGCTGGTTGCTGTAATGTGGGGGTGATTGATGTAGTATGAGTGTGTGTGGGGGGTTATTTATTGCTGTAATTTGGGTACTAATAATGTATTGTCATGGTATTTATTGATGTAATTGGGGTGCTAATAATGTAATGCTGAGGGTCATTAGGAGAAATAAATACCCCCCCCCCCACACACACACTCATACTACATCATGTTGTACTGCGCCAGCATCAGTGTGCAACAATATAGTGCATGGAGCCCACAACACGTGGGCCTGTGTGCTTTAAATGCCAGGGCTGATTTTTAGTCCGTGAGAGTTGGCAAGTATGGTCAAATGGTTAGGTGTGTTTTACTGTGAACAGGAAATAACTTTTGTGATAATTTGATCGATTTTTGTGTATGTGCTCAAAAAACTTGCCCTTCAACTTTTACATGTTTCTGGATTTAGAACAATTCATCACCTCATTCCAGCTATATTGGGCCTGGAACTAAAGAAAGCTGTTCATGAACTCCTTAATTTAACAATGGCTGTGCTGCTACCTTAACATTACATTTATAAACATTAATTTGCAATGTGAAAACTGCAGATATGATGTATATGAAATAAATACATAAGTATACAGCATTTAAATCTTACAGTTCAATTACATAATCCCCTCAGGTCATACTTGCCATTTTCAATGCTTTTGCTTTCAAATTGCAATAATGTAACTTTTATATTCATGTGTTCTCAGAATCTCTAACATGAACCATTCAATCTGATATAAAATGTGATAAACTTCCCTCTTAAATTGTTATTGAATTCATTGATGAAAAGGGTGTTTTTAAAACATCAATTAGTTTATTCAGCACTACACAAGCTTAATAAATGTGTTAGTTCTAAGTGGGAAATTAGGACACAATTATAACTGAGGGATGGAAGTAAGCCCAAGGGAAATTAAAAGCTGAGGTTTGTGTTCATAACATTTTGGACATCAATAAAGGGTTAAGACACAATGGAAGGTTTTGGGGTATGCCCAGTGTGGCTGTCTTTGCGTGGAGGCTTAAGGAGCAAGCTATAAAATTTCGGGGAGGAGTGAATTTGGCCTTTAGGATCCAGGATAAGCTGCCCACCCTCCCATCTCTGTTTGCTGGCTCCAGTGTTGGAATTTATTACGTCCTGCCTGTGGTGGGGAGGTGCTCCCCTTTTTTGTTCGGACCCAGTGGAATGTGGAGCTGCATGGTGACATCGTTCTCTGGATGTGGTGATGGCTCTATGACTGGTGCAGCATTTGATTTTGCAGGAGAACACTGTGCAGTCATCAAGCAAGGTTGGAGGGGCGCACATTAATTGTATTAAGGTATTGGGAACCTGTTTCCTTTTGAAGAGTTAGCTTAGGTTTCAGTGCAAGAACCGCCATTGGGAATAGGCTTGTAGGTTGCATTACCTTAGTCCAGAAGGGTTTTCAGGTTTTGGAATAATTGTCCTTATCTAAAGATAAATGATAAAGGTGCGCTCAGGTAAAAGTGGTGTAAAAGTTATTGATGTCCAGAGGATAAATTGGACATCCAGATTGGCTCTTGGTCTTTGTTTATCTGCTTAAAGTGTTCTCCCTCACCATACGTTCTGTTTATTTGGTTAAATAAACTCCTCTTTATTTGCCACAAATTACATGTTGTGTCCATTATTTATATTACAGTATTAAGGATACGGGTAAGGTGGTAATATTTATGACATCAACTTCTAAGCATTTTAAAATCTGTATGAGTACGATGCGTGATACTGTACTCCTTTAAGCCTTTTCCACTCTATTCACGCTCTATATGTGCTCTCATTGGAATCTTCAGAACAGAATCAGGAACACAATGAAGATTTTTTATGAATAAGAAAAAAAATGTACACTGGAAAAGATTCTCAGGAGACTATTCCGCAAAGTGGGAGCACACCTCTGTTTGCAAACTTTTGCTCTTCCACAAAGACACCTTCTTACTCCCTAAAACTATGCTCCTTAGGTGAAGTCAAGGCACACAAAGGACCGAAGCTGCTTTTGTACTGCGTAGAGTACATTTTACACTTTGTAAATTAACTCCTCTTTTGTTACAGTTGCCTTGCAAGTAAGTCTATGTACTCAGTGCCGTAACTAGACATTTTAGTGCCCTGGGTGAGACAGGGCACCGGCGCATCCCATCTAAGTGGCAGTGACAATCGTCGAGTGGGCGTGGACAACCTACTGTGGGGGCGTGGCTAGCGCTTTACAAGTTTTAGACCGCACTGAAACCCCCTCCCTCCCCATTCTTGATGGTCTGGCTTTGTAAGGATCTTTAGGTAATAAACTTCCATAGAATCAAAGTACTTTAAATGCAGCTATCACATGCTAGCTGTTTAAAAAATTAATTGGCTATTGAAATTAAAATCACTGAAACAAATTGAAACATAATTGTAACGGTACCATTTGTATCACACCGTCCCTTCATCACACCGTGCCCTCCATCACAGTTTCTCCTTTATCACACCGTGCCTATGGAGCCATCTTTATCACATTGTGTCCCCTTATCACCATCACACTAAATGAATAAAATATATATATATATATATATATATATGCACACACACATGCAATATAAAGTGACTCCTAGTGTCCACCATACCATATAGAGAGCATTCCTGTGACCTCCATACTATACAGAGAGCATTCCTATGACCACCATACTATACAGAGAGCATTCCTGTGACCGCCATACAATACAGAGAGCATTCCTGTGACCGCCATACAATAGAGAGCATTCCTGTGACCGCCATACAATACAGAGAGCATTCCTATGACCGCCATACTATACAGAGAGCATTCCTATGACCGCCATACCATACAGAGAGCATTCCTATGACCACCATACTATACAGAGAGCATTCCTATGACCGCCATACCATACAGAGAGCATTCCTATGACCGCCATACTATACAGAGAGCATTCCTATGACCACCATACTATACAGAGAGCATTCTTGTGACTGTAATACAGATACCATCCCCCCTCCCCTCCCTCCATAATAGCAGCTTACATCCCCTCCCCTCCCTCCATAATAGCAGCTCACATGCCCCCATCCCCTCCCTCCATAATATCAGCTTACATCCCCCCTCCCCTCCCTCCATAATAGCAGCTCACATGCCCCCCCTCCATAATAGCAGCTCACATGCCCCCCCTCCATAATAGCAGCTCACATGCCCCCCCTCCTCTTCCACCATAATAGCAGCTCACATGCCCCCACTCCCTCTATAATAGCAGCTCACATGCCCCCACTCCCTCTATAATAACAGCTCACATGCCCCCACTCCCTCTATAATTGCAGCTCACATGCGCCCACTCCCTCCATAATAGCAGCTTACATGCCCCACTCCCTCCATAATAGCAGCTTACATCCCCCCTCCCCTATCTCCACAATAGCAGCTCACATGCCCCCCCTCCCTCCATAATAGCAACACACATCCCCCTTCCCCTGTTTTGAAGCTTACCTTTCTTGTCTTTCATTCTCTCTAGCCGTCGCTGCCTGGCTCCTCTCTACTTCTCTGCTCCTCTGCTGCCTAGCAACGTCATGACATCAGACGCTGAGGGGCAGAGAGCAGAGTTAAAAAGGGGGTGGAGCCGGGTGCCGGCCGCCATTTTGGATGCGCCGGGAGGCCGGCAGTCTGTTTATGAGTTCTGTTATTTTTTTTATTTTTTTTCAGTCTCTTCACAGAGGCAGATGTGGGCGGCCACTGCGCCCCCTTGGGACTGTGCCCTGGGCAGCGGCACCGCCCTCACTGAGTTAAAAAGGGGGTGGAGCCGGGTGCCGGCCGCCATTTTGGATGCGCCGGGAGGCCGGCAGTCTGTTTATGAGTTCTGTTATTTTTTTATTTTTTTTCAGTCTCTTCACAGAGGCAGATGGGGGCGGCCACTGCGCCCCCTTGGGACTGTGCCCTGAGCAGCGGCACCGCCCGCACCTGCCTTGTTACAGCTCTGCATGTTCTAAATGTTCCTCCATATGAAAGAATTTCTCCAGGTGACAATGTTGTTTTCTCACTTCTCACTTTCAAACATATGATTCTTATAGAACCTTATTATGATCTTATGTATGCTCGCAAAGTCCCCATTTTGGAAAAGATGTAGTTGTAAATTAAAATAAATAGCTAAAATTGATCTTGATTTGTCATATTTTGTCATGGTTCAAGTTTTTTTTATCATAAGTTTTCCAAACATCTCAGCAAACGTTTTTTCATTTTGTGTCCACTACATTCCTAAACATCTGAAAAGGGATTTCCACATTGGAGTCACCACAAAAACCTAGTCATGTCATTGCAATTTGAGACTTCGTCCAAGCAGAAGTGGCCATTTTGGAGCCCGAGTGAGAGCCTACCCAGCTCTATAGCTCTGCGATAATAGATCACTAATTATAGGGGTGTACCTGATAACTCTTTTACAGTGGTAGAGAGCCCACAAACCTTATAAGGTCATATTTTTAATATGGCTGCAGAAAATGGTTTGCAGTGGAGGGCCAATAAGATGTCTCTGTGATTGCGGCTTTTTCTTGTTCCTCATGGTCAGACTTCCCTCCATCCCCTTGGCTTCTCACAGCGATGGAACCCTGGACAACTGCATGTATCATCCCCCAGAGCTACGCTAAGGGCTGCCCTTGGTAGTGTAATTATTTTCACCCTACCCGTGAGTATTGCTTTATTTTGGGTAGGTACCTCTCAATCTCACAGTCCACCCTCCAAATAGTAAACATAGTTTTGAAAAATAATTGCAGATTTAGATTGTGGTTTAGAAGACAATAAGATGGCCTTGCTGGACCAGGACTTGATCATGTTCCAGTATAAGTTCCACCTTGTGCCAACTGTATTCAATTATTCAAGTTTTGACCGGGTTCATTTGCAAATAAATCCACTTTGACAAAACTTTCCTATGTCATTTAGAAGGATACCATTTGTTCTGTGAATCTTATTCTATAACTGTGAGAATACACTTATGCTGCGCTTAAATAGTAGGAGTCTCAGGGGTAAATGTATAAAGCTGAGAGTTTTCTTTGAGTTTGAAAAACCAATCAGATTGTAGCTATCATTTATTTAGTACATTCTACAAAATGACAGCTAGAATCTGATTGGTTGCTATAGGCAACATCTCCACTTTTCAAACCCGCCGGAAAACTCTCAGCTTGATACATTTACCCCTCAATCTCATTTTCAACAATGTAACATACATAGAATTTGAAAATCCAGGTCACAAAAATAGGGTGAAAATTATTTTTATATTTGGGTGGCAATGTCAGCTGTATTGTACTGAATGGGTTAATAAATGTGAGTAACTAGTAAACATTAATATATAGACCTTGTATTAAAAAAGATAATACTTAATAAAAATGGAATAAAACTATATGAGTTACAGATAAACTGATTCAGAGTGAGACATATGCCTGTTTTGGATTTTTTTACATTGCACATGCTTGGAAAGTGAATGTATGCAATTGTGGCTATTCACACTTGCAGCTTTTTGCCACTTACAACTTCTTATGCCTAAAGAGTTGTGACAGGGGAGGAAAGTGGTGCTTTAATGTAGGCAATTTATAGTAAAGTCATATTTAAGCAATTGCATACAGATTCAGAGTGCGATGTAGTTGCAGATGCGACTAAAATCCTCTGCAACTCATTCAAAACTGGACGCATATTCAACTCTGAATACAGCATACATACAGGTGTACTTATGGGAAACTTTTTCAATTGCAAGTTACGCTTACACTTGCATTTCATTGTCATTTAGGCCTAAAAACATTAAATTCTATGAGAGTCAAACAATTGCTATTTTTGGCGTCAGGGGAGGTAACAGGAACTTGGCAGTGGATTCTGTGTGGATGAGTTAAATCTAGAGTTTGATACATATAGATCCATTTCACTTTTTATTGGTGTGTCTTTGTAGGTTTGTGGCATCTTAATCCTCTACACTCCCATAGTTGCAATCCGCGGTCATGCAAATTAGACAGAGCTGTGTATAAGTCAAACTAGTGATTTGATTATTTAAAAATAAGTAGTAACTTACAGAGATATTTGCAGTATAGTGTACATGGACATGAGGAACTTAAAAGTCTTTATAGCTGAGATTGGTTGGTCTGTGCTTGTGGCAACTATCTTAGAAGCTTTACACAAACCTACCCTGTATGGCAGTGTGGCAAGAAAGAATCCTCTTCTGAAAAAGTGTCACACTTTCATTTCTCTTTATATGATGTAAATGTGTCAGGATGTTGGGGTAAGGGAGAAGGGAGAAGTAAAAGAAGCTAGCACAATGAAGGAAAGGAATGGAAGGAAATGGTAAAAGATGATTTAAATGATTACCTAATATTATAATGTAATTCTGCACATCCTACCACAATATGAATCAAATAAACCCATGGTGGCTAGTGCCAAATTATAGTCTTAGCAGAAGGGTCATATTGGTATCATCAGACCTGTTTAGAACTCCTGACAATCCACCAGTGTGAACAGGATCAGCAGATAATGGAAGGAAAATAGGACAAATAATTTAAATGGTGGCAGAGTTATCCAAGGTGAATCTCAGTCAGATCAAGAATTTTGAAACAGGAAGTTTAGACAAAACAACTGAAGTGCTAGTAAGGGCCTTCAGTTGACCACCTGACAATCCAACTGAGGAAGTGTGGCAGGATACTCCACGCACAAATGTGGGAATAAGAATGAGTGGTGCATTCAGATCCTGCTAACCTTCGCACAACAGTTCACCACTAATGAATCAGCCAGTTAATGCCAGTACATGTCATCATAATATCTGTCCATCCAGGACAAGCAAAATTGCTTCCCTCTAACTTTTACTGTTCGTTACTATACTTTTATGATCCTGTCTTTTTCATGCATGAGTTGAGTGTGACTGCATTGGAGAAACAATACTGTCTCCAGAAGAAGGCCTTTTTCACCAAATAGAAACTGCCTCCTATGCCTTGTGTAACATTAACAGGTAGCAACCTCTACTTTCTCCAAGTTGAGGCAGTAGAGATGTGGACTCTGCTACTGCTACTCTGATGTGGTGCATGATCTAACAAAGCAGAGGTGTCATGACTGCACCCTCTGTTGTGACTCAATAGCAGATCCAGGTGTGTCCCATAATGTATCTATATCTCTAAAGGAATATGCCTCACCCAACTGTAAACCTCCCATAAAGATAAAATATGACTGTTAAACTATTACGTTTTTGAATAAGATTAATTTGGTGGTAGTCAGTTTAACAATGCTGTAAACACTGACAGTGTTTACAGTGACATACATAATCCGAATCATAACACACTGACATGTCACAAATACAGACTTATGTAGACACAGACATACCACAGTTCTGATGTGAGGAGAGCCCGATACTTTAAAATTACGTCACTTTGAACTGCGACATGCTTATTTAAAGCGGCAATGCAACGCACCCGGCGTAGATCATGCGTGACCAAGAGTGACCATGAGTTTTAGAATCAAACTTCTTTCTGATGTTTTGTTTTTATTTGTGTGAACCAAAAATTTACATATATATATATATATATATATATATATATATATATATATATATTTAAAATTCATAGCCTTCCTCAAGAACACTTGATGCTTATTTGCTAAATTGAGATTTGTTTATGGCAGCTTTTTTAAAATTTTCATGTCATCATTTTGTTGTCTGCAGGTGGCAGTATTGGAAAGCAGTAAACCTCCTATCCTTTTATCTGCTGGGTCTACTGTTAATTAATTTACTCCTGATAAGACAGAGGACATAATCCTGCAGAATCTCAGCATTAACACTTTGCTCCTGAGTGCTTAGCCCTGAGTGACTTAGACATGTCTGGGGAAATGGAATATGTGTTAGTGCTCAGCCTGTACTGCTAGGAAGTGTATACCCATCTTGTGTAAACAGCATTCGCTCTGGGTGCTGACATAAGATCAATACGAATCGCTTCCATACACTCTCAGCCCACACATGCAATTCACTTTTGGTATGAAAAAACAACAGTATATGAGGCTAGACTGATACAGGATTATTATTATTTTCGTCAATGTTGAGATGTGCTGCTTGGTTGCACATTTGGAAACAAAAGTGACATGACGGCCTTGCTTGAAGTTTAGAGACACTTGAAGACAGGAATATTCATACATAGAACTGACCAATATTCTCAAAACTATTCAGTATAATATTCGCTTCACTATGCTTTTGCCTGCAGAATTTTCCACATTTCTTTGGTGGAATTTGCTCTGAGTGTTCATCATGGATTTGCCCCTCTAATTGCTGTTCCACTCACAAAGGCAAAATGCAGAACCCACATTTTAAAGCTCATTCACACAAGCTGATTCTGAGAGAAGGCAATGCATTTATTCAGAGAGAGCCAAAAAATGCATTTATCGATGAGTAAAAGGCCCTGTTGCCAGCGAAAATAGGTGTTTTTTCAAATTTAACGTCAAAGAGTTACCGTTGGCAGTAATATCTTTTAATAGTCCTTTTGTTTCAGATGAGCATATTTAACAACCTGAGCTGCAGTACAAGTGTTCAGCTATCAACATCTATGTCTGGGCTTTCAGTCCCACTCTGCAGTGCATGGCCATATCCCCAGAGACTGGCCCAACGAGAGATACTCAGCTGCAATATGTGTGAAAAAGAGATGTGAAGAGGTAAGAATCTGTTACAGTTACATCAGTTGCTTTAACTGACGCTTTGAGCAGCACTGCATTCTCCTAGTTGCGATTCCTAGTGTGGTTGTAAATAATTTTGGGAAACAGGCTGTGGGAGAGTGGGAGAGTGCAATGTGGCATGGTGGTTTTTGTGCCTCGTGGTGCATTGAGTGGTGAAGGAGTCATATATGCTGACTCCTTTACAGTTGACCCTAGCACTATTTCTGGTGTTGATGAGATAGATCAAGCACCAGTTTCCATTGTAGGCGAACTCCTCAGCACATTTGGGATGAGTGTAGCTTTCATGCTGTCCTTACTGATCATCATCATCATCATCACCATTTATTTATATAGCGCCACTAATTCCGCAGCGCTGTACAGAAAACTCATTCACATCAGTCCCTGCCCCATTGGAGCTTACAGTCTAAATTCCCTAACATACACACAGACAGACACAGACTAGGGTCAATTTTGCTAGCAGCCAATTAACCTACCAGTATGTTTTTGGAGTGTGGGAGGAAACCAGAGCACCCGGAGGAAACCCACGCAAACACTGGGAGAACATACAAGCTCCATACAGATAAGGCCATGGTCAGGAATTGAACTCATGACCCCAACACTGTGAGGCAAAGTTGCTAGCCACTCAGCCTCTGTGCTGCCCAGTCCCTGACTCCAAGCACACTGAGCAGTGAACCCTGGGCAAAACTTACTTTGTATGGCAGACTAGCAAACGGAATGGTGTTTAACCCTGAGATTTTATAAAGTCACACCTACATTGTGCACAGTGCAACAGGACATATCATGAAGCCACTTAGTGAATAGTGACACCCTTGAAAATCTGCACAGAGCACAACCAGTTGTAATAAGTCATGACTGCTGATTTGGTCTTGATGTTTGTTTCTTTTTTTGCCTTCTCCAGCTCCGAGATGCACAGTCAGCACCTCTCCTGTTGCAGCTCTTTACCTGCCAAGCTGTTTCTCCCCCGCAGTCACCATCACCACTAATATGGAAAACACAAGAACAGAAGCAACAGTAGGATTCAGAGAGAGGAATCTTGCCCTGATTGGGTCAGTGAATAATGCAATGTACGCATGGATATTCACAATTTCTTCAATCTTTGACAATGTCTTTTACTGGCATTTCTACATGTATGCCATGCTATTCTGGTGGACTGACAAGCTTTAATAATGGGTGGGTTGACACCCATTGACACTAATATGCCGCTTCTGTTTTTTTCTTTTCAATTTGAATTGTTTCATTTAAGAATTTGAAAAAAGGAGGCGTGGCCTAACCAGCTATGGAGTAAGTTGTGCACTTCATAACTCTCCGGCTACATCAGATCAATTATCCTGCTATCCTACCTCTGTGGCCTCCAAATTCCCATATTTTAGTTTAATTTTAGCTCGTGGGCCCGCTGGTCCTGAAAAGACGTTAAATCTAGCGCTGTCATTACATCGCAGTTAACAGAAAAGGGTCATAGTGATTGAGGATTGGCGACTTGCCCCTCCCCCCATCTGAATGAATCTGTCCCTGGTAACATCTTCCTATGGCTCCATGGGGTCCTGAGGTGATCTGCTCTCAATTGGATTGCAGCCACCATCTTGCAGCATAGAGCGGGAAGACACCAGCGCCCTGCGTGCAACATTTACTCATTAACAGCTAAGTGTTCTGGCATCTGTATTTTGTCCCTCTGAGAATTTACAGCGGCAAATCAGTTGAGATTGAGGGAAGGGAGAAATTGAATCTGAATTATAACCGCCACTTGCCACCCTTTTGAGGCCATACCTCCCTATATGCCTCAACATCACAGTGACTTCCTCATTAACCTCTAACATCACTGACCCCCTTACTTATTTGAATGTCTGTAATAGTGCTAAGTACTGTATTTGAGTTATAATGTTTATCTTGTATATCTCCTGTGCATGTTAAAAATATAGGTGACTCCACCTTGTTTTTACTACTGCACATCTATATTCAAGGACACTTGATTGCTCACACTTGTGGCAAAATCATCTGTTCAAAACTGTGAAGTTACATCACTAGGATACCTACTTGTTGCCTATCATATACCTGATCTGCTGGAAGAAACATTTTCAGTTTACCAAATACGCATATGTATTGGTTAATTGTGCAATACTATTGTATCAAGCACACGATACTAAATACAACATTGAGGTCTGTAGCTTGAGACTCATTCTTTTGCCACTCACAGGATATTATACGTACAGCAAGGGACTCTATACACCGGTATTCACTCTGCTACCAAACACAATAATATGTACTTACAGCACCGGGGGCTGTAAATTGGGACATGTTCACTGTATTCACTTCACAAATTTGTACCTACAGCACTGGGGTTTTCTAGTGTGGGACTTATTGTTGTATACTATTAGATGAAGCCTGCAACACTGCGGTTGAGAATTAATAGAAAGCGGTTTGGCACCACATCTCAGCCTTAGGATTTGTAACATGGGTAAGTCAAACCACTCCACTGCAACAACAGCTAAACTGGAGAAAAATGCTCGAAAAACCAATTAATCTCAGAGCTCCAGGATGACTTCTTCACCGCCCATTGTCTCTCAGTCTTCCCAATCTCCTATGGAAGTTGATGCTGTAATGCAGACTGATCCCCCATCCCTCCAACAGGTCCTGTTGGCCATCACATCCTCAGAAAAGAGGGTTATGGACAAGATTGGTGAGGGCCAGACCGACCTCTCGTTAATAAGTCATGACCTTGAAAAGATGTTGGAGAGCTGAAACATAGACTCTCTAATCTTAAGGATTCAAATTCTTCCATTCATGGTAAGATTTCTGATCTGACTGCCCAAATTGGCCAATGCAGAATTAAGATAACAGATATGGAAGGCAGACTTCGTGGCAACAATCTTCGATTTGTTGGGCTGCCAGAAAGAGTGGAAGACGCCAACCCTGAATTATTTCTAGAAAACTGGCTCATAAAAGAATTTGTTAGGCCGGCATTCTCCCTGCACTTTGCTGTGAAAAGGGCTCATCGGCTGCCACCTCAGCCCCCACAGTCAGGTGCACCAGCTCACACCTTCATTACCAAGCTAATACACTTTAAAGACTGAGATGTGATCCTTCGGATGATCAGACAACAAGGCCCCCTATGGTTTGGAAATCAAACGATAATGGTGTTTCCAGACTTTGTGGTGAAGATTCAAAAAGATCGGTAACAGTTCACCTCAATCAAGAAATAGCTGCGGGAACAACACCTCTCTTATGCTATGTTATTTCCCTCCAGGCTCAGGATCACAGAGGATGGCAAGTCCCATTTCTTTACTACTCCATGAGAGGCAGAGGACTGGCTTGAAAGACATTTACCTGCCCGACAAAAAGATCATAAATTTGTTCCTAGTGATGGGTTTCCATGTATATGGAATATTTCTACATTTTGCTACTGAAGTGGGAGAAAATGTACTAGAAGAATTAAGCTTTGTCTGTTATTTAGATAGTAGGGGCCTAGGTTTTCTCTTGCTAGGATTTAAGGCTATATTGATTGGATGTTTTGTTTTTTGAGGGGTTTAGAGGGATCTAGGTATGCCTTAGTTAGAATGGGTATACAGAGTTGGAAGGGGGAAGTTGACATGTTAGTTGTAGGAGCGTAGATCATGTGTTCTCATCTACTTAATCAAGTTGAACTGTCTTTTTCTACATACTCCAGAACAATATGTTGCTGCTGTACTATACTGGTTGCTGCACAGAGCTGCTTGAATGTGAATATACCTAGTCCCTACTTTCCAGGGGTGTGGTCCTGCCATGCATCCCATCCAGAAGATAGACTACTATAGCTACCCTAATTGTGAGTAAACCTGCCCTAGGAGCACTCCCTCTGCTCGCCTAGAATGTTAGGGGGTTAAATGATAAAATGAATCGTTCATTGGTGCTATGTCAGGTTAGGAAATCCAGTCCTGAAGTGATGTGTCTCCTGGAATCCCACCTTACTGGTAACAAGGTTCTTTCCCTTAAGAGACCTTGTGAGGGCTTGGCCTATCATGCCACCCATTTTACCTACTCCATAGGTGTTTCAGTGTTAATTGACTCAGAAGGCAGATATGTTTTTCCAGGAGCCTCATTGAATTACACCCCATTGACTGTTTTGGCTGTCTACATCCCCCCTCCATACAATAATGACATCATGTGTAAGGGTGCGCATTTGTTACCACAGCTCCAGACACACCAGTGCTATGTCTAGGAGACATTAATAAGGTAATAATTGTATCCATAGATAGGTGACGTGAAGACCCTCGGTCACTACCCAGTGGGCCCACTGCTTTGGTAAACTTATTAACAATCTTGGTCTGGTAGATGTTTGGAGATTTAGAAACCCTGAGGTAAGACATTTTTCTTGTCACTCCCACACCCACCATTTCCTGTCAAGAATAGATATGATCTTGGCCTCACACACTCTGGTCCCCTTGGTGTCTGGAGTGGACTAACTTCCTAGAGGCATTTCTGACCACTCCCCTATCTTGTCTGTCTTTGATTTGAAACCAGAATGGGGACTACAATTCTGGAAACATAATCTGCATTGGTTATCGAGACTCAATGGGGGTACTGGCTTGACATGCCTCTGGGATGGGTACTTTAGAGACAATGACATGTTGGTCAACCCAACTGTGCTTTGAGACTCATTCAAGGCCTTTATGAGAGGTACCTTTATAGAGGAGGTAACAAGTATTAAAAAAAGTAACAAGCAAAAAGAGCAAGAGCTGGAGCAGATATACCGAGACCAAGAGGTCCTATACGTTGGGTCTCATGCTGGTGAGAATATACGAAACTGGTTTCAATCACAATCTGATTGGACTGAATTTCTATATGACAAGCAAAGTCAAAGGCTTTTTTTCTCCAGACACAAGCAGCATTTCCAAGCAGACTTGATAGAAAGCTACTTGGCTTGTCTAGCGAGAGATGAAATATCCAATAGGTCAATAATGTTAAACAATATACAAGGGCCAAAATTGCAGGAGTGTTCTATGAATACTATAGTAATCTATATTCCATGCAAGCTCGATACATGCCTACTCAACTTACAACCTACCTTAGCGGTTTAAGACTCCGAGGCTGCCTCAAGAAGTGGTTGACCTCTTGGATTCCCCCTTTACTGAGGATGAAATTGCGTCAGCCATTTCTTAATTTTCCAACCATAAAGTTCCGGGCATTGATAGTATCCCGATAGAAGTATAAAAGCTATACCAATAATTCCTTGTCCCTAGGCTGTTAGAGACCTATAATCAGTTGCTGGAGTATTGTTCACTTCCCCACTCTATGTCTGAATCTATAGTCATCCTTATATTGAAACCTGATAAAGATCCTTTGTATCCGGGTTCATATCGCCCTAACTCCCTGATTACCACAGATGCCAAGATTTTGGCTAAAATTCTATCCATATGGCTTAATGGGTTCATTCACAAGATTGTCCACCCAGATCAGATGTCAAATCTACACTTACTAATGTTAGAAGACTATTTACCCAGATTCAGAGGACCCGGCTGGGGAGAGGGCAGTGGTTGTGTCCCTGGATGCAGCCAAGGTCTTTGACTCATTTAAGTGGAGTTATCTCTGAAATGTGCTGGAGCGGTTTGGCATAGGACCCGGTTTTATTAGTCTTGTAAGGCTGCTTTATTCTGCACCAGCAGCAAGAATGAGTGTTAATGGATTCACGACAGCCCCGTTTGGTCTGAGTCGGGGTACTTGACAGGGCTGCCCCCTATCCCCTACCCTGTTTGCTTTAGCTATTGAGCCATTGGCCTGTTTGATCTGCTCCCATGAGCACATTAAAGGCATAGAGAATGGTGGAGTCACTGACACCATAGCACTTTATGCGGATGACATGTTGGTCTTCCTTAAGGAGCCTGATGGGTCTTTCTCATCTTTTAGAGGTGGTTGTGGACTTTGGTTCATATCCAGGAATCAAGATCAACTGGGACAAATCTGTGGTTTTTCCGATGGGGTGGCAACCTCCGCCAAGTGCTGTGTACTGTCAGACACTTCTGTGGACCAACAGGTTTAAATATTTAGGTATGTGGATTACAGCCCATGCATTGGAATATGTTGCTCTAAATACTGTCCCAATAACAGAAAAGACCAAAAGCCACACATGGCGTATGCTCAATCTCCCAGTCACTGGTAGGATCAACCTAATTAAAATGGTGATCCAACCGAAGTGCTTATACCTCCTCCAACACTCCCTGGTGTATCTACCGTTGAAGGTTTTCCAAAACATTAATAAACATCTAATTTCCCTGATCTGGAGTGGTAAGAGTGCTAGGGTGTACTTTAACACATTATGTAGAACCAAAAATTCAGGAGGACTGGCACTGCCCAATCTTGGAATGTATTATCTTGCTTCCCAGCTTAGACATTTGGTTTCCTCATTAGGCGATACGCAGAAAACCACACTTGAACACTTCTTGGGCGAAAAGACAGACCCCTCCTTTGGAGCTTTGCAGGTTTTGTTATCTAAGCACAGACCTAGTGAAGTGGCCCCTATAATACGACAGGCATCAATGATTTGGGCAATGTCACATGCTTTTATGGGAGGTGACTGGTTAGACCCAGACACTCCTTGTGGTTCAATACTGTTTTCAGGAAGCTGGTGGAGTTGGATGGTTCAATGAAATGAAGGATGAGGGAATTCCCACCATTGGTCAAATATATATAGATAGTCAATTAGCTACATATGAACAATTTAGAGCAATCTTCCCATTACTCAACAACCTATTTTTCCAGTATCTAAGGCAATTTCCTGAAGGTTTGCTTCATATGTCATATTCTCCGATTAAAAATATATTACGATTTGTAGAGCCATTTAAGACTATTTCTGTGTTCTATGCCTTATTGTTACCTCAGGTGTCGTCGAGAGCAATAGATCTGCTCAGAATAAATTGGGAAATCGATCTAGGAGTTCTTTCTGATGAGCAGTGGAATACGGTGGTGGGAAGTTCCAGACATGCCATATATTGTCTTAGGTTGTAGCAGATCCATTTTTACATTGTACACAGAGTATACTTAACATTAACCAAGATGCACGTAATGGGACTGCGCATCTCTTTGGAGTGCCCCAAGTGCGGTATCACTGAGGGCACCTTTTTGGCATCTTTTATGGTCATGTCCAGTTGTTCAGTCCTTCCAGGGCCAAATATAGGACAGCATCTCCTCCAAACTAAGATCTGTCTACTTGGCACTACATTAGAAGAAAATTTAAGTAAACCACACTTCAAATATATATTTACCTTAACCTCCCTGGCTAAAGTTATTATAGCTAGGGGATGTATGGCACCTGAACCACCTAGTGTACCTCACTGGATTAATCTAGTTACTGAAGTATGAGCGATTAATGTATGAAAGTAGAAAACCAATACATAAATACCATAACATATGGCACTACTGGTATGAATCAAGTTATGCTATACACCCTCACCAGGATGATATGGTGGGTTTGGGGACTCACCAGGTGGATGGATAACTCTCAGCCCAGTGCAGCTTCAATTGATCTGACCTGGAGTATAGTGAAAATGCTATGATGATAGCATCACCCTAAAAGTTCACTAGATATCACTGTATAATGTTTATAGCTACATAGGCAGAGATAGATGTTAGTTAGATTAGATGTAAATATGTTATTTGTATATTGTAACTAAAAAAAATCTCAATAAAAATACTTTATTCAAAAAAATTTTTTTTTAAAAAAAGGCCTGTTAACCTGCATAACAAATTTAATTTCCAGCAGTATTTATTTGCAAATATGCAAATACAAGCACAAGTCAAAAATAAATAAGGTTTCTGTGATGGCCATAGCTTTGGTGGCAATTCAGAACCATATCTAAAAGTCGGTAGATTTCTTTCACCTGAACAGATTGCTGGTGTATGCACTCAAGAAATCAGCATCTGAAGGGTGCCAGATGTCCCACAGTGATTTTCCAGAATTATAGTAAACCTCAATTCTGCAGACTGAAATGCTTTATGATAATGATGTTGATTATAATTGTCGTGAACATAGAGAACTTACAGTTATTCATAAGGGCTGACCCATCACATAATTGTGGGGAATAAAACCTAAATTATGACTGCAGTGTAAATATGGTATTTCAAATGAATCCATTGATAAGTTGAGCTACTAAAATGTAAAATGTGAAGCTAAAGTGTCTGTTGTGTGTGTATTCGGTGGCTTTACACTTCCCAGTGTTAGAAGATAGCAGTGTCACCTGAGGCAGCTTCGAAGGCACCTGCGGTGAGCTCTATCCTGGCCTGGGATGGAGTTTTGACACTTGAATAGACTTTAGAAACCGCTCAGCATGGTGTCTGGCTCAAGGAGACCATGTGCTGGCTTGGCTATATTTTATATAGACAAAAAGAATTCAGTTTTAAAATATGCCACTTAAAATCAATAATCAACCACATATTCCTCAACAGCATGATGAAGGGCAGCTCATATGTCAAACTAAGAATTCTGCCACACACTAATACCCTATACTAAGGCCTGTTTGGTAACAATAGATAGGTAAATTCATAGGGAGACTATTAATAATAAAATTGGGTCTGTGTGACGCTCCACAGAAAAGTTAAGTCACATAGTAAAATTGGGTAGTAAATCAGGCAACATGCAAATTGTGATTGAAAAAAGTATCACAGACCACAACCCATGGAGTTGGGTACAGGTGTGAAAGTGTCTTTAAAAAGCTGAGACCAGTTACAAAAAATGGTCAGCTTCATTGGCATCAATCTAATTGAAGGACTGGTCATCTTTTCTGCCTGCCCCCAGGCACACAAATTATTATACGTAAGTGATGGTCTATTTGTATGTCAAATCTTCATCTAATTGTTTTTTTTCTGTAACCATTGTACCTTTAGTATATTAAATCTAAAAATTTAATAGTTCTGTCCTTATTATTATTTCTAAACAAAACCATTGCCTGTTTAGAAGAGAGAGATTGCTTGGCTGAAGTTAACTCTTTAGAAACCAGAATGTAAAGGTTAATTGTTTAGCTACCAGAGCACCGAGTGTGTGCAATTGGATAATTAAGTCACAGGTTTGCTACGGGCCTTATACGTAGCTGGTGGCAGTTGCTGAGAGGTGTGAAGCATTGGTGTTGGGAAAGGGACCAGCGAAGTCTGTAGCCTTAGAGAAAGGGGTGAGTGTGAGATTTGGGCTGGGATCCTGTGAGTTCCCTTATAGTAAGCGTCCAAGTTACAAGTGCGCAGAAGGCGGTTTGTGACAGATTAAAGGGTTCAGGAGTGGTGTCCTGACAAAAAAAAAGATATTAAATCAGGAAGTAGCTAGAGGGGCTTATCCCTGACAATAATGAAAATGCTTTTCAATCTGATGGTAACCTCTAGTTTTAGCTGAATAATGGTAATTTCTTCCTAACCTGAGGCTTAATTATGTGACTCCAGAGCACCCAGAGAAAACCCACACAAACATGGGAACAACATACAAACACGGGAAGAACATACAAACTCCACACAGATAAGGCCATGGTCGAGATTGGAACTCATGAACCCAATGCTGTGAGGCAGACGTGTTAACCACTAAACCACTGTGCTACCCCAATAATAACAATAATAACAATAACTGGGTACACAATTACGGATTAACCTAATTCATTACCATTGTCACCAACACCATATTATAGCTAATTAAAAATAAGCTTTACAGATTTTTTTCAATACTGAGGTTTTTTTGTCTGGCTCAGTGCAAAAAGAATCCAATTTTATTCTATGATGTAACAAATATAATGTAAATTTTCCAAAAAGGTCTATACTTTCCAGTTACTCTACTGTATATAAAAATGAAAACCTACCCTTATTAAATATAGAACAGTCTATTATATATAAAACAGTCTTACTACTGATATTTAGTAGAGCATTATCAAAAAATTCACAAGGCATATATAATCTAAATTTGTACTGATTATAGTGCAAGCAAAATGTAGCTAAACAATTCTCTTGATACTTCTGAATCAACCTGCTCACTACACCCACACAAGGTTACACACTTCTTAGCATGTTCTTTTAAAAAGGTGAGTTGGCTATACATTTTGCTTTCAAAGTATTTGCTTTACTTTATGATATACTATCCTTTTTGAAAGATTGCAAATATACAGGCTGTTTCACGTACATTCCAGCTACCATACCTTTTTCTCTGCAATACAACAACAGTAAAATAATCATCATCATGTCAAGTATAGCTGAAATGGGGAGATGGATGCAGAAGCACTGCATACTGGGGAGCAAGAGAGGATGTCAGTCTTGGGGATAATTATGTAAACTCAACTTGTCCCCCTTTTGCCTGTACTGTCTCCTCTCATCTTTATCATTAAAATTATCTTTAGAATCAAAACATTATTATTATTATTATTATAATTAGTATTATTATTAGCTCTTCAAAATTGGATGACTGTACACTATCAGCTGCCAATGCTTATATATTTTTGTTTTAATCATTGAATGTGGTTTGTCTTCACTAGTAAATTGCTTGATTTTTATGAAGTGCTGCTGTTGTAGTTGCCTTTGAGTTTGTACTAGAGATGTTCACTGACTCCTGTGTTTTGGCTTTGGTTTTGGCAAAACCGCCCTTACATGTTTTGGTTTTGGTTTTGGTTCTGTATTTTTTTTTAAAAATTACTAAAATATGTTAAAATCACATAATTTAGCTCTTTTTTGTTCCTACATTATTATTAACCTTAAGAACACTAATTTCAAGTAATTTCCAGTTAATTTTGACAACCTCACGATATTATTTTCATACACTTTAGGCCAAAGACTGCGGCGAGCTGGCTGGATGCTAAGCAACAGAACAACTACACAAACACATGGCAATTCAAAGCGCATCTAGGAAACATTGCCACACAGCAGTGGCAGAAAAGTAAAGTGGAGCAAGATGGAACTGGGTACTCGCACCCACCCATATGTTTAAAAGGTTTAACAAGCTCACACAGAAACCAGGAGTGCCACTTTTGTGGCTGAAGTGCTTGTTTTGTTTGCAGTGTCGGACTGGGGCATGAAGGGCCCACCGGGGGAGTGTGGCCAGCCATCAAAGAGGCGAGACCAGACACTAAAGGGAGAGTGGTCAGTCCACGAAGGACAACTAGCACCATAGTGTAGTATATAAAGAATGCATTGTGCTCATCCTTCTCTTTTAAAATGACAGGCTGACTGCACATTTAGTTACTAACCTGCTCATGCTCCTCTGGGCGGTTGGATATCCGGAACTCCTACTCTCATCTGCCTTGCTCAAAGTGAAAAACACAGCGCAGGTTCAGAGAGCCCAGACGCGGCTCTCTGCACCTGTGTGGTAGTGTGTTTAACGGGAGTGTTTGGCAAAAACAGGGGGGGGGGGGGGGGGAGGTGTTGCGCTCTACTCCTACTGTTGCAAGAGCAGTATTAACACAGGGTATCCCTCCCGACGAACTAATAATATACTGAGAGTTAAGCGCTCATTGACTTATGTATTATTCCAAGCCAGGTGTAATACTAATAATAAAATTTTGTTTCTTTTATCTTGAATAAAGGCTGTAACCAAGAGGCTCGGTTCAATTAGTAGGATAACATTTACTGTTGTTTTATCACAATTTATTGAATCCTGGTTAAAATACATAAAAATACATTAATATAGACAAATAAAATACTCCCATTAAACCACAGTATCTATATTATGAGGCATTGATTTCTATATACATACATACATATGGTATGGCATCAATTGAGCATACATAAAAAATCAGACAACCCTAGGTATATAGACCTGGACTAGTCTAGCTATTGGGAGGCAAATGGCAGTGGGTATAAATGCTGTATTGATCCAGATATAACACAGTCACTGATATCTCAATAAAATAATGTTCATAGCATACAAGTCCAGTAGATGGTAATTGGTATTTCTTTAAGTCTCTGCTAGTGCAATATAAATATTCAGATCACTGTTCACATATATCACATGGTTATTGCTGCGATGCTTTCAAATTTAGCTTTGTTTACTTGCAGTTTCGAAGTATATAGAGATGGTGGCCAGGTACCCAGTGTGCTGAAATCAGAGGATGCTTCTACTGCTCCATGCTTGTTACTGTTGGTGTGGAAGGCGCCTGCGTTCCACTGTGGAATGAATCTGTCCCTTCCTGTTCTCGCATATGTCCAATAGATGAATTGTATGCAAGTCGGGATTCAGCTGTTTTCTTAGCTCCTCCCTAACAACAGAGGGGGCGTGGCTATAACGCGGCGGGGCCTACCGGTGAATATACCGGCTGCCCGGCAGGCCAGTCCGAGCCTGTTTGTTTGAGCCCCCACCAAACAAGCTAACAATGGGCTTAAGGCAGCTAAGCTAACAGTGCTGTCAATGAACTGTAAGACTGCAGCAAGAGGCTAGTTAGAGCAATGGCACAAACACACAGCAGTTTATATCACATCTAGTGCCACACAGCAGTGTCAGGAAAGAAAAAATTGTCCTTGAGGACTCCCCCCCACCCTTAGGCAGCAGACTAGAGAAGGTTATAAAGTCGACAATCTAATGACATTAACAGCACTATTAGGACAACAATAGAAATGTAGACAGTATTTATAAAGTTGACAATTCAAAAGTAGACTGTATTATTCCTAACACTAACCCAGTCGTTAACTCTGTCCCTGTCTCTAGACCTGTCCCTAACCCTAGACATGTCCCTATCCTTATCCCTGTCCCTATCTCTGGCCCTAGACCTGTCCCTATCCCTAGACATATCTCTATCCCTATTGCTAGACTTGCCCGCAACCATATTCCTGGCCCTGTAATAATACTGCCCACATTTGAATTGCCTACCTAATCATACTGTCCACTATGTGAATTGGCGATCTAATAATACTGTTGACATCAGAATTGTCGACTGTTACAAAAGCTGATAGACCAAGACCTAAATGTCAAACAGTGCAAGATGGAATTGTCCTTGGTAATATGTTAAAATGGACATGTATAGTTAAACAAACCAATCACTTCAGCGACAAGGACTGTCACTTTTGTGGCTGAAGTGCATGGATTGTTTCAGCCCTTACAAAACTAGCTACCAATAGGTTTAAGGCAGATAAGCTAACAGTGCTGGCTCTTGCCACTGTAGAGTTCAGTGGCAGTGGCAATGTTGTTGTCATCATCTTCAGCCTCATCCTCACCCACATCGGTGTGTATATTATCCTCACACAATATTAATTAATCCACCATTACAGAAGTCTCTGTACTTTGATATAATTGCCGGTAAAGGCCTTCCTTTTGGAATTTGTAGTTGATTTTGGTGAACATCATCTTTTCCACATGTTTAGGAAGTAGCCTCCTACGTAGATTGCTGACATGGTTCCCAGCTGTGCTGAAAACTCTTTATGAGTACACTCTGGAAGGTGGGTAGCTTAGGTATTGCAAAGCAATACATGGGTCTTTGAATTGCCTTTTTGTCCTCCCAGTATGTGAAAGGATGGTTTGACTTGTCTATTTGTATGCTGTCGTGAAAATAATCCTCCACCACCTCCACGAATTTTGGGCAATTGTTTTAGACCAGACCAGATGTCAAAATGTTGTGCTGACTCATCTGCATCATAACTGGGTCTCTTGGAAAAGCTTAGATTTTTCCTAGCAGCAGTAGCCTGAGAAACTGAGACGTCATTGTGTTGTGTACCAATTGAGCTGTCACCTTGCTCACTAGGCGCTCATTGTATCCCTTGTGATCTAGGTCAGTTGGAAATAAAGAGAAGACATAGCTCCTAAACCTAGGATGAAGCACAGTCGCCAAAATGTAGTGATCTGATTTCAAGATGTTGATAACTCTTGGATCCTGACAAAGAGAATAAAGTACTTGATCTACAAGTCTGACATACTTAGCGTAATTGCTTTGTTTCATCTCCTCCTTTAATTTCTCTAGCTGCTTTTCCAAAGTCTTATTAAGGAAATCACTTGGCTCAAGCGAGCAGTGTCTGAACTCACTTCACAGGTGACTACTTTGAATGGTTTCAGCACCTTGCTCAAAAGGGAAAGTATTCACCACTGTGCTGGACTAAAGTACATTCCACCTCCATTCCCAACGTCATGGCGTGTGGAGTAAGCGTGGATGACTTTTCGCTGTTCCTCCATCCTCACAAGCATATAAACGGTGGAATTCTACCTTATTAACACCTTTTGTTTCAGTTGTTGCCAGGGCAAATTAAATTGTTCTAGAAGTTGCTGTAATCTCCTACATGCTTTTACAGAATGCTGTAAATGTCCCAAAATTTCTCATTTTTCAAAAAGCTCTATACCACCAAGTTGATTGTGTGAGCAAAACGGAATGTGAAGGAATTCACCCAGCTGTAACAATATTGGTGGCGTTATCAGAAATGACATATCCTGAGGTGAGCCGAAACGGGATAAGCTCTTTTGCAATGACGTTCCTTCGTTTTTCAAACAGGTTGTCATCAGTATGCCTCTTAGTAAAGCTGCTGCTGTTCCTGCTGGTGAAGGCGAATCACCAACCCAGTGGGCTGTCACAGCCATATAATCTTTATTTTACCCAGTTCCGCTTGTCCACATATCTGTGGCTAAGTGTACAGTGGGTAGAATGGAATTTTGCAGCCCAATAGTTAAATTTTTACGAATCTTCCTGTACTTCCTGTACAGGTGAGGAATAGCTTTTCTAGTAAAATAGTGTTGTGATGGAATTGGCAACGGGGACACAAGACCTCAATTATCTGTCTAAAACCAGCTGCATTAATAGTGGATATTGGAAGCAGATCTAATACTAGCATAGTCATCATGTGATTCGCTTTGCAACTAGGTGACAGCTTTCATTCTTGCTTCCTCTTGCAAAGGATTGTTTTACAGTCAATTGTTGTAAATTACTAGTAGTTTGCTTCAGGGACGAAGATACACCCCCAGCAGCAGCAAACACAGCGTTTGGAAAGGTCAAGAATTCTTCAGAGGAATCCTGGATAGGGGAGGAGTCATCTAGCCTTAGCAACTCATGAGATCCTATGACACGCCGATGGCGATTTGCCTCGATTTCAGTTCCGGTGATGCGTGTGTAACCCCTGGGGATGCTGCAGTTGGACTTGAGCACCCAGGGGCTAATAATCACAATTGCATCAGTAAGAAAAGAGATGCATATAGCTATTTACCAGTCAAGGAGAAGGAACTACATCTCCCAGAAAGCTGTTATGAAGAGGGGGCGGAGCCTAAGAAGACTGAGAAACCAGAGGGCGGAGAGAGAGAGGGAGAGAGGAGCATCCTGGGAGAGACTGAGCTGTGTGACCAGTTCAGATAGGTGACCCTAGGCAGAAGGGCACTGGATGAGTGATCTGAGCAGAGAGAGCAGTCTGCAGAGATATCAAAGCTCGGTGCAGTTCTGAACAGAACCTGCTGGAAGCCACAGTTTGAAGCTGTAGGAGGAGGTTTGCATGCATCTCTGAAGAAGGACATTTTACAAGTCAGCCATTTTGGAGATAATCAAGTTCAGACCTGTGACACACTGGTGCAGATAAGTTACGGGTTATTTTTATCTATCTGTTGTTGTTCAAGTGGGGTTTGGACTATATCTGGCCACAAGGGCTGAAGAGTTAGGGATAGATGGGTGGGCAGGTAAATATGCACCAAGTGTGTGTCTAATCAGCACTTGTGGAACTACAAGTCCCAGGATACAAATTAGAAAGGATTTTACAGTTGTTGCTAGAGGAGGGTCTGCATACTGTGACTGCTGTACCTCACTGCAAGTGATTTAAAGATCTCCAAAATCTGCAAACTGGACACATGATGTTTCCATGCCATGCTGCATACATACAGAAGGGCCCCAACTTGCAGTGCACTGCTCTATTTGTGTGGTGTGTTTGAATACTGCTGTGTGTGTTTGGCAGTACATTGTAGGGCTATAAGGGAAAATATATAAATTCACCCTGCAAGATATTCACAGTATCAGGAGCAAGTAAGATATCTGATATATTTTTTCATGTGTATAAAGCTGTGACAGTTAATGGTTATATTGTTATATATTATATTATATTGTATGCTGTTATTGATTTATTGCGAGTTTTTTGTGTTAACTTGGTGTGCACAGCAAGAAGTGGTGCGCCACTTTCATCCACACTTGTTTTATTACTGTATTGTATTGTTTGCACTATTATTTCAAATTATACCAAAGTATAATTTTCTATAAAATTACAAAGCTGCATTTAGGATTTCCATTTAAATAAATGTGCCTGGCTGGCTTTTGCAGCACACATTTTGTCACAGAGTGTTAATACTGGGCAGGGGGTTTCCCGAATCTCCCCCTGGTGTATCTTTTGAACACCCCCCAGAAGAGAAAGCAGAGATTCGGGTGGAGGCACTGAAAACCAAGTATACCAAGGTGAGAAGCATCTGCGTGGTTCAATATATATATATACCCTCACAACGCTTAATACACAAGGGGGTGTTACAGTGGAGGCACTGCTGAGATACTGAAGACACACTCAGTGAAACCCATCAGCACAGACGTCATGGATAGTATAAGAGAAGAAGTGTTTCTGTGGTGTGAACAACAGACTGTGGCCCCAACTCGATGTTTAGGGATCTATGGTGACTCTCAGGGAGTGACAGATGAGGAAGTCCTGCATGTGCTCCACAGGATTTATGGGGTAGAACATCCTAAAATCCTTGGATGGAAAGGTAGAGATCAGCATAAGACCAGTCTGATCCTCTGTGAGACGCAAGCAGAATTGGATAAAGATTTTCTTCCCTCCCTCGTTTCTGGGCCACAAAAACAACAATGGCATATTGTGATACCGTTAAAGCCAAAACAGCTAGTCGCAGCACCTCTTAATGCTGAACTTCCAGATGGAGATATTAACCGACAAGTATTCCCTCAGGCCAGGGAAGAGAATTCTCAGTCACCCTCCAGTACTAGGAAAACTGATGAGGATCAAAGCGAACTGTTCCTCACTGCTGTACAGAAACTGGTAGACCAGTTATGAAAGTCACAGCATGAAGGGGGCTACAGAAGGCTCCGGCTCTTCTCAGGAATAAAACCAGTCCCTACTGGGGAAGAAACTTACGAGGCATGGAAAGAGATGGTTTCCCAATACCTGGAGGAATGGCATTGCTCCGAACCCTATAAGAGACAGCGGATCGTTGAAAGTCTGCGAGGTCCCGCTGGAGAACTAATCCAAGCTGTACGGAGAAGTGACCCCCAAGCCACTGCACGAGACTACTTAGCGACTCTAGATCAGGAATATGGAATGGCAGAGGATGCAACAGATCTGCTCTATCAGCTACGCCACACCTATCAGGAGTCAGGGGAGACATTGTCCAATTATATCTATCGGCTGGACAAGCTGATCCACCTTATTGTGTCAAAGAAAGGAATACCCCTAGCAGAAGTAGACGACAGGCGTATGCAACAGTTGTTACGGGGTGCTCTGTCCCATGACCCAGTAGCGATGAAGATAAGAAATGCTCAACTGGGACAACCATCACCTACTTTTCTTCAGTTGATACAAGATGTTAAACAAGAGGAAGCTATAGTTAAATCCCGAGAGAGGGTGACCAAGAAAGTCAAGGTCGTACAGTCAAAGCCCGAGGCTGACCTTCCCAGCACTGAGTTAATGAAGATTGTGGAGAAACAAGGTGAGCAGATTGCTCAGTTGTTGGAGATGCAGAAGCAGATTCAAGCACAGATGCTGAAATACCACACTACCGAGCAACTGCACCCGAACATCCACCCCCGGCAAGTTCTCGAAGCTAACACTACTCGGAAACAGAACAATTGTTTCACTTGTGGAGAAGTTGGGCATCTCGCTAGACAATGTCCTCAGAGGAAGGGAGGAAGGTGGTCACCCTCACCATCCCACCGGGATAGGAAGCTTTCGGAAAACTGAAAGGGAGGACCAGGAACCCCCACACTGGCCCTCTAAAGAAAGCTGACATTAACACTGTGGGGAACTCTCACCTGGAATGGGGTCTTTTGCCCAAAGGATTGCTGGGACCCTCTCCTCACGTGCCGGCATGTCTAAATGGGAGACCTTGTATGGCCTTGCTAGATAGTGGTTCACAGGTGTCCATTGTGTTCGAGAAGTGGTACCGAGATAATCTATCTGACTTGCCCATAAAGCCATTGTGTGGACTGACCATCTGGGGTCTGAGTGACAAGAATTATCCCTACCTTGGGTACATCACTGTACCTTTGAAGTTCCCACGGGAAGTAGCTGGAATAGAAGAAGAGGTGAACGTGCTTGCACTTGTCTGTCCTGAGGCCGAAGGAGAACCTCGAGATGTCTCAGTGATTATTGGAACTAACTCCCATTTGTTCGAGATACTGGCCAACTGGTGCCAAGAGGTGGGAGGAGCAAGTTATAGTAAAACACTTAAGATTCATCCTATGTGCCTTGCTGCTTATAAGAAGAAAGAGGAAAAAAAATCTCAGAAAGAAACCACATTACAAATAGGAAGTTTTGATCAATGCTTAAATGGTAGTGATGCTAGTCAAGAAGACCGACACTGGCTAGTTATGCAAATGCTACAAAGAGAGGCTGCCTTCTCTTCGGGGGACTGGGATTTAGGTCTAGCGACAGGAGTGGAGCACCACATAAAGCTAACGGACGACAGACCTTTCCGAGAACGGTCAAGACGCCTAGCCCCTGCTGATTTGGATGATATTCGGGAACATTTAAGGGAGATGCTAGAGAATGATGTGATTGAGAGATCTGAGAGTCCCTATGCTTCTCCTATTGTGGTGGCTAGAAAGAAGACGGGAAAAATACGGATGTGCGTGGACTACCGGACATTAAACAAGCGCACGATTCCTGATCAGTACACTGTCCCTAGGATAGACGAAGCCCTTGATTGTCTTCAGGGAAGCAAGTGGTTTTCTGTGCTAGATCTACGCAGCGGGTACTATCAGATATTGATGAGTCAGAAGGATGCTGAGAAAACCGCCTTCATCTGCCCGGTTGGATTCTTTCAGTTCAAAAGATTGCCACAAGGATTATCAGGGGCTCCAGCCACTTTCCAACGATGCATGGATGATGTTGTGGGTGACATGAATTTCAGGGAAGTGCTGGTATACTTGGATGATTTGATAGTATTTGGCCAAACATTGAATGAGCACAACGAAAGACTCCTCAAGGTATTGGATCGCTTAATAAAGAAAGGGTTGAAGTTGTCCCTTGACAAGTGTAGCTTCTGTAAAACCCAGGTCAAGTATGTGGGATATGTTGTGGATCGGGAAGGAATTTCTACAGATTCAGCGAAGATAGAAGCGGTGAAAGAATGGCCTCGACCTACAATACTGAAGGAATTAAGGTCTTTTTTGGGGTTCTGTGGCTATTACAGAAGGTTTGTCCCAAACTACAGTAAACTTGTCAAGCCTCTTACAGATCTAACTCGAGGTTATCCTGCTCCAAGAGGTTCCCATCGGAAAGAGAAACCATTGTTCCGGGTAAATGATGCGTTCGGGGAAAGGTGGAGTGAGGCTTGCGAACAAGCTTTTGAAGGATTGAAAACCTGCCTGATTCAAGCGCCTGTTCTGGCATATGCCGATCCAGAGTTACCATACATTCTGCATGTAGATGCCTCCTTTGAGGGACTTGGGGGAGTGCTATACCAAGTGCAAGAAGGAAGGTTAAGACCAGTCTATTACATCAGTCGAGGTCTCTCACCCAGTGAACGGAACTACCCGGTGCATAAGTTGGAGTTCCTGGCCCTTAAGTGGGCAGTTGTTGACAAACTTCACGACTACTTGTATGGAGTACCATTCGAAGTGCATACAGACAACAATCCCCTCACATATGTGCAGACCACAGCAAAGCTAGATGCAACTGGGCACAGATGGTTGGCGGCGCTGGCCATTTACAATTTCACAATAAAGTACAGGCCTGGGAGAAGAAATGTAGATGCCGATGCTTTGTCAAGATTACCGGGAAGGTTTGTGGAATCTCAGGAAGAAGAATGGATAGAGTTGCCAGCTCCAGAGGTGAAGGGGATGTGTCACGAGGGACGTGTGGTCGTGCCTCCAGTCAAAGAATGCTTAACAGCTCTAGGGGCAACGACAGATGCACTACCAAGACAATATTGCTGGCTGAGTCAAATGGAGCTCAGTGATCTTCAGAAGTTGAGTTCAAGCCAAGTCAAAGAAGATCAGCAGAATGACTCCTCTATAGCAGCAGTTAGGTGGTCTGTTAAACACAGACAAAGAATCCACCCGAGTAGTTTGAAAACGGAGGAAGCTATTTTGCTAAGCAGACAGAGAGAGTCATTGGTGGTGAAGCAGGGGCTACTGTATAGAGAAACCAGCCACAAAGATGGCAGAGAGAGGAAACAGCTAGTATTGCCAAAGAAGCACCGTCCCATGGTTCTCCGTGCGTTGCATGATAAACACGGCCACCTGGGAATAGAGAAGACCATGAGTTTAATTTCAGATAGATTCTACTGGCCGAAAATGGAGATAGACATTGAGAGTTATTGTAAATCTTGTGGGACATGCATACTTCGAAAATCCCTCCCAGAAAAGGCTGCCCCCTTAAAGAATATATCCAGCAATGGGCCTTTAGAGTTAGTCTGTATTGACTTTCTATCAGTGGAACCGGATGAAAGCAACAAGTGTAACATTCTAGTGGTGACAGATCATTACACCCGTTATGCTCAAGCCTACCAGACAAAAGACCAGAGAGCTGTGACCGTGGCAAAAATCCTATGGGAAAAGTTCTTTGTCCACTATGGACTGCCTGCCCGCATTCATTCAGATCAGGGTCGGGATTTTGAGAGCAAGCTAATAAAAGAACTGTGCGAGGTCTGCGGGATAAAGAAGTCCAGGACTACTCCTTTCCATCCCCAAGGAGATCCGCAGCCGGAGAGATTTAATCGGACCCTTCTCAGCATGATGGGCACTTTGGACACTAAAAAAAAGGCACATTGGAGTAGGCACATCAGCCATTTGGTCCACGCCTACAATTGCACGAAAAACGAGTCCACGGGGTACTCCCCATATCTCTTAATGTTTGGAAGGGAGGCTAGATTACCAATCGATATCTGTTTTGGAATGGACACTGCTGATCCCCAAGAAAAGCCCCATTTGAAATATGTGGAGCAGCTGAAACAAGAACTAAAGGGGGCCTACAGACTAGCGGAAGCAGCTGCATCAAAAGCTGGACAACGAAACAAGGGTCGTTATGATCTACAGGTCAAGGAGCATATTCTGGAGCCAGGTGACAGGGTTTTACTTAGACACTTGGGCCTCCCGGGGAAACACAAGTTAGCCAATCATTGGCGAAAGGATCCTCATGTTGTGGTTGCAAAATTGCCAGACATCCCAGCCTATCGAATTAGGCCCGAGGGGCTAACAGGCCCTATAAAGACATACCATCGACAACATTTGCTTCCCATCAGAGATGGTGTCCGGTTTTGGGAGGAGCCTGAAACAGATGAGCCAAAAGTGTCCACACCCAGAAGATCACGGCGAATCAGAGAACCGACCACAGAAGAAGATGATGGAGATGATTGGGGGTATGATGCTCCAGGTAAATTGGGAGAAATAGATTGGAGACAAGATATCAGAAGGCTCACTAGGTCTACCGAGGGGGCCGCTGTAAGACCTCCACAAGTAGAAGAAAGGAGAACTATGCCTGCCATTTCAGATGAAAGTGTCAACCCAAGAGTAGCTGGACGGTTGGATTCTCAGTGTTCAGTAGAGGAAGGCTCTAACCAGGAAGTTGACATGGATGGGGACGTCGTTGATCCAGATGGAGGATGCACTGAACGCCCCAACAGGGTGTTGGGGGGAGAGGAAGGGAACCCACCAGTCCAGGGTCGGCCTAAAAGGACCCCTAGAGCCCCAATGATGTTGACTTATGATAGTCTAGGTCATATGACTGAGATTCCTAAGGTGATTCATCCTAGCTGGGTCTATCAGTGGCCATATCTGACTCCCATATCTGTTATGCCAGGGCCTGTTGTGTATGGATGTGAAAGTGTATTTAGACAGGATGTCTTAACCCCTTTAAATTTGCAGGATGTGGGACAAGCCTCATCATTTGTTCATTGTGGACTTGCCCCACAGGGGGAGTGTGTAACCCCTGGGGATGCTGCAGTTGGACTTGAGCACCCAGGGGCTAATAATCACAATTGCATCAGTAAGAAAAGAGATGCATATAGCTATTTACCAGTCAAGGAGAAGGAACTACATCTCCCAGAAAGCTGTTATGAAGAGGGGGCGGAGCCTAAGAAGACTGAGAAACCAGAGGGCGGAGAGAGAGAGGGAGAGAGGAGCATCCTGGGAGAGACTGAGCTGTGTGACCAGTTCAGATAGGTGACCCTAGGCAGAAGGGCACTGGATGAGTGATCTGAGCAGAGAGAGCAGTCTGCAGAGATATCAAAGCTCGGTGCAGTTCTGAACAGAACCTGCTGGAAGCCACAGTTTGAAGCTGTAGGAGGAGGTTTGCATGCATCTCTGAAGAAGGACATTTTACAAGTCAGCCATTTTGGAGATAATCAAGTTCAGACCTGTGACACACTGGTGCAGATAAGTTACGGGTTATTTTTATCTATCTGTTGTTGTTCAAGTGGGGTTTGGACTATATCTGGCCACAAGGGCTGAAGAGTTAGGGATAGATGGGTGGGCAGGTAAATATGCACCAAGTGTGTGTCTAATCAGCACTTGTGGAACTACAAGTCCCAGGATACAAATTAGAAAGGATTTTACAGTTGTTGCTAGAGGAGGGTCTGCATACTGTGACTGCTGTACCTCACTGCAAGTGATTTAAAGATCTCCAAAATCTGCAAACTGGACACATGATGTTTCCATGCCATGCTGCATACATACAGAAGGGCCCCAACTTGCAGTGCACTGCTCTATTTGTGTGGTGTGTTTGAATACTGCTGTGTGTGTTTGGCAGTACATTGTAGGGCTATAAGGGAAAATATATAAATTCACCCTGCAAGATATTCACAGTATCAGGAGCAAGTAAGATATCTGATATATTTTTTCATGTGTATAAAGCTGTGACAGTTAATGGTTATATTGTTATATATTATATTATATTGTATGCTGTTATTGATTTATTGCGAGTTTTTTGTGTTAACTTGGTGTGCATAGCAAGAAGTGGTGCGCCACTTTCATCCACACTTGTTTTATTACTGTATTGTATTGTTTGCACTATTATTTCAAATTATACCAAAGTATATTTTTCTATAAAATTACAAAGCTGCATTTAGGATTTCCATTTAAATAAATGTGCCTGGCTGGCTTTTGCAGCACACATTTTGTCACAGAGTGTTAATACTGGGCAGGGGGTTTCCCGAATCTCCCCCTGGTGTATCTTTTGAACACCCCCCAGAAGAGAAAGCAGAGATTCGGGTGGAGGCACTGAAAACCAAGTACCAAGGTGAGAAGCATCTGCGTGGTTCAATATATATATATACCCTCACAACGCTTAATACACAAGGGGGTGTTACACGTGAAAGTACCGAGATGGCACGGCTCGGCTCGATAATCGGAATGCCTAAGTTTGGGGGGTTCTCTGTTTTCAAAAAACTAAGCCTGAGCATCTCTAGTTTCTACCAACATAGACTAGAGATATTTGTGCAGTATTGCTTAGGTTAGGCCACTCAGTTATATTTAGTGTTAGGCTTATCAAATTGTGACTGGTTTTGTGCTACTGATATGTAGAACTGTGTTGGTTTGTTTATATAACTATTTTTTCAAACTAATTGTTTGTTACCACTTCTATGTTGCCCCATACTATTCAATTGAAGCATATAGTTATATGTGCATTAATTTGGTCTATGTTGGCACAAGGGCCTTCCCAAGTCAACCCTGGTGATCCCCAACCAAATACCCATAGAACTGCTGAAGAAGACTTGAGTGGAGGCACATGTAAGTTCACATTACACACCATAATATCAGTTTAAGAGGTGTCTTAAATTGGTATGTTTTATTTATTTATTCATTTATTTATTTATTTGTGTGTTTTCATCTTTTTGTTTCATAAAGTACATTTTATTTTTAATGCAAGTGAATACCTTGTGGATCTAATAGAAAGTACTAAAGTAGCTTATATCTGTTAGTGTTGCCTTGCATGAAAGACAATTCCGAGGAGCCTTGCATCTACCAAGGCCTGTCATAGACATGGAAATTTCTAATGACATCGACTGGTGTTGTCATATGATTTTCCAAGTATTTTTATGCAAATTCATAGCTCTTTATTGTATACCACAGTGTTCACAGTATTTAGTGTATCAGTAGAATATTAGTTTTCAGTCTACAAGGTGTTGTTGTTCCACCTTCTGTATTTATCACAATTGAAATGCACATGTGGAACGAGAGAGACAACTTTTGTTTCAGTGCATTGTTGTATCATGTCTTCCTGTACAGATCTTATCATTTCAGTACTTCTCCTTGCACAGACTAATTTTGAGTGAGTTGTCAACCAAGATATGTGGCTGACATAGCTTGAGAACTAGGAGGATGCTCATAACAAATGCAAATCCATGCAAATCACGACATCTTCCCCACCTCTAAAGTGCCACTTCGTGAAATTACATTCCTGCACAGCAGGAAGCCATATAAAACATCTATGCGCACATTTTTATTATTCACATGCCTCTGCTTAAACAGAAAAAAAATATCCAAAGCACACAGATTTTTATCATCTTGAAAAATAACATGCATGAAAAAAGCTATTTTGAGCAGAAAATATTTGAAGCAGCAATATCTTCAAAAATAATAAAAGTTTGTTGGGAAAGCATTAACTATCAAAGTTCTTTTTTGGGCTAATCTGTATTATGTTTCTTTTCCCAAATAAGTTCTCTACTAAATCAGAAAGATAACATTAAATTGCAGATACCAAAGATAGCAGACGTTGCTAGTATTTACAAACTATATTGTGCTTCATAGACGGCAATGTATTGGCCCTGGAGGAATGTAAAGTGTCTTTGTAAAAAGTTCCTTCAACCAACAAGAGTTCATCACTGTTTTATTGTAGAGGAGAAAAAATAAAGTTGATAATGAAAACCTATTAAGAATACACTGAACTTGCAATGTATACATATTGCAACTGCCATGTACCTTTTTCTGTTATATAATATAGAACTTGGAAATTGTATAGACCAAATAGTTTGTGCAATCCAGGGGCTGATCTAGAGAATATTTGTACCCGGGGCGATGTAGGGGGGGCGATTTAGGCCCCGCCCCCTTTTTGACACCTGCTCTGATTGTGTTTAAAACACAATCAGAGCAGCCGGGCAGCACACTGTCCCTGCCTGTCACTGCAAACGGACCTGCACATAGTGTGCAGCCGCCGGCAGCAAGCCCCTGCTAGGGGGGGGCGATCGCCCCGATCGCACCCCCCTGGATCTGCCACTGGTGCAATCCCAGGTGCTGTTAGACACAGTGATGTGCCTTACTAAATTCCTTAAAAAATTTATTCTAAGGACAAAAAAGATTAAAATAACTCAATGAGGTTCAGACTGTACATACAGTATTTTACCCCCTAAAAAGTCAACAGATTTGACTGTATTATAAAAGACACTTATACAGATTGTTTCAGACAGTATTTTTATTGTGAACCAGCAGGCACTTAAAGTACATTTTCAAACTCCTAATTCATTATTTTTCTGCAGATTTAAAAAAAAAAAAAAATATATATATATATATATATATATATATATATATATATATCTATCATAGGTACAACAGAAAGAAGGCGCAATGGTGATGTTAGCAGATAATACTGAACAAAGACGCGTTTCGTCTAGGAAGACTTCATCAGGAGTCTCCTGATGAAGTCTTCCTAGACGAAACGCGTTGAGGCATTACTACTTCTGTATATGCTAATAAGTTCATACTGCCACCCTTGCCATTTGATGTTATATACACTAATACTCCTATGTGGAGATCGTTGGTAATACCTTTAAAACCCTCCAGGGATCCATACTGGTACAAGTTGACCTATTGCCAAGTACAGATAAGCTTTTATTTATCTTACAATATGTGAGTTTGCATTTTATATGTTTGCTGAATAAATTCTTTGTACATAAATTACTACACTATATGGCTCCTTTATCTCTATTATTCTGGCTGATTGGAGTTTGAGAGCGGTGTTTGCATTGGGACGTCTGCCTGTGGTTAAGAAATATCGTATGCTGCGGTCGCTGTTTTGCCCGTTCCTGATTCACTAGGCGGAGCCGAGATTCCCTCTTGGAGACCCTGATACAGATAAGCTGGTTTTATATTATCCTCTGGTACGCTTCCATCTATTGATTTGTATTATTATCTGGTGAACTGCATTACTCTATACACCTCCTGTATATCCCTGTCTCCTGATGACATTTGATTGGAGAGTTTGTAAGCTGTGTCACAGTGGCCCAGCAAACCTTGTATAAGTTGCACTTGAACTTTTCTATCCCACCTTGTTATCAGAGTGAAATTTCTGCACGCTCGTGTCTGATACGTTTGGTCACTCTGTCTTGCATTTGGATTAAGACTGGACTATTTATATTTATTGTTGGATATCAACCCAGAGATTTGAACTGCATCCATATGCTTATTTATTTTGTACCCACTTTGTTCAGTATTATCTGCTAACTTCACCATTGCGCCTTCTTTCTGCTGTACCTATGATATTTTATTTTTGGCCTTACCAGCCAGAGTTTTGAAGGAAGGCTGCCACATGGAAGAGGTGTACATGTGGGATTGAATTCTATTACTTCACTTATACAATACTGTCTTGAGCGCCAGTGTTTATATCTTGTTTTCCACATATATATATAAAACTGAAAAATGCTGCCTTGAAGTAGGACTGTTTAGAAAGCAACATAGCAGAACTGTATGAGGTGAAAGTGAAAGAAGTCAGTATGAGTGATGACTTTCTCTAGAGCCATTTCACGCTACAGGGGCATTTTTGAAGATAAGGTAGATTGTTGAGGAGTGGGCCTACAAAGCCTGATAGTGACAGCCCAGGTGAGTCAAGTGCAGGGCAAGGTTGTGATTATAGAAGGAGACAGCCTGATCAGGGCATGAAAGGTGATGATGAGGGGGAGGAGTGAGACCAGGAGGAGAATATGGTATGATCAATGGTGTCCAGGTTATGCTTGGTGAGAGTAACTTTAGGGGATGGAGAATGTGAGAGAGGTGGGAAATGCTAAAAGAGAGGAGATGGTAGTCAGTGAGAGGTATAGTGAGGCGATAGGTAAGAGCAGATGGAAGCAGACAGAAGAGCGGCGAGGGGACTAAAGAGAGTGGGGGTGAGGTGAGATAGTAGGAGAGAGGGGAATATGGGAGAGGGGAAATTGAGTTTAGCAAGGGCAAAGAAGCAGAGGAGAGGGTTGATCTTATTGCTTCTTGCTGACCTTATTGCTGCATTATTTTAAATAAGTTACTATTTACTTACTTACAACACTCTCTTGATGAGCAGCATAAAATTCTTTGATTTTGCACCAAAGCACTTAGATGATCCTTGCAGTGCACTTCAAACTGTGTCTCTAAACTATGTTGGGATATGCCTCTGCAAACTAGAAGTCAGAAAGGGTAAAATTTTGAAAAGGGTGAAAATGAGTAAATATCACATTACTATCCAATGTCATACTACTTTAGGACCACACATTCAATTACATTTTTCTTCTAAGGTACTGCTAAGTTTATCATTTATGGTATAAATTATTCATGAGAAAGACAGAACATTTAGGTTTTTTTTTTATTATATGTTACACTTTTATGCGTATGCCCCTATCCTATTTGACAACTCCTCCTGCTGTCCTACTCTGCTTTTATCTAAACAGCTGAACCTTATGAAACAACTGTGTGCACACCATACACATGTTAATATAAGGGGATGGAGGTGGTTGGATGGTGGATGTGTTAAGTCACACCCTCTGCTAGCTGGTCACATCCCTTTGTGGACTTGCCACACCTCCTCCAGTGGCCCAATTTCATTAGTCCTTCCATTTGGTGAGGCCATCATGCTCCAGTCCAACACTGATATTGTTTTATATTAATTTGTAATGGACTCTACTTTTGTAATCAGTGTATCTTTTATATTATTATTTGTGGCATATAGATGCAAGTTGGAGATGGCTGCACTTTAGATCTGATATGTGCCCGACCCCCCACATAATCATCTTCTCACAAATATGTAACATCTAAAAAGTTGTGAAGGCAGTGGGAAATTATTGTAGGGGTGCAAAAGTGTGTCATCACTCCAATGACAAAGTTGTTTAGAAGATCTGCTGAATATCAGCTCAGTTCACCTGCTGGACCCAGTTTTAACTGTCATCACTGTCAATTGTCATTGCTGTTGCCATCTCTGTTCCTCCTGTGATGATCTGCACTGTGCCTTTGTTGACCGCAGCTGCCTTTAAATATGGGGAACAATTTTCAGAATTTTTGCAGCAGTGAGCATGACACTAATACACCAGGCTACAAACAGTTACTCCAAATTGACAGATAATCACAAGAGTGCCCATGCAAAACTAAAGCAGATTCTACTTTAGAACCAGCAGAGGAAGGATGCTCAGTTTTGAGAAATAGTAAAGACAGCTATCTATGATAGCCAGCAGATGACTGTTTTAAGATTTCTACTGTGACCGGTTTGAATGTTTTGTGCCTCTGCCTTCTGCTGACTCTCATCATTTTAAATTTACTGCACCACCAGTAGATTCACAGAAATGCCAGTTCACATTGACTGCTTTTTGGTATGTTGTTGGAGGCTGATAATACTGCTGCCTAGGAATAGCCGACTTTAAAGTAATTATCAAGGAGTTATGTTTTTAATGAAAACTGAAAAAAGGGCTACAAATCTGATTAATAGACATAATTTGGGTCTTAAGTCCATTAGCAAAGATATATATATATATATATATATATATATATATATATATATATATATATATATATATATATTGTAGCAAAAGGAGGCATTTATCTGACAAGATGCAGAGAAAACATACAAGCAGAGTAAGACATTGGCGCAGTTATGCACATAGATTCAGGTTAAACCAAGTAAAGACTTATGTATAGTTTAAAGTTTGTTAACGTACATGATTTCCTCTCAGCAAACAGACAGGGTGTGTCTGTTAGTGCAAACAGAGCCAGTGATGGGCGTTTTCTCTTAAAGGGAAGGTGGGTGTGTCACCTGTCCATCAAGCTAGGGCTGGGGGAGAAGTATCATGCATAAAAGCTTGTTTTTATCATTTGTGCACGGAGACCAACGCTGGGGAAGCTGGCTGGTCTTGAGAGAGCTGAGCTATGCCTAGCTAACGTTTAGGGTCTCCAAGAATTGCTGTGAAATTTGTACGGTGTTAAAACATTTACCATCCTGACAATAAAACTACATAAAAAGGAAGAAGTTGTTCGCGTGTGCTTCTGTAGTAGCAAGCTCTTGCCACAATTTATATACATATATGTGGGGTAGTGGTTAGTACTGGGATCATGAGTTCAATTCCCGACCATGACCTTATCTGTTAGGAGTTTCTATGTTCTCCCTGTGTTTGCGTGGGTTTCCTCCGGGTGCTTCGGTTTCCTCCCACACTCCAAAAACATACTGGTAGGTTAATTGGCTGCTAACAAATTGACCCTAGTCTGTCTGTCTTTGTGTGTGTGTGGGTTAGGGAATTTAGACTGTAAGCCCCAATGGGGCAGGGACTAATGTGAGTGAGTTCTCTGATCAGCGGAATTAGTGGCGCTATATAAATAAATGGTGATGGTGATGATGATATACATATAAATATATATATATATATATATATATATATATAAAGCCTTGAAGAGTGAGTGGAATAATGATAATTATGATAACTAATGATATGGTATTACATAGATTTATTGCTGAAGGGAAGAATGCAGAAATTCAAAATATCATCATCATTATCAACAACTTTTATTTATATACCTCCAAATTCCTTAGCCCTTTACATTTGGGACAAATAGTACAAAAACAATACTGGGTAATACATACAGACATAGAGGTTAGAGGGCCCTGATCAGCTTATAATCTATGGGTCAGTTGGAGTTTGATACACAAGGGCATGTGCTACATCATATTGATCATTGGTCCAGCTAGAATGCAAAGTTAAAAAGTTTTAAGTGGGCTGCATGATCAGTCACACAGCAATGTTGGTCAGAGGGTTGTTGTCTTGTGTTAGCTGTGTAGAGAGTGGTAATAGGGTAAACTAGGGAGACTAAGATGGTGTTTGAGGAATATCATAAGCTTTTCAGAGAACGATTGAAGGTTTGAAGACTAGAGGAAAGTCTTATTCTGCAAGGCAGTGAAACCATTTTTGTGGACTGTGGAATCCAGTAGGTTGTTTGCTGTAAAAAAGTGTGTGAAGCAAGTGTAGGCAATTCTCTCGAGAAGCTTGGAGGACGGGGTGGTAATTTGAGAGAGTGTTTGGGTCAGAATTTTGTTTTTTAAGAATAGGAGTAATCACAGATTGCTTGGAAAGTGATGGAAAGATACCAGTAGAGAGAGAGAGAGAGAGAGATTACATATTATAGTTAAAGGTGGAATGAGCACAGGAGATAGGGGCCTACCAATTTGTGAGGGTATGAGATCAAGGGGACAGGAGGTAGAGTAGGAAGATGGCAAGAGATTAGAAACTTCCTCTTCATTTGTAGGATCCAATGAAGAAAGGGCATCAGAGGGTGCTAAAAAGGAGTTGAGCTGATTGCTTGTCGAGGGAGATGATAACATTTTAAGTCGGATCTTATCATTCTTGTCCTTGAAATAGGAAGCAAGATTCTGGGAAATTATGGTTTGGGGAGGGAGGGTTTAGAAGAGATTTAAATGTGTTAAAAAGGCATTTGGGGTTAGATATTGGAAGTATGTTTGTTTTTCAGTGTCCAGAGCATTTCGATAGGAGTGGTAGATAGCATTATATGTGGTGGAATCATTAGAAGTGCAAGATTTGCGCCAGCAGTGTTCTGCTTTGCGAGAGAGTTTTTGTAGATTTCGTGTTAATTTAGTGTGCCATGGTTGACAGCAAAGTCTACGTGGTGTATGAATAGTAGCTGGAGCCACTTGATCTAGGGTTTGGTGAAAATGATGAACTGTCCTATCAGGGGAAGAGAATGTAGAAATTAGGGAGAGAATGTGTTGAAAAGAGGTGGAAAACTGTTGAAAATCAATAGAGTTAATATTCCCGCGGGTATGACGAGGCTTGGAAGAGTTTGACAGTAGGGAGGGTAAAGAGCTGAGGGTGAGCAAGTGGCTAAAAAGGTGATGATCCAAGAGGGGGAAAGGAGTGTTAAGGAAATCAGAAACTGAGCGTAGTCTAGAGAAAACAAAATCAAGACAGTGGCCATCCTGATGAGTAGTGGATTCAATCCACTGGGAGAGATCAAGTGTGGAGAGAATAGGTTTGAAGCAGCATGAATGAGTATGAGATCCCTGTATAATGTCCCTGTATTTCAGTTTGTATGTTATTTGATGAAAGCTTAGAACACCAGCCTCTGGTATACAATCCATTAGATATAAAAAATGACAATAAATTGAATAGTTTTTGCAACCACTAAGATACTATAAAATAGTTATTTAAGAGATATGAAACAAGTCCTGTACAACATATTTACTTTCATTTTTACACACAATTTTATTTTGGCTTAAAGTTAAGTTTTATAGACTAATACAAGTACAGCTATGGGGACTAAATTTGTGTACAGTTTTACCATTTTTATGTGAAATGGGAAGATTGAATGGTTGGTTGAATAATCCCTTCTAAGAGGACCTTGTTAATTAGCATAGATGCATTGACGACATTTTAGTTATATGGAGAGGAACAAGATAGACTTTGGAAAATGTTATGGTATAATAATTTAAAATAAGTTAAATGTGAAAATCACAGCTGAAATCAGTAACATAAAACGTAATACTTTTAGATCTTGAGTTCTTTATTAAAAATAACACATCTGTACATGGACATACCATAAATTATATAACTATATTCCAGCCACGAGCAATCAGTATAAAATGGCTGAGAAATATCCTCAGTGAACAGTATGGCCGCATGCAATTTTTAAGAGGCACCCAACTTTCTAGTCGAGACCATCTACAGGATGTTATCCTACCCTAAACTACAGGTACATATTTGGGGATCAAAGGAGCTCCAGATCAAGGGCTGTATAATTCTTCACAAGTCTTTATTTTCCTCATGAAGTCCCATCCGAGAGCCATCTTGGTGCGAATTCTTCTAGACTTATAAGACACATGATACGTGAGCATCTGTAATTATGCACCACTGTTGCCAGCTATTGGTGTCATATCAACCAACACCCACCACGACCAAACACTTAGGCTTAACAGAGCTTATACTTTCTGGCTGTTCATTGAACCACACTCTTTGAGACGGGGCTGCTTGCACATGTCTTGACACATTGCTTCCTGCCTTCACTCAGTTACTGGTATATCAGACTTGGATGCCTACCACTCTCTGACAATTCTCTCTACCTAAAGAACCAAGCCTCTCATCTGCTCAATGTTGCTTTGCCTGAGCCATTTATCGACCTGCTTGAAGTGGCCCTCGCCGTTAAGTGCTACACACTTCCAAGACTTTCATGTTCCCCTCCCACTTCTTTGCCCTATTGGCTACAGATGATTTGGATCTAAACATGCTTTTTTGTCCCGATGGGTCCTGAGGCATACACAGCGGAACAACCGGGCTCTCCCATCCGCACTACCCCCCGTCTTGTTTTTTGACCCTCTGCCACAATGCCTAAAAATAAAAAGTCTTCTCTTTCCTTACCTCTCCAAAAAAGTAAACACCAAAGTGAACACTCGGATTCTAAACCTGATAATGATGATCATTCGCCTATTACCAGTCTGGACTTCTTGTCTCTCCTCATAGAGGTCAAAGACGTTAAAGTCTCAGCACAGGCTCTCCATACCCGACTGACATTGCTGAAATTGGGGATAGAATGGACCACCTAGAACATAGTGTGGAAGAGGTGGTGACGTACCAACAATCTGTTGAAACAGACCTACATCAAATGCGCCAAGATATCGTCACGGCGAAACACCCTGAGAATTTGGGGGATCATCCAGGACCTTTCCCCACTAAGCCTCATCAAGATGAGGCACCGGAAACCTATCACCACTATCCTCTGACAGTGGGAAATTCAATACAGCTTGGGTCTCTACTTCTGCATGCTGATTTGGCATCAGGGTTCAATGCTCATGGCCAGGATTCTTTCCGAAACCCAATTACTGCTCCCCTAAATAGGCATGACCACTGGACTTCCATACCCCCTCGAGGCACCCCCTCTAACCTAGAGATCATCAAGACTGTTGTCAAATCAATCCCCCAGACCTGAATGGACCATGGCCCCGACATCTTCATCTCCACATGCCATACAGTCCAGGGCTTGATTTGCTACACCAGGTCTTATCTTTCCTTCACTCTAATATTCTTCTTCACTTCTTACTCTTCTCTCCCTCTTTTTCTTTTTCAGTTCACCAGCCTTAGTGCCGATCTCTAGGGAAAGTCTATGCACCTTTCTGGGCCCTCACATTGTGTCCCTTTGAATTACTACCTTGCATTGATATTCTATCTGTTGGGAGTTTTCAGTCTCACGACCCCCATACTGGCTTCCACCTTGGCTGCCCTTTTGGCACCCATGTGACTGCTCCCACACATTTGCAGTGTTTTTAATATTAATATTGCCCGTGCGTGTTACACGAGAGCTCCACCATACCCTGTTATATTTTACTTACTGTTGATGTACTTGTTCTGCACATTTTTGCTGTGTTGTTGCTATCTAATGCTGCCTCTCAGGTCTCAGCTTCTGTCGGCTGTTCCCTATAGCAGAGGGGCCTTTCTCCAGTTTCTTGATGCCCTAAATTATAACCTGTTATTTTCTACTACCTCACCTATCCTCTGGTTGCTTTCGAGTCACACTTCCCAACCGTATTTTATTTCCGGGTAGTCACCTTGACACCTACCTGGTCTCTCAGTACTCTTCCTCCACCTATGGCATACCGACCGGTGACTTTCATACGGGAGTACCCTGTTACATTTAATTGAATAATCTACCATATTGTTACTTCTCACCATTTCTCCCTGTTCAGTTCAGACAATTTGTTGTATTGCTATATTTTGTTACATACACTTTACAGATCCCTACCACTACCCTTCCTTTCCAACAAAAACTCTCCTCCCTCCCTCTATTTCTTGTCTCCCTCCCACACCTAGCTTTAATCCATGTGCCCCTCCGTCGCAGCCCAATTGGTTGCTCTGCTCACTGCCTAAAGCCATTTGTACTTCAGTGGGCAAATTTATCAAGCTGCAATTTTGCATTTCTCTGATTTCTTGGGTAAATTTAAACTCCTCGATGTTTCAAACGGTGATTTGATGTAAAATCGCCAGAGAAGTGTTTCTTCCATCGTCATTCTCAAAATCGCTACAAATCACAATCCCAACGTTTTGCAACTCTTGCTATACAAATCACCAAAATTATGCGATTTTGCAAACTTACCCGAGTTTGAATTAAAAAATGCCAGATACAACACGTTGCTTTCTATAGGCAAGATTAGCAAACACATCACTGTTACACTGCAGAGCAATGTTAATATAACAGGCGGCACAATGAAAGTTTAAAGAAGCCATGTTTTCTGTTGTAGAGGGGCAAAAATTATTAGGAATTTTCTTACGGGGACAATTTATTTTAAGAATAAATTAGTGGACGGACCAAATTTAATTATAAATTATATGTAACATTTAAAATATATATATATATATATATATATATATATATATATATATATATATATATATACATATATCTATCTATCTATCTATCTATCTATCTATAATATAAATGCTTAGTGGTGTGTGTTAGTCTGTCTGTGTGTGGAAAAAATAAAACCAAGCTGCAGCGCCACCTGCTGGGTGGAGTTATACACTGACCTACTAAATTCTTAGTGTGTGTGGGAAAAAAAATTCAGAAAGGGCTGAAATTTGGTATACTAAGATGTTTTTAATTTGTTAATTTAATTTGTTAATTGTTAAAAGTGTTTATAAAGATTTAAAAAAAAATATATATATTTCTTGAAGGAGAAGTGACAGTTGGGAGTGGTTGGTGGTTGCCGGGGGTGACAGTGGGGAGCTATAGGTGGTTGCCGGGGGTGACCGAGTGAGAGGAGTGTGATACTCAGGACTGCTGAGAAAGATCCCTGTGTGATGTGGATAGACATCTGGATAGATGTGGCGATGAAAATGAAGATGAGGTGATGGAGAAGAATGATGAGGTGGTGACATGTGGACAAAACCACGTTAAAAAAGGGCGCTTATGTCGGGAAGTAACGCTCTTCCCCTGAGGAGGCCTGGGCTATGGCCCAAATGCATGACAAGAACCTATTTAACACCTTAAGTAGCTTGATTTGACTAGAATGCATGAGTATCATGCATGGGTTAACTATATATATATATATATATATATATATATATATATATATATATATATATATATATATATATATATTTATTATTATAGTAGCTTACTATTTCATCACCAGTGGGTCAATAATTATATTTGTGTGATGTGGCAATTTCCAAATGGGGCCACTATCTAAAGTACAGACATGTGGCACTAGAACACGCTGCATTTTATAAGCGTGATTTCCAAACACATCAGCTATTGGTCTATTCAGGCTAATAAGGACTATAAAAAGGGACACAAATGTCCATTACTCTGATGGTGGTTGAAAATGGTGTTGGTAGGAAAAGTCTTGTTGAGTGTTTTGGAGCAACATCTGGTTTTGGAGTCAGCACTGACAGGGAGAGAGGAACATCTTCAACACTAGGCTTCTCTTAGGCTGTGCACGCCACGTGTTGTTTTTTTTTTTTTGGTGTTTGGTACTTTTATGTGTGGTTGCAATCATCATGTACAATCATCTACATGTATTTATGTTTAATTGTAAATTATTCTGGATATGTGTTGCAATCCTGGTTTATGACACCTCTGTCATAGAGGGCTGATAAAACTTTGGTCTTTAGAGGTCCACATTCATATGCCTTGATACATGTGGCGGTGTACTTCTCTATGCCCCAGGTAAGGTGTTGTGATGCTGGGTGCTGCATAGTTTGGCCCTAAACAAAATTATACCACTAACACAAGCAACATACAGTAGTGATCCAGGTGAGCTCATTCCAGCAGCTGATGTTCATAATACAGAGAGGTAAGACAGGTCATAGAAAGAATAATCCATACTTATTTTACAGGTGGGAATGTTTTTTTAAAGAAGTGTAATTGTTGAGTAATTACCAGTAACCTTGTTTTTAATTTTTACTTATTCTTGTAGAATCACCATTTTTATCAACATCATACATACAGGGTTTTTTTTTTTGCAAACACCAATAACCTTATTTTATGGGTATATGTAAGTTTATTGAAATAAAAGTTAGTATATGAAGCGCTCCGCTCCAATCCCATTGCTATGGCAGCCCGATTCCCTGGTGGTCTAGGAGAAAGTGATGTCGGAAAATGTTCGCAATGTACTACTGAGCATGCGCGTGTATTGAGAACCGGAAGTTCGGCTTTGCGCCGCTACTTCCATTAGTACCTGGCATAGAGACAGTTGCAGTATTAGGAGCTGCGTGGCCACATATAGTAAAAGCCTCAATAGAGTGACCAGAGACTCTCCACATAATATATGTCTAAATAAGAGAGTAGTCTGACCACAACAATAACCTGCACAGGTGTGCAGTGTATTAAAGAACCATCTGCATAATAATGTATACCACCATATATAAGAGTGTAAACTGCATATTGATTGATTGCCTGCAGCACTAATACAAACAACTGCGAGTACTTGCATATATCTACTGTTATTTAAGTTCAATAAACAGCAACCTGTTTAAGTTCAAAAGTGTTTGTGGCTTCATATCCACCTAACACCGCTGAAACCTTTCACAACATCAAAGGTATAACCAATAGGTAATGGGCCCAGCACTGTGTGTTAAAGTAAATACTTAAACATAAAGAACAGTATCAGAAGTATGAAAGAATAAAAAGAAGCTGATATTTCAGAAAATTCCTTTATTTAAGTACACAAATAAAAATGCACAGCTCAGGTATCAGTAAGAACTTTGCTAAGTTAAAAAGTTCTGAGAGCTATAGAACGTGAAATTTGCAATGCAAATAAAGTTAATGACTCAAATTAAGAGAATGGTATAAGGAGGCTATATGAATATGAGACAATACCATTTGAAAATAAAATCAAATAAAAAGTGAAAATGATAAACAATATGAAGAATAAAGACCAAGGGTTTAATCAGTGATTGGTCATACACATAGAGAACTAAAAAACATGGCTCTGTTACATCATGTGCCAAACAGATTAAAACAATAAGAAAAATGTAAAATTATACCAATAAAAAGTCAATCATAAATCCAGCAGGGTTCCAGCGTGAACCCTTTCACAGGGAATCCCAATGAATTTGGAAATAAACTTCCTATCCAAAACGTCACAATGAGATAAATCCGATAGATGGAAAAAACTTTTGGGGATCAGAGAGCCGGTACTCACACTTCCAGATCACAGATTATATGTGGCAGGGTACCTGACCAAAGGCATCAGGATCCGGGGACCGCGGTCCAGATGATATCCAAGCGGCAATTGTAACAGTGAAGCTCGCAAACCATGTGGGTAATGAAACAGAACAGCGGGGAAAAACGGAGTGCGTTCCAGCGTGGAACGCAAAATCCTGATAATCTGTTGTGTCTAGCGGATGTGGGTGTGTCCAACGCGTTTCATCTGCTCTGCAGATTTCTTCAGGGAATGTAGATAATGGGTTGAGATTGTATAGTCGTTTATATAGTGTGGCCAATAATTGAGTGAATGGATACCTTTGAATTGGTCAGCTGTTAATCGACCATAATGTTAACATTGCCAGCAAATGCTTGTATGATTTCCTAGCAGTAGCTTTGGGGGTAAATGTATCATAGTGCGGGTTGTACAAGTCGCCGGAAATCGGCGAGGTGACAGCTTAAATTTAAAGCGGCGCTGGAAAATCTCAGTGTGCCTAAGAATAAAAGGTTAGACTTTCAATACAGACATCCAACATGTTCTGTATGTACCAGATTTGAGAACCAAACTTACAAGGTCCAATTCGCAGAGGGCATATGTGTGGTTCAAAACCAGAGAGGGACTGTAGTTGCAATAGCAACCCTGTGTTACCAACTTTATGTCCTAGATACCGAAGAATGTCATGTGATGGCTGCTTCAGGCACCAATCAATCAAAGAAGCTGTGGCATAAGAGACTAGGTCATCTGGGATACGACAACATACAGAAACTCATTGATGGGACGGTGACAGGAATCACTGTGATCAGTTCTGAGAGACCGGCACGTGAGAACTGCGTAAAGGTTAAGAAAACTTGTTGACCCTTTCCTAAGTCAGCAACTAGGTCTGAAGCATCATTATCTCTAGTGCATACTGATGTGTGGTCCAATGGAGTTGAAATCGGTCAGTGGCTACAGATATTTCCTGACACTCATTGATGATGTTACTAGGATGACACATGTCTACTTCATAAGAGCTAAGAGTGAAGTTGTTGAGAGAATTGCATTCTACAAGAGCCTTTTAGAGACTCAAACAGGTCTGAAACTAAAAGCCTTGAGATCCGACAATGGCGGATAGTGTGACAATACGGCTTTAGCTAAATTCTTGAGGAAATATGGCTGACAGCACCAACTTACAATTACCTACACGCCAGAGCAGAATGGAGTGAGTGAACAAGCTAACTACACAAGTAGTTAGTCCATGAACAAGTGTGCATGGACTATGTTAAATTATGCAGATTCCATTTCAGTACTGTCTTTTCCTGGTGTGGCTTCCCTGGCCCCTTGTGATGTTGCTTAGAAAATGTAAAAAAACTCATTAATAACCATTATCAGGGGAAAAACAGTTGCAGTTGGTTAATAGCATTAATACTATTTTCACCCAGACTACATATGTGAATTTACTTTCTATGGAGTCATCATCCTCCTGTCTTGCGACTGCAGGTGCTGGTGCTGCTGATCGTGCAGTTGCTATCTTCTTTTCGGTAGAGGCTGTGTGTAGAAAACTTTGAAATGTTTGATATTAATATTTTTTTCTTGTGCAAAAACATTCACCCAAAAAAAACAAAACATCTTTTAAAAATGCTCAGACTTCTATTTGCTATATGCAGAAAAATCAAACATTTACATGCTGCAGGATTACTGTTTGAACATAAAGGATAAACATTTGCACCATTATACATTACTCACTGGCCCAAGGTTGTGTCATAGGTCTGTCGGTGTCTCGAACATTTATCCCTTCAATCAATTTCATGAGAATTAGCTGCTTTAATTCCTTTTCATAGGAGTTATATGTCATAACCAGGGCCCGACCACCACCAGTCCTTTCATCTGCACGCCTCTCCTCTGACATTTTCTCCTTCACTCAGCGTTTAATATCGAAGATGCGCTTCCTACAATTTTCAATGCTCTATTTGATGGCGCCCATAGCATTGACCACATCACACACCTGACTCCACAGCTGCTTTTTCTTAATGAAAGCAGTCTTGGCATCTAGACTGCCCAAAAATGCACTCATATAATGTGACTAAAGTATGTATAAGCGCACAGTTTTAAGCAAAACTAAAGCACACATTGCGCCCAGACGCTGCCTTGCCAACAGTAGGGCCCACCTCTTCCTCCTGCTTCTCCTCACCTCCTAGCTCCTCTGTCTCCTCCTCCCCAATGTCACTAGCCCCTTATCTTTCCTGCCTCTCAACATCCTGACAGACAAACACACAGGGGAAAGACAAATTAAAAAACAAATAGACTGACAAATAAAACACAGGGGAAATACAGAACAACGAATAAATACAATTGCAAACCAAGGACAGGGCAACTACAATGAACAGCAAAAAAAAAGCACTCACCAAAAAATAAATATTAATAAACACACAGACAATGAGAGAAACAAGGGAAACTAAGCCAAAAACATACAAAAATTACTTACCACACTCCTTAACACATTCTAAACTCTTCCTACACTGACATCTTCTCTTTCTATGTTCCTTAAACCCCTATCAACTCAAATATGGAAGTAACTCGCTTTTTATAACATTAGTGTGGTCAAAATCACGCGTGTTTTGCATGTAAATCTTGCAACCAATCAGAAATGAGTAATGGTTTGAAAATGGCAATTGGGTGAACTTAAATCACTGTAAAGCGCAAGAGAATAACAGCGATTTGAAAGATGTAAAAATTACTACTTAATACATATGGTAACTTGAGGACTCAAATCACAGGTTATTTCCACCGAGTTGCACCAATTTTAAATCGCTGAAAAAAATTGCAGCTTGATTCATTTACCCCGAAGCATACTACCTCTAGCTTCTAGATCCATTGCTGACCTATGTGCCCTCCCAGCACATAGTAACCCTTCCCGATGTTGGCATCACAGGTCCTAGCCTACTCTGCCATGTGGCCAAATGATCAATCCTTCCCACGTCTGCTTTCCAATACCCCCTTCCCTTTATTGTCCCCGCCATGCCTGGGACTGTAACCTCCTCACCACCCCCTCTATGAGCTCCGCATGTCCCCTTAATTTCCCCTTGAATCTACTTGGTATACCCTCACTCTCCCTTCATGCTAGGGTTTCTTTCTATCTTTTTCCCCCTCTCTATGCTTGAGTCTTAAGGTCCTTTACTTTAGTATAAAAGAACTGAATAGTCCCCAGAAACACAGTAAACTTTTTTCCACTCTCAAACTCCATACAGGCGATCTATTTTTTTTACAAGAGACACACTTCCAACTACAGATGCTCGGTTTGCAAGAAACTGAGCCCACCCAAACATTGGAGATCCGAGTACTGAGCTGAGCCGGCTCGGTACTTTCTCGTGCCCTCCGAGCTGAAAACAAGGCAAAACGTCATTGTTGCATCTTCGAAACTCACGAGATTTAGCTCCAATGCCATTTCACAGAGAGACACTGAAGGGGTAGCTGGGTTGTTGGCAGTCTTCACAGCAGTTGGCCAGTTTCATATCTAAAACAAAAATAGGAGGGGTGGCAGTTTTCTTACAAGTCTCCAGTGACATTCTACTGAGTTATAGCTCACACAGAAAGAGGAGAGGTGTCAGTTGTCTTGCCAGTCTACAGTCTACCTGCCATTGCTCCTTTGCAAATTGACATTGCAGAAATAGAAATAATAGGGCTGTCAGTGTTCTTCAAAATCTGCCATGACATTGTACTGTGTTATTATAGCTCACACAGAAACAGAAGAGGTGTCAGTGTTGTTGACCATCTACAGTCTACGTGCCATTTCTCCATTGCTCATTGTAAGTGCTGAAATAGAAATAATAGGGCTCTCAGTGTTCTTAAAATTCTCCAGTCACATTCTACTATGCCATAGCTCACCCAGAAATAGGAGAGGTGGCAGTGTTTAGTGCTGAAACAGAAATTTAAATAATAGGACTGGCAGTGTTTTTAAAAGTCTCCAGCCACTCTTGCGGTCTTTGGTTCTGCTAGTGAATTCCTCACTGGCATTCTGCCACTATACAGAACCCCATCAACCAAGGTTCTGATCAAGTCCCTCAAATCCGGTATCCATTCAAAACAGTGCGAGGCATTGTTGCCCCCTGTCTCCCCTCAAATTCACGCTGGTGATCAAACCCCTTAGATTAGAACCAACCCCAACATCCAGGGCATGCAGGTAGGTAGTATCAAATGCAAGGTTTAATTTTTCGCTCCTGACTTCCTGTTTTCACTAATCCAACCTGCGATCTCCCACCCAAACCTCTATGACATTCTCCAGGCCTATGGTGCCATCTCTGCCTACCAAATAAACTAAATGAAATCGGAGGCCATGCTGCTCCATGTCTCCCCTTGGGAATCCAAACTCCTCCAGACCACTTTCAGCATCAAGTGGCAGACCAGGAAAATCAAACACCTAGAAGCCTTCCTCACATCCCATTATGATCTCCTCTATCATAAAAACGTCCCACCTCTCTTTTCTAGGATGCAATCCGATCTGGCCTCCTGGAGCTGCCTCATTATCTCTTGACTGAGCAAGATCATAGCTCTCAAAATGAATACCCATATGGCTGTAAATTTTCCAAACTTTGCTAGTTGCTGTCTCTGTTTCCCTCTTTTCTAATGTTCAGAAATCTCTCACTCATTTCATATGAAACCACAGGCCCCCTAGGATTTCAGCCAATGTCTTAAAAAGACCAACCCTCAGAGGCAGAAGGGGTATCACCGATATTAAGCTACACTATCTGGCTTCCCATTTTTCATAAATTGTCACCTCATGTGCCCCTTTGGCTTCTACCTCCTGGCTCAAAATAAAATCGCCCTATATCACCTTGAACGATCACACTCCTTTATGGGGCCATCTCCTTATATACCATCCTTCCTCCACCAAACTGCTTCCCACCATGAAATTTCGCACTAGATTTTGGGATTCCCACACCTTCAAACTGAAACTCCCCCCAGTGTCACCCCCTCTGACCACCTTTTGATACAACCAGGGCTGGATTAACCATAGGGCTAACTGGGCTACAGCCCAGGGGCCTATGGCATCCAGGGGGCCCTTGAAAGTGCTCAGCAGCAGTATTGATCGGTCGGGGGCGGGGGCGCCCCCGGCCCGATCAGTGCTGCTGAGCACTTTCCCTGCAGTACTTCCCCAGCGTGCTGTATTCTCCTTACTGAGGAGATCTCGTCTCACTCTCACGAGGTCTCCTCAGTAAAGAGTGTACAGCGCGCCGGGGAAGGAGGAGAAGGAGGTAAGTGCCGGGGGGGAGGGTCAGCTCGGATCACCAGGGGGGGAGGGGCGGCTCGGATCATGGGGGGGGCCCTCACGGGGGAATGGAGGCCCCCTTAGCCCAGGGGCCTCCATTCCCTTAATCCGGCCCTGGATACAACCATGTATTCCCTCACGACTCTCCGCTGAAAGACATTGTATCTGAAACTGGGGTTGCCTAAAATTCCTGACAGACTTCTCTAAGCAGAGTCGGTGGCTCCTGCTAGCAGAGCTCCATCGCCGCTCCCCATCCCAGACACTCAGCCCCAATTGTTTTATAATCAGTCAATTCTTACGATCCCTAATGCCTACTTATGTACTACGAGACCTCCCCCCTTTCAGGATCTTTGAAAACACCACCCCATAGACAAGGGCGTGTACTCTCACCTTTGCAGAATATTTCTCGCTACCACCCTACCCTTCCCAAGATCCTATGAAGATGACTGGGGAAGGGACCTTACCCACCCCCCCCTCCCGCCCCGGACAATGAAGCCTGGGAGGGCAAGAGACTGGGGATATCTAAAAGCCCCATATCAGCCATATTTAAAGAAACCTCCTACAAAATGTATTATCGTTGGTATAATACTACCACCCGGCTCTATAAAATGTCCCCCTTCTCTTCGTCCGACTGTTAATGGGGTTGTAGCCATAGGGTTTCCATGCTACATATTTGGTGGACTTACCTGGTTATCACCTCCTTCTGGGACGTGGTTCATGGCTTCCTAAACACTCTAATTAAGGCTTCTATTGCGAGGGACCCTTGGGTATTACTACTATGTTACCCTCCCCAGGATCTTGACAAGTTTTTCAAAGAACTGCCCATGCACATACTGACGTCTGCCAAATTCCTTATAGCACTCAACTGGAAAAGAACCTCCCCCTGTCTCTGTCTGCCCTCAAGAAAAAGATTTGGCACATTGCTGCCATGGATGAGATCATCCACTACATTCACGAATGGGGGCATGTTTTTAACCAAGTAAAGCCCCTGTGGAAGTTTGAGGAACTCACATTTCCTTCCAGCCCTTTGCTCTCCCATGATGATCCATGTACGTTGAGTGTGGTATCCCTTCACCACTCCCGTTTACTTCTCTGAACTACCTACACACTATTCACCTTTGAGTACTCACATCACTCTACTCTGTGGCCCCCCTTCCCCCCTCCTCCTGTCCTTTTGCCCCCCCCCACCTCCATTTTTTTCTTCACTCTAATTTTTTAATACCATTTCTAAAATTTTTAAAAATCTGGACATTCCTTGTTTTATGTTCCATTTGAATGCAACATGATGATTCTTTTATACCATTCTTGTTTTTCCACATTTGTATCACAACTTAGTGCCCTGTCCTTGTGTTTGTTTGAAAGCTCTAAATAAGGACTTATACAAAAAAAAGCATATGAAAACATAAATGTTATTTGGAACAAGGAAAAGTCTAGGTTAAAAAATGTATAGAAAGGCAGTATGAAATGGATGTTGTATAAATAGCCTTTGAATGAATCATAGAATTGGTTGGAAAGTTACTCCTCTCTTACAAAGTGGGGGTGTGCACCGGCCACTTTTCGTGTTTTGGGTTTTGGGTTCTGATTAGCTTGAGGTTTTGGGTTCTGATTGGTTTTGCCAAAACACCCCACTCAAGGTTTTGGTTCTGATTTAGGGTTTTGGGTTCTGATTTTTTTTTAAAAAGCATAAAAAGTGCTAAAATACAGGTTTTTTTTCCACTCCTACGCTATTATTAACCTCGATAACATTCAATAACAATCATTTCCACTAATTTCCAGAACACCTCACACCTCACAATATTGTTTTTAGGCCAAAAAGTTGCACCGAGGTAGCTGGATGTCTAAGCTAAGCGACACAAGTGGGCGACACGTTGATGGAATTTCATCGTCTATGTCATGACTAGTGGCAGCAGCTTCAGCATTAGGAGGAAGTGGTTCTTGATCTTTCCCTACTTTATCCTCCAAATTTTTGTACTCCATTATATGCAGCACAAGAGAGCGTACCCCTAAACCACACACACCCGGCAAAGGCTTTAAAAATTATATGCGGCACAGGACAGTACCACTGGACTGGAGTTATACAGCAGTACAAATTCCTTTATACTGCAGGAACAGTGAACGTAGTTAAATATTGCAGTACTAATATTTCTGGACTGCAGGAACAGTGAACGTAGTTAAATATTACAGTACTAATATTTCTGGACTGCAGGAACAGTGAACATAGTTAAATATTGCAGTACTAATATTTCTGGACTGCATGAACAGCGAACGTAGTTTAGTATTGCAGTACTCATTTTTCTGGACTGCAGGAACAGTGAACGTAGTTATATATTGCAGTAGTATTTTTTTTATACTGCAGGAACAGTGAACGTAATTAGATATTGCAGTAGAAATTCCTTTTTACTGCAGGAACAGTGAACGTAGTTAGATATTGCAGTACTAATTTTTTTATACTGCAGGAACAGTGAACGTAGTTTAATATTGCAGTACTAATTTTTCTGGACTGCAGGAACAGTGAACGTAGTTAAATATTGCAGTACTAATATTTCTGGACTGCAGGAACAGTGAACGTAGTTAAATATTGCAGTACTAATTTGTCTTGACTGCAGGAACAGTGAACATAGTTTAATATTGCAGTACTAATTTTTCTGGACTGCAGGAACAGTGAACTTAGTTATATATTGCAGTAGTATTTTTTTTATACTGCAGAAACAGTGAACGTAGTTAGATATTGCAGTAGAAATTCCTTTTTACTGCAGGAACAGTGAACGTAGTTAAATATTGCAGTACTAATTTTTCTTTACAGCAGGAACAGTGAACGTAGTTTAATATTGCAGTACTAATTTTTCTGGACTGCAGGAACAGTGAACGTAGTTAAATATTGCAGTACTAATTTTTCTTGACTGCAGGAACAGTGAACGTAGTTTAATATTGCAGTACTCATTTTTCTGGACTGCAGGAACAGTGAACGTAGTTATATATTGCAGAAGTATTTTATTTATACTGCAGGAACAGTGAACGTAGTTAGATATTGCAGTAGAAATTCCTTTTTACTGCAGGAACAATGAACGTAGTTAGATATTGCAGTACTAATTTTTTTATACTTTTTCTATAATTTTTTTTTAATTTTTTTTTTATAATTTTTTATCATTTTTTTATACCAATGGACTTAGCAAGACAGAGCACAGGACACAGCCCCACTGGACTCAGCAGGACAGAGCACTGGACAAAGCACCACTGGACTCAGCAGGACAGAGCACAGGACACAGCACCACTGAACTCAGCAGGACAGAGCACAGAACACAGCACCACTGGACTGAGCAGGACACAGCACAGCACAAGAAAGAGCAGGACAGAGGACCACCTAACACACCCTCCCTCTTCCCTGATCAATGCCCGAGTGAAGATGGCTGCGGCAAGCGGGGAATTTATAGAATCCGAGTATCGTGAGATCCAACGGCGGGATTTGGACTCATAGCCTCGTTTTCAGTTTTCCTCAGATCCGCACTGTTCGGGTGGGCTCGGATTGCGATAATCCGAGTCCGCTCATCCCTGTTACAAAGTAGGATAAAATGAAAAAATAAGTGACACAGTGAGTTGTATATCATAATTCTACTCCTAAACTGAAAAAGGTTTGAAACAAAAATTTAAACATCCTACGAGATTTTATTTAATATAAAAAGCCCCACAATTAAAGCAAAAATTGGTGTTAAGTTTAAAAGAAAGAAGGAAAAGAGTTTTTGGTTGAATGAGAGAAATACAGGTTTTTACTGCTAGCATAGCTATTTTGGGTTTAAGATTTTACAAGCTACAAACAGCAAGGTATTCTGTGAGTTTATCTTTAATTCCAAAAAGCAGAAATATTGTGTTAATCAAAATATTAATTGTAAAACACAAAGAATAGTATATTTGCTTGATTATTCCTGTGTCATTATATTCACTTAACAAGAAAGTTAATAACTAGAACCTATGAGCATATGTGAAATAAAAAGGATGATGCCCAGGCACATACATTTTTCACATAGGGGATTTAGACATTTGGATTTCACAAGCAAAATGGATTTAGAACTTTGTTTTTATGGGGTCTAAATATTGATTTTGAGTTATCCTCTTTTTAGACAAATGAATTAAAAATCAGGCTGAAAAATTAAGCAATTTTTTAAGTCAATTGTTTATGGTTTTATTGAGGTATGAGTTTATTTATTTACATTTGTTGTATTCAAATATTTTTTATGATGTACCGGTTTAACTGTTTTCAGAAACCAAATAGAATCTATGCACTTTGCTCACATGTTCATTAGCATACAAATATGTCATATAGATTATTCAGCTATTTTTTTAGCTAATATTGTTAAAACTTCTCAAACCCAGGTGTGCCAGTTGTGTGTAGATAGATAGATAGATAGATCAGAGTGTTCTGTATATGGTGGTGAGCCATACTGCAAATGAATCTACTGCTTCGATTGTAAAGTCCTAAAATTCCATTCACTTACATTTTCCATACCATCACTACTAAATTTCCACTTCAACCGCTTTGTGTATATGTGTGTGTGTGTGTGTGTATGTATGTATATATATATATATATATATATATATATATATATTTCCTTTTCTATCACGCTTATATAATGATAATACTAGTAGTTATGGGACCAACAAATAAACGTTTGTTATGCCACACAATAGTGCCCTCAGTTCAAATTATCCCACAATAATGCCCCCAGTTCATATAATGCCACAGTAATGCTCCCGATTCATTTTATGCCACTCATAAGTGCCCCTAATCCACATTAGGCCACATAGTTGTGCCCCCAATCCTTATTATGCCATACAGATTTCCCTCCAATTCAAAGTATGCCACATAGTTATATCACCATAGTTATATCCGCAAATCATAGTGTGCCCTTATTTTTACCTTTGGAGTCAGCGGCACAGTCGCACACACATCTTCTTCCAGGAATGTCTTCTTCAAAACATCCTGGGAGATGCTTCATTAAAGCAGTAGAAGATGGCTGAAATGGAACAGAGCCGCTGCATGCGTAGCAGCTCTGTTTCAGACATCTTTGGCAGCTTTACTGAGGCTGCTGCAGAGCTCAACCTGCCAGACAAAAGTGGTCTGGCACCCATGCCAGGGGTTGCCAACTCTTGTTGTAGGCAATGGAAGATGAAACGCGCTGTGAGAAATTTTGACCATAAATAGCACTCATATCAAGGAGGAGCCAGGCATGCTATCTATCTGCATTTCACTGTTAATGTGAATCAATTCCTAATACTTCTGAGCCAGAGTTTTACATTGACCTATGAAGGATACTGGTATACATTGAACTGCTTTGGGTAAGGGAATTAAAATGTATTCATCTTGTTAGTATTTTATCATTTGGGACTTTACTAAAAATCTTGGACATACAGATTATGTCAAAGGACAGTTAGGGTTTTAAGGAATAGGCTGTACAGTGTTTTAGCACTGCACTAAAGTACTTCTTGAGAAAGACATCAGATTATTGAGACTAATGATGTGATTATGGACTTTTTAAATTAGTCTGAAGTTTTTTACAAGATGAATGAGTTTATTTAGAAATCATGTGTTTAGATAATTTTGCACACTTTTATTTTATGTATGAATATTCATCAATATCTTTATGTGCATAAATAATGTTATTCTAAACCTTAGGAGCAATAATTAGTGTCATTTATGTGTGCTGGAATTTTTTCTATTATATTATTTGGGTTTTAGATGAAAAAAGGTTGAGTCCTTGGCAAGTATTTAATTCATATCAAACCCTGTGTGACTTCTACAGGACTATGCCTAAGTCTCATATACATTATTTAAGCGTGTGTGTCACTCACCGGACTGTGAGTGCTTCTTCCCGGACATTTAGGAACCGTGGCCGTCCTCTATCCTGAGGGACTGCGCATGCGCAGCCCTTTCTATACCTTCAGTGTATGTTCCTTTAACTTAATTGGCAGATCAGGCAACACTCCCTATATTAAGCACCTGTGGTCAACACCACGTTGCCGGATCTTGGAGTCTCATTCCCCATGAGTCTCTGAAGGTGTTCCTGTGTTTCCTCGTTTATTCAGCCCTGCTGATTCCTGTGGTTTCCAAACCACTTCTACCTCTGTGGTTTCCAAACCACTTCTACTACTGTGGTTCCCATACCACATCTACCCTTCTGTGTATCATCGTGACTGTGAGCTGATTCCTATCCGCTGCCTCCGTGCACTACAGTCTTCTAACCACTTCAACTCTACCATGTATTATTGGGACTGTTAGCTGATTCCTATCCGCTGCCTCCGTGCACTACAGTCTTCCATCCACATCCACTCACCTGTTCATCATCGTGACTGTTAGCTGATTCCTATCCGCTGCCTCCGTGCACTACAGTCTTCAACCTGCAACTCGTCTGTGTTTCATCGGGACTGTTTGGCTGATTCCTATCCGCTGCCTCTGTGCGCTTCAGTCTTCAGTTCATGTCATCTCTCCCGTGTTTCCTCGAGACTGCTGCCACTATTGCTATCCGCTACTCTCCGTGATCAACAGTTCCAGTTCAACTCTGCTCTTCCGTGTCCCATCGTTACTGCACCTGCTGGTTGCTATTGGCTACCTCCGTGTGTCCGCAGAGACCTGCTGCTGCTACTTCTCAGCGCTACTCATCCATCTACTGCTGATCCGCTCTCCACGCTTTCCTGTGTTCCCGCTGGTCTCTACCCGCCTGTCAGCATTGGATTCGTGTCTCTCTACTTACCTCTCTGCTAGACCATCGCCATTCTCCAGGGCCCTGCAGGAGTCCAGTTCCACGCTCTACTGATTCCTGTATATTTGTTTCCCTGCTGGTCTACCTACCTGTGCGCTGCACCTACTAGACCACCGCTTCACCCATCCAGGGACTTTGCATCCTGCCGGCCTCCTGCCGTTCAGGTATCTCTGCACTCCTGTCTGACTGCCTGCTTCTGATCCACGGTATGCATACTTCTCATTGACTGTGCTGGTGTATTGCATACCTTGCTGGACTGTGTTGGTTCTCCTCTGGAGTTTGCTATCCGCTGAGTCTATTCCCATCATTGACTGTGTTATCTCGTGCTGGATTACTTCAAGAGACTTTCTATTATTGCAGTGCTGTTCAGTCATATATATATATATTGTGCATATTGCTGTGGATCAAGTTTAAGGTGCCCGTGTATATCTTGTGTTGCAGTCTCTCCCCGTGCACCTCCTCACATATATATTCAGTGGTACAACTTGCTAGAGGCAGACCACTGATCCCTGTTTCCAGTATCACCTGTTCCAGTATCCTCTCACATAGCAGTGGTACAACTTGCTAACGCAGACCACTGACTTCCCGGATACCTCCACTTGGATTTCGTTCCTTCACTCAGACAGCGGTACAACTTGCTATCCGCAGACCGCTGACTCTCATCACCTCCTCGTTTCTGTTGGACATTCCTCCTCACTATAGCAGTGGTACAACTTGCTACCGCAGACCACTGACTACCTTCACGTGTCCCTTGTCCATACAGTTCCTCGTGTATTATTACCTCCATATTGCCAGTGCTGCTAGTCATAGACTTTCCGAGCATCTCATCATCTGCTATTTCCTGTTCCATGATCACCCTGCTACCAGAGTACCATATTACCACCTATACTGCTCTGGTAAGCCTATCACCTGGTGATCTCTGGGTAAAGACTCCTAGTGCCCGTGACAGTAAGATCCGGCCATGACAGACCCAGATACGGAACCTACCGCTAAAGAGATGCTGCAGCATCTGGTCAGCCGTGTGGAGCAACAGGATGCTCGCCAACAGCTGTTACTTCAATGTTACCAATCGTTAACCTCCCAAGGAACATCTGGACAGACTGTTACAGCTAATATTGAAGCTCCTGTGCTTTCCTCCGTTTCCCCAGTGCCATCCCAGGTGTCTACAGCTCCCACGCTTCACCTGCCTACTCCGTCAAAATATGACGGGGACCCCAAAACTTGTAGGGGTTTCCTTAACCAATGTTCAGTCCATTTTGAGCTCCAACCTCAAAATTTTTCTACCCATCGTTCCAGAGTGGCCTATCTTATCTCATTGTTTTCTGGACAAGCCCTGGCTTGGGCCTCCCCTCTGTGGGAAAGAAACGATCCTATTCTACAAGATAGTGCCAAATTCATTTCCACGTTCCGAAGTGTGTTCGATGAACCAGGTCGTGTGACCTCCGCTGCTTCCAGCATTCTTCGTTTGCAACAAGGCTCCCATACAGTAGGCCAGTATGTCATTCAATTTAGGATCTTAGCCTCTGAACTTCAGTGGAACACTGAAGCATTAGTTGCCGCCTTCTGGCAGGGGCTCTCCGATAAAATTAAAGATGCACTGACTACCCAAGAGCTTCCTTCGTCACTAGAAGATTTGATCTCTCTTTGCCATCGTGTAGATATGAGATTTCGTGAAAGAGAGTCTGAGAAAACAACGGCTGTTAAAGCACCTCTTCGTTCAACCCCTCAATTTCGTCCAGCTTCACCCTCTGTGATTCCCATGGAGATAGGACGTTCCAAATTATCTTCAGAGGAGAGGAAACGAAGAGTAAAGAATAGACTCTGTATCTATTGTGCTGATTCCACGCATATGCTCAGCTCTTGCCCTAAGAGATCGGGAAATGCCAGGCCCTAACTAGTTCTGGAGAGGTGAAGTTAGGGTCCCTGGAGTCCTCTCCATCGTCTATGAAATCTAAAGTCTGTGCTTTTGATGTTACGATTTCCTTTGCTACCAAATCCTTTGAGTCACAGGCATTGATTGATTCCGGAGCAGCAGGAAATTTCATTTCTAAATCACTAGTGAATCAATGGTCCCTACCAGTGATTACTTTAAAAACACCCATTACTGTGACGGCTATAGATGGATCACGTCTCATCAATGGTCTCATCACCCAGAGTACGTTTCCAGTAACTCTTCAGATTGGTGTACTTCACCATGAAGAGATTTCGTTTTTAATTCTTCCAGTTACGACAAGTCCGATTGTCTTAGGCCTTCCATGGCTTCAGTGTCACTCTCCCCAGATTGACTGGCGCACCCCTCAAGTTACGTCTTTAGGTTCTGAATGTCACCATCGTTGCCTTTCCCAAGTTATTCCTCTTAAAGTACAGCAATCTTCCATCTCATCTTCCTCCCCGGGACTCCCTCCTCAGTATGCTTCATTTGCCGATGTGTTTGATAAAGCTCAGTCTGAACGTCTTCCTCCTCATCGTTCTTGGGATTGTCCGATCGACCTTCTACCTGGCAAGACTCCTCCCAGGGGTCGGGTCTATCCTCTCTCGTTACCTGAGACTCAAGCCACATCTGAGTACATACAGGAGAATCTCCAGCGTGGGTTTATTCGACCTTCCACCTCTCCCGCTGGAGCTGGGTTCTTCTTTGTCAAAAAGAAGGATGGATCATTACGCCCTTGCATAGATTTTCGTGGACTCAACGCCATTACTATCAAGAATCGGTATCCCATTCCGCTGATCACTGAGCTATTTGATCGCATCAAGGGAGCTCGGATATTTACTAAGTTGGATCTTCGTGGCGCCTACAATTTAATTAGAATCCGTTCCGGTGACGAATGGAAGACCGCGTTTAACACCAGAGATGGGCATTACGAATATTTAGTAATGCCCTTCGGGCTGTGTAATGCCCCCGCTGTTTTCCAAGGCTTCATCAATGAGATCTTTTGGGACTTATTATATGTATGTGTCGTTGTCTACCTGGACGACATATTGATCTTTTCACAGGACCTGCCTTCTCATCACCAACATGTGGCAGAGGTCCTCTCCAGACTACGGAAAAATTCATTGTTCTGTAAATTGGAAAAATGTTCATTCGAGTTACCCCAGATTCCATTCTTGGGGTATATAGTTTCCGGAGTTGGCCTGAAGATGGATCCAGACAAAGTAAATGCTGTATTACATTGGCCCCAGCCAACTACTCTTCGTGCTATCCAGCGTTTTTTAGGTTTTGCCAATTACTATACACGCTTCATTCAAGACTTTTCATCCATTGCATCTCCTATTGTGGCCCTGACTCGGAAAGGGGCTAATACTAAGCAATGGTCATCTGAGGCTCTCCAAGCCTTTCAAATTCTCAAAGAGTCCTTCTCGTCTGCTCCCATTCTTCAACAGCCTGATGTGACACTCCCCTTCTTCCTAGAAGTAGATGCCTCTAATGTGGGCTTAGGAGCCATTCTCTCCCAACGCTCGGAGCAACAAAAATTACATCCTTGTGCCTTCTACTCTCGGGGTCTTCTGCCCGCAGAGAAAAATTATACTATCGGGGACAAGGAGTTGCTGGCCATCAAAGCTGCATTAGAGGAATGGAGATACTTGTTGGAAGGAGCTCGCCATCCGGTGACGATCTTCACGGATCATAAGAACTTGTCATATCTGCAATCTGCCCAATGCTTGAACCCTCGTCAAGCAAGTTGGTCTCTTTTCTTTTCCCGTTTTGAATTAATTATAACCTTCAAACCAGCCGCTAAGAACAAGAAAGCTGACGCTCTATCTCGAGCTTTTGTGACGTCCTCTGATGTAGAAGAGGTTCCCAACCATGCTATTCTAGACCCCAAATGTATTTCTCTGGCTGCTTCATCCACCAAAATGCTACCATTTGGGAAGACCCTCGTGCCTCCTACTCTGAGGAGGAAAATCCTTTCGTGGTTCCATGCCTCTCGTTTTTCTGGACACGCCGGTGAACACAAGACCTTTGAGATTCTCTCTCGAAGTTACTGGTGGCCTTCAATGAGGAGAGACGTCAAAGAGTTTATTGCTTCCTGTGATTTATGTTCTCAGTTCAAATCCTCCCGCAGAACTCCAGCAGGGTTGCTGTGACCACTACCCATTCCGTCCAAGCCTTGGACCCATATTAGTATGGATTTCGTTACTGATTTGCCACCAAGTAAGAATCACAATACTATTTGGGTAGTGGTAGACAGATTTTCGAAGATGGCTCATTTCGTCCCTCTGTCCGGTTTACCTTCCTCGTCTACTCTGGCTGAACATTTCATTAAAGAAATCTTCCGCATCCATGGATGTCCGTCTGAGATTGTGTCAGATAGAGGAGTACAATTCGTTTCCAGATTCTGGCGGGCCCTTTGTAAAACCTTGGGCATACGATTAGCACTCTCATCTTCTTACCATCCGCAATCTAACGGACAAACGGAACGAGTCAATCAAGATCTTGAGACTTTTATAAGGATGTTCTCTTCAGCCAACCCAAGACAACTGGGTAGTTGTCTTGGGTTGGCTGAAGTCCAAAACTCCATTCTTTGTGGTCTACGGTCACCATCCGTCTTTTCCGGAATTTCCTGCCCTCCCGCCCACCCAAGTTTCTGCTGTGGAGACTGCTTGTCAGACCTTCAAAAATATCTGGTCTCAGGTCAAAACCTGTTTAAAGAAGGCATCTAACAAATATAAGTCTTTTGCAGATAAGAAGAGGCGGGCTATTCCACCACAAAAAATTGGAGATCGTGTCTGGTTATCTACCAAAAATATTCGTTTGAAGGTTCCATCTATGAAATTCGCCCCTCGTTTTATTGGTCCATATAGGATCATTCAAGTTATCAATCCAGTATGTGTTAAACTTCTTCTTCCTAAGAATCTTCGGATTTCCAATGCCTTCCATGTGTCCTTGCTCAAACCTCTCATCATCAACCGTTTCTCGACTCCTCCCTCAGCACCGCAGCCAGTTCAAGTTCATCAGGAGGAGGATTTCGAGATTACTGAGGTATTGGATGCAAAAATTTCGCGAGGAGTTCTCCGTTTCCTCGTTCATTGGAAGGGCTTTGGTCCTGAAGAGCGCTCATGGATCAAAGCTGAAGATCTTAGTGCTCCTGCCCTTCTGAAGAAGTTTTATTCCAAAAATCCGGACAAGCCCGGTTCCAGGCGTTCTGTGCCCACCTTTAAAAGGGGGGGTACTGTCACTCACCGGACTGTGAGTGCTTCTTCCCGGACATTTAGGAACCGTGGCCGTCCTCCATCCTGAGGGACTGCGCATGCGCAGCCCTTTCTATACCTTCAGTGTATGTTCCTTTAACTTAATTGGCAGATCAGGCAACACTCCCTATATTAAGCACCTGTGGTCAACACCACGTTGCCGGATCTTGGAGTCTCATTCCCCATGAGTCTCTGAAGGTGTTCCTGTGTTTCCTCGTTTATTCAGCCCTGCTGATTCCTGTGGTTTCCAAACCACTTCTACCTCTGTGGTTTCCAAACCACTTCTACTACTGTGGTTCCCATACCACATCTACCCTTCTGTGTATCATCGTGACTGTGAGCTGATTCCTATCCGCTGCCTCCGTGCACTACAGTCTTCTAACCACTTCAACTCTACCATGTATTATTGGGACTGTTAGCTGATTCCTATCCGCTGCCTCCGTGCACTACAGTCTTCCATCCACATCCACTCACCTGTTCATCATCGTGACTGTTAGCTGATTCCTATCCGCTGCCTCCGTGCACTACAGTCTTCAACCTGCAACTCGTCTGTGTTTCATCGGGACTGTTTGGCTGATTCCTATCCGCTGCCTCTGTGCGCTTCAGTCTTCAGTTCATGTCATCTCTCCCGTGTTTCCTCGAGACTGCTGCCACTATTGCTATCCGCTACTCTCCGTGATCAACAGTTCCAGTTCAACTCTGCTCTTCCGTGTCCCATCGTTACTGCACCTGCTGGTTGCTATTGGCTACCTCCGTGTGTCCGCAGAGACCTGCTGCTGCTACTCCTCAGCGCTACTCATCCATCTACTGCTGATCCGCTCTCCACGCTTTCCTGTGTTCCCGCTGGTCTCTACCCGCCTGTCAGCATTGGATTCGTGTCTCTCTACTTACCTCTCTGCTAGACCATCGCCATTCTCCAGGGCCCTGCAGGAGTCCAGTTCCACGCTCTACTGATTCCTGTATATTTGTTTCCCTGCTGGTCTACCTACCTGTGCGCTGCACCTACTAGACCACCGCTTCACCCATCCAGGGACTTTGCATCCTGCCGGCCTCCTGCCGTTCAGGTATCTCTGCACTCCTGTCTGACTGCCTGCTTCTGATCCACGGTATGCATACTTCTCATTGACTGTGCTGGTGTATTGCATACCTTGCTGGACTGTGTTGGTTCTCCTCTGGAGTTTGCTATCCGCTGAGTCTATTCCCATCATTGACTGTGTTATCTCGTGCTGGATTACTTCAAGAGACTTTCTATTATTGCAGTGCTGTTCAGTCATATATATATATATTGTGCATATTGCTGTGGATCAAGTTTAAGGTGCCCGTGTATATCTTGTGTTGCAGTCTCTCCCCGTGCACCTCCTCACATATATATTCAGTGGTACAACTTGCTAGAGGCAGACCACTGATCCCTGTTTCCAGTATCACCTGTTCCAGTATCCTCTCACATAGCAGTGGTACAACTTGCTAACGCAGACCACTGACTTCCCGGATACCTCCACTTGGATTTCGTTCCTTCACTCAGACAGCGGTACAACTTGCTATCCGCAGACCGCTGACTCTCATCACCTCCTCGTTTCTGTTGGACATTCCTCCTCACTATAGCAGTGGTACAACTTGCTACCGCAGACCACTGACTACCTTCACGTGTCCCTTGTCCATACAGTTCCTCGTGTATTATTACCTCCATATTGCCAGTGCTGCTAGTCATAGACTTTCCGAGCATCTCATCATCTGCTATTTCCTGTTCCATGATCACCCTGCTACCAGAGTACCATATTACCACCTATACTGCTCTGGTAAGCCTATCACCTGGTGATCTCTGGGTAAAGACTCCTAGTGCCCGTGACAGTGTGCTTTCATGCTAAGGGACATATTTATGGATGAGCAAAAAACCCTTTTGCAGGTGAAAACAGATTGCTCAATTCATGAAAAAGGTTCATCGTCAGCGTTATCACTATTGCTGGTGGTAAGCTATTGTTGGTGAAGGCTTCCATAAGCATTTTCTTGGAAAAGTCTATTTATCTATGGCTATCTTGAATCCTGATGTCACGCTCTCGTCCCGCAAACGGGCACCTGTCTCATTACCTGCATCTCACTGATCTTGAAACTGGCATGTTCTGCCGTAAGGTTCACACGATTCATTTATCTACTGTCAGATCTGCAATGTGCAATGTCTGTTTCACTTCAGGACCTCCTCCCTCCTTCTCATAGGCTGTTATTGGAGCACTATTTAAACCTCCTGGTTTCACCCCTCTGATGTCTGTTCTCAGGGCCGGCGCCACCATTAGGCAGCCTTAGGCAGCTGCCTAGGGCGCCGGCCTCTGGGGGGCGGCACTGCGGCCGAGGAGACTATTAATTAAACAATTAATAGAAGGTTAAGTTTAAGCGGGCGGCGCGATCGCCCAGGGCGGATCGTCCGCCCGCAATATAGTGCTCCTGCTGCAGACCTAAGCGGTACTGCTATTGTGCAGCACAGCATTTTCAAATGTGCCCGGTGCGTGGCAGCGTCGTGACGCCACAACGCTGCCAGTGTAGAGGAGCCGACAGGAGTCTGGCAGAAGTAAATACAGATGAAAGAAGCAAGAAACAAGAGGCGGAGAAGAGAATGAAAGAAAAGTAAAGGTGAGTACAGAAAGCGGGGAGGGGTAGTGAAAGTATGCAACAGAGAAACGGAGGGGAGGGTGAGAGAAGTATGCTGGAGAGAACCGAGGGGGGGGGGTGGATGCTACATAAAATGTATGTGGTGGGGGAGAATGCATGCTACAGAAAGTGTGTGTGGGGGAGAATGCATGCTACAGAAAGTGTGTGTGGGGGGGATAATGGATGCTACAGAAAATGTATGGGGGAGAGAATAGATGCTACAGATAATGGGGGGAGAATGGATGCTACAGAAAGTGTGTGTTGGGGGGATGGATGCTATAGAAAATGTGTGTGTGGGGGAGAATGGATGCTACAGAAAATGTATGGGGGAGAGAATAGATGCTACAGATAATGGGGGGAGAATGGATGCTACAGAAAATGTGTGTTGGGGGATGGATGCTATAGAAAATGTGTGTGTGGGGGAGAATGGATGCTACAACGTCACTCCCCATCCCGCATACTTAGTCCGTTTGAGTTTTTCCAAATTAGTCATTTTTTGCGGTCCCTGCCACCTACCTATGTTTTGCGAGATTTAACCCCCTTTGAAGATCTTTGTAAAAATCACCCTAGGGACAGAGGCTTGATATCCCAACTTTATGGTATATTTATTGCTGCTGTCCTTCCTACTCCGAGGGCACATGAGGCTGATTGGGAAAAGGATCTAGGCCCCCCTCCGGACGATGAGGCATGGGACGACATGAGACTGGAGATAGCCAAAAGCTCCATATCCACCAAACTTAAAGAAACCTCTTATAAAATCTATTACCGTTGGTATTATACCCCTACTCGACTCCACAGCATGTTTCCCTCTTCTTCACCTTATTGTTGGAGGGGTTGTGGCCACAGGGGAACTATGCTCCATATATGGTGGACCTGCCCAACTATCTCCTCCTTCTGGGATGTGGTTTGTGGCATTCTAAACTCTCTATTTAAGGCTCCCGTCGCAAAGGACCCCTGGGTCTTTCTACTATGCTATCCTCCTCCAGAACTTGACAAATTTTCCAAAAAACTAGCCTCACATATACTGACAGCGGCTAAATCCCTTATCGCGCTAAACTGGAAAAAAACGTCCCCCCCCTCTCTAACAGCCCTTAAAAAACAAATCTGGCATGTCGCAGCCATGGAACAGATTACCTATTACCTCCATGATAGAGGCCATGTTTTTAACCAGGTTTGGGCTCCTTGGCAGTTTGTGGAAAGCTCGCGTCCCCCTAACAATTAGCCCCGTGATAAGGACCCATGTGGGGTAAGTCCAGCTCCCTTATACGCTTTGCCCCCTTATCTTCTTGAGTCGTCTACACACTCTCCACCCCCTGAGCTCTTTCATATACCTGCTTTGTGGTCTCCCCCCCCCCTTCCTTTCTGATTCCCTTCCCCTCACTCCCACATTTCACACTTTCACTACAGTTATATACAATTTGATACCGCATATAAAATTGTAAAAATGGTTGTCTCATTATAAGCTTCTACGTACATGTTGATTCAATTGTTCTGACTGTTTTTTTACGTCTGTTCAATAATAACACTCTTATTCCCTGTATTGGCTTATATGACCAACCAAAATAAAGAATTTAAAAAAAAAAAAAAAAGGTCATGCGGGAAGAAAGTGTAATAAAACACTGTTTGTCAGTCTCAAAGAAAACATCAGCTCTTGAGGTAAGGATGAAAGTGGTATATTGATAAAAAATAATGAAAATAGCTAACATTCCATACACCATATGCAGTGGAAAGAAAAGGCTCAGACCATGTCAACTGTTTGCTAGTAGTGATCCTGCTACTGCTAATACACGTTTTAGATTGCCTATTGCAAAATAAAGTGCCCAAACAGGCCTTATCTTCTCATGCACCACCTTCTTACTCGGAGTGTAGGCCTTTCACCTTCAAAATAGCCACATCAGTACATGCAAAGAACACTTGGCTGAAGAACAACTTGAGCATTCACAGAATCTTGAGGAGAGTCTAAAGATATCCAGTGCTATATGTGACTGACGTTTCGAAACCTGGCACTGTAATTATAGAGGAGACTCCTTCCAAAAATTTTCAACCATTTGGAAATGTGAAGATAAGTAGTAATGTTGATGATTTAGATATTGAAATTTAGAATGCTACTTTGCTAATATGCAAGTGGATGAGTGGGATAATTTTGTATCTCAAAATGATGAACGTGTTATGCTTAAACAAGATAATGTGGAGGCTGATGATGATTGTGTCGTAGTAAGCAAAGCAGCCAACAGTGGTACCTCCTCATGCCTATGATAAGCACGCTGTCATGCCAGGGCATAATGCTAAAAAAGCACCTCTTCTGTCTGGAAATATTTTTAGCCCAACCCAGATACCATTTGTTAATGCATCTGTAGCCTTTGTGGTGCCACAATACGTACAGATAGGTATGTCAATCATTTATAGACCTCCTCCTTACATAATTTGCTGTTAGTTCATTCAAGTAGTTTATCAAAAGGTGAAAAATTGGGTAAAGTAACAAGCAGCCCAGCATCAGCTAGCAGCTAAATGAATAGACACCTCATGGAATCTTCAGCATCGACACCTTCATCATCAACCTCCTCATTAATAGTATGTAGTCCAGCATCCAGCATCCAATTTTCAAATTCCAAATTACTCCCCTAATGCAATCCATGCCATCCTTGCCTCTTGGGAATCATGCTTCTGCTGCTTGTGATGATACTTCTATACAGAAGGGGAACAAGAAGGGTAAGTATAATTTTAATCAACACTTGTCTTTAAGCAAGCGTTTGCAAGAGGAACAACGCATGACATCCTGTTGCACAAGGGGTCACTAAAGACATGGCAGCTATTTTAGCATTGGATGTGTGTACACATTACGCCAGCAATTTATCAGGAATTAGCAGATTAGTTGAGATCATGTGTCCATGCTACCAAATTCTCAATTCCATTTCAACCAGACAGCAGTTCCTCAGCTGTATTGGAAGGTTAAGGAAAAAGTAATTCAGTCTCTAGACTAATACAGATTTCCACTTAACTACAGATATATGGAGAAGCGATACTGGTCAAATGAAAGACTACATGATTGTGGCAGCCCACTGAGTAGGTGTGTTGTGTCACCATCAGCAGCAGCAGCACTGATAGCTTCATCTTCATTCCCCTCATCCTTTCTGCATGGCAGTGCTAGCACATAATGCCAGGTCTTTTACAGGCAAGCTACTCTCTGTATCGCTGCTTTCAGTAAGAATGTCATAGCAAAATAGCTCACCCTGCTAGGACTCTCCTCAGGATTGCTCATTGCTGATAACAGAGCAACCATTGTGGGCCTGATTCATTAAGGCACGCCAATCTAACATAATGTGCGTTTTTCAAAAATGCTTGTGAAACGGGTATACGCACCTCTGTATTCAACAAAAAGCGGATGTGAAGATACGTGTGGTGTTGAATATGGGCATAGGTCTGCTCTGCTCCACTCTATAGGACACTACAGGATACGTCCAATGCATATGAGGAATATTAACTCACAAGATAATGCACAGAAAAGTAAACAACCTATTCAAATAATCACCTTTTAATAATATAGGGCCTGATTCATTAAGGATCTTAAATGAAGAGGTATCTTATTTCAGTCTCCTGGACAAAACCATGTTACAATGCAAGGGGTGCAAACTAGATTTCTGTTTTGCACATAAGTTAAATACTGACTGTTTTTTCATGTAGCACACAAACATCAGGTATTTGAGGGTCACCGGCAAACAGTAGCATCTAGGTCCAGGCCATAGGTCAAAAGGTCACAGGCAATATGGCAATGTCGAAGTCCAAGCAAAGGGGTCAAGGTCGCAGAAACAATCAGCAGCGTCTTAATTCAAGCAGGGGGTCAAGGTCACAGGCAATCAATCAGAGTCAAAATACAGGCAAAGGTCGGCAACAGAACAGGGGAAATATCAGAAACAGCAACACAGCAGGAAAGTATGCAAGTAGCAGGGACTATAACCGGCAGGGAGGCTTTGCCCCTTCCTGCCTTCAATACCAGCATGGCTCAATGAAAATATTTTAGGCATTTCAGGTAGCTGGCTTCTTTTTAATTTACGCACGCGCCCAGCTGTCCTGGATGCCGGGGCGCGGCTCTACACACTGAGAGCGTCCCGACCATTGCAAACCGGAAGTGACGTCCAGGTCGTCATGACAACGGCTGGGACGCTGGGGCAGAGAGAGTCGTGGTGGTGCCCGGAGCCACCGCGGCTCGTGACATTATAAGGCCCAAACTTATGACATAATTACCCAATTGTGCACCCTCTGTTATCTGGTAGCTAAAATAGTGAATATTTCACACACTGGTATCTAAAGAATTAACTCAGCCAAGCAATCTATCTCTTCTAATCAGGCAGTGAATTAATTTAGAGCAATAAGGACAGCACTTAGTAATTTTTAGATTCAAATAAACAAAAAGTACAATGCTTACAGGTTATGAAAACAATTAATAAACAATTGACACACCATTAAAAAAATGCATAGCAATTATAAAAAAAATGGGATGAAAGTACAGAGCATAATTTATGTATAATAATCTATATGCCTGAGGCAGGCAGAAGAGATGGACAGTCCTTCAATTAGATTGATTCCGAAAAGCTGCCAATTTCTTGTAACTGGTCTCAGCTTTATAAAAACACTTTTACACCTTTCCTCACTTCCAGGGGTATGTGGTTTGTGACACTAATTACAACCAAAATTTGCATGTTCCATGACTTAGTACCTAATTCTACTATGTGACCTAACTTTCCTGTGGAGTGTCACGCAGACCTAATTTTATTATTAATAGATCCACTGCAAATGTACCAATTTATTGAAACCAAACCTAGGTCCAGTGTTTTAGTCGAGCTTATACTCATTTCCTCAACTTCTCTGTATGACTGAATGCTTTATTTGATGCATGGGCTGCCCTTCATCATGCTATGTATGAATATGTGGTTGCTCACTACTTTTATTGATTTTAAGTGGTATTTTGGAAATTGAAATGCATTTGCCCATACAAAATATAACAATTCGTCACATAGTCTCCATGTGTAAGAACAAGCTTTAATATCCTATCCAAAAATAATGGATAATAATGGGTGCTCCTAAAAAATTAAAGATTATCAAAATCTAATGTAAAATCCCTAAATAATAATGAACCACTATAACCATAAATCAATCAACTCAGTAGCATAAATTGCTGCTCCTCTAAAGGATTGTTGTGTATCAATCCTAAATTATTTTACAGAGACAACACACAGTATTGAGAAGCCCAAATGCCTGTTACCAAGTATTTTTTACTACCACAAATTCATTCAATATCATAAAAAACTCATTTATTAAAAATAATTAACCAACTTATTTTATCACAGTAAAAAACATTAAAAAAATAAAATACAATGTAATATATAGTACAATTCAAATGGCCATTAATAAGAACTCAACTTCAGATTACAAATAGTGTCTCTATCTAAAGTTCACTTGTAGGAAAAATAATCCAAATTAATTTTTAACAAAGTATTATGAAAGCTCCAATAGATATTAAAAGACATGTTTTCAAGCATTATGGAAGAGTCATATACAAATATAATAGTCATTCTGATCCGTTTTTGATCTCACTTTCCATATGGAACTTTTCAGTGCTATAACCTCCATACACACAATGCATTTTATCAGGAAATAATTGCAAGTGGAACCTGGTAACTCTGTCAGCAGTTAAACCCCCCGTCGGCTGCAGCTGCCTGCAATCCCTTGTGGTTTATTGCATTTCAAATAGATTAAATGATAATTCCTTCTACTCACAGATAACTTGTTCCAATTAGGAGTATTTAGAAGTGATCCACGATTGAGATGTCAGAAAGTTTCTTCCATACTTTTTAGGAGTTTTCAATCAAGGGTTGGCCCATGTCTTCACCGATCTTATGTGTTTCTCCATGTATATAGTGGTTTTCTCAGATATAATTTTACAGGGACCTGGACTTCCTTTTAAACAACCTCCATCAAATCAACAAAATGGGTGGAAATTAGCATTTCACACAGAATGAGTTCAATTAAGCCTAGTAACTAATTACTATCTATAGTGGTAAACAATAGTAAAAAAGTTGCTAATTTCTTTATCTTTAATAATAATCCTTATATTACATAACTTAATTTTAAATAATTAGACATCCATAGACAAGAAAAAACTTTATAACTAATAAAAATAAAATACATTTACAATCTTTTTTTAAAAAATATGTATTATGTATATGTATTATGAGTGGTTCTCGCTAAGGGTTTGAACATTCAATTTATGGCTTGCTAAACAAATTATTTAACACCTAGGCCATAGCTTTAGTATAAATATATATAGTATAAATGATATAGGGCTTGATTCAGTAGGGACAGTTAAGCAAAAAATTAGGTAAGTTTTCTTACTCAAGTTTTCTAAACAAAACCATGTTGCAATGCAAGGGGTGAAAATACTGGTTGTTTTTTCATCTAGCACACAAATACTTGATAGCTAATTTGTACACTGAAATTTACACTTGATCTAGGACATGCCCTATCCCAAATATAACTCCCCCTTCACTGCAACATGGTTTTGCCTTACTTACTTTTGCTTAACATTCTTTAATGAATCAGGCAACTTATCTATTAGCAGATATAGTAAAGTATTATATATTCTAATCAAATAAATAGAGATCAATATCTTGCATCTTAATATTATGAATCTCACAATGCAATATTGTTATTTATCACAATACAAACTTTTTATTTATCTATTCTTACAATCTAATGTCTCTATTACATAGTGCCAAAAGGGGCTAATATAAGTATTTGTTACAAGTAATAAATATAAATATATATATATATATATATATATATATATATATATATATATGTATATATAATGCTCTGTTCACGTGAAAATATATATAAAGTTTCATCTCTAGAACATTGTCAGCTGAACACAGTCATTTAACCCTTTTGGGTGCATAGAATCTAATGACAAATGCTTCTCTTTTACACAGGGAAGCATATCTTTCTCCAACTCTAAAGGGTGTTTTTATATATTCAATGGCCGTTACTTGTAAACCATCTAGACACTGTCATGTTTTTGTATAAAATGTCTTGTCAAGCTATGTGTACTATTGCCTTTCAAAACATTTCTTCTCTGTTCAAGAAATCGTAAATTCAACATATTCGTAGTTCGACCCACATACTGGGACCCACATTTGCACTCTAATAAATAAATTACAAACTTTCATTGGCAATTCATAAAAATCATTGATCTTGTGACTCTTTTCAGTTATATAGAAACAAAAACGTTTTTTTTTTTTTGTACAAAGGAACAGTTTATGCAAGATATCCTACCACATTTGAAAAAACTTTTGGCTTTTCAGGAAGCCAATCTAATTTCATTGATTGACCCAAAATATTCTTTTTCATTTCATTCTCAATTTGTTCTTCAGTGTAGTGCCCCTTCTGAAGATAATTTTAAGATCCTTTTCCCAATTATTTGTTTTAAATAAGAATTAAATTGGCTCACAAACATCATCATCATCATTTGTATATAAATATACTTGAATATTTTCTTCTTCCAAAACTAATATTTTTCAGTTTTTTTTTCTCTAATAGGGTCTTCCTATCAATATTTCTAACTTGTAAAAGTCTATCCTGGATAGGCCATATTAATGCTATTAAAATGAATATTCTTCCTACACTATTATACCTTTTCCTCTATTTGCCTATATGGGACTGATCTGCCAGATTGTATGGTCTCTCCCCACATCCCTCCCTATTAGTCCACCTTTTCAACTCTCCCGATTTTCCTCCAGGTCTGCACCACTCCTCGTTCTCTCCAAGGCATACATGAGGGATAAGTTTTTTTAAATAATATCACATGCAGTGGATTATTCCCCCAATTTGCAGACATTCAAGCAAAATTTGGCCTGCCTACACAAAACTTTTATCAATACTTACAAATTCGCAACCTCCACTTTACCATTAAATCTCGTCTTACCTCTCGTCCACTCACTAACGTTGAGGCATTGTGTCTGCGCCGAGCATCATTGTCAGGTCTCATCTCCATTATCTATTCCAAATCAACCTCCCCTTCTATTTCTTCTCGTGACCCTCACGAGGTGGCATGGGAGCAAGACCTGGGCTACCCACTTGTAGACGAGGAATGGTGGAAAATATGGGACAATGCCGCCTCTAGTTCAATTTGTGTTTGAATAAAACAAAACGTATATAAACTCCTCTTTCATTGGAATTATGTACCTACACGTCTCCATAAGATATTACCTGATTCCTCCGACAGATGTTGGCCTTTATGCTCTGGTGTAGGCTCATTTCTACATATATGGTGGGACTGGTCAAAATTGATCCCTTTTTAGGCGTGAGGTTAAATCCCTGATAGCAACTGTGATTAAAATTTCCCTACCCCTCGATCCTAAATTTTTTCTTCTGGTTCTTGAGTTTCTCTCAGCCACTAGGCACCAAAATAAACTAGCTTGCCACATTATTTCTGCTGCCACATGTAAAATCGCGAGTGAATGGAGGCAGGTCGCTCGCCCCTCCCTCATCGCTGTGACTAACAAGATCTAGCAAACTCACTGCATGGAGTACATGACCAACATTATATGCAACACCTCCAAATCCTTTGACAAAGTCTGGGATCCCTGGATGTCCTACGTCCAATACCACTCCCCCTTTACTTAGGTCACACCCTCCTGCCATTGACCCTCTATACCCATTTCTACTCTCTACCCCTCTAACCCAGGAGTGGTTCCTGCCACACCACTTTTCTACCTATCTTCTTTTATTTCCTAACTCTCTATTTCTCTCTTTCTCTCTTCTTTTATTTTTCTTGCTTTGTTTCTTTCTTAATCGTTATTTTTGCATATCTCTAATAGAATCTGACTTCTGTTCTCTCCGTCGTATGGAGAGCTCTTCAACTTATGTACTCTCCATGATGTAAAATGTATTTGATTTCCACTGTGTAACTTATCTGACCATCAATAAACATTTGTTTAAAAAGAACAAAAGAAAAACACCTTCTCTAACAATCGTTGTGGGTAACCATGATCTGAAAAATATTTTAGTAAGGATTCAGCTTCTAAAATATAAAGTCTAATCTGAAGGACAGTTTTTCGTCAACCTAAGGAGTTGTCCCTTCGGAATATTATTTTTCCAACTGTCCAAATGACAGTTGTCTTTCTAATGAGCTCTGATTACTGCCTCCATGATGCATGCAGTCTAACATTTAAAATGTTGTGCCCGTGGTCTTTCGCTCACCATTTTTCTTATGGTTGCAGCCCACCTTCGTCTTTCTACTTGTCTCAATGTCTATTGATGCTGCTGTCCTTCTAATGAGCTTTGATTACTGCCTCTTTACTTCCCATGACTCATGCTATCTAAGTTTAAAAATAGTGTGTCCGTGATTTTTCTCCCACCATTTAATTTCTGGGTCAGATGCACCTTTGTCTATTTTCTTTTTTAAAATGACCATCCTACTCTTGCACTATGTTTCAAAGGGTTTGTACCATGTATCGCACACAAACTTGGTTATTCAGAATTTCTTTAAAAAATGAGAGGTCTTCTCAGGAGATGCTGTCTGTGGCACGTAAAATTTCTGGGCATTTTCGGTATTCAGCAACCACATGTAGATCATATCAGCAAATTAACTGCCATGCCACCAACTGAAGTAAAAGGAAGTAAATAGTTAGAATTCCACACCAACATCTTGTAAATACAGTAAGGGGCATATGTTAATAAAGTGCTCTAATCCCAGTTTTGATGGATTCAGTGTGAGAGATCAGGGAAATGGTATCAAAGAGGTGCAGATGTTTTGTGTAGTAGATGATAGATACTCATAGGCCACAATTAGTATTCTTGGTGTAAAATCAGTAATACAATAGAGTAAACTTAGATAACAATACTTAGAAGACTATGTGGGAACATTTTACATTATAGACCCCTGAAGAAGTCACCTGATGAGTAACGCAACATGTTGGGCCATACCCACTCAACGTTCACAAAATGATCTTGCTGTTGGGAACCTTATCCTCATCTCAGAGAACCCCCCTGGATGAATTAACAGCCTAAGACGTGACTTTATTTACAGTGAGGACAAACACAGCAAACAGCATTCTATTTGAAGCCGATCACTTTTATCTATGTGAGTTTATGACAAACTAAACCGCTATTAAATATTTCTATGTACTTCGTTGTTTCTTGTTGTTCACATACTATGCACTACACTACGAATAAGCACTTGTGAAAAAGACACACAGGAAAAAGAGTTTGCAGCAAAGGCAGGACAGAGATGGCTGCCAATGTATCTGAATTCTTACAAACATACTACAAAATGTGAGTCCAACTGTTTATTGATGCAAACTATAACACGTATAGAAGATATATCATTATCTGTGTTTTTCTCATCTCCACATTCTCTGCAAGTGATACAGGCAAAAAAGGACACATATAATTGGTTGTAAAGAGATTGTGATACTGCACTTTCTTCAGGATATTCTTCTCCTTCCACATCCTCACCTTCACTCTGACCTGGGATCATACCATGTACAGCTCAAAAATAGAAAAATTAGAAACATATTAAAAAAAATTTAGTCCATTATATATTTGTTTACATTGGTAATTAATGTTTGACTCCACTTTGTCCAACATTTGCTATCATGTATGTAGATTTGTTTAATAGTGTGCTTTATTACACACATTTTAAATTTTACATGTCAATTGCATACACTTTTTCACATATGTGTACATGTAGGGTTATTTTAAAAACACCAACAAATACATGGATTTACAATATCCATAAAGTGCAAACTACAATTTTTTTGTGTTTTTCTCAACCTTGCAGCCATTTTAATGTTGTATTCTTCAAGAGGTGTTATGTCCACCACCTCCTCTTCTGGTTTTCCCTAATATTATATTTTAGGTGTTGTTTGTAATTCTGCCACCTGTGTGAAATTTTAGACTGTTGCTGGACAGTTAATAATATACGAAAATTACTAGTGCGGGCATTTAAATAGATATATCTAATTATTTTTTGGTTAAAATTAAGTCAAAACAGCTACACAGGCATAAACTTTTTTCATAAAAATATATATATATACATTTACACAAGTTGTTACCTTTACCCTCTTTGTGATTGATTGTTATAACGTAGGAAGAGATATTATTAAAATGTAAACATCACATGGAACCGGAATGCTGGAACCGGAATGCTAAAAGAGGATTGCCGTGACCGGAATGTTGTACCCGGAATACTGGAAGAGGATTGCGGTAACCCTTGAATGGAACCGGAATGCTGTGACCAGAATGCTGGAAGAGGCTTTCTGTAACCTGATTGCTGTAACCGGAATGGAACTGTTATGAGCCGCGGCTCCCTGAAGGGCTGCCGCGACTCGCATCCGTTGGTGTCAGGCGTCCCAGCCGTCTCCATGACATTTTTTGTGTGGTAGACTCTGTGTTGAGTCTTTTTGCTGAAATTCTACTTGGCGCTGTTTTGAATATTATTCTGTTTTTTACTGTCTAGTTCTCTGAATAATATGCAGTAGGGAGGGGTCTTATAATTTGGTCCGGATCAATAAGGGGGAGGAGTGGAAGACAGCCTTCAACACTCATTCCGGCCATTATGAATATCAGGTCATGCCCTTCGGCCTATGTAATGCCCCCGCTGTGTTCCAAGATTTTATTAACAATGTTTTACGAGAATTTCTGGGGAAGTTCGTTGTGGTATATCTCGACGACATTTTGATTTATTCCAAGTCACTGGAGCAGCACCGTATTCATGTCAAAAAGGTCCTCCTCAAACTCCGCCAGCACTGCCTCTTTGCTAAACTTGAGAAATGCGAGTTTGAAGTCACTCAGGTCACGTTCCTCGGATATGTCATCTCTCCTTGTGGCTTCTCCATGGATCCCAGTAAGGTCCAGGCAGTTCTCGATTGGATCTGGCCAAGCAATCTAAAAGCCATTCAGAGGTTTTTAGGATTCGCTAATTACTACAGGCGATTCATCCAGTCATTCTCAGCGTTAGTAGCTCCTATTACTGCCCTTACCCGAAAAGGGGCCGATGCCGTTAATTGGTCCTCCGCTGCTTTGACGTCTTTTAAAGCTCTAAAAGAGGCCTTCATCTCTGCACCTGTCCTCCGACATCCCAATCCGGATTTACCTTTTATTATCGAAGTAGATGCCTCTGACGTCGGGGCTGGTGCCATCCTTTCTCAGAAGGATCTCAATGATCACTGTCTGCACCCCTGTGCATTCTTCTCCAGGAAATTTTCCTCCGCAGAGACACATTACGATGTTGGTAATCGGAAATTGCTGGCAATCAAGTGGGCATTTCAAGGGTGGCGCCATTGGCTAGAAGGAGATAACCATGTAATTACAGTATATACCGAGCACAAAAATTTACAATATATTCAATCTGCCAAAATTGTGAACTCCAGACAAGCTCGGTGGGTCCTTTTCTTCTCCCGTTTCAACTTCACTATTACCTTCTGGTCCGGATCCAAGAACACTAAGGCGGACGCCTTGTCTTGCAGTTTTATCGCCTCTCATCCTCCCCTCACAGAACCTACTTTTATTATTCCGGCATCCAAAGTAGTCCTTGGCCTGACTCAGTTTCTTGGCACAACCCTCCGTGGTCTCCAACATTTGGCACCATCGGCTACTCCCAGGGGTAAACTATTCGTACCTGATTATCTGAGGAGGACGGTCCTCGCCGAATGCCATGATAATAAAACCTTGGGTTACCCTGGAGTATCCAAGACGTTGGAACTTCTGTCTCGTTCCGTCTGGTGGCCCTCCTTGTCTGCAGATACCAAAGAGTTTGTTTTATCCTGTGAATCCTGTGCCAGGAATAAGTCTTCTCGCAAACTTCCTGCAGGTCCTCTTATGCTGCTGTCCGTTCCAGTGAGACCCTGGACACACATATCTATGGACTTCATCGTGGAACTGCCGCGCTCATCTAGCTTTAACACTATCTGGGTGATAGTAGACAGATTTAGCAAGATGGCCCACTTCATTCCTCTTGTAGGATTGCCATGTGCTAAAACATTGGCATCTCTATTCATTCAGCACGTTTTCAAGCTCCATGGACTTCCTGTTAACATTGTCTCTGACCGCGGCTCCTAATTTGTAGCCACCTTCTGGAGAGCGTTCTGTGCCCAATTGGGAATCAAACTTTGTCTGTCATCAGGGTATCACCCACAGTCCAACGGACAAACTGAAAGGGTCAACCAATCCCTTGAGCAATTTCTCAGTTTATATGTAACCAAATGCCATAGTGACTGGGCTGCTCTGCTTCCATGGGCAGAGTTTGCCTACAACATCTCGTGCCATTCTTCTACTCTGGTATCGCCATTTTTCTGTAACCTTGGATTCCATCCTCGGTCCAATTTGCTGGACGTTCCGAATCAATCTAAGCCTAGTTCTTCTTCTCCGCGGCTCATAACAGTACCCCTTCTTGAGGAGAGGTCAAGGCACCCAAGACCATTCCTCCGGGACTCGCATCTGTTGGTGCCAGGCGTCCCGGCTGTCTCCATGATGACCGGGACGTCACTTCCGCCTCCTACGTCCCGGTTGCCTGGGCAACAACTGGGGCGCTTGAGCTCCACTGCCGCAGCGCTCGGCCAACGGTCTGACACCCGGGCGCATGCGAGCAGTAAGAGGTAATGTCTAGCTTCATTTTTTGTGTTGTAGACTCTGTGTTGAGTCTTTTTGCTGAATTTCTACTTGGCGCTGTTTCGAATATTATTCTGTTTTTTACTGTCTAGTTCTCTGAATATTATGCAATAGGGAGGGGTCTTATTAGCACTCTCCCCTATTGGCTCTCTTTAAGGCAGTGAGGACAGAGCCTCATTGCCAGTTATAGCTCCCAGTGTAACTAGGCTCCTGTTCCTTGTTTCCCTGCTCCTGTGCGGTATTCTAGTTTGGATTTCCCGTGTAGGACCCCTGGCTTGTTTCTGGACCTTGTTGTATTGCCTGTGACCCCTGACCTCGGCTCGTTACCTGGTATCGCTGTCTGCTGCCGGCCCTTGACCCTTGCTTGGATTTCCCTCTGCTGTGTACTACTTCACGATACCCCTGGGTTCTCCCCAGTCAGTGCACATTTCACGACCCTCCGTACGTCTGCAGCCAAGCAGACTCCGGGTTTTGTCGTGCTGACTGGAGGGGTTCCTAACAGCAACAAGAGTGGATGGAACCAGATTTCTGGATTCGGACTGTAGCCAGAATGCAGGCTGCACTGCATATATTTGAAACAGCTGCTTACCTGTGTTTTAGCTCAACACAAATTTCAACATGCAATATAAGCATATTCCACAAAATGGGTCAGGAATCAAGCTCATGACCCCACTGATGAAATGTGGATTATCTAACCACTAAGACAACGTGCTGATTGAGCATTACATATATTATATACACTTGAATGATAAGCACCATGTTTGAAAGTCCTATTGGGCAAAATAAATGTGAGTACATAAACCATAAACCAAGTTTAGAGTGCTCCTAAAAACCAGACAAAACAACACATCCACTACTGCCAACATGAAGGTTTAAGGAAAAACAACAAAGAATTACACACACAGATTCTCTTGTTGTCCGACATGAAAAATGTGTTATGTGTAGTTTTATATTGTAAATAACTGTGGATGCGAATTTAATGGCTATTAATTATCATACATACATATCCATGCATGATACAATGCTATAAACAGAGCAAACATCAAAACATATACTAGCGTACTCTTCTATAAGTGACACATTGGATTAAACCCACAGAAACATGGGGATATACAAAGTCCACACAAATATTGGCATGATTGTGGATTCTAACTCATGACCCTACTGTTGCCAGCTCATTTGTTTAACCAGTAAGGCATACTTCAGATTCAAATACACATACAACACAGGCAACCTAAAGTGTTAATGAGCATAATTAAATGAAGAATTGCACACACCTTCTTAGTAACAGACATAAAGGATCAAGTTTTTTTTATAAAAAATTAAAATATGAAAGTATATGCTAATTGTCACGAGCTGCGGCGGCTCCAGGCACCGCCGCGACTCACTCATATCTCGGCCCGAGCGTCCCGGTTGTCATGACGATGGCCGGGACGTCACTTACGATTTGTCCCGGCCATTGCCAAGGCATCGGTCGTGACGCTCTTTGTAACGCGGCGTCCCAGCATCCACGGCAGCCAGGCGCATGCGCAAATTACCAATTATCATCAGCCCCCTGTGGCTGATAATATTTGTTGTGCCCCAATGATTTAATTGGCTGTTCCATGTATATTAGGCAGGAAGGGCCAAGCCTCCCTGCCGGTTATAGTCCCTGCTCCCAAGCATACTTCTGCTGTTTGTGTTCCTGCTGTCTTCCGTATTTCTGTTTCCGATCCCTGGCCTGGATTTTGACACTGCTGATTTGCCTGTAACCCTGATCTCTTGCTTGAATACTGACTCCACTGATTTGCTTGTGACCCTGAAACCTATGCCTGGATACTTGATTCCTCCTCTTTGTATCACCTGCGCTACGATCTCAGGTTATCAGCTCCTACTACTAGAGAACAAGACTTGGGGGCATCTGAGTACCTGTGAGCGTGTCTAGCTCTACGGGAAAGGCGGCTGCTAAAGGCAAAGACTTCTGAAGTGGTTCTAGGAGTTGATACCTGGGGCGTGATCCGTAACACTAATGCATCTCAGAATAATTTGTAATCAGAAATAAGCGAAAAAATTTTTTTAATCAAAAGTAAACAACAGATTTCCTTAACCAGCGTTGCATAGAGCCAGCATCAGATCTCGTCATCTAATATCACAGTGGGTCATACACCTGCATATACTTGTCTCATTACAATCCACTTTAAAAGCCTGCTTCATGCACACTTGAAGTTGGTTAGGTCTCTATAGTGGCGTTTACTGGTGTGGATTTGTATAGTGGACTTTTATTTGTATTGAAAGTTATATTTTAGCTTAGTCTTTTATAGACACTTTAAAAGTTTGTGTTTGTAAGATATTTTATTTTCCACAATAACAGTTCATCTCAATTTTCATATGTAATGTGCATTTTAATGTGTGTGTTGTTTGTATTATAAATGTTGTATTATTTTTTTGGGGGGGAGGGGTGTTGTGAAGCTTTTCAATCTATTAAGATGATTCTTATGTGTTTTGCACTTCTCCATGTTGCATATTTATCCAACAGATCCCTAGCCCTCCTCAACTGTGGAGGCTGGCCACTTTAAGTTCCAGACTGATTTGCAAGGTAAATTTTTTTGTCTAATATGGTTTATATCACACTGTTAAAATTCTCGAACATCCTAAAAATACAATTGTTGTTTGGCAATAAAAGTAAAGGCCTGTTTCATTTTTCTAAACATATACATATGCATGCACCAGATAGTTTACACATAAACAAATGTTTACCTTTGAAATCTGCAATTTTGAAATCTTGCTGTAAGGGCTTCCTCTGCTCCTGCTGAGATTATTAGATTTGACTTTTATAGCCATAGCTTGATATGAAGCTTGATTGTTATAAGTTAGGTTAAAATAGACCAATCTAAAGGCTTTCATTAATGCACTGCCAGACCTTAGCTGGGACATGTCTGCCTCACCTGAAAAATATTCAGTAATTAAGCATAGTCTGTGTTAATTATATATCTGACTCACTATGTGATTTTTCTTTTCTGTCCAGGTAAAGTACATAAACTAAGTGTTGTGTGTTATTTGATTTTAACATACTGATTTCTCAATGTTTTCTAATGGAGATACCTTGCATTCGCTTTCATTTTGAAGATAAGTGAGAGACAGACATAATTTTAGTAAATACCTAAATGTTTGAAATTTATTCCAACAGACTTTATGACTCAGCTCTCAAGATATAGGGAATGGGAAGTAATCAATAGGTCGCACTAATCATAAGGAGTAATGAACCCCCTCATTATATAATTTTTCAAATTAATACTTCATCCGATTAAGGGGTGCGTACAAAAACCATAATATAGTACATAAATAGGAAGAAGGAACAAGTAGGTTGTAGAAATATAACTCAGTGATCACTCTCCTCTAAATGGTTATTTTTTATTTTATAGTGGTCATTAGTTAAAACGTATAACCTTTATTATATTAGTTAAAAATAACAAAATAATTTAAAATTCAGATTTCAGCGAAATATAACAAATACGATTTTTCATGAGTGAAAAATGTGTTTAAAATTACTGAATGTTCCCGAACGAATATTTGAAGGAGGAAGATCAAGACATGAAGGAGTTGCCTTTGCAAGCAAGTATCTATAGTTAACAATGTTGTTCCTTTTAGGTTATTGGGGGACCTGCGTTACAATTAAGACAACAAATTGTAGATTTTACAGCTTGAAAGTACAGGTGTGTACAAAGTACACACAATCCACTAATAATTTGATTCAAAATGGCCTAAGTTTGATCTCTTTTTCTATAATATTTTAAACAGATAAAGAAGACAGCCATTATGGGTTCCAGCATGACCTGCCTTGCAACACCTCTAAACAATGGGATAAAACCAACATGCATATGAGTTTTTTTTGTTTCTTTTTTTTTGGTTTACAAAGGAGTTTGTATTTTCAGTTTGATTTTATTTTGTGTTTCATTTCATTAGTGAATTTTTTTTTATAAATAAATATCTTTTTTTTTTGTTGCAATTCTCATTCTCCTGTAACTCTCTAATGTTTTGGACACTATTGAACACCCTCTTCTCCTACACATCCTTGACTCCATTGTCCATCTAGACACAGTTCACTCCTGGATCACTTGCTACCTCTCTAACCACTCCTGTAGTATACCTACCTCTGGCACATTCTCCCTTTCACTCTCACTCTCTTTTGAGGTCTCACAAAGCTCTTTTTTTTTTCAAAATGTTGTACATCATCTTGTCTTGGACTACTAATTTGGTAATTTGGCCTCCAATACCACCTCTACACCGACCACACCCAAATGTACATTGCTTTCCCTGACCTATTTCTTTCAACACTCTCTGCTCATGCCAGAGTAACCAACTGGCCTCCAATCTCACTCACTGTCAACAACACCTCTGTGTTGTCCAAAATTGAACTCTTAATTAAGTTTGTGAAGAGTATAGGAGGACCAGATTCATTATGCAAATTAGGGCCCAAAAATGTGTTACTTTGAACCTTATCAAAACCATATTCCAAAGTTTCAAATTGTAGACACATATTTTAAACCCTAAGTAAATTGCTGTCTGCTAATTTTGGGATAGTTACCCTTTTTTTTCTACATTTACATTTACAACTCAGCTTGCACAAAAGTAACACACTTATAAATCTAGTGCCTATTATCAGGTGCCTATAATTGCAAATAGCGGAGTACAATTCCCATCGGTCCACCGCCCGTTTGGTAGGATATGAGGAATGATTAACAAGCCGACATTTTGTACACAGATATGGAAGAGATCCGCGAGTGATGTAAGCTTGCCCACACATGCTCTGAGAACCAATCAGGGAGTTGAATAGTGGAAAGTATAGAAAGCATTGCAACTATTGAAAAATGAGGGCTACCACCTTTACCCGAAGAGAGCTGCGCATACTAGCAGAGGCCATGGATATCATGCCCACTGGCCGCTACCGCATGGTTCAGGCCTACTGCATGGTTTGCAAATTCATATGGCTGCGTTTGCACCGCCACAGGACTGTAGTCCAGCTCCGGCGGCAGTGGAGTGATTTACGCCGGTGCCAATTCCAGCTCTTGGATGAGCTCAGGGAAGAGATTAGGAGATGTGAGTTCTATATTAAATCTCTAGTAATCGGGAAAAAATGTATAATACAAATATTTGTTTCATTTTTGGAATTACTTTCCAAGTTGATCGAGGACATGCCCTACCCCAAATATAAATCTGTCTCCAGATTACAAATGTAACTCCCCCTCCAATGCGTCACAATTTTGGGCCTTTTTTTTAAAAAAAATATATTTTGGGTTAACATTTCATTTACTTTCATTACTGATGAAGGCCAAATCTCCAGACCAATAAGGCATGTTTGGGATTCAAACTCATGACGTCAGTACTGTGAGGCAGGAGTGCTAACCACTAAGGCAACATGGTGATGTTCACTTCCAGACATTTCTAATCTAACTGTGGCAGATAAGGTATATTGCAAATATTTTTGCAGACTATTTTGGGAACAACACTCACAGTTGCCCTAAGCTGATTAAAACATATTACAAGTCCTTGCCCAAATACCTCCTGTAAAATGTCTCCATAATCTGTTACTATTTAGATTCTATAATTATTTCACAAGAAAAATACAATATTAATGTAGTACTTGTTTTTTTTATTTTAAAATGTCACCTAAGCCAAATTCAAGATTTGTTACAGGCCATCTGAAAGTGTGGTGTGTCTTTAATTTTTGAGGATTTTGTTCAAAGACACTAAATTATCTCTGTTGCTAAATGCATGTTTCACAATGTCAGCTCACATTATGGTCCAATTGCTCGGTCCATGGACTGCATACACACTAGCCTTGTTTAGGACGATAAACAGAAGAGCGGACGTCCCGTTAGCGACTTTTTACAGCCATCTTGTCGTGAGCAATGATTTTAATTTCGTACACACTGAAGCAACATTTGCGGGAAATTTAACGAGATACCAAAGACATTAGCATAAAGGGGCAGAGGATTCGCTATAGTTAACTCCCAAAGCTGCATAAAAGAGAAGGCAACAATGTCTCTTCATTCATTCATATAAAATAGAAGTTTAGTAACATACATAAAATTTAGAAAAACATTTAACTGCTAAAGTGCAATGCAGTGATTATTCCCTAATAAAAAAAATCCCTTCGTATGTAATGGAATGCTCCATTCAGTGGCGCACGCAGGGGGGGTTTCTGGTTCTCCAGAAACCCCTCCCCTCCGCGAACCAACGGTACCGTAGTATAATACAGCACTGCCGCGGATGCTTCTTGACAGCTCCGCGGCTGCTGTAGAATTCAGACTCGCCAAAATGGAGCTGCAGCTCTCTCTCTCGCTCTATTTTTTTTTTTGAGGGGGGGGGGCAGAAACCCCCCCTTCTAAATCCTGCGTTCGGCCCTGCCATTCTCGGCGTGCATCATAGCTGATTGGTCCACAACAGAAACGAATGCCCATGTCTGAGTGTATAAAATGACAGAGGAACCTGTTTGGCGCCAAGGAGCATGAGAAGATGGTGAGTGTCAGTGGGGGTTGCGGGTGAGGAGAAGATGTCAGTGGGGGTTGCAGCTGTGGAGACGGAGACAGAGTCAGAGATGGTGCTGAAAGGGCCAAATTTTTTTGAAAAAGTTAAGGTGGGGGATGGAGATGCTCAAGAAGAGCAAACAGCAAATCCAATGAGCCCAAGAGAGGTGGAGATGATGGTAAAAGTACTGGACCAGGACGACAACGACATTAAAAAAGGTCAGTAGCACATGTAGTGTACCTGCTAGAAGGACTTTATTTCATTCTAGTGTCACATAATGCAATGTAAACGCCTAATTTGAAACCTAATTTTTGTCAGAACGAAGAAATAATGGTGAGAAGGTCTGTTTAGATACCACTGATACCACTGATACCACTAATGTTAGACCTGTTAGCAAACAAGAAAAAATTGAAAAAGAAAAATATATTAAAGAAGTTCTACACGAAGGTATTTCAGTGAACATGTGTAGACAGCTAAATGCTTTGGGCACATACCTGTACCGTTTTAATAACCAAAATGGTGCCTGTTTTCCAGAATGTATGGTGGTTAAGCCTGCTATTATTGCGATTTCGCCACAGGGACCAAAATATAAACTGATCTCAAACAGTGTGCAAGGTGAGAAAATGAGAGTATTTATGTCGTTGAATATAAATTACAGATATAGAAGTTAAATGGTAAACATTAAATGGTAAACAAAATAAAGGTTAATATAACTTTAATAGTTTATAAAGGTTAAAGTTTAGAAAGAGTAAATATGAATACATTGCCAACATAGACTGGGACAGACATCATCCGCATCACGTGGGACTGGGACAGACATCAAAAAATTTACATACACACGCTCCCTAGGTCGAGGAAGTATCGGAGGATTGTCGTGGATCGGACATAAGTTTATACACACTGCACAACGGAAAAGAGATTGGAACGAAAATATTAAACGGTACGACCAACCAAATTAGATGACAATCGTCCATTTGGGCAGACTTTCGACCATCGTGCCACTAAACACACTGACCCGACTTTTGAACGAGCGGTCGTATGTCGGCTGTTTGAGCCGATTATTGGACGAAAACAGGTTTTTTTAAGTGAGCTTTGGTTTTTTTTTGTTTGTTTTCTGTATTTCCACTGTTTTCTTTGTGAATATATTTGTTTGTTGTTTTCTGTATTTCCCCTGTGTTTTGTGTGTGTGATTCAGGATGGTGAGAGGAAGGAGAGTTGCGTAGTCTAAGGCAAGTGGGGAAGAGGGGTGAAAGGACTAAGGAGCAGCAGGAGTTTAGGGAAGAGGCAGGGACTTCCTTTGGCAAGACTAAGGGGTATGTTTACTATTCTGTGGGTTTCAAAAAGTAGAGATGTTGCCTATAGCAACCAATTAGATTCTAGCTTTCGTTCATTTAGTGCAGTCTAGAAAATGATTGGTTGCTATAGACAACATTTCCACTTTTTCAAACCCGCAGTTTAGTAAAAAATACCCTGTGTGGCTGCAATGTGCACTTTTTTTGATGAAAACTGTGCGCTGATACACAGTTTAGTATGGATGCATGAGCATTTTGGGCAGTCTAGATGCCAAGCCAGCTTTTTAACGCAAAAAACAACTGTGGATTTAGGTGCGTGATGCAGCGAAAAAGGTGGACCACATTAAAAGCTGAAGGGCCTGTTTGTGTGCTAGCTTTGGTTGTAACACACACCTCCTATTTGGAGGAGTTTAAGCAACTCATCCCATTAGAGGTCCTAGAAGGGATACATGTGAGGGACACAGACAGAGCTCTGTCCCAACCTAAGCTTGGTGAGTAATGTATAATGTTTAAACTGTTATTCACAGGTTCCTCTCAAATGCAGCCAACATCAGCAATCGGTAGCAAGGAGGATGATGACTCCTTAGAAGGTAAATCCACTTATGTTGTAATGGGAAAATAAAAGCACTATCATTACACATTTACCTGTAAGCAAAATCACATGTAACTGCTTTTCTCCTGGAAATGTTCATTAATATTTTTTTTTTATTTTCTAAGGAACATCACAAGGTGATGGAGCAAGGGAGTCCAATGTGCACACAGCACAAACTAATGCACCAGATGTCAAAAGTGAGCAATACATCACATTAGAAACTATGTCTCACTTCTCAGAAGTTGAGGAGTGTGTATGGCCTGCACCACCAACCAGTCCACCAAGCTACACACCCAGCATTTGGACCTAATATGGCTGAATCCATCTGAAAATGTAGTGAGGTACAGGCAAATTTGGTGGCATTCCATTAGGACTCCATGAGGGGTAACATCAGCTTAGTAAAGGGTTCAGATATTTTGTGCACTATACAGGGCACACAACACAGGATGTTTACGTTCTTGGAAAGTATTGATTAAACCTTCATCCAAATGAACACAGGACTAAACAATCTGACTGGAGCTGTTAGATAACTTTCAGCCACATCATTGCCAGCTACACCAGTGTGTAGCAGTGGGCAGATCAGGGCTGGAAAACGGGTAGCAAGGCACCTGAGCCCTCATCTAAAAAAAAAAAAAAAAACACTTTAAAGTTATTTGTGATCATTTATGTTAAATTGCATTTTTCAAACCAAATCATACAAGTGTCAATTTTTCACATTGTGCTGTTTATGCTGTCAGAAATTTGGATCAAAATAAATATGTACTTTAAGCACACTGGTATTAGCAATGGTGAATGACCTTAAGATGTTTAGGTGACCAATCTGGGTAAACTTGTGATATTCTTTTTATCTTACAATTATGCTTAAACATTTATTTAAAAAAAAAATGTTAAATCTACATGAATATACGCTGTGCAAAATAGTTAATGGTATTTACTAATACTCAACTGAAAAATAAGTCTGAATGATCCTTTTTCTGACCTGTCTTCCCCCCTCTGTACTATCCACATCATCTGATGGAGTGAGCTCACCTGCTTTCTCACTGACTACTACTGGTGTTAGGGGTATACATTGCTTAAGGCCCAAATTATGCAGCAGACAGCACAACACAATATCAGCCACCTAAGCTGGGGCAAAGAGAAGCCCACCACCAGATTTATCAAGGCACCTGAATCTGTACCTTAAAAGGCCAAACATACATTCTATCACCCCTCTAGTGGCTGTGTACGCCTCATTATATCTGTGTTGGACAGGTGTCTGTGGATTCAACAGAGGTGTTATTAACCAGGATTGACACCCATATCCTGAGTCATCTAGAATGAAGCATAAATACAATTAGTTGATTAAATTTCCACATAAAAACACCCCAAAAAATACAAACAAAAAAACATGCCCAGCTGCCATCCCTCCAGCATTTCACCATTCTGAAATTTATGAAAGACAACTGACTGCCGCAAGATATAGGCATCATGGCAAAAACCGGGATAGCCTGCAAAAACACTCATGATTTTCATGTTTGCATCACAGACTACCTGCACATTCATATAGTATGAATGATGTCTGTTGGTATACACTTCAGGAGGTTTGCTTTGTTGTGCCTAAATATTTGAATAGCCGTGTTCTAAAATCACGTGGTCTGCGCAGAATAAGAGGAGCCTGGTGCTGGGGATGTTCCTCTCTACCTCTCTGTGCTGACTCCAAAATCTGATGTTGCTCCAAAACACAGCAAATTGCAAATCAACTACATTTTCAACAACCCTTTCATTAATGACCTTTTGGGGCCCGTTTTATAGACATCTATAGCCTGCATAGTCCAATGGCTGATGTGTTTGCTAATCACGCCTATACAAGGCAGCATATTGTTTCTGAGTATTTCTGGACCAGAATCGCAGCTTCATGCTTATGGCGACTTGTATTGCTAGAGTGGCAAAACGTTGATTTTTAACGATTTGTAGAATGGTGATTTTGGAAAACTCACTTTACTGGCGATTTACTATCAACTCGCACTTTTATACATCGGCGAATTTAAACTTGCCCGAGAAAATTGCTGAAAATGCCAAATCGCACCTTGATACATTTACACTCAGGTGTGCACTCACTTTTTGCAGTTTGTAAATCATCATTATCATCTTCAGTTATTTATATAGCGCCACTAATTCGGCAGCGCTGTACAGAGAACTCATTCACTTCGGTCCCTGCCCCATTGGAGCTTACAGTCTAATTTCTCTAACATCCCCACAACAGACAGAGAGAGAGAGAGAGAGAGAGACTATGGTCAATTTGATAGCAGCCAATTAACCTACTAGTATATGTTTGCAGTGTGGGAGGAAACCGGTGCACCCGGAGGATACCCACGCAAACACAGGGAGAACATACAAACTCTACACAGATAAGACCATGGTCTGGGATCGAACTCATTACCCCAGCACTGTGAGACAGAAGTGCTATCCACCATAAATAATCCCTGTAATGTTCAATAGTGGAAGGAACAAGATCCACCAATAGTACAGTGAGCAGAGATGTGAGGATCAGGTCTAATTAATTGTGGGAAGATTGTGGGATCAAATGCACCTCTATATGAAACAATGTTGATACATAAAACCTGTTTTTTTGTTTTTTTATACAGAAGCAGGGTCGGACTGGCCCGCCGGTGGACCGGACTATCCACCGGTAGGCCCCGACCCTGAATCGCTCCCCTCTTCATTGGTGGGGGGAGCTAGAAACTTTGATAGAAAAAAAACAAACAAAAAAAAAACTCACGTGACCGCAGCGCTGGCTCCGTTCGCACTGAATGCCGGGCGTGACGTCATCACGCCCGATGTTCAGTGAGGAGCGCCCGCAAGACAGAGGAGAAGAAAAGGAAGAAGCAGATAGAAAAGGTAAGTGATAGGGGAGCATGGAACAGAAATAGGAGTATGGAACAGAGAAGGGGGAACATGGAACAGAGAAGGGGGAGCATGGAACAGAGAAGGGGGAGCATGGAACAGAAATAGGAGCATGCAACAGAGAAGGGGGAGCATGGAACAGAAATAGGAGTATGGAACAGAGAAGGGGGAGCATGGAACAGAGAAGGGGGAGCATGGAACAGAAATAGGAGCATGGAACAGAGAAGGGGGAGCATGGAACAGAAATAGGAGCATAGAACAGAGAAGGGGGAGCATGGAACAGAGAAGGGGGAGCATGGAACAGAGAAGGGGGAGCATGGAACAGAGAAGGGGAGCATGGCAGAGTGAAGGGGGAGCATGGAACAGAGAAGGGGGAGCATGGCAGAGTGAAGGGGGAGCATGGCAGTGTGAAGGGGGAGCACAGACAGTATGGCAGTGTGTGAAGGGGAGCCAGGAGAAGGGGGGAGCAAAAGCAGTATGGAGGGTGCAGTGTGATTATTAGGAGGCACATCATGGTGATGAAGGGGCGCAGTAATGTGTGTGTGATGGCACAACGGGCTTGTGGCAATGTAATGTGTATGTGGTAGGTGGTGGCTAAATAATGGGTGCTATTTTCTTTGTAGGGTGAAGATGGGGCAATTTAATTTTATAGTGGGGACTATTAATTTAAGATGGGGTGGTTTGGGCGCTAGTAATTGAATGTAATTGAGTTTGAGGAGCATGAGGTATATTTATTAAATGTGAATATGAATTATTTAATGGCCGTGACGGTTGCAGGAAATAGGTATATTTATTATATGTAAATGTGATTAATTTATTGCAGGGGCTGTCTGTTGGGAGGGAAATAGGTTTATTAAATGGGAATACTATTACTTTTATGTTGGGGCTGGAGGAAGTCCTAAGTATTAAATGTGGGTCCTATTGATTTAACCGGGGCTGGTTGGAATTTTCTAAATGTACCCATTATTTTTTCCAAATAGGACCCCTCAACATTCCAGGATCCAGACAAGCCGCAGCTAAAGAAACCAGCAGCCACAGGTGGTGACAAGAACAGGTAGGACAGTCTGTCAAATGTTCTGAGTCTAGTGCAGGCTTGGCTAACCTGTGGCACTCCAGGTTTTGTGAAACTACAAGTCCCAGCATACCCTTCCAGCAATAGGCTGCTATATATTGGTAAAGCATGCTGAGGCTTGTAGTTTCACAACACCTGGAGTGCCACAGGTTAGTCAAGCCTGGTCTAGTGGGATAATCCTGATTTTTGGTGACTGTTCTGCCCAATCTAAGATGCAGATCAAGACTGTACTCTTTATACACACTGCATTCTTTATATACTACACTATTGTGCTAGCTGTCCTTTGTGGGCTGACCACTCCCCCTCTAGTGTCTGGTCTCGCCTCTTTGATGGTTGGCCACACACCCTCTGGTGGGCCCCTAGCGTTGCTGTCCCCTGGTGGGCCCTTCATGCCCCAGTCCGACACTGTACAGAAGTAATATCTTCTAGTCTAGAATATTTACTATTCAACTAGAGTTAATGTATAAAAAGTTAAACACTTCTTAGGACTGTAACTTTGATTCATATGTAGGTTTTTCCTTATTAAAAATCATTACATAGTATCCGCTAGTAAAGTAACATGGACATGAAATCGATGAGAGTTTGATGATTTATGTCAGCAATTATGATTTTCTCCTACCCACATACTCCTTTACAGGAAGTATAAGGGATTTCAATTGTGTTGAGTCGATTCAGGACTCTATGTATGTGATAAGAATATGCTTCTACTTAAGGTAAATGTATTATGAAAATATAATTTTTGATCTGTTGTTTCAAACAAAAATTGCTGTGGAGATTCTTGTCAGTGTCTGAGCAGTCTATTTATCATTAAGATCCTGACTGCGGCGATGAGCCCAATTTTTATAACACCTCTTAAAGCAGTGATAAAATAAACAGTTATCACTACAATTTAACATTGCCAAGGCAGTTGAGCTTTCATTGGCTGTAGGGCGCTTTCCCCATAATTCTGCCCCAAGAACTTCTCATTACTGGGTACAATACAAACATTTGTATTTTAATATGCATGAATACAACTGTAAATATTAAATAGTCTTGTTTTACAAAACATGTAGTAATCACACATTGGTGATATCTAATTTTTTTCCACTCACTCTACTTTTAATAACTATAATTTGCCATGCTCATTGTATATTTGCAGAAAATGTCATCACATTTACTTCAGTTCTGTGCATGCACCAGGGTGCTTCAGATTCTGTCTTACTTTTTATAAACAGAGTCATGAATGCTATTAGGAAATATTAAAAGTAGATTTCAGCTATGGTTCAAAGAGAACTGGGCTAGGATACCCATGGTTCCAGTTCCAGTGCTGAACTCGCTGAGACCCTACGCTGCGTGACTCCCTGTTATCGTGGAACCAGACCAGCTTGTCGTAGCCTGGTGCTGATTTTAGTTTTTAATCATAATCAGCAGCACAGATTTTTGCTCCAGGGGTCAAGCAACTGCAAGTGATACTGCTGGGGATAAATGTATTAAGTTACGATTTCTGCAAGTCCCTGTAAATCGACAACTTTGCAGGGAAAATTTAAAGCGGCTTATAAAGGCAAACTTGCCTTTACAAGCCAATACCGCTAAATTACTAAGCAGCTAAAGTACTAAGTAGTATGTTTAGCTGCCCAGTACGTAGGTCATTGTCAGGATGCATTATATAGCAGCATTATAATTGTATTCTGAAAACAGTCCAGAGTCTGCATTCCTTCCAGCATGAGACAGTACATTCTGCTTAAAATGCTTTTCAGAGTATTGCAACACCAGAAGCCATGGCACAGGATGGATCATCCATTACAAGCCGAAACTTAAACAAAGACAGCTGACTCAATTTACAAAGTGCACTGTAAACCACGGAGACACGTTTGCAAACTAGAAGTTCACCTAGTGTAAGGAGGCAGAAAAAATCTGAAGAGGTGGAAAGTGCAAACGTTTCATCAAAGTCCAACTGCACATAACTGAAGTCTAGATGATGACATTTTCTACCACCCCTTTCATTAAATTAAGCAATTTACTGTTTCTTTTAAAATACTGCTTCATTTACCCTCATTTATGGTTTCGATTAATCATAAGCGTAAGGGACATTGGGACAGTCTTTATAATAATATGACATTTTTGGGCATATTCAATTGGCCGTTTTACTGTCAAAAGTAAAGCGGCCGGCGCACCATTAATGTTAGTACGGTAATGTTTAACGCTGATTTCTGCTTGTGGCTCAGGGAGCCATGAGCAGAAGTCCAGATTAAAATTACCAACAGTAATAGTGTGCCAGCCGCATTACTTTTAACAGTAACGTGGCCAATTAAATATGTCCCTTTGTGTTTATGATTTATTAGATTGGGCAAAGTACTGTATACCTTGAAATGTGCTTCTTGAAATTAAACTAGAAAATACAAAATGTGCTCTATCAAATCCTTTGCTATCGACCTGCATTTTTGCACTGTACCATAAAATAGGTGCACTGTTCTGTATTTGGAAAATAATGTCCTTGTTTCACCCAACACATATTTTTGGCTGATTCTAACTTCTGCTCCTCCACAGAAAAGCTATTACCATCCAAAAACCCATATACTTTGAAAGAAATGCAGGTGCATGTCCCCACCATTTCTGCTTCATAAATTACCTGTATGGTTTGGAGGACTCAGACTGAAGATTATGTTTCTCTCTGTTAGAAAGGTACCCAAATGTATTTTAAACTTACATGTAGGAAGTATACTTCCGATCCTTTCTAGGGTGTCAGGGACTCATGTAGAAGACAGGTTGCATAGTTTCATCATCCTACTGAACTGATCAGTAAGCAGTTGGTGGTGGGAAGAATACTGCTACAGTGTAATCACAATTATAATGGTCAAGCAGAGCTCTGTAAAGAAGAGTTCTCCTTCTCCAATAGATCAGGTGATGTCACATTTTTTTTATAAAAGAATATAAGATGCAATTACAAAGTCAAGGTAAACCAAGGTATATAGTGGGCTAACTTTTTCAGTACCCTGATCTATCGGAGATCTCTTCTTTACAGCCCAATGCCTAACCATTGTACTCATGATTTTTGTCAGAGTGACCACAAGACAAACAAGGTTGGTGATCCTAATGAAATTCTGGACACCATGCCCACCTTACACGTGTTTCAGTGGAGCTCCTCTCAATATTACCAACATTTAGGGCTAGATTTACTAAGCTGCGGGTTTGATAAAAATGGGTATGTTGCCTATAGCAACCAATCAGATTCTAGCTTTCATTTATTTAGTACCTTCTACAAAATGATAGCTAGAATCTGATTGGTTGCTATAGGCAACATCCCCAGTTTTTCAAACCCGCAGCTTAGTAAATATAGCCCCTAGTGTTTATTGGCATACTTTTGCTGCCACAGCACCTGTGGAGTTCCTTAGGTGTACATAAAGCCCACTACTGTAGTATTAGTCACCTTTGACTTTTCAAAGCTCAGCGAGAATCAAACTGTGGGGACTGGAGCCGGGTGCATCTCCCCGACGGTTGCCGCTGACCCCTATATCTTGCCCGGAGGCTGACAATTGCGGGACCCTAACCTGACAGGGTGAGCTGCCCCCGGAGCGCTACATCTGGTTCTGGATGCGGCGGGGCTGCCAGTGGGGAAGAGGTGCGACCGGAACCTAGTGGAGACACGGGAGCGGACAGCGCTGAGCACAGAACACATACCTTGGTGATTGCTCCGGTGAGTAACCGCCTGCTGGGGAGGCCCTCCGCTTCTGCAGATTCGAGTGGGTTGGTGGACCGGAAGTCGCGGGCGCCATTCTCTCCTTCACTTCCGGCAGCCTAGGTGGAGCAGTGCCTGTTTGGTACTATACGGGAGTTCAATAGGCAGTGAGAAGTGCCAATCTCCATCTCCAAGGTAACCCAGCGCTGCCTGTGTTTTTGTCCACTCAGCGGGGGATGTGGGGATAAGAATCACCAGTCCAAGTCCCCTAGGTCTACTAAAGGTGTCCCTGCATATGAACCTATTTGGAAAACACAAGGCTTATATATTTGCAGGGCTGGTGTGCCTGATTGGCCCTAGGACCAGGTACTAAACAAGTGTCGTGCTAGAGAGGATTTGCAGAAAATATGGCTGACACCCAGTGGTCATAATATAATACTACAGTCTTCACAATCCAAGTGTGTGTAGCTTGTCTGCATTGATGTATCTTATGAAGTAATTATACAGGGTCCCTCTACCCTCGCCACCCTCAGTTTCTATAAAATCTGTGAAAATGTTAATTAACAGCCTTAGACTACTCTAACAATATAGTGTATTGCAATTCTGCTCTCTGGAAAGTTCTTCTGTTTCCTTCCTTTCTCTGTCTCCCGGCTCAAATCAATGACCGGTACAGTCGCCTATGCAATGGCTCCTAAAAAGGTGAAGGCTGCTACCTCCGCATCACCAGTCCAATTCTTAAAGCCCCAGAACACCTCCCCCAGCATGGGAAATTCCAAGAAACCTGATTCGTCTAAAGATAGACCTTCCACCAGTGCTGTTGCTGCACAAGTGGCGGGGAAACGAAAAGAGTATACCTCTAGTGCTCATGCAGAGGAGGAAGATTCTTAAGCGCCTCTTACGATCAAGTTGATGCAGAGTATGCTGGCCTTATTCAAAACGGAGATCTTGTCTGAAATGAGGGCTTCCATGAAGGAAATACACTAGGAAGTCATTCAATTGGGTGGACGCACTAGTCATATTGAGGATAAAATGGAAGAGCTGGCGACCTCTCACAATAATCTCATTACTGAACATGAAAAATTGCGGGATGAGGTCTACTCTGTCGAAGTCAGCAAATTGGATAAAGTCATTTCAATGAAAATCGAGCAAACTTGGTTGTCTTTGTCTGAAAAGATGCGTACGGTACACTACGGCATACAAGGGCATGCTACGGCGTGAAAGGGCGTACGCAGCTACTACACGTGGCAGCAACAGTATTTGGTCTTTTACCATACATTCGCACAAACACGCCTACTTGTAAAATAGTACACATTAATGGTAGTTGCAACACATAGTCAGTTATGTCGAAATATAGTAGTATTTATGTTTTATATTAAAGTTATATGCATATTAGCGAAATATATGGAACAGGTTGAAGGAATCATATCATATGTGGTATCATAATAAACCTCTTAACATTTGACACTGTTTGGTTCACTCTGCGAAGGAATCGCAAAGTGCATACGCAAGTTATGAATGATAGGGAATTATGGACTACTTAAGACTAAGGAATCTTGGCGGGAAGAGCCGAGCATACCCCCTGGAGAGATGACCCCCTCCTTTGGATTCCTTAGGATGAACTAGCCAATAATTGACAACCCCTTGGACCTTCCTGAAACCTGGACCAATAGAAGCAAGCTATACCATCTTCAGTGTATTACTGTATTTCTGTGTGCATATAAGCAGCAGCTTCACATCTAGTGTTCAGACATCTTGTCCCCAGACTTCAGGATTGAATGACTGCACACTGGATCCAGAGCGCCTGCGATAAGTAACGGCTGTATTTATTATCACTTCGCTTGAACATATTATACTACTTTTTGCGAATAAATCTTTGTGCTTTGGAAACACAAATCGAGGTTCGACAATCGTTATTGGTTAGCGACAATACGCATTTAACAATTTGGGGGCTCGTGAGCTTTGGAGGTTTCGTTGCCGATGATACGCAAGACCAACGGATTTCGGTTCCGCAACAAAGGGTGGAGACGCGTCATATATACGGGTAAGAACGCAATGTGTTCAAAACCTGAATTTTTCTCTGTGTTGTGAAACCGAATGTCCGTTTTGCATTGTCTAGGGCACGCTAACTAGAACCTAGGGACAAAAGAGAAAACTGTTTCTTTTTACTGTCATTGTGCGTTTTAACTGTATTGCATTGCTTAGCGTATGTGTATTTCCTGCTGTGCGTACGCAAACTTCCGGTAGATTTGCCACGTGGTTAAACAATCGTTTTGATAGTTATTATATGTGTATAGTATAATTACTTGTGAAAGCCTCTGAGACATTATTACTGTTGTTGGGAACTTTTGATTTTCTGCGCAGAAAAGGTGTATAGTGTGTGATTTTGTAACGTAGATACACTGTTTATTATTCATTGTGCTCAGTTGCTGTCTGACGAGGTGGGTTGCCCAACTGAAGGACGGTATACAGGGCAGGTATACCGAAGGCGAAAACCGGGTTTTCGCAAAGCGCTACCAATAGATCGCAAAGTTTGCTAATAATTAGTATTGGTAGGCAGTGCGATCTAACCGCACGACAACCGTTAGTGCGAATTGATGAAGCAACTAGGAGGAATTATATTGGAAAGGCTGGTTGATTGTATCGACTTTGTTCTCCCAGTTATAATAAACTCAACAGATTTTTGTGGTTTAGCCAGGGTATCGAGGAGCTGATAGCCCTTGAGTCCCACAGTGATATTGTCTGTGTTAGGGGTCCTTGTTTAGTACAAGAGGAAGTGAGTGGACGCGGCTTGAGCAAATACATCCACGGCCAGTAAGAGATCTCTAGCGGTAGAGTGTTTGTAGCAAATTGTTGAAAGTGTTCTGCATAGATTGGTGTTGTTCAACATGGGTGCTAAGCATACGCTAGAGATGGCCAGTGTACTGCCTAAGGAAGGTCCTATTGGTTCAGCGAGATTTCTCATGTGTAAGAAATATGGTGCATACGCAACTGCGTATTGCAACACGTGGGTCAAGATGACCAAAGATTGTGATAGGCCTTTCCCAACAATAGGAAGTTTTAATGCAGAGGTACTAAATACTGTAAAAGATAAAGTATGGTTGATTAAGTCAACGAAAAAGAGAAATAGACATAATGATTGTTTAAAATTGTGGCAAATGGAAGGTAACACGTGGCAGAGCAGCGAATGCGCAGCGGAAGTAGGCGTGGCGAAAAGCGCGCGCAGGGCGGAAGTACCCGTTGAGAAGCGTGGTGTACTCAGCGCAAGCGCACCCCCGCCACCTTATGGGGCGGGAGGGGTAAGTACAGCCATTATTAAAAACGAAAAAAGAGAACGTGCTAAATTGTATCCTGTTTTAAGCCATTTTAAAACAAGTGTATCAGAAGATGAAGACGAACCCACTGTGATTTCGGCCATTGCTCATGCTGTTAATATGCTAGAGGTTCAGCGTAAGTATGGGAAAGGAGCAATGGCTGAGATAGGTGAGAGTAGTGTGACCACTAGGAGTGATAGCGTTCTAAATCTTGAACCAGCAGATCCGGTAGTGACTTCTGAAAACAGTGAACCAGTGGGTGCGTACCCAGTCCGCACAATATCAGTTCCCAATGGGAAACCGGATAAGGATGGTGTAGTTCCTTTAAGAAATGTTACAATGCATTGTCCCTGGACTAGATCAGAATTATGTTCCATTATGACTGAATTCCCAGATCCCAGAAAAGAGTTGGCAAAGTGTCAGAAATTTGTTAAAGACTTAGGAAAGGCACACGAACCAACCGATAAGGATTGGCGTGTAGTGTTGAGGGCGTATCTTCCTCCCCATACTGACATACAAAAATGTATTAAAGATTGTGTGTTGGATGAAGATGACACCTTGACTGATGAGATTAACCAAGAAAATATAGAACAAATTGTTAAACATTTAGCCATCTATTTTCCGGTAGTAACGAATTGAAGTAAAATTTTCACTATCAAGCAGAAAGATAGTGAGACAGCAGCAGATTACTTCATTAGAGCTATAGCAGCGATAACATGGTTCACTGGGATATCAAATATAGGGGAGGACCCACATCATAGGGAAGTAGCTGTAGGAGTATTAATGGATGGCCTTAGAGAAAATTTAAAAACCAGAGTACAAACCACATTACCTAATTGGAGAGGCATCACAGTAGATTCTCTTAGGGAGTCTGCTGTGGAGCATGACAAAAACCTTTTCAGAAAGAAGGAGGAGAAAAGTGATAGGTTAATGACTGTGAGTATACAGGCTCTAGAAGGGATGCATACACAACCACCAGCATACAACCCACATAATAAGAAACATAGAGTGACCAGATGTTTCAATTGTAATGAAGAAGGACACGTTAGGAGGGATTGTAAAAAAGACCGATACAACCCAAGAGGTGGGACACATAGATATCCTCCAAGGAAGGACTCACATAGAATAGAAGACTCACATCTACCCGCACATATTATAACAGCAAATATTGCGCGGGAAAATGATAGTCAGTGCTAGGGGTCAGGTCATACCTGTAATCTACAGCCAGTGAGGTTAACTGAGAGTCAGAGTGAAGAACCAACAATGATAGTTGACATAGCTGGTAGGAAACAAACCTTTCTTGTAGATACAGGGGCGGCCCGATCTGTGATAAAATCTCCTCTCAATCTACAGGTGACCAGTAAAACTATTCCAGCTATGGGAGTAACGGGAGGAGTGTTACATTATCCACTAACTAAACCTGCTGAAGTTACTATCGGGCCCCTGCATACCAAGCATTTGTTTCTCTTGGCTGCGGTGGCTCCTACTAACTTGCTAGGGAGAGACTTGTTATGTAAAATGGATGTGTCATATACTGTACTTCAGATGGTGTGTTCCTAGATATACCCGAGAAAGTCGCTCATGAGGTACAGGACATATTGGACACCCCTCAAAGGTTAATGTTCCACTCTACTGTTATAGAACACAGTCCATCTCAAGTAAAGGGGATGTTGCTGGAAATACCAGGTTCACTATGGACCAGAGATGGACAGGACACTGGACTGATGGCAAACGTAGCCCCTGTCATGGTCAATCTAAAAAGTGGTAGGATAGCTCCAAAAATCTCACAGTATCCATTAAAACCGGAGGTGGAACTAGGGGTATATCCTGTTATTGAGAGGCTGTTACAACAAGGGATTTTAATTCGTACAGCCAGTACAGCAAATAGTCCCATTTTCCCTGTGAAGAAGAGTGGGGGGAGGGGCTATAGATTAGTCCAGGACTTAAGGGGAATTAACAAAGTTGTTGAGAGCCAATTCCCCGTAGTGCTGAATCCAGCTGTCATCCTCATGCAGATTCCACCGTCTGCTAGTCATTTTACTGTCATTGATCTATGTTCTGCTTTCTTCTCAGTCCCTCTTCACCCTGACTGCCAATACCTTTTTGCATTCTCCTACCGGGGAGTGCAATACACATGGACCAGACTACCCCAGGGGTTCATTGACATTCCCAGTATTTTCTCCCAAGCCTTACATGACTGTTTGCAATCCTTTCAACCCCACAATGGGTCTGTTCTAATTCAATATGTGGATGATTTGTTGTTGTGCTCTGATTCTTTTATGTCATGTTTACATGATACTAAATTGTTGTTGCTTCATCTTTCACAAACAGGGCACAAGGTGGCAAAGGATAAATTACAGCCATGTCAGACTAAGGTCAAATACTTAGGACACTGCCTCACTAAGGGGCTAAGACACCTGACAACCGACAGAGTTGAGGCCATACAACACATGACTCTGCCGCAGAGCCAGAAGCAGATTCGTACTTTCTTGGGGATGTGTGGATACTGTAGATCCTGGATCCCAGGTTTTTCTATTCTGGCATTACCATTGCAGGAGCTAGTCTCTTCGTCAAAACCAGAACGTGTTGTACACACAGAAGAGTCAGAGCAAGCGTTCTTTAATCTTAAAGATAGTCTGACTAGAGCACCTGCATTGGGAATACCTGATTATGAAAAGCCTTTTGGGCTATTCTGTACGGAAGCTGATGGTTGTGCAGCAGGTGTCCTCGCACAGAAACATGGTGACGCTAGCAAACCAGTAGCATACTACAGTGCACAATTAGACAATGTGGCAAGATCACTCCCAACATGTCTCAGAAGTGTAGCAGCAACTGCTCTTCTGATAAGTAAGAGCGAAAACGTAGTATTAGGACATAATTCCACTGTCTATACACCGCATGCTGTATCAGCTCTGTTAAACTCAGCCCAAACCAGACATGTTTCTTCAGCTAGATTCACAAAGTGGGAACTAGCCCTGATGGCACCCTCAAACATCACCATCAATTGATGTAGCACCTTAAATCCAGCTACATACCTTCCATATGTGTCTCGAGAGACACAAAGGGTGGGAGGTGAGGAGACCCTGGTTGATGATGAGTTAGGCAAGAATACTGACACGCATGAATGTATGGAACACCTGAATCAGACCTTTACTGCAAGGCCCGACATACGTGACACCCCCTTAGAAAATGTAGATTTTACGTTTTATACAGACGGAAGTTGTCATAGACAGACAGAGACGGGAGAGCTATGTACTGGTTACGCTGTGGTAGACGATCAGGATGTGGTAGAAGCTGAACCCCTTGACCCACCTCACTCAGCCCAGGTGGCAGAACTAGTAGCACTAAGGAGAGCGTGTGAATTGGCAGAGGGTAAATCAGCCAATATATATACTGACTCTAGGTACGCCTTCGGGGTAGTGCACGATTTTGGGGCCCTTTGGCGTCTTAGAAACTTTACGACAGCAGCAGGTACGCCAGTGGCACACTCAACCCACATAAAAGGACTTCTGACAGCGATACAGTTACCCAGAACAGTAGCCGTCATAAAGTGCAAAGCCCATACCTTTGAAGAAGACCCAGTGTCATTGGGCAACAACAGGGCAGACAAAGCTGCTAAATGGGCAGCAGGGCAACCTATGACTGTATCGACCGAGACTATGATGGTTTTGCAGACATTAGACATGCAGAAATTAATTGAAATGCAAGATTTGTGTTCCCTGCAGGAAAAGGTGGTCTGGAAGGCAAAGGGATGTGGTCAACAGTTCTCAGGACTCTGGAGGGATGGACAAGGTAAGCCTGTAGCTCCCCGAACGTACTATCCAAGCTTGGCTGAAGCAGCACACGGCCTGACTCACCTGGGTAAAGAAGGTATGTGCAAACTGGTGAGAGCATACTGGTGTGCTCCCGGATTTTCCTCTCAAGCTGGTAAGAAGGCAATGTCATGTCTTACTTGCTTGAGGAAAAATGTCAGGAAACTATTCCAACTGAGCCATCCCACATCCCTCCTACAGACGGACCTTTTCAGGTAATACAAATTGACTATATCCAATTACCACCGTGCAGGAATTTAAAGTATGTGTTAGTTGGTATTGATGTGTTTTCCGGTTGGGTAGAAGCATATCCGGCAGCCACTAATACTGCTGTGTTCACTGCAAAGAAAATTGTACAAGACTTTGTATGTAGGTTCGGTATCCCTAGAATCATTGAAAGTGATAGGGGTACCCACTTTACTGGTGATATCTTCTAAAATATGTGTAAACTCATGGGAACCGGTAGCAGATTTCACACCCCGTACCGACCACAAGCCAGTGGTAAGGTGGAGAGAGTAAATGGTACTATAAAGAACAAGCTTGGTAAGGTAATGGCTGAAACTGGGTTGGCATGGCCAGAGGCTTTGCCATTGGTCCTCCATAGCATTCGGACCACTTCTAGACCTCCTCTTAATCTGTCCCCCTTTGAGATACTGTTCGGACGACAACCTCATTTGATCGTGAGTCCACAAGACGACTTGAAGTGTAATAATGAAGTGACTGTACAATATCTTATAAAAATGATTAGACAGCTAAAGCAACAACAACAAAAACTAAAAATGCTGTCACCTGGTATGCTAGAAACGAACTGTCATGATGTTGAACCTGGAGACTATGTTATGATCCGCAATTTCTTATGTTCAGGTTGTTTAACAGACCGTTGGGAAGGCCCGTACCAAGTGCTGCTGACCAGTACTACATCACTGAAGGTTGCAGAGAGGGACACTTGGGTCCATTCCACCCACTGCAGGAGAGTCCATAATCCGGAGAAAGTGAAAACTGAGACCGACGACATAGATCTGTCACTTGTGAGTCTGTTCCGGGAGACCTAAAGCCTGCAGTCGAGACACCTGAACCAGAGACGTTGCCCCAGAACTATCTTTCCAGCGATGGAGTGGCGGTTTTTGTTTTTCTTTTGTTCCAGGATTTTCCTTGTTTTTACTCTTTCTAGGACATTTTTTTTTTGTGAAGGAAGATGGAGGACGAAGGAGAGTTCTGGTAGTGATACGGATGAGATGGAGGCAGAGGAAAAGTTATTAGAATACTCAGAGCAGCCCATTATCAAGCTTGGTCCAGGGGTTATGAAAAGGTCTGCTAGCTCAGGAACTCGGAGGCAGTGTGAGGGGCTATCGTCTGATGAGTATTGTATCTGCAAGTTCTGCGACTCCCTAGTTGAAGAGAGATGCATCCAACGATGCCAGTCCCCCAGTACTCTGAATATAGGCGGGCATCCTTTGGAGGATTATCACTCCCTGGTGGGTAAGGTGCTAAACCAAACCGAGTGTTGGGTGTGCTCTCACGTGCCGCAAGGGCAGCATAATATAGGACTAGTGCCATTCCCTCTAAACATATTCGAAGTACTCGAATTGAGGGGTGGGAGGCCCATAGACGGGAGGTATAATAACACTAGGTCCCTTAGTCTGACGCTTCGACAATACTCCATAGGCAGATCTTTGCTGTGCCTAAATATATCTCATGCAAAGCGCCTGGAGAATTTCGAGGCTGACCTATCAGATCAGACAATGGCTCGCCACACTCATTTTAGAGGGAGACTCACAAGGTCACCAATAGGCAGGAATGTTGATGGAAGTCACAAATTAGGGCGTATAACCAAACATAAGAAAGTATCCATTGGAAAAGTCTCTATAGATAATTGTAAAAATGTCATCCATGCCGACACGTGTCTAGAGCAAATGGAGACACTAAGCATGGGTAGTTTTATCAAAACTCTGTGTGATATAATTAATGGGCATACTGTTCCTTATGTTCTCCCTGATTATGTGTATTTTGTTTGTGGAAAGAAAGCTTATTCCTGGGTGACTCCGAGTTCCAAGGGCTTGTGTTTCTTAGCTAAACTGGTTCCTGAAATCATGACTATTACTCATGAAGAAATGGTTGATATTCACAAGACTACATCACCACCATACATACACACACAGTATGAACACCGTGGCAAGAGAAATATGATTCCTGGTGAGGAACCCATAGCTACAAAATTGATTAGTGAAACTGCTGGTTTTCAAGTTATGGTTGCTCTAGATCTTACCAGGACCGCTCGGGGAACATTAAACTTTAAATATATCCAAGACCTAGCTAAATTAATAGATAATATCACTGAGATGTATGATGACACTTTCAGGTATGCTGAAAGGGAGCTAAAAGCGTACAAGAAGGAGTTGGTGCAACATAGACTGGTACTAAATTATCTCACCTCTATTACTGGTGGGTACTGTGTGACACTGGCCAGCCAGTTCGGTGTCAAATGTTGCACGTACATCACTAATAATACGGATGACCCTAAAGAGGTTATAGACCGGAAGATGCAGCTGAAATGGGAATTTCGAAAGAGCCATAATTCTTCGTTATATGAGGTCGGGGAAAAGGTGGCAGGTTGGTACTCATGGTTGAACCCTGTGAAATGGTTCTCTGGTCTGGGGGAATGGGTACAGGAAATGGTTGCTAGTGTAGGTAAGCTCCTTCTCCTTATACTGGGTGTCATCTTAGCAATTGGTTTAGTTGTCAAATGTGTTCCTACTGTGTTGAAGTGTGGAAAAAGGTCTCATAGGAGTAACACTGAGGAAGAGACTGAAAGGGTGGTACCAGATACCGAGATCATGGTCTGTGAAGAAGTATTGTATAATCCTGAACTTGAAACGGTGATTGGGTGATAGTTTGTTACACTATCAAAGGGTGGAGCTGTCGAAGTCAGCAAATTGGATAAAGTCATTTCAATTAAAATCGAGCAAACTTGGTTGTCTTTGTCTGAAAAGATGCGTATGGTACACTACGGCGTACAAGGGCACGCTACGGCATGAAAGGGCGTACGCAGCTACTACACGTGGCAGCAACAGTATTTGGTCTTTTACCATACATTCGCACAAACACGCCTACTTGTAAAATAGTACACATTAATGGTAGTTGCAACATATAGTCAGTTATGTCGAAATATAGTAGTATTTATGTTTTATATTAAAGTTATATGCATATTAGCGAAATATATGGAACAGGTTGAAGGAATCATATCATATGTGGTATCATAATAAACCTCTTAACATTTGACACTGTTTGGTTCATTTTGCGAAGGAATCGCAGAGTGCATACGCAAGTTATGAATGATAGGGAATTATGGACTACTTTAGACTAAGGAATCTTGGCAGGAAGAGCCGAGCATACCCCCTGGAGAGATGACCCCCTCCTTTGGATTCCTTAGGATGAACTAGCCAATGATTGACAACCCCTTGGACCTTGCTGAAACCTGGACCAATAGAAGCAAGCTATACCATCTTCATTGTATTACTGTATTTCTGTGTGCATATAAGCAGCAGCTTCACATCTAGTGTTCAGACATCTTGTCCCCAGACTTCAGGATTGAATGACTGCACACTGGATCCAGAGCGCCTGCGATAAGTAACGACTGTATTTATTATCACTTCGCTTGAACATATTATACTACTTTTTGCAAATAAATCTTTGTGCTTTGGAAACACAAATCGAGGTTCGACAATCGTTATTGGTTAGCGACAATACGCATTTAACAACTCGCACCGGGATAAATTTACGGACATGGAAGACAGATCAAGGAGGAGCAATATCAGGATCAGAGGTATCCCAGAAACAGTCGCTCTTTCCGAGTTGAGCGGCTAGACCGGAGGGCAATGCTGAATACTTAAAAAATCTCCAGTTCTTTCAGGACTTTTCGTATGCTACAATATCCAAGAGAAGATCTTTTCAGGCCATAACCAGGGCTTTGAGAGACCGGGACATTACATATAAATGGGATTTCCCCGTCAAACTAATTATACGAAGGGTTAATGTTACTCATATAGTTTCCTCAGAAGCCGAAGGACTGTCCTTACTGAGGTCCTGGAATATACCAGTGCTTAAGCCGACTTCTACGTCTAGCTCGCGCCTGGGACAGGAATGATCAAAATGATTGGAAGATGGATAAAGATTCCGCTGAGCTCAGTTTTCGGCACCTGAACTGTTGGCTTTAGTCACAAGAGCTGCTATCCTGTACTGGGTCTTTACATATTTCCGTGGATTCATCGGGTTGAAAAGAGGAAGAGGCATGGGTGGCAGTCTCGTCCCAGCTTGCAGTAGGGACCACCTTTCATTGGGCGGTCTCCTATTCGTTCTTGTTTGTATGTGTTGTTTCTCCCCTTTTTTACAGGCTCCTGGTGAAACATGGAAAAGACAATAGGTTGCCAAACTGGAGACAGCGCAAGGACTGGAGATTCTTAGCTTGTATGTACCAAGTGGAGTGTTTATTATAGCATTTATTATGTGTTATTTTATCGTCTTTTATTCAGACTAGTTAGAGTGAGTTAACTTGTTTAAGATTAGTTTATGTTGGTTCTTATTGGGTTCGATGGGTGTGTGGGGATGAGGGAACCCTCTTGCGACCCAAGTCGCCCCCCTTTTACACATGTTGCTGGTGTTTTTCCTTTCCCTTACCAGCAAATACTCTAACCCTCTATTTAGGGTTATTTTAGTTTTACTCTTTTCCATGTTTTTCGTACCCTTAAGCTTTCTTTTCCCCTCCATCCCTTCCTGTACAGGGAACATATTTATACAAATAGTTGGTTTTTTGTGTTATCACAGTACTATGTTTGACTATGGTCGGATACTCTTTAGTAGGAGCAGTCGGTCAATTATAAGTGAACAGAAGAGAGTATTTATAATACTTACAAGCTCTGTAAATGGTTAACTTTCTGACACAAAACGCTAGAGGATTAAATTCTTCCAATAAACGGAGCTTGGCACTTGCATCATTTTACAAGTTCAAAGCTGATGTAGTGGCCTTACAAGAAACGCACTTCAAGGCAGCGAATCCCCCTGTACTGAGAGATAGACATTTCCTGCTATGTTTCACTGCTAATGGCCCTCTTAAACAAAATGGGGTGGCTATCCTATTTAGCAATAGAGTTGAGTTCATTCATAAATCCACCATAGCGGACAAGGCGGGTAGATACCTGATCTTATTTGGTACATTAGATAACAAACTAGTTACCATAGTCTCTATGTACGCCCCAAATTCCAGACAGGTCCCTTTTCTGAGGGGGGTCTTTCAAGAGATAGAGAAGGACAGAAAAGGAGGGCTGATAATTTTGGGGGATTTTAATATAGTTGCAGACTCAAAATTGGAAGAAGTAGAGAGTAGTAAGAATATATATAATCTTAGTTCACATATTCTCACAGAAGGGGAGGAGTCTCTGCTTAAAAAAGGTCTTAAATTTTCCCCTTCAAATATTATGAATCCCTTTGAGACATATATTGATTTACAGAAATTTCTGAGGAAGTTAACCTTGAAGAAGTTCTTCAAAATGAAAGAAAATAATGGGGAAGTTATCAATAAAGAGGAAGGGGATGATAAGAAGATTTTTAAGAACAAATCCACCTTTTTCCCTCAACATGTAAAGGGATGTTTTATAGAATCTTTCAATAAACTAGTGGCTGATGACATTAAAAAGATGTCAAACAAATCAAAATTTAAAAAGGTAGGGAACCTGAATCGTAAAGAAAGAGAAGCCATCAAAACTCTAGTTGAAGATCACCAGATTGTGATTAAGCCTACGGATAAGGGTGGGGGTGTGGTAATCATGGATCTAGACAAATACAAGCAGGAAATCTATTTACAATTAGGAACAGGAGACACGTATAAAAAACTTAATAAAGATCCTACAGAAAAGATCAATAGTGATCTCCGAAATATGATTGATAAATATGAGAAAAAGGGTACCATTGATTCGAAAATGGCAGAATATATAAAAATAGAACATCCAAGAATCCCTGTAGTGTATATACTGCCAAAGATTCATAAGGATAGCATAAACCCTCCGGGCAGACCAATAGTCTCTGGGACGGGGTCGGTTACCATAAACCTTTCAGAAGTACTGGATGTGTACCTCCAACCACTAGCCCAGAGCTCTAAGTCATATCTAAGAGACACAATGCAATTTTTGCACAATTTATCTTTAATTGTTTGGGAAACAGACATGATCCTTGTAACGGCTGATGTAAAATCACTTTATACTGTGATTGCACATGAATATGGGGTTGAAGCCGCCAGATTAATTCTTGCCACGACCAGCCATAGCGAGGACTTACAGGCTTTCATTATGGAGGGGATCATGTTTGTGTTAACACATAACTATTTTAGATTTCAGGGTTCCTACTATCTCCAGTGTGTGGGGACTGCCATGGGCACCAGGTTCGCCCCAAGTTACGCTAACATCTTTATGGCCAGATGGGAGGAGGAGAGTGTTTGGTCTGGCCATGACTTTGGGGTGAGCCTGGTGTCCTGGTTTCGCTACATAGATGACATTTTCTTTATTTGGAGGGGTTCAGATGTGGATCTTGAATCCTTTTGTCAGCACCTGAATTCTAATATCGATGGGATTGAACTCACTTTTACAAAAAGCAGACAAAATGTGAACTTTCTAGACATTACGGTATATGTAGAAGAAAGTGGTCTTCAAACCAGAACGTTTCACAAACCTACTGACCCAATTAGTTACATAGAGGCCAATAGTAATCATCACAGTAATTGGCTGAACAGTGTACCTCTTGGTCAAATGAAAAGAGTGAAGCGCAACTGTACGGAAGAAAAAGTGCTTAGTGAACAAGTGAAAGATTTGAAAAAGGTCTTTATTAGCAAGGGATATCCCAGAGAAATGTTAGACAATGCAGAACAACAACTCAGTGAATGCAATAGGGAAGATCTATTAGTAAAGAAATGTAGAGATTCGACCAGGTCCAAAAAGAACATAGAATGGGCGTTCCTTTCAAAATTTAATAGTGATTTTTCTAAAGTAGAAAAGATTTTTGTCAGACATTGGGGTATTCTTAAGAAAGATGCCATTATTGGTGCAATAATTCCTGATAGACCCCAGTTTATATACAGAAAAGCTCCTAATCTAAAAGATAAACTTGTACGGAGTGATCTTCCGGAACCAAATAGAAATTCTGTTAGGACACAAGGATTTCATAGATGTGGTCTGTGTGCAGCGTGCAAGATGTGCAAAAGTAAATGTGGCAAGTTTACTAATGTTAAATTGAATGATAAAGATTACTGTATTAAACAATTTATAACATGCCACACAAAGAATGTGATTTATGCAATTGAATGCACCTGCAGTAAGATATATGTGGGAAGAACCACCAGACCCCTTAAAGTACGTCTAAGGGAACATCTGTATAACATTAAAAAAGGTCTAGAGACTCATTCCCTTTCTCATCATTTTAAGCAGACACATTCCTGCTTGGGTGAACATATTAAGGGTTTTTGGGGTTTAAAAAAGATTGAAGATAATTGGAAGAACAGAGATATTGTCACTTTATTAGCCAAACTAGAGATGAAGCACATATATGATATAGAGACTCTCATTCCTAGAGGTCTCAATGCAGAATTTGAGCTTAAATGGTTTCTGGGATAAATGCTTCTGAAATTTTTTTTTTTTTTCTGACGGTTGATTGGGAGATATAGAACGATCTATTTGAATCGCAATGGCTTGTTTTAGCAGATATCTCTAGATTAGGTTGCCATTCTGTGTGGAGTCGATTTTGGGACCCACAGGGTCCATGTTTAACGATGCTGTTTTTTTCTTTTCACATATATGGAGCTATTCCCATTCATTGAGGGATCAACTGATAAAGATTATGATGATTTGTGTTGTTTAGACAGTTGTATGCTTGTATTATACATGTTTTTACTATGTATGTATTTAACAACATGCGATGATGGTTGTAAACCAAAAAAAAAATTTATTTTTATTTTTTTAAGCGTACTATATGTTATAACATACATATGTAAGATGTATTTATATGCCATATGCTCAATAAGAAGATCTATTTATGTCATCAAGTTCCAAGGTTTTTTAACATTGTAGTAGAAGCTATCTACATTTGATCGTGTTTTTTTAAATTGTTTCAAACCTCGATATGAACTGAGGACTTCCGGACAAATTCTCTGACCAAGCCTCGTTTGGAGAAAGAGGACGGAGATTTAACATCAGACAGGGTAATATAAAAGGAACCCAATAGAACCGGATATCATACCTTGATAAAGACTTCAGTGAAGTTGAAACGCGTTGGTTTTAGCAGAGGACGTATCGGGGAGATGAATAGCAGCGTGACTTGCTAAGTCCGTGAGAGGGGCTCTCGTTGATGATTGTATGCTGTTCTGACACGCTGCTTTGACATCTGTCTTCCGGTACAGTTCCTCTATTTTATTGTTGGTACTGTTTTAAATAAAGGGTAAAACACTAGATTGTTTCTCTCCTCTATATACATATCCACATTGGGTGATGAGAGAAGCGGAAGTGGTATCGATGGAGTAATATCGAATTCGGTGGGAGAAGGAAGCCATCCTATGAGTACACTGTTTTTGCGTATATTGGAGTTACATCTTGTAAGTTCAAACCCTTGGGGGGAGATACTACGGGGTCAACACGGTGTCTGGATGGTGGATCCTTAGATTATTACACATCTATCCCATATTAATTCCCATATGTTATACACTGTAATACACTATGTGAGGTTCATTTCTTTCATATAGAGATTTCTACAGCTGAATGCCATTCGTGTTGTGTGGAATTATATCAAGTGCAAAATAAGGAAGCGCTTCATGTATGTAATACATTACATTTGTCTGTTATATCTATGTGGAATTTGTGGTAGTATTCCATTTACATACTAGAGGCTGCAAGCCATAGTGAAGCGCTAGACGCTCAGAATCTTTTACATTAGACCCAAAATTAGATAGGTCCTCTCAATCTTCGACTCCCACTATGGACACAGGTATCTCAGGGCCCTCATTAGCCTTTTCCAGGTTGTTGGTGGAATTTGATCTATACGACGTGTGGAGAACTGCAGATCCTAATGGCAGAGATTTTACATATTTCTCCTCCGTTCACAACTCATACTCACGTATAGATTTAATTCTTACAGATAAATGGTCACTACAGGCTACCAAGGCGATTAAGATTTTACTGATTACTTGGTCGGATCATGCTCCAGTACTGTGGTCGTGGAAGAGTGCTAATGCATATTCTCCCTCTATGCCAACATATCTCTTGTCCCTACTAGAAGCCAGACTGGATGTTAAAAAAGCTAATGAACAATATTGCCAAACTAATGTCCCATCAGCAGAGCCGGATTTAGACCTCATAGGGCCCTAGGCAGGATACTGTTTTTGGGCCCCCTCCCTGAAACAATCCATAGCACTATATTTTTGCAGCCTACCATATACCCCTATAGTTACGTAGAAGTGAAAGCATGTGCCGCCGCATGCCTACCATATACCCCTATAGTTAAGTAGATATTAAAGCATGTGCCGCCAAAGGAGGTGAGGGCGTGGCTTGCATCTTTGGGGGCGTACCTAACATGTGAAAAGAGCAAGGCCACGCTGCTGCAGAAAAAGGCACCCCTAAATAATTACCAAGCAGTCCCGTTTTTTTAAGTAGTTGGGTCAAAACAACTTAATAAATATTGAAGTCAGGGCAGAAATACTTAAGTTGTTTGCAAAAATAATACGCATAAATCCAAGTATGTGCTCTTGTCACTTTTGTCCCTCTATCATCACACTGTGCCCCTTCATTGTCACTTTTGCCCCTTCACAATATCACATGTGCCCATCACCATCACCCCCTCTGTGCCAATCACCATCTCCACCTCTATGCCAATCACCATCACCACCTCTGTGCCCATCACCACCTCTGTGCCCTCCACCATCACCACTTCTGTGCCAATCACCATCACCATCTCTGTGCCTCTTCACCATCACCACCTCTGTGCCCTTCACCATCACCACTTCTGTGCCAATCACCATCACCACCTCTGTGCCTCTTCACCATCACCACCTCTGTGCCCATTACCACCTCTGTGCCCATCACCACCTCTGTGCCCATCACCATCACCACAGCTGTGCCCTTCACCATCACCACCTCTGTGCCATTCACCATCACCACCTCTGTGCCCATCACCAGCTATGTGCCCATCACCACTTCTGTGCCCCTTCACCATCACCACCTCTGTGCCCTTCACCATCACCACTTCTGTGCCAATCACCATCACCACTTCTGTGCCAATCACCATCACCACCTCTGTGCCCTTCACCACCTCTGTGCCCATTACCACCTCTGTGCCAATCACCATCACCACTTCTGTGCCAATCACCATCACCACCTCTGTGCCCTTCACCATCACCACCTCTGTGCCCTTCACCATCACCACCTCTGTGCCCATCACCAGCTATGTGCCCATCACCACTTCTGTGCCCCTTCACCATCACCACCTCTGTGCCCTTCACCATCACCACTTCTGTGCCAATCACCATCACCACTTCTGTGCCAATCACCATCACCACCTCTGTGCCCTTCACCACCTCTGTGCCCATTATCACCTCTGTGCCAATCACCATCACCACTTCTGTGCCAATCACCATCACCACCTCTGTGCCCTTCACCATCACCACCTCTGTGCCCTTCACCATCACCACCTCTGTGCCCATCACCACCTCTGTGCCCATCACCACTTCTGTGCCCCTTCACCATCACCACCTCTGGTGGGGGGGGCGTGCCGCGAGTCGGGGGAGGGGCCAAATTGATTTAATTTTTTTTTTTAATTGCTCCTGTCCCCCCCAGCTGTGCCCCCGAGAGCCGCTGGGCCCTAGGCAGGTGCCTATGTTGCCTAGCGGTAAATCCGGCCCTGCCCATCAGACACGAACATCTTTAACTTCTGGTGTGCGTTGAAAGCAGTGGTGAGAGGGGTAGCAATCCAGACAGGATCTCGGTTGAAAAGGGCTAATGCATACCTACAAAAAGAACTTGAGGGTAAACTATGTAAGTTAGATTCACAAAATAAAATGTGCCCCTCTAAGGAGTTGAAAAAAGAAATCACTTTAATTAGAGCTCAACTTCAGAAAATGTTAGTGTCTAAAACCCAACTGGCATTAACAAGACTTTGACAAAAATTTTATGTGGCTGGGAACCGAGCGGGGAAGCTTTTAGCTAGGAAACTTAGAGGTCAACGGGCCCAGAATAGAATTAAATATTTGATAGATTCTTCAGGAAAAAAAGTCTCTAATCCCAGGGTTATTGCCAACATGTTTGCCCATTACTACGCCAAGCTATATAACTTGAAGGACGATAGCTCTACCAACCAGCCAAGCCCAGAAAACATAGAGGGGTTTTTGCACAGCCTAAATATCCCGACAGTTGACTCGGAGACAGCTGCTGCCCTGTCCCCACCATGGTCTCGAGCTGAAATTCAAGAAGTTATTAAGAAACTGCCCTCGGATAAGATTCCTGGGCCGGATGGCTATATAAATGGCTTTTATGTGACATTTCAGGAGGATCTCCTCCCGTTGCTTGAGCATTTGTTCAATGAAGGCACATCTCGAGGGTCATTCCCACCTGAAATGTTAGAGTTTCAGTTGGTTACCATTCCTAAGCCGGGGAAGGACCCTACCTCATGTCTCATTTACAGACCAATAGCCCTTCTAAACTCAGATATTAAAATCTTCACTAAATTGATAGCGAATAGGCTTAATGGACTCCTCCCAAATCTGGTTCATCCGGACCAGGTGGGATTTGTCTTGGGGCGCCAGGCCTCTGACAATACTAGAAGGGTACTTAACATTTTAGAATGGGTGTCGAATTCCCAGTCGGAGATAATAGCCCTCTCCCTTGATGCTGAGAAGGCTTTCGATAGATTACATTGGGGATATATGGAGAGGGTCCTTCTCCGGTTCGGATTTCATGGTAAATTTCTGTCAGCTATCTCTGCATTATACTCCGACCCTTCAGCTAGGGTGTTTTGCAATGGTTTTGTGTCAGACGGTTCCAGGATCTCAAATGGTACTAGACAGGGTTGCCCTTAATCGCCACCGATTTTTGTTCTGGCAATGGAACCCCTGGCGATAGCTATTAGAGCCTCACCTCTGTTCCCAGGTATCAACATTAAGAACACAATTCACAAATTATGTTTGTTTGCCGATGATGTCTTACTATTTGTGTCCAGCCCAGAGACCTCGCTGCCGGCCCTTTATAGCATACTGGATGCATATATTACAAACTAAACTCAACCAAATCTGAGGCCCTCCCAGTAAATATCCCCCCTGTGAGGATAGAACATTTTAAGAAAATTTTTCAATACTTCTGGAAGACAGTAGCCCTCCCGTATTTAGGAATAAAGATCACCCCAACCTTGGATAGCACAATCAATCTAAATTATACGGCTTTGATAAAAGAGCTACTCACATTAACCAAATCTTGGGCCTGCTCCGAGATCTCTTGGCTGGGAAGGTTGGCATCCTTTAAGATGTCTGTGTTACCGAAAATGATGTATCTCTTTCGGACCATACCTGCTAGCATATCGAAACCATTGTTTGATAAACTGCAGTCAATCATGATTACCTATATATGGAAAGGTAAACCTCCTCGTATAGCTGGCTCTCGGATGTGCCTGCCTAAGCAACAAGGTGGTCTAGCGTTGCCAGATTTGCGTAAATATCACCACGCTTGTCTACTATCCCAAATGAGAGATTGGTCTCTACCCCCAAACCAGAAACCGTGGGTTGACTTAGAGAGAGCATTGTGTTTGTGGTTCCCAATAAGTGACTTGATCTGGGTCCCTAACTCGTGGCACCGGTAACTGTCCTTCTTCCCAAGATAATTAAAGACTCCCTGGCAGTGTGGGATAGGTTTATTACCAATAGCCAGAACCTCACGGTCCCTACTACGAATATTTCGCTAGTATCTGTAGCGAAACTTATTCCAGATCTAAACCTAAATCTTTGGATAGAGAATGGGGTTAAATCCTGGTCGGATTTACTTGAGGATCAGAAGCTTTTGCCATTTACACAAATACGGGATAAATTTCCCCTCCCCACCCAGGAATTTTATAAATACTTGCAGATTAGACACTGGTTCTTCACCCTTCCTGGACAGGGATGTGAAATGTCCCATGCCCCAGCCCAAATATATATCAGATTGACAAAAGGATCTAATATGGCAGGTATTACCTTTTGGTATAAATCTCTCTTACCTCCCCCTTTGGATACTAAGTACAGATCCCAACTACAATGGGAAGCAGATCTCGATATCACGGTCACCACTGAACAATGGAGGAAGTTATTCGTTAACTCTTTCCAAATGTCCAAATGTGTGAATCATTCGGAAATGATGGTGAAACTAAATAATAGACTATACATTACTCCGACTTGTTTACACAAAATGTGGCCTGCCCAATCCAAATTCTGTTGGAGACAATGTGGTTCACCAGGGGATATAATGCACATATTCTGGGATTGTACTCTCATCCATTCATTTTGGGAGCAGGTATTTGAGCTACCCAATAAGGTCACTTCTCAAAGATTAGACCCTACTCCGGAAGTAGCTTTGCTACAACACTTTCCTCCACAATTTCCTCTTCACGCTAAATATGTGTTTTGTCATATTTTGATAGCTGCTGAGCTGGCTCAGAAGTGGAAATCCTCAAACCTGCCTGTGCTAAATAAAGTGATTGCTAAAGTACAGTTTAGCTTCGAGATGGAGACGTGGGGAATGCCTTATTCCTCTTCCCCTTCATCACCCCTAATAAAGTGGTTTTCCTGGCATGTGTATACTACAGACGGTTAGGGGGCAACCAGAGCTCAAGCTGATTTGTTGCTTCCTCTTTCACAGTTCTCCTTGAATGAACCCTTGCCAGGATCCACATAGTTTTCAGAATGGGATAATCTAATAGGAGATTGACCTCCTTGCTTGTGCTTTTGTTTGCTTTCTTGCTAAATAACTGACCTACAGACCTGATAGCCTCTATTGTACTAAGTACTGTAAATTTTAATGCAGTGTAATGTGTTTACCCTAATATGTACCCCCCCTTCCCCTCTCTTTTTTCTGGTCTTCCCTTCCCCTTCCCTTTTACATTTTTTTTTCTGTATCCTTGTAATCTGGAAAAAAATAAAATACTATTGAAGTTAAAAAAAATGGACACCCTTGTGAAAGACACACATTTCTCATTTTCTACTTTCCCTGTAATACAGCTTGTACCCTTATTGGAATAGACTCATATAAGTTTTAAATAGTATCTAGAGGGATATTGTACCACTCTTCATGAATTACATCTTCAAATTGTTTGAGAGAGGATGGAGGAAGAAATCTGTGGTTCACAGATATTTAAGCCTGGTGATTGTGCTGGCGGGGGCAGATGCTAAAGTTCAGTTTCACGATCTTCAAACCAAGACTGAATACTTCTGGCTGTGTGTATGGGGGCATTTTCATCTTGAAAAATTGCATCATTGTTAGGACCATAGGATGTACCTGTTGGCTAAGATATCCATGTAGTCACTGGCAGCAATTCACACCTAGAGCTTAACTAGCAGACCAGCTTAGTACCAATATATTGCAGCCCAAACCATTATAGATAAACCCTCCTGTGGCCATTTTTGTCAAAAGATGCTCCATTATAATGTGTACCAACAATCTGCATTCATTGAAAATTTGACAAGCCTCCGATTTTACAGTACTTACACAGAAACTGCTACTCCACACTACCATAATGTGTAATGCAATGACACTGGTTCTACACAGCATACACAAACAAAAGAATTGCAATAGGAATGTTCTTGCAGAGTAATGACAAATACCGCTGTAATGTGCGTATTGTCGCTAACCAATAACGATTGTCGAACCTCGATTTGTGTTTCCAACGCACAAAGATTTATTCGCAATAAGTGGAAAAAAATATGCTCAAGCGATGTAATAGTAAATACAGCCGTTACTTATCGCAGGCGCTCTGGATCCAGTGCAGTCATTCAATCCTGAAGTCTGGGGACAAGAAGTCTGCACTCTGGATCACAAGCTGCTGCTTATATACACAATCAAGTACAGTAATACAATGAAGATGGTATGGCTTGCATCTATTGGTCCGGGTCTCAGGAATGTCCAAGGGGTCGTCAATCATTGGCTGGTTCATCCTAAGGAATTCAAAGGAGGGGGTCATCTCTGCAGGGGGTATGCTCTGCTCTTCCCGCCAGAATTCCTTAGTCTTAAGTAGTTCATAATTCCCTATCATTCATAACTTGCGTATGCACTCTGCGATTCCCTCGCAGAGCGCACCAAACAGTAGGATATGTAACAAGGTTCATTATGATACCACTCATGATGTTATTCCTTTAACCCGTTCTGTGTATTTTCCTAATATGCATGTAACTCTGATATAACATATAAATACTACTATATTTCGACATAACTGACTATGTGTTGCAACTACCAATAATGTGTACTATTTTATAAGTATGCGTGTTAGTGCGAATGTATGGTAAAAGACCAATTACTGTTGCTGCCACGTGTAGTGGATGCGTACGCCCTTTCACGCCGTAGCGTGCCCTTGTACGTCAAAGCGTACCGTACGCATCTTTTCAGACAAAGACAACCAAGTTTGCTAGACTTTAATTGAAATGACTTTATCCAATTTGCTGACTTCGACAGTTCCACCCTTTGATAGTGTAATAAACTATCACCCAATCACCGTTTCAAGTTCAGAATTATACAATACTTCTTCACAGACCATGATCTCGGTATCTGGTACCACCCTTTCAGTCTCTTTCTCAGTGTTACTCCCATGAGACCATTTTCCACACTTCAACACAGTAGGAACACATTTGACAACTAAACCAATTGCTAAGATGACACCCAGTATAAGGAGAAGGAGCTTACCTACACTAGCAACCATTTCCTGTACCCACTCCCCCAGACCGGAGAACCATTTTGCTGGGTTCAACCATGAGAACCAACCCGCCACCTTTTCCCCGACCTCATATAACGAAGAATTATGGCTCTTTCGAAATTCCCATTTCAGCTGCAAAATTTCATCCATCTTCCGGTCTATAACCTCTTTAGGGTCTTCCGTATTATTAGTAATGTACGTGCAACATTTGACACCGAACTGGGTGGCCAATGTCACACAGTACCCACCAGTAATAGAGGTGAGATAATTTAGTACCAGTCTATGTTGCACCAACTCCTTCTTGTACGCTTGTAGCTCCCTTCCAGTATACCTGAAAGTGTCATCATACATCTCGGTGATATTATCTATTAATTTAGCTAGGTCTTGGATATATTTAAAGTTTAATGTTCCCCGAGCGGTCCTGGTGAGATCTAGAGCAACCATAACTTGGAAACCAGCAGTTTCACTAATCAATTTTGTAGCTATGGGTTCCTCACCAGGAATCATATTTCTCTTGCCACGGTGTTCATACTGTGTGTGTATGTATGGTGGTGATGTAGTCTTGTGAATATCTACCATTTCTTCATGAGTAATAGTCATGATTTCAGGAACCAGTTTAGCTAAGAAACACAAGCCCTTGGAACTCGGAGTCACCCAGGAATAAGCTTTCCTTCCACAAACAAAATACACATCATCAGGGAGAACATAAGGAACAGTATGCCCATGAATTATATCACACAGAGTTTTGATAAAACTACCCATGCCTAGTGTCTCCATCTGCTCTAGACACGTGTCGGCATTAATGATATTTTCACATTTATCTGTAGAGACTTTTCCAATAAATACCTTCTTATGTTTGGTTATACGCCCTAACTTGTGACTTACATCAGCATTCCTGCCTAGTAGTGACCTTGTGAGTCTCTCTCTAAAATGAGTGTGACGAGCCATTGTCTAATCTGATAGGTCAGCCTCCCAATTCTCCAGGCGCTTTGCATGAGATATGTTCATGCACAGCAAAGATCTGCCTATGGAGTATTGTCGAAGCGTCAGACTAGGGGACCTAGTGTTATTGTACCTCCCTTCTATGGGCCTCCCACCCCTTAATTCGAGTACTTCGGATATGTTTAGAGGGAATGGCACTAGTCCTATGTTATGCTGCCCTTGAGGCACGTGAGAGCACACCCAACACTCAGTTTGGTTTAGCACCTTACCCACCAGGGAGTGATAATCCTCCAAAGGATGCCCGCCTATATTCAGAGTACTGGGGGACTGGCATCGTTGGATGCATCTCTCGTCAACTAGGGAGTTGCAGAACTTGCAGATACAATACTCATCAGACAATAGCCCCTCACACTGCCTCCGAGTTCCTGAGCTAGCAGACCTTTTCATAACCCCTGGACCAAGTTTGATAATGGGCTGCTCAGGATATCCTATTAACTTTTCTTCGGCCTCTATTTCATCCGTATCACTCCCAGAACTCTCCTCCGTCCTCCATCCTCCTTCACAAAAATAGAATGTCCTAGAAAAAGTAAAAACAAGGAAAATCCTGGAACAAAAGAAAAACAAAAACCGCCACTCCATCGCTGGAAAGATAGTTCTGAGGTAACGTCTCTGGTTCAGGTGTCTCAACTGCAGGCTTTAGGTCTCCCGGAACAGGCTCACAAGTGACAGCTCTTTGTCGTCAGTCTGAGTCTTGTCTTGCACTTTCTCCGGATTATGGACTCTCCTGCAGTGGGTGGAATGGACCCAAGTGTCTCTCTCTGCAACCTTCAGTGATGTAGTACTGGTCAGCAGCACTTGGTACGGGCCTTCCCAACGGTCTGTTAAACAACCTGAACGTAAGAAATTGCGGATCATAACATAGTCTCCAGGTTCAACATCATGACAGTTCGTCTCTGGCATACCAGGTGACAGCATTTTTAGTTTTTGTTGTTGTTGTTTCAGCTGTCTACTCATTCTTATAAGATATTGTACAGTTACTTCATTATTACACTTTAAGTCGTCTTGTGGACTCATGATCAAATGAGGTTGTCGTCCGAACAGTATCTCAAAGGGGGACAGATTAAGAGGAGGTCTAGGAGTGGTTCGAATGCTGTGGAGGACCAACGGCAAAGCCTCAGGCCATGCCAACCCAGTTTCAGCCATTATCTTACCTAGTTTGTTCTTTATAGTACCATTTGCTCTCTCCACCTTACCACTGGCTTGTGGTCGGTAAGGGGTGTGAAGTCTGCTACTGATTCCCATGAGTTTACACATATTTTGGAAGACATCACCAGTAAAATGGGTACCCCTATCACTTTCAATGATTCTAGGGATACCGAACCTACACACAAAGTCTTGTACGATTTTCTTTGCAGTGAACACAGCAGTATTAGTGGCTGCCGGATATGCTTCTACCCAACCGGAAAACACATCAATACACACTAACACATACTTCAGATTCCTGCACGGTGGTAGTTGGATATAGTCAATTTGTATTACCTGAAAAGGTCCGTCTGTAGGAGGGATGTGGGATGGCTCAGTTGGAATAGTTTTCCCAACATTTTTCCTCAAACAAGTAAGACATGACATTGCTTTCTTACCAGCTTGAGAGGAAAATCCGGGAGCACACCAGTATGCTCTCACCAGTTTGCACATACCTTCTTTACCCAGGTGAGTCAGGCCGTGTGCTGCTTCAGCCAGGCTTGGATAGTATGTTCGGGGAGCTACAGGCTTACCTTGTCCATCCCTCCAGAGTCCTGAGGACTCTTGACCACATCCCTTCGCCTTCCAGACCGCCTTCTCCTGCAGGGAACACAAATCTTGCATTTCAATTAATTTCTGCGTGTCTAATGTCTGAAAAACCATCATAGTCTCGGTCGATACAGTCATAGGTTGCCCTGCTGCCCATTTAGCAGCTTCGTCTGCCCTGTTGTTGCCCAATGACACTGGGTCTTCTTCAAAGGTATGGGCTTTGCACTTTATGACGGCTACTGTTCTGGGTAACTGTATCGCTGTCAGAAGTCCTTTTATGTGTTGTGAGTGTGCCACTGGTGTACCTGCTGCTGTCGTAAAGTTTCTAAGACGCCAAAGGGCCCCAAAATCATGCACTACCCCGAAGGCGTACCTAGAGTCAGTATATATGTTGGCTGATTTACCCTCTGCCAATTCACACGCTCTCCTTAGTGCTACTAGTTCCGCCACCTGGGCTGAGTGAGGTGGACCAAGGGGTTCAGCTTCTACCACATCCTGATCGTCTACAACAGCGTAACCAGTACATAGCTCTCCTGTCTCTGTCTGTCTATGGCAACTTCCGTCTGTATAAAACGTAAAATCTACATTTTCTAAGGGGGTGTCACATATGTCGGGCCTTGCAGTAAAGGTCTGATTCAGGTGTTCCATACAGTCATGCGTGTCAGTATTCTTGCCTAACTCATCATCAACCAGGGTCTCCTCACCTCCCACCCTTTGTGTCTCTTGAGACACATACGGAAGGTATGTAGCTGGATTTAGGGTGCTACATCGTTTGATGGTGATGTTTGAGGGTGCCATCAGGGCTAGTTCCCACTTTGTGAATCTAGCTGAAGAAACATGTCTGGTTTGGGCTGAATTTAACAGAGCTGATACAGCATGGGGTGTATAGATGGTTGAATTATGTCCTAATACTACATCCTCGCTCTTACTTACTAGAAGGGCCGTTGCTGCTACACTTCTGAGACATGTTGGGAGTGACCTTGCCACATTGTCTAATTGTGCACTGTAGTATGCTACCGGTCTGCTAGCGTCACCATGTTTCTGTGTGAGGACACCTGCTGCACAGCCATCAGCTTCTGTACAAAATAGCTCAAAAGGCTTTTCATAATCAGGTATTCCCAATGCAGGTGCTTTTGTCAGACTATCTTTAAGATTAAAGAACGCTTGCTCCGACTCTTCTGTGTGTACGACACGTTCTGGTTTTGAGGAAGAGACTAGCTCCTGCAATGGTAATGCCAGAATAGAAAAACCTGGGATCCAGGACCTACAGTATCCACACATCCCCAAGAAAGTACGAATCTGCTTCTGGCTCTGCGGCAGGGTCATGTGTTGTATGGCCTCAATTCTGTCGGTTGTCAGGTGTCTTAGCCCCTTAGTGAGGCAGTGTCCTAAGTATTTGACCTTAGTCTGACATGGCTGTAATTTATCCTTTGCCACCTTGTGCCCTGTTTGTGAAAGATGAAGCAACAACAATTTAGTATCATGTAAACATGACATAAAAGAATCAGAACACAACAACAAATCGTCCACATATTGAATTAGAACAGACCCATTGTGGGGTTGAAAGGATTGCAAACAGTCATGTAAGGCTTGGGAGAAAATACTGGGGCTGTCAATGAACCCCTGGGGTAGTCTGGTCCATGTGTATTGCACTCCCCTGTAGGAGAATGCAAAAAGGTATTGGCAGTCAGGGTGAAGAGGGACTGAAAAGAAAGCAGAACATAGATCAATGACAGTAAAATGACTGGCAGACGGTGGAATCTGCATGAGGATGACAGCTGGATTCGGCACTACGGGGAATTGGCTCTCAACAACTTTGTTAATTCCCCTTAAGTCCTGGACTAATCTATAGCCCCTCCCCCCACTCTTCTTCACAGGGAAAATGGGACTATTTGCTGTACTGGCTGTACGAATTAAAATCCCTTGTTGTAACAGCCTCTCAATAACAGGATATACCCCTAGTTCCACCTCCGGTTTTAATGGATACTGTGGGATTTTTGGAGCTATCCTACCACTTTTTAGATTGACCATGACAGGGGCTACGTTTGCCATCAGTCCAGTGTCCTGTCCATCTCTGGTCCATAGGGAACCTGGTATTTCCAGCAACATCCCCTTTACTTGAGATGGACTTTGTTCTATAACAGGAGAGTGTAACATTAACCTTGGAGGGGTGTCCAATATGTCCTGTACCTCATGTGCAACCCTCTCGGGTATATCTAGGAACACACCATCTGAAGTACAGTATATGACACATCCCATTTTACATAACAAGTCTCTCCCTAGCAAGTTAGTAGGAGCCGCTGCAGCCAAGAGAAACAAATGCTTAGTATGCAGAGGCCCGATAGTAACTTCGGCGGGTTTAGTTAGAGGATAATGTAACACTTTTCCCGTCACCCCCATAGCTGGAATAGTTTTGCTGGTCACCTGTAGATTGAAAGGAGAGGTTATCACAGATCGGGCCGCCCCTGTATCTACAAGAAAAGTTTGTTTCCTGCCAGCTATGTCAACTATCATTGTTGGTTCTTCACTCTGACTCTCAGTTAACCTCACTGGCTGTAGACTACAGGTATGACCTGACCCCTAGCGCTGACTAGTGATTTCCCGCGCAGCATTTGCTGCCGTAATATGCGCGGGTAGATGTGAGTCTTCTAGTCTATGTGAATCCTTTCTTGGAGGATATCTATGTGACCCACCCTTATGTGTATTGAGTCTTTCTTTATTACAATCTCTAACGTAATGTCCTTCCTCGTTACAGTTGAAACACCTGATCACTTTAGGTTTCCTGTTATATGGGTTGTATGCTGGTGGTCGTGTATGCACCCCTTCTAGAGCCTGTATACTTACCGTCATTAACCTATCACTTTTCTCTTCCCTTTTTTAAAAAGGTTCTTGTCATGCTCCACAGCAGACTCCCTAAGGGAGTCTACCGTGACGCCTCTCCAATTAGGTAATGTGGTTTGTACTCTCGTCTTTAAATTTTCCCTAAGGCCATCCATCAGTACCCCTACAGCTACCTCTCTGTGATGTGGGTCCTCACTTATGTTGGATATCCCAGTAAATCGTGCAATCGCTGTTATAGCTCTAGCAAAGTAATCTGAGGCAGTTTCACTATCTTTTTGTTTGATGGTGAAAATCTTACTCCAATTTACTACTACTGGAAAACAGATGGCTAAGTGTTTGACAATTTGTTCTATATTCCGTTGGTTAATCTCATCAGTCAGGGTGTCATCTTCCTCCAACAAACAATCTCCAATAAATTTTTGTATGTTAGTATTGGGAGGAAGACACGCCCTCAACACTACCCGCCAATCCTTACTGGTTGGTTCATGAGCATTCCCTAAGTCTTTAACAAATTTTTGACATTTAGCTAACTCTTTTCTAGGATCTGGGAATTCAGTCATAATGGAACGTAATTCTGATCTAGTCCAGGGACAATGCATTGTAACATTTCTTAAAGGAACTACACCATCCTTATCCGGTTTCCCATTGGGAACTGATATTGTGCGGACCGGGAACACACCCTCTGGTACACTAACTTCAGGGGACGCTACAGGATTTACAGGCCCTAGATTTAGAACACTTTCACTCCTAGTGATCACGCTACTCTCACCTATCTCAGCCATTTTCTCATACTTGCGCTGAGCCTCTAGTACATTAACAGCATGGGCAATGGCCGAAATCACAGTGGGTTCATCTTCGTTTTCAGATACACTTGATTGAAACTGATTTAAAACAGGGTACAACTTAGTAATTTTTCTATTTTCAGTTTTAACAACGGCTGTACATAAGGTGGCGGGGGCGCGCTTGCGCTGAGTTCGCCACGCTTCTCAATGGTTACATCCGCCTTGCGCGCGCTTTTCGCCACGCCTATTTCCGGTTTGTATTCGCTGCTCTGCCACGTGTTACCTTCCATTTGCTACAATTTTAAACAATCATTATGTCTATTTCTCTTTTTCGTTGACTTGATCAACCATATTTTATCTTTTACAGTATTCAGTACCTCTGCATTAAAACTCCCTATTGTTGGGAAAGGCCTATCACAAGCTTTGGTCATCCCGACCCACGTGTCACAATACACAGTTGCATATGCACCATACTTCTTACACATGAGAAACCTCGCTGAACCAATAGGGCCTTCCTTAGGCAGTACACTGACCATCTCTAGCGTATGCTTAGCACCCATGTTGAACAATATACCTTCTACCCGGAACACAGACACACCGCAATGCTCTGTTCCTTCCGGCCAAATGTGAAATACAGACACACCGCAATGCTCTGTTCTTTCCACCTAATAATTTCAACTCTGTTGCTATACTCACCGCTAGAGATCTATAATCCTCGGTGAACGTATTTCCTTTAGCCGCGTTCACTCGCTTTTCTCGCCCCTGGCGAGGATCCCTAATACAGAAATATCACTGTGGGCCCCAAGGGCTATCAGCTCCTCGATACCCTGGCTAAACCACAAAATCTGCTGAGTTTATTATCGCTGGGAGCGCAAAGTCGATACAATCAACTTGCCTTTCCAGTATAATTCCTCCTAGCTGCTTCACCAATTCGCACTAACGGTGCGACCGGATCGCACTGCCTACCAATACTAATTATTAGCAAACCTTGCGATCTATTGGTAGCGCTTTGCGAAAACCCAGTTTTCGCATTCGGTATACCTGCCCTGTATACCGTCCTTCAGTTGGGCAATCCGCCTCGTCAGACAGCAACTGAGCACCTCAACAATAAAACAGTGTATCTACGTTACAACATCACACACTATACACCTTTTCTGCGCAGAAAATCAAAAGTTCCCAACAATAGTAATAATGTCTCAGAGGCTTTCACAAGTAATTATACTATGCATGTATAATAACTATCAACACGATTGTTTAACCACGTGGCAAGTTTACCGGAAGTTCGCGTACGCACAGCAGGAAGTACACATACGCTAAACAATGCAATACAGTTAAAACGCACAATGACAGAAAAAAGAAACAGTTTTCTCTTTTGTCCCTAGGTTCTAGTTAGCGTGCCCTAGATAATGCAAAACGGACATTCGGTTTCGCAACACAGAGTAAAATTCAGGTTTTGAACACCATGCGTTCTTACCCGTTTATGACGCGTCTCCACCCTTTGTTGAGGAACCGAAATCCGTTGGTCTTGCAACTACCAATAATGTGTACTATTTTATAAGTATGCGTGTTAGTGCGAATGTATGGTAAAAGACCAATTACTGTTGCTGCCACGTGTAGTGGATGCGTACGCCCTTTCACGCCGTAGCGTGCCCTTGTACGTCAAAGCGTACCGTACGCATCTTTTCAGACAAAGACAACCAAGTTTGCTAGACTTTAATTGAAATGACTTTATCCAATTTGCTGACTTCGACACCGCAATCTATCGCCATCCCCATAGATCGCTATGGGGATGGCGAAATAAGTAAATTTACCAAACAGCGAAAAGCTTAACTTTTCACCGCTTGTCTTGAAATGCAAGTCTGAGAATGATGTTAACCAGCTTGTACCTTCATTTGCAGTCTTGCTGGAGAAGAGAGTCAACTGTGAAGATGAATATCTTCCTGATCGCTCCCCGACAGGCTGCACTTTCCTCCCACCCTTCCTTTCAGAAACCTTATTCTTCTATGTGTAATATTTTGCAAGATGATAAAGCAGTGCAATTTTCCTGAATACTGTGGAAAGGTTGCAGTCGTCTTTATTTAGTTGTCTTCCCTTTGTATACTGTAGTTAGTGGCTGGCTGGCAGACTTTAGCTTGGGGGACAACCACATAGCACTGGCCCATAAGTAGCGCATCCTTAAAGGGTGGTCTTCGGTACAATATATATTTATCAATATAAAAAGAGGCTATTTTAGTGTTGCTTAACCCAGCGATTATTTATTATTATAAAAGATAAATCTTAAATAACACAAACAAAAAAATGCAACAGAAAACAAACTTCACTTAATATTGCATTTTATTTTATATCATCCTTCTCCCTACAACACATTTGTTTTTGGTTTTTTTTACATACCTCGCTGATTATAATGTGGTATAAATCATATTATAGCAATAGATTATATAATGTTCTATTACAATACTGAACACAGGGACTGATTTATCAAAATGCAAAAAGCCCTTTTGCTTTAAAAACCTGATGTTTTTGCCAGCAAAAGGGCTTGTTTTTGCATTGGACTATACACTAATAGGGTTATTATTTGTTTTAGGGTTAACCGAAAACAAATTATATGAGCGGTGCTGCTGGGAGGAGGAGCAGAGCACTAGGTGTCAATCTGACACCCTTGCCCAAAGGTGGATTAAGGCTCTGGGGGGCCCGGGGAACTTTAGACAGGGTTGACTCCTATGATGTAACATTGTTATAATTTTAGACAAATACACAGGCAATACTGTGCGTACTACTTTTAGGTGCACGCAGCTCTACCTTCACAAGCAGTACTAGCTGTGGCAGGAGTGTAATGGAAACTGGGGGGCTGTATGAATGTCTTGCTCATAGAGCTTGCTTGCAGGTACAAAGAAGGTGAATCCACACGAACAATAACAAGCCAAGGTAGTTACTTCAGCGGGAGAAAGAAGCTGCATTTTCACAATTGGTTAATAGTTGATATTCAGATAACAACAGATGAAGTTGAATTCACACAAATGGTTAATGTTTGCAGTTCATATAATGGCAGCAGAAGTAGAACTCACTGAGAGATGTCCATAACATAACAGCAGGTTGAGGCTGAATACACTCAGAGGTAACAATGAAGATCTGTACACATCGGGAGGAGAAGCAGTAATCAGGATTAGGCTGAATACACACGAAGTATAGAGCTCTATATACAGCAGATAGTCTGGAGCAGCTAAAACAGCAACTTGTGTTTTCTTGAAAAAGACTTGTTCAAGTTGAAACGCATTGGTGAAAGCAGGTCCACCTGTGGAGTGTAACTCTGTGAATGTTTCATCGGGACGGCAGCAATCCAGGTGTGCTGGCGCCTTGTTTTTTTTAATGCCTATTACCTACTTACATCTGGTACGAGTTCACTCACACAGTGTGTATGTATATTTTTATTTATTTTGTGGTTTTAAATTGTTGAATAAATGTGAGTTTTTTCTTTTTACTCACGAGTGATTTCATCTACATATACGGAATTACACTATGTATACCTTTTCTCTTTTCCCCATATGATTTTGGTTTCTACTACGTATGAAAGTCCTTCATATGCTTGATCCAAAGGAAAACATCAATTGGAAAAGTTCTCTATACAGATACTATCAATATAGGCGGTTGTTTGGAGAGTCCCATTGTTTTGTGGGGGCCCAATCAAATCAAACATGCACTGCAGCAACAAAAGTGGCACTCATTGTCGCTGAAGTGCTTGGTATGTTAAAGGGTGCATATTCTTTTTAAGATTCAATATAAGGGTGAGTGGGTGGGACCAAGGACAATTCCATCTTGCACCACTTTTCTTTTCTGCCACTCTGTGTGACAATGTTTCCTACGTGCTATGAACTGTCGTGTGTTTGCGCCATTGCTCTAGTGGTTAGTAACCAGCCAGCTTGCTGTAGTCTTACAGATCATTGACAGCACTGTTAGCTTAGCTGCCTTAAGCCCATTGTTAGCTTGTTACATGGGGGCTCAAACAAACCAAGCACTTCAGCCACAAAAGTGGCATTCCTTGTCGCTGTAGTGCTTGCTTTGCTAAACTGTACCTGCTACCCCTCCTGTTAAATGAAGTGACATATATTTCACCCATTTGTTAAACCTCTTTAACAAATGGGTGGTTGGGAGGACCCAAGGACAATTCCATCTTGTACCACGTTTCTTTGCTGTCACTGCTGTGTGGAAATGTTTCCTAGATGTGCTGTGAACTTCCATGTGTTTTTGCCATTGCTCTGTTGCTTATTATCCAGCCAGTTCGCTCCGGTCTTTTGGCCAATAATGGATGAAAATAATATTGTGACCTAGGAGGTGTTCAAAACTGACTGGAAATGACTGAAAATCAGTGTTATTTGACGTTAATAATATTGTAGGTACAAAAAAAGAGCAAAATTATGTGATTTTAGCAATTTTTAATAAAAATACAGATCCAAAACCAAAACACGCTAGGGCGGTTTTGCCAAAACCAAAACTAAAACCAAACACGAAGTTAATACAGATCCAAAACCAAAACCAAAACACAGGTGTCACTGAACATCTCTAACAGTCTTCAGAAGTTTCTCTCTTTCTTTGTCTCTGTGCAATCACCCCAGGGGAATTTAATCCAAGGACAGCACAGATGCAAAATTAAATATCAATTTAGAGAATCGGGATCACAATCAAACATAGTCATATCATAGTCCAATCAGTATACAAAAAATACTAAGGGTGTGCATCGGGCACTTTTAGTGTTTTGGGTTTTGGGTTTTGGGTTCTGATTAGCTTGAGGTTTTGGGTTCTGATTTGTTTTGCCAAAACACCTGACAAAAGGTTTTGGTTCTGAATTAGGGTTTTGGGTTCTGATTTATTTTTAAAAAAGCATAAAAAGTGCTAAAATCTAGTATTTTTGTTTGTTTTTCACTCCTACGCTATTATTAACCTCAATAACATTCAATAACAATCATTTCCACTCATTTCCAGTCTATTCTGAACACCTCATACCTCACAATATTGTTTTTAGTCCAAAACGTTGCACCGAGGTAGCTTTCTGGACTGCATAGTGGAGTGGGCCCGGTACCCAATTTGGTACCGGGGCCACAATACCTCCTCCAACCATGGTACAGACCATTCATCATTGAGATCCCATCAAGTATGTTAAAGACAGACAGGGTCGAAGTGTTATTTGTTGACTTTCGAAACAAAAAAACTGTCCCTGTTGCAAATCTTCGTGCAATGAAGAGTGACTTTTTCATTTAAAGGCTCAAGCTTTCAAGTGTAGTGTTTATAAGTTATAAACACTTCAGTAGTTCTAGCATGTCAATACCTCTTGTTTTCAACGACCATGGTACAGAGCATTCATCATTGAGATCCCATCAAGTATGTTAAAGACAAACAGGGTCGAAGTGTTATTTGTTGACTTTGGGAACAAAAAAACTGTCCCTTTTGCAAATCTTCGTGCAATGAAGAGTGACTTTTTCATTTAAAGGCTCAAGCTTTCAAGTGTAGTCTTTATAAGTTATATTATACTTTTGGTGTAATTTGTTTAATTTGTTTTAATTTTGTTTTACTTGGTGCTCATGCCAAATGACTGTTGGACGGTCAATTGTTTGGTGAAAGACGTAGCGGTCTTACGACTTCCCCTCTGGGAAGATGACCGACTACCAGCAGCAACAGCAGCAGTGGCAGTAGTAGGCGTACCGCTGCAGGATTCCTCGGCTGAATCCCTTATTGAAGAGGACTCAGTCTGGCTGGTGACATGACCTGCAGGACTAAATCTGATGGAGATCGTGGAGGAAGTTGACGAGGAGGGTGTTGGTGGTGTGTATCCAACAGGACCAAGGGATTTAGGTGTCCCTGGACTGATGACGGTCCTAGCCCCAGTTCCTGAACTAACCATTGAACTATGAAGGTTATTCAGGTGACGTATAAGGGAGGATGTCCCTAGGTGGCCAAGATCCTTATCCCTGCTTATTTGAGCTTTACATAAGCTACAAATGGCCAGACATTTGTTATCCGGATTGGGGTAAAAATAACTCCAGACAGAAGAAGTGCATTTCTTGGTCTTGTGACCAGGCATGACGATGGGCTCTTTCATCCCATGGACATCCACTTTTTTCCCCCCTGGTGCCTCATTTAAAATAACCACATCAGCATCCTCCTCATCAAGTTCCTCCACAACGGCAGCTACATCAATAGCCTCCTTGACACCTTGATTATCCAAATCTGGAGCGACACTGTGGGTCATCCTTCCAGCATATGCAGAGGGTGGGCTGCAAATGGTGGATGGAGTCACCTCTTCCCGTACAGTGATGGGAAGGTCAGGCTTCGCAATCACCAACACCCTTGGACTCGCCTTGGGGATTTGTGATGTCATCTGTTTAGAAGGCAGAGTTGTTTGCTGTGTTGTTGCTGACAGCATAAATCTTTTAAATTTTTTGGAGGGGGGGGAGGAGGAGGGCTTAGATCCTTGGGTGAAGCTGAACCACTAGTGCTGAACACGGGCCAGGGCCTAAGCCGTTCCTTGCCACTCCGTGTCGTAAAGGGCATATTGGCAAGTTTACGTTTCTCCTCAGATGTTTTCAATTTTCTTTTTTTACTAATTGTAGTGAACTTTTGCTTTTTGGATTTTACATGGCCTCTACTAGGAGATTGGGCATCGGCCTTGGCAGACGACGTTGATGGCATTTCATCATCTATGTCATGACTAGTGGCAGCAGCTTCAGCATTAGGAGGAAGTGGGTCTTGGGGGTAAATGTATCAAACTGTGAGTTTGCAGCTCCAGCGATTTTCTCGGGAGAGTTGAAACTCGCCGATGTATGAAGCTGAGATTTCATGCAAAATCGCCAAAGTTCTGCTTCTGTCAAAATAGCTACTTGCAAAATCGCCAAAGATCAAACTCACCACTGTTTGCCACTGCAGCTATACAGCTCTCAAATGTATAAAGCTGTGAGTTAGCAAACTCAGGAGAGTTTGCTTCAAAACACGCCAGATACAACGCGCTGCTTGATAGCAGCGTGTTGTACAAACACATCACTGTTACACTGCCCTGGCAGTGTTAAAACTGTAAAGAATAGATAAAAGTTGAAAAAAAAAAAAAGCGTGAGGTCCCCCCACTATTAATGCTTAACCCTAGTGCTGCCTGACTAGTGCTGGTCCCGTGAAAATCGGGGAAAAATTTTGCGTGGGGTTCCCCCGATTTTCACTTTACCAGCACTAGGCAAACCAGCCAGGGTTGGCGGCACTATAGCAGGGAGACGCGCAGCAGGGGTCCCCCTGCCATAATGACTAACCAACCCTAGACTGTTCAGCCCTGGGCTGGATTCCCTAGGGAGTGGGGTCCGCTGAAAAAAAATGAGCGGGCCCCCCCCCCTAGAAAGAACCAGCCCGAAACCTTCATGAAATTGTTCTGTGCATGCCCAGAAATGGACTGCACAGCAGCGAACGCAAATGCATCTAATTCATGTTCAAATGCAAATGACACTTACAACTGCCTATGACTTGAAAGGCGGAATGGGGGTGGGAGGGGTCGGATGCATGTAACAATGTATAGTTTTGGTGTGCCAAGGTTGAGCGCACTAACATTTGTCCGTTTCAAGCTCTGGGTTTCTCTTTGGTACAGGAACCCTAGCATGAAAACAATGAAGAGCAATGTAAAATTAAATTAAGTAGTTTATTAGGCACGGAACATACAGGTTGGACTGAGAAGAAGCAAATAAAAAGCAGTTAAACACAAGTACTCAGGACCTGATCAACCACTAGGCTGACCAGGCTGCAGCCGTGGGCGCTGGGTCCTGGGGGTCGTGGCGCTGCGGGTATTTCTCTTTTTTTATTTTTCTTTTCATTCATTTTTTTTTCTCCATTTATTTATTTTTCGGGGTGGTGGTCGCCGCGGGGGGGTCACCACGGGGGGAGGTCGCATCGGGGGGGTCGCAGGGGGGGGGATGGTGGAGATGGCGACGATCAAAAGCATTGGTGGTCAGTGGTCAGAAACAGGCAGCCAATCGCTAGGCTGCCTGTTGCTGTGCAGCAGACAGGAAGCAGGAAGTCTTCACTTCCTGTCTGCTGATCTGATGAGCGAGGAGCAACACTGGCCAGCACACGTCAACTACAGGTAAGTGAATGGGGGGACTGCCATGTATATCTATAGGGAGGGAAAGGGGGGGGACTGCCATGCATATATATAGGGAAGGAAAGGGGGGGACTGCCATGCATATCTATAGGGAGGGAGAGGGTTGGACTGCCATGCTTATCTATAGGGAGGGAGAGGGGGGGGACTGCCATGTATATCTATAGGGATGGAGGGGGGGACTGCCATGCATATGTATAGGGAGGGAAAGGGGGGGACTGCCATGCATATCTATAGGGAGGGAGAGAGTTGGACTGCCATGAATTAGTATAGGGAGAGAGATGGGGGGACTGCCATGCATATCTATAGGGTGGGAGAGGGGGGACTGACATACAAATCTATAGGGTGGGAGGGGGGGGGTGCCATGAAAATCTATAGGGAGGGAGAGAGGTTTATATATGTGAAGGAGGGCAGAGGAGGGGGTTTGATATATGTGACTGAGGGAGTTTTGATGTGATGGGGGGGATAGCTACAGAGTGGAGGTAAGGAAAATAGCTGCAGGGGGGATGGATGCAGGGTGGGAGGTAAGGAAAATGGCTTCAGGGGGGGTTACAGAAAGTGGCTGCAGCAGGGGTTAAGGAAAATATCTGTGGGGGGGGGGTTAAGGAAAATGGCTGCAGGGGGGTATTTAAAAAATAGAGCAGCTTTGGGGGGTATAATCTCATGATTGTGTGGCGGTTACATGGATGCTCTCTGTGGTCTCAGCAATAGCTAGAATAGTAAATATTAGTGAGATGGGGGCTGGTAGAGGTTTGTATTTGATTGACCACAAATATTCAGATATTGCTTATATATGCCTGTACAATGGGGTACTTTTAGATGGCCATAATGGAGTGTTTTGTTTTACCTAAAGGACCTAATCATTCAGGGTTTGTTAACATTTTGCATTATAATAAATTTTTACATTTTCAAAACAGGACGCCAACTTTCCAAAAGCCAGCGAGAGGATAACAAAGTTGCAAGAGAAAAGAGCAAGAACAGGTAAGAGACAATGGCACAATCTGTCTAAATTTAAATGCTGGAGAATACACCTGAACATTCATATTCAGGAGTGTTCATATACATTTATATATCCGGGGGGGGGGGAGGGGGGCTGCGGCCGTTTTAGCCTAGGGCGACCAGAACCCTTAATCAGGACCTGCAAGTTCTGGATGTTGGGTGACAGGATTCCCAGATAGAGCTGAGGACTTCGGTAACCAGGCTGGTGAGATAATCAGCAGGCAGAGAAAGACTGAATGTTCAGTTTAAGCAGGGAGCTCTGGAGATGGGACACATGTGGTGTAACAGTCTGCAGGCACAAATATACAGGGGTACAGGGAGTGCCAGGTAAGCAGGCATCTGGAAGGCTGGAACAGAGAAGGGGTAACAGTCTGCAGGCTGGAGTACACTGAGGTCCAGGGATTCTAAGAAGCAGGTAAGCTAGGTCTGGGTCATAAGCTGAGATGCAAACAGAAGGACAAACATGAGTCTATACCAGGAAGTCAGGATCAATACCCAGGAGTACACAAGAGAACCAGCAGCAGTTAAGAAAATAGATTAACTGGTGAGAAAGGCAGTCTTTTAAAGACCAGAGACAGGTGACAACCATCCCAGAGTAAAGAGCTTAACTACTGAAGGTATAATGATCAGAGTGCAACAGCATCCCCTTTGGTGGTACAGAGGTACTGAAGCCCAGATTCATATAATGGCAGAATCCTAATATAGTCCTTTGCAGGCAGGAGCTGCAGAAGACAAAGCAGCATTCCCATGGAGGCTGATTCAATGCCAACGAAGGCAGATTAATACAATACCTCCCCTCTTAATGATGTATTCCAAACGCCCAAAACACAAGGGGATTTAGGAATGGTCAAAAATCAGAGTCATAGTCCACAATTGGGAATGCAGCTAAAAAGTTTTTGACTAATATCCCTGGATATCCAAAGGGTATGAAATGTATAGAATCTGCACTCGATGGAAGTTGAGACCCAAAAGACCCTCATTTCTTCTTCTCTCTTTTCTTTTTAAAAAAACATTTTGAGAACAAAAGAACTTTGCAAATTGGATAGAACACAAAGATAATTCCCAGGTTGGGTTATCTGGAAATAAAGGAGATGGCATATGAGAATCACTGGAGGTTGGATTGGCAAGTGATGCAACAAATTCTTCAACCACAGCATCAGTAATAACTTGTAAGATTGAGAGAATGGGTTCTCTGATCTCAATAAAGGGACTTGCCCATTCCATAGCCCTCCCTCTAACGTTGGACACAAAGAAGAGAATTTGCTTACATTGGTTATTGACAAGATCTGGTACAGAGGGAAAATAGGATAAACAAAATTTTACAAGGCCACCTAATTGCACTATGTTCCCATTGAAGGTAGGTGGTAGGTAATCTGAAATAGGTAAGGAATCAGTAGTCCTGGCAACATTAGATGATGACTGCAGGACAGAGCAAATTAAACTTGGACGAAGCAAATAATTCAGGCTCAGACTGATGATAAGTCTCTGGGGACTTGAACTGAGCATTATTGACCGCAGGCCTGGATTGGCCACACTTAACTGAAGGCCTAGATTGGCCACCCTTGACGGAAATCCTGGACTGGGTACATAACTCTGAAGATGGCCCGGACTGGGCTGACCCTTTGAAAGGAGACCCGGACTGAGCAGACAACTTTGAAGACTCAGGTTGAACACATATGTCAGAAGGCCCAGACTTAGCGCACTTGGAAGATGGCCCGGACTGGGCACACAACTCGGCAGAAGGCTCGGAATGAGCACACAACTTGGAAGGATCGAGCAGAACAGTACTATAAGGCATCCTAGGGGCTGGCTTAAGAAGCAGCACTGTCATTGGAGCAGGCTGGATAGGAAGAACACTCTCTGGAGCAGGCTGGAGGGACTTAACCTTCTCTGAAGCTGGCTGGATTGACAGGGCTCTCTCTGGAGCTGTCTGGATGGACAGGGCCCTGTCTGGAGCTGGCTGGAAGGACAGGATAATCTCTGGAGCTGGCTAGAGGCCCTCTCTGGATGAGGCAGAAATTATGCTTGGTAGCAAGGAGACTGAATCAGCAGAGGTGTAATGCTGGCAGGACTTGACAAGAGGAGGGTTAAACAAGCCAGGGGTTAGAAGCCAGAGCATCCACAGTGATGCCAGGGAGAAAGCAGGAGGGAAGTCAAGGCAAAGCCAGGGTTTGGGTAGATCAAGCAAGAGTCTATACCAGGAAGTCAGTCAGGATCAATACAAAGAAGTACACTGAAGAACTAGCACCAGCTAAGACAATGGATGAACTGGCCAAGAGAGGTAGTCGTTTAAAGGCCAGAAACAGGTGAAAAATATTCATGACTAATGGGCATAACTCCTGCAGGTAGGAGAATAGTCCGAGTACATCAGCAGCTCCTTTGGTGGCACAGAGGTTCTGCAGGCCAGATTCATATAATGGTAGAGTGCTAACGTAGTCCCTTGCAGACAGTAACTGTAGAAGGCAAAGCAGCATTCCCATAGAGCAATGCAGCCAGAGGCAGTCATTACACATGCTGACCCATGAAAAAATGTGGCCTTTTCTGATGAATCAAGTTTTCTGGGCAATGTTCTGCTGGGAAACCTTGGGTACTGGCATTTATATGGATGTTACTTTGATAGTACCACCTACCTAACCATTGTTGAAGACCAAGTATACCTCTTCATGGCAACGGTATTCCCTGATGGCAGTGGTGTCTTTTAGCAGGAAAATGCACTGCAAAAATTGTTCAGGAATGGTTTAAGGAACATGACAAAGAATTCAAGGTGTTGACTTGGTCTCCAAATTCCCCAGATCCTAATCCGATCGAGCATCTGTCGTATGTGCTGGAACACAAGCCAGAACCATGGAGGCCCCACCTTGCAACTTAGAGAGCTTAAAGGATCTGCTGCTAACATTTTGGTGCCAGACACCTTTAGAGGTCTTGTGGAGTCTATCCTTAGAGGGGTCAGAGCTGTTTTGGCAGCACCATGGGTTCCTACACAATATTAGGCCGGTAGTTTTAATGTTGTGGCTGATCAGTGTATATTTGTAATACTGATTTTAGTATTAATAGTTGTATATTAATTGTATAAACTCTTTTTGCTGCATGCGTTCTGATGGGCATGTGCATTTCCTGAAGCATGCTCTGTCTGTCAGCAAGTAACGTATAGCCAAAGCATAGTTACGCTGATATTCAAATGGAAACATTTCTTCAGATCTTCTTGTACTTGAATAGAGGCGTACACGCATGCAAGTTATGTCTGATTTTTTTAAACGCAACTTGCATTCACATTACATTGAAGCATGGATTAGGCCCCAGAAGTAGAAATATCAAATGTCGTTTGAGATGAATGTATCTTGAGATACATGCAACTCAACAAACATGTAAATCTGCAGGTTTTGTGACAGAATTCTTACATCTTACTTTTTCAGGGCACAAACTGCATTTAACTATAAACGAGGCCCACACTTCACCTATCTCTATCTAACAATCTCAACTCTACCATTAAAGTTGATACAGTCAATGAATAGCACATAGTCTTAGCTGAAAGCACTAACTTGTGTTGATATATAATGAAAAGCATACTTAAATTTACTGGTAATAAAATGATTTTCCGGTCTTCTTAACATAGATAAAAAGAAATAAATGCAAATAACACAATCTTTTGAATTTGGTATGTGAAGGCGCTTAACAAAAGAGATCGCTCTTTTTTTTTTTAACCTTGTTTTTTTTTTTTTTTTTTAAGAAAAATCACAGAGCGAATCCATTTATGTAAACTGAAAAAAAAAGCATAATAAATTGAATCCTGTAACTTCTCATTAAGTTGTCAGGGGAAAACAAGGACTGTCATCCTGGTGAATTTATGAAAATTTGATGTGATGAGAACAGAGCGGAATCTGAACAGGACAGATCTGAGCCAGAATCATGTTGTCATAAGGTGACAATGTCTCTAGTCTAATTCCTCTCGCTGTCACTTGCACATTGCTTTCCAATCTAATAGCTCAAAAAATTAGGGACCTGTAGCTAATAGTACATTTCCACTCACCGCACTTTACAACATTGTGGCCATTTTTATTTATCAGTGGGTTGAATTCTAACGTACAAATAACTAATATTTTGCTCTAACTTTTTTAATGAAAAATTATATAATTGAAGACATTTTTTCTGAAAATTGGTACACAGGCAACTGCGCAAAAAGTGTGCTATAAAAACCTATTAGGTAATTAGTTTGATTATTTATACTGTTCTAAAAACTGACAGGCACAACCTGATCAGTTGCTAAGGGTCTATAGCACCTTTTTTTGCACAGTTATGCCTACCTAACAATTAGACAAAGTGACCCCCTGGCAAATGTCGAAAATGTGCTCTCTCTTTCCCTCCAGCAAATAGAGTACAAAAATTGCTTTGCACTCTGCGCAGCTTGCAGGGTTTTTAAAAAAAATAAAAAAAAAATAGGGTGTTTAGCTATGTACAATAATGGGTGAGGCTTTGCAAAATGTAGTAAGAACAATTAAGGAGGACTCGACAGACAAACAGATAGCAGGTTGACTTGCTCTATTAGAAATGCTCTTCTTGGCTGGTATAATTTTTTTTTCAAATAAAAAATTAACAGCATATAATAATTTGTAAAGAATAAGGCCTCAATTGTCCAGAATATAATATAGCCCTATTAACAACATAAAATAAAGCCCACCAATCATACAAAATATAATTTTGATGCCCAAACATTTAAACCTAGGATAAATCTCTGGAATAATCTAGTGAACGCTTTTTCTGAACAAGCTCACTAGTACTCAATTGACTTATGCCTTACACACATAGTTTTAGACATTTATTTGTAGTGCTAACTCAAGAGGCTGGACACAACAGATGGCAGGAATTAGCTCTGGAATGAGTACAGGTAGGCTACGTAGAACAAGTGCTAAAGGCTGTGCATGGTTAATAGCATAGCAGGAGGGTAAGAGAATTACTCAAGTGGTCCAGACACAGGTAAAAGTCATACCTGAATGTAGAATCAGAGTCAATTTCCAGGCAGAGGTCAGGGCAGATGACAACAACAGAAGTCATGGTCCAGATAGAAGACAGGGCAGGTAGCTATCAGCATTTGTCAAGGTTCTGACAGTGATCAGGACAGGCAAATATCAGTAGCGAACACATGAGGTTAAGTCTACATATTGCATTTTGTTCCATCCAGATTACAAAGGTAAAAAGTGATTAGTATGCATATGATCCAATCACACAGCAATGTTGGTCAGGGGGTCAAAGTGCCGTTGTTTATGTGAATTGTGTAAAGCGTGGTAATAGGGTAACCTAGAGAGGTTAAATGGGTGGTTACTGAGTATTGAAAGCTTGCCTGAAAAGGTGAGTTTTCAGAGAAAGCCTGAATGTTTGTAGACCAGAAGAAAGATTTATTGTGCAAGGGAAGGAATTTCATAGAGTGGGTGCAGCTTGAAAAAAATCCTGTAAACGAGAATGGGAGGATTATAATGAGAGTGAATGAGAGACACAGATTTTGTGCAGAATGATGTTGTTGAGTTGAGAGATATTTTGAGACAATTGAGGAGATGTACACTACGGGCCTAATTCATTAAGGTAAGTAAGGCAAAAAATTTGTAAGATTTCTCCTGGACAAAACCATATTAAAATGCAAGGGGTGCAAATTAGTTTTTTTTTATTTTACACATAACTCAAATACTGGCTGACTTCTCATGAAACACATTTTAAATTTACCTCCCCAACCAATGCAACATGGTTTTGCCAAAGTTCAAAATTACTCTTTTTTTTTTGCTTTAATTTACTCAATGAATCAGGCCTTATATGGACAAAAGTATTTGGCCACACCTGTTAATTATTGAATTGAGGTGTTTCAATCACACCCGTTGCCAGAGGTGTATAAAATCAAGCACCTAGTCATGCAGTCTCCATTTGCAAACATTTGTGATACAAAATGGGTCGTTCTGAAGAGCTCAGTGATTTCAAGCCTGGTATTGTGGTAGGATGCCACCATTGGAAAAGGACGGTTCGTGAAATTTCCATTGAATAACCCTGCTGGATATTTCACAGTCAGCTGCAAATGATATTATTAGAAAGTGGAAGCATTTAGGAACAACAGCAACTCAGCCACGAAGCAGATGACCATGCAAAATCACAGAGCGGGGTCAATGACTGGTAGGGCGCATGGTGCGTAAAAGTCGGCAAGTCTTCCATAGCAGGAGACTTTTGCACTTCCACTGACATTGTAAGCACAAAAACTGTGCAGTGGGAGCTTAATGAAATGGGTTTCTATGGCTGAGCAGCTGCATGCAAGCCTCACATCACCTAGACCAATGCCAAGCGTCGGATGGAGTGGTGTAAAGGATAAACGATTTGCAAGGAAATCAATCTAGCTGCCCCTACTATCTATCAAAATAGATAGTAGGGGCTCGAGTCTGTTTTGGGGAAGACCAGTAAGGAGGGAATTGCAATAGTCAAAGCGGGAGCTGATGAATGCATGAACTTCAGTTTTTGCAGTGTCTTGTGTGAGATACGTGCATATTCTGGAAATGTTTTTTAGTTGTATGTAACATGATTTAGATATAGAGTCAATGTGAGGAACAAAGGATAATTCTGAGTCAAGGATCACACCTAGGCAGCGAGCTTGCGGAGTGGGATTTATGGTCATCTTGTCAACAGAAATAGAAATGTCAGGAAGCTAACTTATGTTGGTGGGTGGGAAAATTATTAGCTCTGTTTTTGAAAGATTGAGTTTAAGTTGGCGAGAGGACATCCAAGATGAAATGGCAGAAAGACAATCAGTAATACCGGACAACACACATGGCAAAAGATCAGGATAGGATAGATAAATGATGATGATGAATGGAGTATTTAGTATGCTGGCAAATGAAAAAATACTTAAAGTACATTTTATGCTCTTTAAATATATCTTCAGGCAAATTAATTTATGGGGTTATTTTGAACTATATGTGCAACTCAAAATAAGTAAGTAAATGAGCTTTTCTCAGTGTTTTACGCTTGCACTTGTGGTATAAATTCAGCCATGTTTAAATGATATCCCATGTCTTCAGCTGTGTCCATCATATTTTGCACACTTTGAGCCTAATCCTTTCATTGCACTCATTCTTTCCCTATGTGACTGCCATTTGTTACCCAGAGGATTGAGTTGGGTAGTAGCAGGTACTATCAACCTTAGCTTCCATTGGATAACAATGCCCACTCTGTGCCCATTTCCCATGGAGCAAGGATAACCAAAAGAGAAGTATTTATGTTACAACACAGACTGTTATCTGCTCCATGCGTGTCCAAACCCTGGTAGTAGTGAGCACAAATACGCCTATGACATTGTACTGCTTTCGTATGGCACTGTTTACTAAGATATATCACACAATTTCAGGGGCATACAGTAGCTAACGATCTCTAGCTTCTCTGTTTACTCCAATACCAGCTCAAACTTAGTTGTTTTTTCTTCTTACATGCCCCTTCTTACTCTTTTTTCTTCATCCTGTCTCTTCAGTAACTGTCCTCTTGCCTCATTTCTGCTTTCTAGATTAATCCCATGTTTCTCCACTATAACCTTTGCCATATGTCTGGTCCCACAATATACATGTCTCATCCTATTATATGAGCTTTATCCGATTATGTTTCCATCACATTGCACCTTCTTATGTCCATCATATTATTTCTATATAAGCTTTTTCCAAATACATTTCACCAGCCTCTGCCTATTACATTATATTAGTCCATGCCCAATACATTATTCTGTCCTATGCCAGTAAATTACACCAGCCCATGCTCATTACTACACATCAATGCACATGTCTGTGCAAATAATGTTATACCAGCGTATGCTTATTTCACAAGAAGTCCATCACATTATTCCAGATTGTTCCCATCAGTAACATCTATAATAATTTATAACAACCTGTGTCTATCACATCACATCAAAATGTGCCCCATACAAATATATCTGTGCTTTAAAGGCAAGTTTTGCCTTTAAATCTATTGCCGCTTTAAATTTACCTTTCAAAGTTGCTGGATATTGGAGATTTGCAAAAATCGCTATATAATAAATTTACCCCATAGTATGTGTACTGGCACATTGGCAGGCAGCTGTTTATCTACTCTTTAGAAACCAGAGCAGTTTTAGGATTTTCCTGACAGAAGTTCCGCAAAGTACATATTTATCTTCAACATTTATATTTTTATGTGTTTTTTTCTCTTGCAAATTATTGCCGCAACAAACAAATAAAATTCCTATATTAGGCCTATTACATTATAGATAAATTGAAAAACTAATGTATCTGATTAGTAAAGTCGGTATTATTGTGATTAATAATTTATTATTGGTATAATAAAGCCCTGTGTGCTTGCTTATTTCATTGGAGAGTTCTCGTGGATGAAATACTGCATTAATATTTTCTTAGAAGTTGTCTGTTTGATCAGTGTTTGCTGTAGGGTTTCTCTATGGAATGTGTGAAGAAAATAAAATTTCCTGTAAGTTATACAGATTTATCATTAGGCCAATCACACAGCAGTATGTGTACTTTCACAATCTCTTTGACATAATTATAAAAATTACATTGCATGCACATATTGCATATTTTATTGTATATGATTCTTTTCTTGTAAAAGTGTCAACATGCTTGAATTATACTGCAAACTAATATGTTCTATCAGTTAAAGTCAGCATATAGTTACCTTATCAACTAGAAAAGCCCAAAGTAGTTTATACTGGTTAATATGCTGTTAGCATAATGTTATATTGTCTACTTTCCTAACTTTGGGCCTGATTCATCAAGGTACGCAAACTCATACGCATCTGCCAAATGGGACTTGAGCTACGTAAAACACCACATACGCAGTGCAAACAGAGCAGATACGGCACTCAAAGTCAACTCAAACTCCAACGCAAATATAAGGGTTTGCGTCACTCAAAGTATGAAACATGAGTTTGCGTACCTTGATGAATCAGGCCCTTTATTGTTAGGAATTTGCTGTATGGAACTTGCACTCCCTATCCTTCTGATGACATCGCCGAGTGGCGAGGAAACGTGCTAGACTGTTCTTTAATAATTTACGTTATCCTCACTAAGTTCTATGCTTTTTAATATATATGACCTGCCTCATCCAACTACTAACAGACTGATTAAAACATCACAAACAGAGTGGAACTTCGATTTAGGACCTCCACCACTTACCTAGCATTTTAAGATTGTGGTATCAATCACAATAGCCAGGGAATCTGCAGTCCATCTATTTCCAGTCCGGAGGGGTAAGCTGTTGGTGCTCGCTGTTTGATTCAGTGAGAGTGGATGTGCTCCTTCTATGTGACTGAACACATGCCAGAAAATCAGGCTGTCTGGGTGATACTGGCTACCAGTGTGGGTAGTAGAAGGACTAGATCCTTTGCCAGCGCATAGTGGGTACGTACTTTGACATCTTATACACCAGACTATGGGGAGTACAAACAGCCTTTTTGAAATCGATCAGATTAAGTTAAGACCTGGATTTTAATATCAAGCACATTAATGGTCACAGAACAAATATTTACATAATCTGTTTAGTTACAGTTTTTAAACTCAAATATATCATATCATATAGGAGGATATTAGTGTATATTTTTAATTGGTCAATGTGGATCGATGTGTCATACAAAATAATATTTATTAGATCTAATGTCAATATATATATCTGTATTTTTAAGGATATTAAATAGATATATTTTGCTTTATTTATCTGCATTTGTCACTCACCGGACTGTGAGTGCTTCTTCCCGGACATTTAGGAACCGTGGCCGTCCTCCATCCTGAGGGACTGCGCATGCGCAGCCCTTTCTAAACCTTCAGTGTATGTTCCTTTAACTTAATTGGCAGATCAGGCAACACTCCCTATATTAAGCACCTGTGGTCAACACCACGTTGCCTGATCTTGGAGTCTCATTCCCTATGAGTCTCTGAAGGTGTTCCTGTGTTTCCTCGTTTATTCAGCCCAGCTGATTCCTGTGGTTTCCAAACCACTTCTACCTCTGTGGTTTCCAAACCACTTCTACTACTGTGGTTCCCATACCACAGCTACCCCTCTGTGTATCATTGTGACTGTGAGCTGATTCCTATCCGCTGCCTCCGTGCACTACAGTCTTCCATCCACATTCACTCACCTGTTCATCATCGTGACTGTTAGCTGATTCCTATCCGCTGCCACCGTGCACTACAGTCTTCAACCTGCAACTCGTCTGTGTTTCATCATCGTGACTGTTAGCTGATTCCTATCCGCTGCCACCGTGCACTACAGTCTTCAACCTGCAACTCGTCTGTGTTTCATCATCGTGACTCTTAGCTGATTCCTATCCGCTGCCACCGTGCACTACAGTCTTCAATCTGCAACTCGTCTGTGTTTCATCATCGTGACTGTTAGCTGATTCCTATCCGCTGCCTCCGTGCACTACAGTCTTCAACCTGCAACCCGTCTGTGTTTCATCGTGACTGTTTGGCTGATTCCTATCCGCTGCCTCTGTGCGCTTCAGTCTTCAGTTCTTGTCAACTCTCCCGTGTTTCCTTGAGGCTGCTGCCACTATTGCTACCCGCTACTCTCCGTGATCAACAGTTCCAGTTCAACTCTGCTCTCTCGTGTCCCATCGTTACTGCACCTGCTGGTTGCTATTGGCTACCTCCGTGTTTCCGCAGAGACCCGCTGCGGCTACTCCTCAGCGCTACTCCTCCATCTACTGCTGATCCGCTCTCCACGCTTTCCTGTGTTCCCTGCTGGTCTACCTACCTGTGCGCTGCACCTACTAGACCACCGCTTCACCCATCCAGGGACTTTGCATCCTGCCGGCCTCCTGCCGTTCAGGTATCTCTGCACTCCTGTCTGACTGCCTGCTTCTGAACCACGGTATGCATACTTCTCATTGACTGTGCTGTGTATTGCATACCTTGCTGGACTGTGTTGGTTCTCCTCTGGAGTTTGCTATCCGCTGAGTCTATTGCCATCATTGACTGTGTTATCTCGTGCTGGATTACTTCAAGAGACTTTCTATATTGGCAGTGCTGTTCAGTCATATATACATATATATTGTGCATATTATTGTGGATCAAAGTTAAGGTGCCCGTGTATATCTTGTGTTGCAGCCTCTCCCCGTGCACCTCCTCACATATATATTCAGTGGTACAACTTGCTAGTGGCAGACCACTGACCCCTGTTTCCAGTTTCACCTGTTCCAGTATCATCTCACATAGCAGTGGTACAACTTGCTAACGCAGACCACTGACTCCCTGGATACCTCCACTTGGATTCCATTCCTTCACTCAGACAGCGGTACAACTTGCTATCCGCAGACCGCTGACTCTCATCACCTCCTCGTTTCTGTTGGACATTCCTCCTCACTATAGCAGTGGTACAACTTGCTACCGCAGACCACTGACTACCTTCACGTGTCCTTTGTCCATACAGTTCCTCGTGTATTGTTACCTCCATATTGCCAGTGCTGCTAGTCATAGACTTTCCTGAGCATCTCATCATCTGCTATTTCCTGTTCCGTGATCACCCTGCTACCAGAGTACCATATTACCACCTATACTGCTCTGGTAAGCCTATCACCTGGTGATCCCTGGGTAAAGACTCCTAGTGCCCGTGACAGTAAGATCAGGCCATGACAGACCCAGATACGGAACCTACCGCTAAAGAGATGCTGCAGCATCTGGTCAGCCGTGTGGAGCAACAGGATGCTCGCCAACAGCTGTTACTTCAATGTTACCAATCGTTAACCTCCCAAGGAACATCTGGACAGACTGTTACAGCTAATATTGAAGCTCCTGTGCTTTCCTCCATTTCCCCAGTGCCATCCCAGGTGTCTACAGCTCCTACGCTTCACCTGCCTACTCCGTCAAAATATGACGGGGACCCCAAAACTTGTAGAGGTTTCCTTAATCAATGTTCAGTCCATTTTGAGCTCCAACCTCAAAATTTTTCTACCCATCGTTCCAGAGTGGCCTATCTTATCTCATTGTTTTCTGGACAAGCCCTGGCTTGGGCCTCCCCTCTGTGGGAAAGAAACGATCCAATTCTACAAGATAGTGCCAAATTCATTTCCACGTTCCGAAGTGTGTTCGATGAACCAGGTCGGGTGACCTCCGCTGCTTCCAGCATTCTTCGTTTGCGACAAGGCTCCCATACAGTAGGCCAGTATGTCATTCAATTTAGGATCCTAGCCTCTGAACTTCAGTGGAACACTGAAGCATTAGTTGCCGCCTTCTGGCAGGGGCTCTCCGATAAAATTAAAGATGCACTGACTACCCAAGAGCTTCCTTCGTCACTAGAAGATTTGATCTCTCTTTGCCATCGTGTAGATATGAGATTTCGTGAGAGAGAGTCTGAGAAAACAACGGCTGTCAAAGCACCTCTTCGTTCAACCCCTCAATTTCGTCCAGCTCCACCCTCTGTGATTCCCATGGAGATAGGACGTTCCAAATTATCTTCAGAGGAGAGGAAACGAAGAGTAAAGAATAGACTCTGTATCTATTGTGCTGATTCCACGCATATGCTCAGCTCTTGCCCTAAGAGATCGGGAAATGCCAGGCCCTAACTAGTTCTGGAGAGGTGAAGTTAGGGTCCCTGGAGTCCTCTCCATCGTCTATGAAATCTAAAGTCTGCGCTTTTGATGTTACGATTTCCTTTGCTACCAAATCCTTTGTGTCACAGGCATTGATTGATTCCGGAGCAGCAGGAAATTTCATTTCTAAATCACTAGTGAATCAATGGTCCCTACCAGTGATTACTTTAAAAACACCCATTACTGTGACGGCTATAGATGGATCACGTCTCATCAATGGTCTCATCACCCAGAGTACGTCTCCAGTAACTCTTCAGATTGGTGTACTACACCATGAAGAAATTTCGTTTTTAATTCTTCCAGTTACGACAAGTCCGATTGTCTTAGGCCTTCCATGGCTTCAGTGTCACTCTCCCCAGATTGACTGGCGCACCCCTCAAGTTACGTCTTGGGGGTCTGAATGTCACCATCGTTGCCTTTCCCAAGTTATTCCTCTTAAAGTACAGCAATCTTCCATCTCATCTACCTCCCCGGGACTCCCTCCTCAGTATGCTTCATTTGCTGATGTGTTTGATAAAGCTCAGTCTGAACGTCTTCCTCCTCATCGTTCTTGGGATTGTCCGATCGACCTTCTACCTGGCAAGACTCCTCCCAGGGGTCGGGTCTATCCTCTCTCGTTACCTGAAACTCAAGCTACATCTGAGTACATACAGGAGAATCTCCAGCGTGGGTTTATTCGACCTTCCACCTCTCCCGCTGGAGCTGGGTTCTTCTTCGTCAAAAAGAAGGATGGATCATTACGCCCTTGTATAGATTTTCGTGGACTCAACGCCATTACTATCAACAATCGGTATCCCATTCCGCTGATCACTGAGCTATTCGATCGCATCAAGGGAGCTCGGATATTTACTAAATTGGATCTTCGTGGTGCCTACAACTTAATTAGAATCCGTTCCGGTGACGAATGGAAGACCGCGTTCAACACCAGAGATGGGCATTACGAATATTTAGTAATGCCCTTCGGGCTGTGTAATGCCCCCTCTGTTTTCCAAGGCTTCATCAATGAGATCTTTCGGGACTTATTATATGTATGTGTCGTTGTCTACCTGGACGACATATTGATCTTCTCACAGGACCTGCCTTCTCATCACCAACATGTGGCAGAGGTCCTCTCCAGACTACGGAAAAATTCATTGTTCTGTAAATTGGAAAAATGTTCATTCGAGTTACCCCAGATTCCATTCTTGGGGTATAGAGTTTCCGGAGTTGGCCTGAAGATGGATCCAGACAAAGTAAATGCTGTATTACATTGGCCTCAGCCAACTACTCTTCGTGCCATCCAGCGTTTTTTAGGTTTTGCCAATTACTATAGACGCTTCATTCAAGACTTTTCATCCATTGCATCTCCTATTGTGGCCCTGACTCGGAAAGGGGCTAATACTAAGCAATGGTCATCTGAGGCTCTCCAAGCCTTTCAAATTCTCAAAGAGTCCTTCTCGTCTGCTCCCATTCTTCGACAGCCTGATGTGACACTCCCCTTCTTCCTAGAAGTAGATGCCTCTAATGTGGGCTTAGGAGCCATTCTCTCCCAACGCTCGGAGCAACAAAAATTACATCCTTGTGCCTTCTACTCTCGGGGTCTTCTGCCCGCAGAGAAAAATTATACTATCGGGGACAAGGAGTTGCTGGCCATCAAAGCTGCATTAGAGGAATGGAGATACTTGTTGGAAGGAGCTCGCCATCCGGTGACGATCTTCACGGATCATAAGAACTTGTCATATTTGCAATCTGCCCAATGCTTGAACCCTCGTCAAGCAAGATGGTCTCTTTTCTTTTCCCGTTTTGAATTAATTATAACCTTCAAACCAGCTGCTAAGAACAAGAAAGCTGACGCTCTATCTCGAGCTTTTGTGACGTCCTCTGATGTAGAAGAGGTTCCCAACCATGCTATTCTAGACCCCAAATGTATTTCTCTGGCTGCTTCATCCACCAAAATGCTACCATTTGGGAAGACCCTCGTGCCTCCTACTCTGAGGAGGAAAATCCTTTCGTGGTTCCATGCCTCTCGTTTTTCTGGGCACGCCGGTGAACACAAGACCTTTGAGATTCTCTCTCGAAGCTACTGGTGGCCTTCAATGAGGAGAGACGTCAAAGAGTTTATTGCTTCCTGTGATTTATGTTCTCAGTTCAAATCCTCCCGCAGAACTCCAGCAGGGTTGCTGCGACCACTACCCATTCCGTCCAAGCCTTGGACCCATATTAGTATGGATTTCGTTACTGATTTGCCACCAAGTAAGAATCACAATACTATTTGGGTAGTGGTAGACAGATTTTCGAAGATGGCTCATTTCGTCCCTCTGTCCGGTTTACCTTCCTTGTCTACTCTGGCTGAACATTTCATTAAAGAAATCTTCCGCATCCATGGATGTCCGTCTGAGATTGTGTCAGATAGAGGAGTACAATTCGTTTACAGATTCTGGCGGGCCCTTTGTAAAACCTTGGGCATACGATTAGCACTCTCATCTTCGTACCATCCGCAATCTAACGGACAAACGGAACGAGTCAATCAAGATCTTGAGACTTTTATAAGGATGTTCTCTTCAGCCAACCAAGACAACTGGGTAGAATTGCTTCCTTGGGCTGAATTCGCCCATAACAACATGTACCATGAGTCATCATCCAAAACTCCATTCTTTGTGGTCTACGGTCACCATCCGTCTTTTCCGGAATTTCCTGCCCTCCCGCCCACCCAAGTTCCTGCTGTGGAGACTGCTTGTCAGACCTTCAAAAATATCTGGTCTCAGGTCAAAACCTGTTTAAAGAAGACATCTAACAAATATAAGTCTTTCGCAGATAAGAAGAGGCGGGCTATTCCACCACTAAAAATTGGAGATCGTGTCTGGTTATCTACCAAAAATATTCGTTTGAAGGTTCCATCTATGAAATTCGCCCCTTGTTTTATTGGTCCATATAGGATCATTCAAGTTATCAATCCAGTATGTGTTAAACTTCTTCTTCCTAAGAATCTTCGGATTTCCAATGCCTTCCATGTATCCTTGCTCAAACCTCTCATCATCAACCGTTTCTCGACTCCTCCCTCAGCACCGCAGCCAGTTCAAGTTCATCAGGAGGAGGATTTCGAGATTACTGAGGTATTGGATGCAAAAATTTCGCGAGGAGTCCTCCGTTTCCTCGTTCATTGGAAGGGCTTTGGTCCTGAAGAGCGTTCATGGATCAAAGCTGAAGATCTTAATGATCCTGCCCTTCTGAAGAAGTTTTATTCCAAAAATCAGGACAAGCCCGGTTCCAGGCGTTCTGTGCCCACCTTTAAAAGGGGGGGTACTGTCACTCACCGGACTGTGAGTGCTTCTTCCCGGACATTTAGGAACCGTGGCCGTCCTCCATCCTGAGGGACTGCGCATGCGCAGCCCTTTCTAAACCTTCAGTGTATGTTCCTTTAACTTAATTGGCAGATCAGGCAACACTCCCTATATTAAGCACCTGTGGTCAACACCACGTTGCCTGATCTTGGAGTCTCATTCCCTTTGAGTCTCTGAAGGTGTTCCTGTGTTTCCTCGTTTATTCAGCCCAGCTGATTCCTGTGGTTTCCAAACCACTTCTACCTCTGTGGTTTCCAAACCACTTCTACTACTGTGGTTCCCATACCACAGCTACCCCTCTGTGTATCATCGTGACTGTGAGCTGATTCCTATCCGCTGCCTCCGTGCACTACAGTCTTCCATCCACATCCACTCACCTGTTCATCATCGTGACTGTTAGCTGATTCCTATCCGCTGCCACCGTGCACTACAGTCTTCAACCTGCAACTCGTCTGTGTTTCATCATCGTGACTGTTAGCTGATTCCTATCCGCTGCCACCGTGCACTACAGTCTTCAATCTGCAACTCGTCTGTGTTTCATCATCGTGACTGTTAGCTGATTCCTATCCGCTGCCTCCGTGCACTACAGTCTTCAACCTGCAACCCGTCTGTGTTTCATCGTGACTGTTTGGCTGATTCCTATCCGCTGCCTCTGTGCGCTTCAGTCTTCAGTTCTTGTCAACTCTCCCGTGTTTCCTTGAGGCTGCTGCCACTATTGCTACCCGCTACTCTCCGTGATCAACAGTTCCAGTTCAACTCTGCTCTCTCGTGTCCCATCGTTACTGCACCTGCTGGTTGCTATTGGCTACCTCCGTGTTTCCGCAGAGACCCGCTGCGGCTACTCCTCAGCGCTACTCCTCCATCTACTGCTGATCCGCTCTCCACGCTTTCCTGTGTTCCCTGCTGGTCTACCTACCTGTGCGCTGCACCTACTAGACCACCGCTTCACCCATCCAGGGACTTTGCATCCTGCCGGCCTCCTGCCGTTCAGGTATCTCTGCACTCCTGTCTGACTGCCTGCTTCTGAACCACGGTATGCATACTTCTCATTGACTGTGCTGTGTATTGCATACCTTGCTGGACTGTGTTGGTTCTCCTCTGGAGTTTGCTATCCGCTGAGTCTATTGCCATCATTGACTGTGTTATCTCGTGCTGGATTACTTCAAGAGACTTTCTATATTGGCAGTGCTGTTCAGTCATATATACATATATATTGTGCATATTATTGTGGATCAAAGTTAAGGTGCCCGTGTATATCTTGTGTTGCAGCCTCTCCCCGTGCACCTCCTCACATATATATTCAGTGGTACAACTTGCTAGTGGCAGACCACTGACCCCTGTTTCCAGTTTCACCTGTTCCAGTATCATCTCACATAGCAGTGGTACAACTTGCTAACGCAGACCACTGACTTCCTGGATACCTCCACTTGGATTCCATTCCTTCACTCAGACAGCGGTACAACTTGCTATCCGCAGACCGCTGACTCTCATCACCTCCTCGTTTCTGTTGGACATTCCTCCTCACTATAGCAGTGGTACAACTTGCTACCGCAGACCACTGACTACCTTCACGTGTCCTTTGTCCATACAGTTCCTCGTGTATTGTTACCTCCATATTGCCAGTGCTGCTAGTCATAGACTTTCCTGAGCATCTCATCATCTGCTATTTCCTGTTCCGTGATCACCCTGCTACCAGAGTACCATATTACCACCTATACTGCTCTGGTAAGCCTATCACCTGGTGATCCCTGGGTAAAGACTCCTAGTGCCCGTGACAGCATTGGTGGTTAATAAATATATAGACTGCGCTCAGCGCTGTACAGTTTTTTTTGTCTACAGTTAGTGCAGAGAACAGTTAGCATGTCACTGAATGTTTTCTTTTTCATTTTGCAATTAACTTTAATATCCTAAGCTATTCAAATCAATCAGAGATCTCTAACAATATACATATTCTCCACTTAACCCTTGGTGAACCCTGAAACACACTCTGGACTTAACAGGATCTATTGTAAACTGTAAATTTAAGAATTTTGATAGCTAACTAGGATTCCAGTCCATCAAAATGAAATCTGCAGTCAAGCAATCCGTCTGTAAAACAAAATCTGATTGCGACTGCTACAAATAAAGAACCCGAATGTATTAATCAATAGTCAGGAGATAAACAAGATTATTAAATTAAAAAATGAAATTAGAAATTCTGCTTTACTTTCACATTTAGCTTTAAACAGAATTCAGGTGATTATCTTCTGCCAGAAATAAATAAACAACAAAACCAACAATCATGATATGTGTCAAAATGCACTGTCTTTTTGCTAATGATGATCTGTTCTTCACACTTTCACTGGCAGGCCTACTTTTTATTTGGACTATGTAAAGTTATAGGTAGTGTTCCGACGCATACGTAGGCCATTGCCAGGTCTGTCTGGCTGGCTGGGATGGTGAACACAGGGGCATATGCCCCCCAGGTTGGTCACATAGTTGGCTACCTTGGGGAAGTGGAAGAGGGCACAGCTGAGGATGTATTAGTGTGAATAGTGTTTTATAAGGGATAAGGTCACATCTAAAAAAGAGATGGGTCTTCAAAGAGCTTCTAATGGTTTGAAGGCTTTGGGAAAGTTTGATTTAGCGTGGTGCTGAATTCCATAAGTGGGTAGGAGAATGGGAGAAGTCTTAGAGGCGGGAGTGAGAGGTGGTTACCAGAGACAAGACAAGGCGAAGGTCATAGGTAGATCTAAGAGGGCGAGAGGGAAAGTATTTTGATATGAGATTTGAGATGTATGCAGGGGTAGTGTTGTGGAGGGCTTTGTAGGTAAGGGTGAGTAAGTCGAACTTGATTCTGGAGGACACAGGGAGCCAATGTAGGAATTTGCAAAGTAGTGCAGCAGATGTGGAGCGGTGAGAGAGGAAGATCAGCCTTGCAGCAGCATTTAGGATGGATTGAAGTATGGATATATGTGTGTCTGGAATGCCAGATAGAAATAGGTTACAATAGTCAAGACAGGAGATGATGAGAAAATGGATAAGAGTTTTTGTAGCATATTGAGAAAGAAAAGAGCATATTTTGGCAATGTTTTAAGGTGGAATTGACAGGACTAGGAGAGAGTTTGGATGTGAGGATAGGAGAATAGGTGTATGATGAAATAGGTGTATGATAAAAAAGAAAAGGGCCAAGAACAGTGCCTTGTTTGACCCCAACAGATAGTGTGAGTGGAGGGGAGGATGTACTAGAGGTAGAAACTCTAAAGGAGCGGTTCGATAGAGAGGAAGTGAACCAGGTAAGAACTGTAACACAGAGGCCAGTGGAGTGAAGGACGTTAGTGGAAGAGGGTGAACAGTGTCAACACTTCTTTGAGAGCAGTTTCAGTGGAATGTTGGGGGCTTGAAGCCTGACTGCAGAGAGTCAAGAATGGAATGAGAGGAGAGAAAGTGAGACAGGCATTTGTACACTAATCGCTCAAGTAGTTTGGAGACAAAGGGAAGGAGAGAAATAGAGTGGTAGTTGGAGAGAGAGGCTGGATCTAGAGATTGTTTCTTTAGAGTTGTTGGGATGAGCGCATGTTTAAAGGAGGATGGAAATGTGTGAGTGGAGAGAGACAATTTGAAGAAGTGAGATAGAGGTGGGAATGCAGTAGAGGAGAGGGAGCAGAGAAGTTGGGAGGCAATAGGGTCGAGGGGACAAGTCTTCAGTTACTGTACAGAATGAATTAAGGGTGGATTGGGGAAAGGCGGGTAGAGTGAGTCGAGTGAGTGGAATTTGGCATGAGGAAAAATTGTATGCTCATGGATAGGTACATTTACAGAATAATCTGCGAAGTGAATACAAATGTGCACTGAAAGCCCAAGGTGAGCATCATACCATTTGGAGGAATTGGCTAATATCAAAAGAAAACCATTTTAGCACTGAACAGACCACGAAAACAACAGCAGCGGCACCTCTTCTATATAATAACTGAAAAAACAAAACAGACACACAGTGTTTTAGATTTTCCATAAACTGGAACTATTAGTGCTACTTTTCGGTTTTGTTTTTTTTATTTGTAAAAATTGGTATATCTTCAAGTTCTGCCATTGTTTAATGTGTATGCAACAAATATGTCTGCTTTCACTCTTTATGTTACAAAGCCATAATGGTTATTATAATTGTTTGAGTTACATACACAATAATTAAATTACCTATTACATTTATTGCTATTACCAATTACAGAGAGGCTTGTTGTGGGTGATTGGCTTATGTATATATTCAAACATATGCACTAAGATCTCAGCTATTAAATTAGAGATAGGGCTTCTATTTTAGCAATAGTTGATACCCCTCTTTTAATACTACTAATAGAATTAAAAGTACATTCTGAATATTCTGAATATAATGTGTTTGGATTTACAACAGCCAACAGAAATCCTGTATACACTGTGGGCCTGACTCATTAAGGAGAGCAAAGCAAAAAGAAGTAAATTTGCTCCCAGACAAACCATGCTACATTGTAAGGGTTGCAAATTAGTTTATTATTTTTCAAATAAGGAAAATACTGGCTGCTTTTCATGTGGCACTCAAATACTTGTTAGTTTTATTTTTACACTGAAATTTAAAGTTGATCTAGGACATGCCCTACCCCAACTATAAATCTGTCCCACATTTTAAATATAACGCACCATCCAATGCAACATGGTTTTGCATAGTTACTCCTTATTTTGCTTTCCTTTCCTTATTGAATCAGGCTCTGTGTCTCTGATATCTTTCCTTTCTCTGAATAAAGCAAGAATTAAGAGTGAGTGAGGCATATAAAACCAAATGACCTTAAACTCATTTGCATGTTCAGGAGTCAAGCACTTGCCTTCTAAGGTTAAGTTGTGAATCTCTTCAGCCAATACAGTACCTGGGGGAGTGACCAGTTTCTTGTCCATATATTCCTCCCACAAAGGCTGCAGGATCTCTTATACCGCACAAATACTGGGGAAACAGACATGCATCAAGCCAAGTGTTGTGATAGCTGTTGTTGATATAATCTATATCTTGTTGTGTTCTTAATCTGTTTAGCGGTTGATGTGTTTCTATATTTAATATTCTTACTCCTTACAAAAGTTATCTTACCACTATAATAACCATACAAGACACTTTGGCAAAATGAAAGGTCAGAAATTTATTGAAGGATTAAATGTACTTAAATGGTGGTAAATATAAGCAGACCAATCAACCTTAGATCACACCCATAAGCTGTAAACTTTAAACTAAATATTGGGACACTATTAGGTGTTAGAGGCCAAATCTACCCCATTTGGCTCATTAGCTGAGGCCCGCCCGCCCAAGTGGAGCCCCATTACCCTAATGGCGTATTCTCACTAATTGCCCAATCTCTTTTAAGGGAGAGTGCATAACACACCACTCAAATGTGTCGTAATGGCCGCTGATTGGACTGCTTTCCATCACAGCTAGGTTCCCACACTCCAGAAACCTAAGCTCGTCACCAACTGACCTCTCACAGCCAAGATTAAAAAATCTGCTCAACAAAATATGATACTCCCATATCCGATAAGTGCACACCATCTGCCATATAGAAATGCGTGAAACGGGCCTTGATTTCAGGATAACTGATATCTTCACCACCTAAATCCATGAATATTTTCCTCAATGCTCTATTAACTTTTGAGCGATTCTTTTCCACACAAGCCGGTTTATCAGCTACTCTCCAATTCTAGGGATGATACCCAAGCAAATTAAGTGTACTGCTGGCCAATTCAATTTACTGACCTCCACATCTGCTTTAACATGGGCAATGAGGTCTAAACCTTTCAATTTACCCAAGTTATTCCCCCCAAATGAATTATCAGAATGTCTGGATGGCCAAACTTGGCCTTGCTATCAAACATAATTTTTTTAAATGATGCCCAGCGTAACCCTCTAAAGCCTAACCATCTAACTAAATTAGCACAGGAAAAAAATGCTCAAGTCATGAACTTGGCACAAAATACAAATGAATGACCAACCATCCAAAACAATCTTGACATTCTGCCAAGGACCTGTAACATGAAGTGAGAGGAGACACAAATTAACAAGTAATACAAAAAACATATAAACAGATAGCAAACACAAAGCCAGATGTGCGCAACTCTGGAGGACGCATACAGAGGTAAAACCAAAAACCTCAGGGTGCCACTAGCCAATCAGGCGCCGATTAGATGAAAAATTATTTAAAATCCCTCTGTGCCTCCTTTTAACAAGACAAGCGACACATGCCATGTGTCATCCTCGCAATTATCATTAACAGTAAGCTTAAAGCGTTATAGACAGCCTAATATCCCTTTTGAAACACTTCGACTTCCATCTACCCATAATATTCTGATAGGAAACTCACTCCTCGGCAGCTACAGTTTCCGCGCCTATTCTAAAAGAATGAATGCCATAATCTACACTACTCAGATCAAGTTTACACACACGATTTTTAAAAACAGCAGAAAACTGAAACTTTATCAAAGGATAACCATCACAATGCCTAAGCCAATTACTACCAGGGGCTGAACCCAAATCCTGATACAACATAGTTAATCTTACAGGGCAAACTTCAAGATCCTGACTGCATTGTAAAGTGATCCACCGCCCTTTACAGAGCAATTTCTTTATCCAAACAGGAATTTACATGCAATTCATAGCTAAACATATTTACGCTTATCTGTCATATCCTAAACCCTTGCTTTGATTTCCTGCATCTTAATTTTGGACACAGTGGACATCTGACAGCTAGTTTAATTACCCCTTCCCTTCCCTTAAGGGCTATTGGACACTCACATCAAAAGGTCTAATCAACATGAGATTAGCATGGGTGCTTTCTTCCAAAATGCAGAATACACATTTCCTCCAAAGAAAAGAATTCCCCAAGAAAGGTTGCAAATTCCAAACAAGGCATTTCCTTACACCAAGATATACAAAAGACTTTCTAAACAAAGGCTTATTGTATCATATATCTATATATATATATATATATATATATATATATATATATATATATATATACATCAGCAATAATAAATTTCCTCTAGAAAGATTAAACACAAAAAACTAATTTTCTCCCCTGGTCTCGGAAATAAAGATTTCCTATATCAAAATATACACAATGTCAAAAATAAGTGCATTGGCAATTATATAAATAAGCGCTCTGTGCTATTTCCTTTAAAAAAATATATACCGTAAGTTACTTGTAAGTGATCCAGTCACACCCATATATCTAAATGGAGATGGATGTAATGGCAAAAGTCTAAATGCTGACTAAATATCAAGTTTTGCCAGCAATATTAGGGGAAGGAAAATTGCCACACATTCTACCCAATGACACCATCTTATCCACTCCTGCACAATTAATGGCATATCCATAGCTGATTTCAAATTTGTAGGTAAACCAAGGTGCACTTTCCCACTAACTGGAAACCTAAACCCATTAACAATTACCAACCCAGCCACTTACCCAATTCGTATAAAACTGTAGTTGAAAAGGCCTTATTATTGCACTCTCTCCTAGGATGTCCCCCCACACGCGGAACAGGCATGCTTATATTTACAGACTGCCCCTCTGTCACATTGACCTCCGTTATAGGCAAAACATCTGCCCCGAAAGGACGGCTCATATCTATTTGGATTTTGCCTCTTACTCGTCACATCCACATAATGCACTCCTGTTCTAGGTTGCTTTACTTCAAACCACACTTCCGCATCCTTACATCCAAGATCCAAAATAAGCAACCCATCCTGCTTTCTGCGGAATGCCATGTCAAAACACCTCAACATGTTACCTCTAGAGCGAGTGTGTATCCCTTGAATCAAGTAAATGTATATTATTACATTCATATGTTCCTCCAGCCTGCTCTCTAGATAACACGCAGCAAAGACAAGTATACCCTCCAACTAATTTGAAAATCACCAATAGGCTTCCTCACCGATACCAGAGCGTGACTTTGCCGTGGCCAAAGTATCCTTTGCCTTATTTGTGCTGGCAAACATATCCACAAAACGCCCCGTACGATTCTTACTACGCCCCTTACTTATAATGTCCCTAAGGACAGCTGCATTAGAACAGTGCACCACATCATAGCTCACTATTCTGCCTAGGGAGCTTTCACTTGCATCCCTAGCACAGAAACAGAGCTCCCAGGACCAGGAGCAGCACTCCAAGAAACAAAACAACTGGCCGTGTTGAGGTAGCCAATAACGGATTGAATTCTGACAAGGTCGACCCAGCAACTGCAGGCTGAGCTGGTTTCTGAACCATGCTAGTTAAATTTAACGCAACTATCTGGTCCGATGCATGGGGGGGAGAAGAAAAACTTGAGCACTGAGAAGATGAAAGGGGGGGGTTCCCACACTGGGGAGAAAGGAGATTTTGCGCTGCAGGCATATGAGGGGGGATTCCTTGCGGCCAGAGAGTTAATAAAGACTTTATGTAAAGGTCGTGCAGCAGTAGCCATGGATACTGAGGAAATATGCGCTGAATTTAATAGAACCGTGTCAGCTGTATGCACAGCAGGCAGAGGAGAGGAAACACTCTTATCAGATTTTAATGGAACTAAATTGGGGGGATTCAATGGTGGGACACCAACAGCATTGCCACCACTGTTGCCAGGAATGCCGGGGTCATGAAGGGCTCCATGAGGTGTAAACAGGGAATCAATGGAATCTCCCTTCTGACGCCGCTCTGAGGGTAGAGAAGAAATAGCCTGATGGCATTGAGAGCAGCCGCAGGCACTCCGGAAGCTCCAGCCACTCTCATGGGCGCAGTGTGGATCGGGACCGTCTGCACATGCGCGACGGCCCGATGTTGCGCTTGGGTGCGTGCATGTTCAGGCGCATGCACAGTCACCTTCTTTGCAGCGGCGTGAAGCAGACCCTCCTCGCTTAACCAGCTTCTGACAATCAAGGGGGGTTGGGGGAAGTTGCGGCTAGTTCTGCGACTGGACTCGCTGCCCGACCAGAGAGTAGAGATCCCGGGAAGCATCTAGGAGGCGATGTTGGCACCCCAGGGCCTCTTAGACCTCAGCATCTGCCTAACAGAAGTGGGGGATCGAGTAGCAAGCGGGAATGCTTAGAAAAATATGGGGAGAAAGAGGGGAATAAGAGAACACCTACAAAGTAAGTGCTAAAGTCGAAAGAAAAAGAAAAAAGGGAAAGTGGGGAGGAATAAAAAATAGCAGAAAATAAAATCTAATTACAGGCAAAGAACCTGAAAACTAAAGGGGAAGACAAGGAAACAAAAATGCGGGGAAAGATAGAGAGAGATTCTGCAATCAGCAGCACAGAGAAAAGCACAATAAAATAATTACCAACCAGGGCAGTCACGGCTATACTCAACAGAAACTTTTCAGACAGCAAGAGAAAGCTAACTGTAACCATTATCCTTATAATCCTTCCCTAGGTATAACCCCTCCCTAAGCTATAACTGATTGGCTGACCCTCACCTGAACTTCCCATGCTAAGTTAAGTCTTGCTGAGCTCAATATTTTTCTCTGTTTAGATAACCTCAGTGTTTATGCTACTTTAGGCTAATTCCTGCCCTCTGTTATCCATCTGGCTAGTTAGATATTTCCATGCTATTCTTTCTTCTCACTGTTTCTTTCATCTGCTTCCTGCTCTTTTTCTGCTCTCCCCCTTATCTTCCACTTCATTCTCTTTCATTCCCCTCATTATTCCTCCATTTTAACTTTTCTTTTCCTTTCTGTTTCTTTCCATCTTCACATTCCCAGCATGTCCCGCCTGAGACACCATGCCTCCCCCTCCATCCAGGTATATCCAGCCATCTGAGTTCCCTGCCCGCCCCAATGTTCCTCCCCCTCCGCTGCTTTGGGCGGAGGTCAGTTGGTGCAGCCGGACGTGTAACGGATGGTGGAGAACTTCTCAAGCAGCCCCCTCTGTGACCTCCCAAGCTGGACAGGGAATGGACCTCTAGCTGCTGTGGTCAGACACTGGTCATGGTGGGTACAACGCACCAGCAGGCCAGTGCATAAAGGAAATGCATTCACATGCCGGAGCGGGCACCACCACTGCCAGAATGAGGTGCCCAGGCACAACAACATGTTTGCAGTGCACTGACCTGTATTAGGTAAGGGGACAGGGAAGCTCCCCCACTGAGCAGGCATACTGCGGGTCCCGGCTCTCTAAGGACCTGGCCAGAGTCCCTTCCCCCTCTGAATGGGGGTTGGTGGAGGCTGGGGCAGTACCCCTGCTCAGGCTCAACAGTGCCCCCCCAACCAGCCCCACACCTCACAAGGGAAATTTCAGTTTTTCAGACTGGCGGCTTCATGCAGCCCTCCACTTTCACACTGCGGGCACAAAACTGAACTAAACTATTTGGGGTAACCATCCCCTGACCTCTATTCCAGGCATTCCCGGGGGCTCCAATCCTGGACAAGAGATTATCAGTTTAACTGAAGGGCCACCATAGGGCACCTCGTAGTGATTTCATCCCTCCTGTTTGCTGTCAGCTTCCTCCATGTTGTGGCGTTCCACCCCATCCCACTCTGAGGGGGTCCCACCTTCCTCATCCTTGTCCTCCCTGCCTCCCTCCCCCTGGAAAGATCAATCCTCCCAGTTTCATGATTGGCTTTCCGTCCAATTGCCCGGGTCACCATTTCATCAGCCAGGAAATATCAGCGGGATGTCACAATCGGATGGAAGGATGGCCAAGCACAAAAGCATTTCAGATGTCATGCAAATCTTCACCATCGGGCATACCGGTTTCACCGCCTAGCAGTGAGTATGAAAGATGTGATGTACATGCATCTTCCACACGTAGTGTGCCACTTTCCTCATCTAGTAATAACTTCTCTGACACAGAGGCAGGGCCACGCAAGGATACAAAAGTTTAGCTCTGGCTGAGTCAATATCAGTAGCGAGGGGCATCGACATATTGTGCTGCTCTAATACAGTATAAGTCATTGCATCAACATAGGATAAGCAAAGGGTTCTTTGTGGACATGTTTGTTATCACAGAAAGAGGTAAAAGGATGTCCAGAAAGCAGCAAGCAAAGTGTAGGCGAAGACACATATAGGTCTTTTGCCAACTTGCTCATGGGATTTTGTGCGTTCGCAACTATTTATCTGGAAAGCAGGCCTGACTCTAATATTGATGTGTGGCTTCATCTGCATCTGAAAATGAGCAAGTACAACTCTGACAGTCCAGCTTTGCCTTTTTCCAGATCAAGCGCAGGCAGAATTTGTATTTAACAGCTTTAATTACGGTTTCTGGCTACTGGTACATGGCGGTGTATTAGCCTATGCGGACTAGAATCTGAAATCTGCTGATACTTTCCCAGTTATACTGGTGGCTAAGGTGCACAAAGAGGTTATTAAGGTCCTTATAGCTGGCCCATTTTCCACTCCACTTGTGGAAGGTTTAGTCGTATCCCCAGTTGGGGTGGTTCCCAAAAAAGCAGGTGGAAAATTTGGCTTTATACAGCATCTGTTGCATCCTCCAGGGGGCTCTGTCAATGATGCTATAGCCCCAGGATACAGCTCAATGACTTGTCAGTCATTTGAAGATGTTCTACAATTGGTTAGGTCATTTGGTGCTGGGCCATTGTTAGCGAAGCTAGATATAGACTGCTTTTTTCCTCCTCCCCTTGCATCCAGATTCCTTTTGATTCATGGGCTTCAGGCTGCCTAGCCAGATATACTTAGACCAGTGTCTACCTATTGGGTGTTCAATTTCTGCGCCTATTTCCTGCATTCGTGTTTACAATTAGAAATTGGCCATGCATATGTTAGCAATACCTAGTTGACTATTTGTTTATTGGATCAGCAGGCTTCTCTGATTGCACGGGTGCACTTATGCGATGCACTGTTTTATGTTTTAAGGGTCCCTGACGTGCACGATAAAACAGAGGGTCCCGTGACTTGTCTGTCTCTTCTGGGTATAGAAATAGGCAGGGAAGTGGGATGCTGTAGACTGCCCTCTTATACAGTTGAAATACTTGTTCACTTGATTCAACTAGCTTTGAAGTAGCAATCCCTTCAGTTGCTCCAAATACAGTTGCTTTTGGGATCGTTTAATTTTGCTTGCAGAATTATACCAATGGGGAAAGTATTTTGCAGGAAGCTGCAAATAGCGATTGCAGGGATCACCCTTTGTTTCCTATGGATTCAGGTTCAGAAGTTCAAAAAAGTTAATGATACATCAAACACATCAGAAAATCAAGTTTCTATCTAAAAAGAGCTTTATTGTGAGGGAGTAGCAGAAGCAGCTTTAAAAAGATAATAATGCGAAGCAGTAGGCGATAGGAATAATGCAACAAATTACTTAGCTTGTGATAGCAGTTCTACATATGTTCAATTAACTGTACTTTCCAGGGGCCCCTCCTTTCTGCTATATTAAAGCGGGGATGTTGATCAAACTCTGACACCAACACAATATCTCATGGTTCAGACACTACGCACACCGTGTTGCTCAGTAATCTAGCTTTTATAGTCAGAAAGCAGAGAGTCCTGGTGACCACTTACAATTATGGTTATGCACTTGATTTCAGGCTTTTAATTGATACAATAAAGATAAGAACAATACATTATCTGCACCTGCAGAGTAAGCCCCAAGACAACGGCCTGGCAAGATATGTTGGCATTCCCCTGACTCTGCTTTGTTTACGAAAGCATTTAAAGTAATACACACATAAAAGTAAAATAAAATTAAATGGAGTTCAGCGGGCATTTTGATAGGCCTGTTACACCTGTCATAAGCCTGTGTGTCGCTGCCATGCAAGATTAAAGTGAGCTTAGGTATTTGGTTGATATTCCTGGCGAATTTCAACAGAATACTTATATGGCCTAAGCCCCAGATTTCCAATGGATGATTGAACTTGCACACTGATGCATAAGGCTCCAAGTGGTTTGGAGCCTATTTCAATGGGGAATGGTGTGCTGCTTCCTGGCCGGAGTCCTGTTGATGGAATTGCCTAGTCCAAACTTTGCTGGTTCTGGAGCTATTTCCGATAATCGACTTGTGGTCGGTACACTTCCGCTGCCGTCAAGTGGTTTTCTGGTGTGACAACCTAGGTGTGGTGCAATGCATCAACAGGCAGAGTGCTTTGTCGCGCATGACAATAGCATTGTTACGGCACCTAGTCTTGTGCTGCTTAAAACAGGATATAATGTTCAAGGTTAAGCATGTCCAGGTGTGAACAATGATATTGCAGATGCCCTATCACAAATTCTATGGTCTCAAATTAGGAAATTGGTGTCGCAGGCCAAGCTTGTCACTATTTCTTGTCCAGTTTGTAGATCAGGCATAGAAGGAGTCGTGGAAACATCCTTGGCCCCGTCTACCAGAAGAGTCTATCGCGCGGCCTGACAACACTGTCTTGGATTCTATAAGTCACTGGGCCGATTTAACGCAGGTCAGAGGCACGATATATTGACTTTTACATGGACCCGATACCAGGAGGGCGTTACTAAAACATCTATAATCTCTTTGTTAATGGGCATATCAATTATGGCTCCCTTGCATGGTTCTTGTGATTGGACCAAGAGTTTATTTATATCTAAGGGGACCAAAGCCCAGCCGATCAAGGAGGATCTTAGGAGGCCCATCAACCTCAATCTGTTAAGACAGTTGCTGGGCGCACTTGCAGCAGTAACAGAGTCCAAGTATGAAGCCCATTTGTTCAGCTAGCTTTTTTCAGAGCGCTTAGAGTTAGTGAACTTGTGGCTCCTTTAAAATTGGAAATTGGTAACATGTTAGTGTTTAGGAACATGATGCTTGCACATAACTTGTTGTAAAATTCTTAGGTCTAAGACCAATCAACTGGACAGAGGACAATGGCTGTCTATAACGGCCCATTACAACCCAAGCATATGTGCTGTTGCATTATGTTCAAGATTTGAGGGGGTTCAACCCAATGGGAATTAGTTCTGGTTGCTTCATGTTGATAGGTCACCCTGACCAAATTCCAGTTTCATTCCATAATCAAGCACATCGATTTAGACCCAGCCCTCTATGTACCCACTCCTTCTGGATTGGTGCTACTACAGCCAATGCTTCCACCTCTACCGTTAAGTCCATCAGCAGATGGAAATCTGACGCTTGTAAAGCTTATATTAGACCCAAGTCGTGTTAGACATAGTGCCTGCCCATCCCATATCGGTTATCCAGGACTTTGCTGCTAGCGGGGGCATGAAGGGATTTTGTCCTATTTTTACCTGAATACAGTCTTGTTTAGTAGTGAGCCTTTGGGGTTTTAAGGGTTTTTACCTTCATATGGGTTACCTCCCTCTCCCACTTTATGCCTACAATGGTTGTAGTGCAGCAGCTCTCCCAGGTACGAGGAAGAGATTGATGTGTATGATCATGGTTGTCTCATTGAGTGCATTTTGTTTGGTTTTAGGTTCATCTGCTTGGAGATTATCTGCCAGATCTGGATGTAAGGTCACTCATACGTGTTCTGGGCGTACAGACACTGACTTGCAGTAAGCGATCCTGAGTTTACTTACCCTGTAGACATATGATTGTTAGGTCAGAAAGGACACAGGTGGGAATCACTCATCCCTATGCTAAAGGGGGAAGAGGTACATCACGGTATATCAGGCATATTGGTAGTGCACCTAAGGGGAAATACTTTAGGGAAGGGGAAATCATTGAATTTGTTGATAGCATTCAGAAAAGATTTATGTACCTTAAAGGCTTACTGACCATCGGTGTGCATATGCTGGTCCAATGTTACCCAGACTTGTAATGAGGGTACTTATACCTCCCTCTATTATGAGACCCTCCTGTCTACAGTCAACAGGATGGTGATTAAAACCATCCAGTCCTTGGGTGGAATTGTCATTGCTCACCCTTTATTCACAGTAGATAAGCTGCAGTTTTATAGACCTGATGATGTGCACTGATGAGGGGATATGGTTATTTTTAGAGCAGATCTTTTGGAGGTTTGGCACAGTGGTGGTGGGCTGTTCATCTATTAAAGGACTTAAGCATGGAGGGATAGATCTTGCAGTAAGCGAATAATTCATACTGTACTATCGCTGATTGGCTGCATGTCGCTGCCCCCTTTGAAGTACCCGGGCTCTTTGTCCCTTTGTGTGGAGGACCCCTTGACCTGCTTTGTGTCGGCACATCATTGTGAGCCCAGAGGGGGGAGTAGTCACACTGACGCCAGATTTTCACACACAGTCAATCGAAAGGGATTAAGTCCTGATACCAGTGGTAGCGCCTGTAGCCGTAAAATGTTTGGTTTTGCTATTAGTTGACTTTCAATTTGCTCTCATTGCCATCAATTTTATATAATCAAACTAATAAACCTGTGACCTATTTAGCCAACCTTAGAAGTTGTTCATGTTTTTTCATTAGAGGCTCAAGAGTTAAGATAATATACTATGAGAGGTTTTGTGCATTGAAGAAGTGAATCTGCAGGATGAACTTTATGTTGTCATTAGGGATGTGCACCGGCGACTTTTGGTGTCTCGTGTTTTGTGTTTTGGATTTTCGTGATGTTTTGGGTTTGGATTTGTTTCGCAAAACACCTGCCGAAAGGTTTTGGTTCGGATTTAAGGTTTTGGATTCGGATTTTTTTTGAAAAAAGCATAAAAAGTTCAAAAATCAAGTTTTTGGGCTTATTTTCACTCCTACGCTATTATTAACCTAAATAACATTCAATAACAAGCATTTCCACTAATTTACAGTGTATTCTGAACACCTCACAATATAGTTATTAGTCCAAAACGTTGCAACGAGGTATCTTTCTGGACTGCGTAGTGGAGTGGTCCCCACAATATAATAAGAAAACCATCAACTGGTCTTAATCGCACCAAAAAATGTACCTGGACTGCGTAGAGGAGTGGTCACCACAATATATTTTAAAAACCCTGAACTTGTATGATTCGCACCAATAAATGTATCTGGACTGCGTAGAGGAGTGGTCACCACAATATAATAAGAAACCCATCAACTGGTCTGAATAGCACCAAAAAATGTACCTGGACTGCGTAGAGGAGTGGGTCACCACAATATAATTTAAAAACCCTGAACTTGTATGATTCGCACCAATAAATGTATCTGGACTGCGTAGAGGAGTGGTCACAACAATATCATTTAAAAATCCTGAACTTGTATGATTCACACCAATAAATGTATCTGGACTGCGTAGAGGAGTGGTCACCACAATATATATAATAAGAAAACCATCAACTGGTATGAATCGCACCGAATAATGTACCTGGACTGCGTAGAGGGGTGGGTCACCACAATATAAATTAAAAACCCTGAACTTGTATGAATCGCACCAATAAATGTATCTGAACTAGAGATGGGCGGGTCCGGTTCTCCGAGAACCGAACCCACCCGAACTTTGGGTATCCGAGTACCGAGCTGAGCAGCTCGGTACTCTCCCGCCCATTCCGAATCCAAATCGAGGCCGAACGTCATTGTGACGTCGTCGGATCTCGGGGCTCGGTTCTCGCGATACTTCAACTTTATAAATACACGCCTCCACAGCAATCCATCGCCATTTGACAGAGGGAGAGAGCAGGGTGTAGTCATAGGCTAATTAGAGCAGGGACAGAGAATACAATATTGTTCTTGCAATTGCTCTAACCAAAATCGCTAGTGCAGAGAGGAGGATAGAGGTTTATTATTTTTTCTTCATATTTGGCACTCCCCAGCTCTTTTGGGGTGTCCCCCATAATTGTGCATAAATATTTCTGGCTGTCAAAAGTCATATCTGTCAGCAGTATCTACTAAATAATTTTTAGCACTCCTCAGTGCTTTTGGGGTGTCCTCCCTAATTGTGCATTAATATTTCTGGCTGTCAAAAGTCATATCTGTCAGCAGTATCTACTAAATAATATTTAGCACTCCTCAGTGCTTTTGGGGTGTCCCCATTAATTGTGCATTAATATTTCTGTCTGTCAAAAGTCATTTCTGTCAGCAGTATCTACTAAATAATTTTTAGCACACCTCAGTGCTTTTGGGGTGTCCTCCCTAATTGTGCATTAATATTTCTGGCTGTCAAAAGTCATATCTGTCAGCAGTATCTACTAAATAATTTTTAGCACTCCTCAGTGCTTTTGGGGTGTCCTCCCTAATTGTGCATTAATATTTCTGGCTGTCAAAAGTCATATCTGTCAGCAGTATCTACCAAATAATTTTTAGCACTCCTCAGTGCTTTTGGGGTGTCCTCCCTAATTGTGCATTAATATTTCTGGCTGTCAAAAGTCATTTCTGTCAGCAGTATCTACTAAATAAATTTTAGCACACCTCAGTGCTTTTGGGGTGTCCTCCCTAATTGTGCATTAATATTTCTGGCTGTCAAAAGTCATATCTGTCAGCAGTATCTACTAAATAATTTTTAGCACTCCTCAGTGCTTTTGGGGTGTCCTCCCTAATTGTGCATTAATATTTCTGGCTGTCAAAAGTCATATCTGTCAGCAGTATCTACTAAATAATTTTTAGCACTCCTCAGTGCTTTTGGGGTGTCCTCCCTAATTGTGCATTAATATTTCTGGCTGTCAAAAGTCATATCTGTCAGCAGTATCTACTAAATAATTTTTAGCACTCCTCAGTGCTTTTGGGGTGTCCTCCCTAATTGTGCATTAATATTTCTGGCTGTCAAAAGTCATATCTGTCAGCAGTATCTACTAAATAATTTTTAGCACTCCCCAGTGGTTTACGCTCAGAATGGATTCAAAGCAGTCCACATATGATCTGAATGAGCAACCAGGTTCTGTCACCAGTCCTGATGTTAGTGTTCCCAGTACGTCATCTGGCCAAGGCGATGTCAAACAAAAGAGTGTTTTCAAATTAGTGCAAAAAACAAAAAACAAAAAAAAATTTACTGTATTGAAGCGAAAAAGAAGTGTAACTGAGCAAAAGTTAAGTGACGATAAAAAAAAAATTGCAAGCATGCCATTCTACACACGCAGTGGCAAAGAGAGAATGAGGCCTTCACCTTTGGCTATTAGTGGCAGATCCCAAAAAGTTACCCAGCCTACAATTGGTGCACAACTACTGTTACGCGTCAAAGCCGAGCTGCAAGATAACAGTGAGGCATTACAGGAGAATATTTGCTCTGATTCACAAATGACAACAATCCCTGTGGAGAGTCCATCCAACAGTGGGATGTCTAATCGTGAGCATTCTGCTGATGTGTGCCTTAATAGCCCGAGTGTAGCCGGTGATACCCAAATTGAGGATGCCACTTTGGAATTAGAAGAGAATGAGGGGGAGATTGGTGTAGGCGACGAGGGCGCTAATGAGGATGTTGATGAGGATGAGGTTGTTTGTGTAAGTCCTGCACCAGTGGCAGCAGTTCTGGCACGTGACAAGAAAAAGGCCATTGTCATGCCTGGGCATAAAACAAAAAAATCCACTTCTTATGTGTGGAATTATTTCTACCCAAATCCAGACAACAATTGTATAGCCATTTGTAGTGTATGTGAAGCCACAGTCAGTCGAGGGAGGGACCTTAACCATCTTGGAACCTCGTCTATGTTATGCCATTTAATGAGAGTTCATGGCAAAGTGTTGGGAAAAGCTGAAAGTTCTTCCCAAAAGAATACAAGCACTCCCTCATCAGCTAAGACCCTCCGCTCACCGACATACCGACGGCTACAAAATACACCCACCACACCATCCTCATCAATATCCTCAGTAGCGCTCGGAGTTAGCCCGGCATCCCACTTAAGGCTGGATGACTCCGGCACTATTATTGATTCCTCTGAAGAAAGCGTTAGTCCTGCTGCTGCTGTTGCTGCTGCTGGGGGTGAATCGTCATCCCAGAGGCAGGTTAATAAAATGAGCAGTCCTACATTTGAGCAATTAACTGTGAAACAATCATTTGCGAGGGGAAGCAAATATGACAGCAGTCACCCAGTCGCCAAGCGAATCACAGACGCCATGGCTGCAATGTTAGTGTTAGATCTGCGTCCAATCTCCACAATAAACGCAGCTGGTTTTTCACAGTTAATTGAGGTTTTGTGTCCGCGTTACAGAATTCCATTGCGACACCATTTCTCCCGTAAAGCTATTCCACAACTATACCAAAAAGTGTGTAAAAATGTAGAGATTGCGCTGAAAAATGCCATTCTGCCCACTGTTCACTTAACCACAGATATGTGGACAAGTGGAAGTGGCCAAACCAAAGACTATATGACTGTGACAGCCCACTGGGTTGGTCATTCACCTTCACCAGCAGGAACAGCAGCAGCATGTACACCACTACGTAACATTTGTCACAGGCAGGCCACTCTTTGTATCACCGGCTTCACTAACAGGCATACGGCTGACAATTTGTTACGCAAACTGAGAGATGTGATTGATGCATGGCTTATACCACTCGGACTCTCCCCAGGGTATGTCATTTCAGATAACGCCAACAATATAGTGCGAGCATTACAGCTGGGTGATTTCCAACATATTCCCTGTTTTGCTCACACCATCAACTTGGTGGTGCAGAGCTTCCTACGAAATAACCGTGAGGTGCAGGAGATGCTTTCGGTGGCCCGTAAAATTTCAGGCCATTTCAGGCATTCAGCCACAGCATGTAGGAGATTACAGCAGCTCCAAGAGCAGTTTAACTTGCCCTGCCACCAACTTAAGCAAGAGGTGGTAACTCGGTGGAATTCCACCCTGTACATGCTTCAGAGGATGGAGGAACAGCGCAAAGCCATCCAAGCATATTGCACAAGTCATGACATTGGGAAAGGAGGGGGGATGTATTTCACTCTTGCACAGTGGGAAATCCTTTCAGTGCTGTGCAAGGTGCTGAAACCATTTGAAGTTGTGACATGTGAGGTCAGTGCAGACTCTGCTAGTTTGAGCCAAGTCATTCCTTTAATTAGACTATTGGAAAAGCAGCTTGAGAAAATGAAGGAGGAGCTGAAAGCAAGCAATTCAGCAAAGTATGTTGGCCTTGTCGATCAAGTACTTAATTCGCTTCACAATGATCCTCGAGTTATTAAGATCTTGAACTCGGATCAGTACGTTTTGGCCACTGTGCTTGATCCAAGGTTTAAAACCTACATTGAGTCTTTACTTGTAAATGAGCGAGATGTGAACTTTTGCAAGGAGCTATTGCTCAGCAAGTTGGCCGCTGAACTGGGCCTCGGCTTGACGACGTGTCCTCCTTCACTTTCTCAAGCTGTTGCTCGTAAAAAATTTAATTTCCAAAAAAGAAGCAGGGAAGACACAGGGGGCAGACCAGAACAATTTAACATCTGGGCTGGTTTGAAGGATTTTTCAAAAAAATGTGTCACTTTGCCCATAACTCCATCCAATATGAGTATAAACATGCAAAGGATGGTGGAGGATTACTTTCAAGAGGTAATTGATATGGAAATGTCAGACAGTCCCTTTCCTTACTGGGAAGAAAAGCAGGCCATTTGGAAACCCATGTACAAACTTGCTTTGCAATACCTAAGCTGCCCACCCTCCAGTGTGTACTCTGAATGAGTGTTCAGCACAGCAGGGAACTTAGTCAGTGATCGCAGTAGAAGGTTACTTCCCAAAAATGTGGAGAAAATGATGTTTATAAAAATGAACTACATCTTCCACGAGGAAGGCCTTCACCATCCAAGACATCCAAGCACTGACTGTTCTCTAATGGCGGATTCAAGCGGCGATGAATTGATAGTCTGTGATGATGACGTACACACTGATGAGGGTGAGGATTAAGCTGAAGATGATGCCGATAACATCTTTTTAAAACTTTCTATGTAAGTGTAGGATGCAATCTACCCCCAAAGATGAAAGGGACTTGTGGCATTTCCATATCACATACCATCTTGAAAGGCTGCTGTTAGGGCAATTTATCCTTAAGGGTAGGGTGTCATAGACAGAGTGACCCTAAACTGGCTTTGTCCATTTTCCATAATATTGTACAGTCTATAATGGCTGAATTTTTGGGTATTTTATACAAGTGGAGGGGGGCCTAGAGAGACAGAAACCAAACTGGCTTTTTCCATGTCAATTAATATTGTACAGTCTATAATGGCTGAATTTTTTGGTATTTTATACAAGTGGAGGGGGGCCTAGAGAGACAGAGTGACCCCAAACTGTCTTTCTCCATGTCAATTAATATTGTACAGTCTATAATGGCTGAATTTTTTTGTATTTTATACAAGTGGAGGGGGGCCTTGAGAGACAGAAACCAAACTGGCTTTCTCCATTTCTTTACATATTTAACTATAAGTGTAGGGTGTAATATACATTCAAAGACGATGGCTGCATTGCCAATATGCATAGATGGAGAGGAAGACAATCTGTTTTGTGTGTAGAATAGGCCTACCAACGAAGAATTAAACTGTTTTTTTGGATGATTTATTACCTCAACAATTAGATTACTTGTCTCTAAAACAGTTGGAGCACTAAATTGGGTTAATTTAGGCCCAAAAACATGGATTTTCCAAAAAAATAGCAAAACAAAACCAAACAAAACCAAAACCAAAACCAAAACACGCAATGGCGGTTTTGCAAAACCAAAACCAAAACCAAAACACGACTGTAATCCAGATCCAAAACCGAATCCAAAACCAAAACACGGGGGTCAGTGACCATCTCTAATCTGAACTGCGTAGAGGAGTGGTCACCACAATATATATAATAAGAAAACCATCAACTGGTCTGAATCGCACCAAAAAATGTACCTGGACTGCGTAGAGGAGTGGGTCACCACAATATAATTTAAAAACCCTGAACTTGTATGATTCGCACCAATAAATGTATCTGGACTGCGTAGAGGAGTGGTCACCACAATATATATAATAAGAAAACCATCAACTGGTATGAATCGCACCGAATAATGTACCTGGACTGCGTAGAGGAGTGGGTCACCACAATATAAATTAAAAACCCTGAACTTGTATGAATCGCACCAATAAATGTATCTGGACTGCGTAGAGGAGTGGTCACCACAATATATATAATAAGAAAACCATCAACTGGTCTGAATCGCACCAAAAAATGTTCCTGGACTGCGTAAAGGAGTGGGTCACCACAATATAAATTAAAAACCCAATTTGGTACCGGGGCCACAATACCTCCTCCAACCATGGTACAGAGCATTCATCATTGAGATCCCATCAAGTATGTTAAAGACAGACCGGGTCGAAGTGTTATTGGTTGACTTTGTAAACCAAAAAACTGTCCCTGTTGCACATAGTCGTGCAATGAAGAGTGACTTTTTCATTTAAAGGCTCCATCTTTCAAGTGTAGTGTTTGTAAGTCATATTATACTTTTGGTAAAATTTGTTTAATTTGTTCCTCTTTATGGTAACTACTAATAGAATTAAAGTATTAAATAGAAGCGGCAGTTCCTCTTTATGGGAATTAGTAATAGAATTAAAGTATTAAATAGAATTAAAGTATTAAATAGAGTGGTATAGAGTGGTAGTGTGGTATAGAGTGGTCCCCACAATATAATAATAAAACCCTCAACTGGTCAGAATTCCACCAAACAAGTATCTGAACTGCGTAGTGGGGTGGCCCCCGGTACCCAATTTGATACCGGGACCACAATAAAATAAATACACCCTTAACTGGTGTCACTCACCGGACCGTGAGTGCCTCTTCCCGGACATTTAGGAACCGTGGCCGTCCACCATCCTGAGGGTCTGCGCATGCGCAGCCCTTTTCTATACTTCAGTGTATACCCCTTTAACTTAATTGGCAGATCAGGCAACCTCCCTATATTAAGCACCTGTGGTCACTACCACGTTGCCTGATCTTGGAGTCTCATTCCTCATGAGTCTCTGAAGGTGTTCCTGTATTACTTGTGTATTCAGTGCTGCTGATTCCTGTGGTTTCCTAACCACTACTACTACTGTGGTTCCATACCACTTCTACCATCAACTGTATCATCATGACTGTTTGCTGATTCCTATCCGCTGCCTCCGTGCACTACAGTCTTCTACACCACTTCATCGTTATTTTATATCTAAGTGACTGTTTACTCGTTGCTATCCGCTGCCTCCGTGCACTCCAGCTTATACCTCACTCACCTGCTTCTCATCAAGTCTGTTTGCTGATTTCTATCCGCTGCCTCCGTGCACTACAGTCTCCTGCTTGCAACTCGCCTGTGTTCAACATCGTGACTGCCAGCTGACTACTATCAGCTGCCTCTGTGCACTACAGTCTCCTGCTTGCAACTCGCCTGTGTTCAGCATCGTGACTGCCAGCTGATTACTATCCGCTGCCTCCGTGCACTACACTCTCATCTCATCTTTGCTGTGACTTCCTCGAGACTGCCGCTTTTCATTACCATCTGCTACACTTCGTGATCTACAGCTCCTGCCCTGCGCTGCACTCCTGTTTCTCATCGCTGTTGGTTCCTGTGGTTGCTACTGGTTACCTCCGTGTGCCGCTGAGTCCTGCCGCTGTGGTCAGCGCTATCGTCCATCTCCTGCTGATCCACTCTCCACGCCTTCACGTGTTCCACTGGCCTCTACCCTCCTGTCAGCATTGGATTTGTATCTCTTCTACTACCCTCTGCTGGATCATCTCCATTCTCCTGGGTTTCCTATGAGTCCAGTTCCACGTGTTGCTGACTCCTGTGGATTCGTGTCCCTGTCGGTCTACTCACCTGTGCGCTGCACCTGCTAGACCGCTGCTTCTCCTATCCAGGGACTTCCTATCCAGTCGGTCTCCAGCCGCTCAGGTACCGCTGCAATCCCATCTGACTGCTACTACTGAACCACGGTATGCATACTTCTCATTGACTGTGCTGTGTATTGCATATCTTGCTGGACTGTGTTTGGTTCTCTCTGGAGTCTGCTATCCGCTGAGTCTATTGTCATCATTGACTGTGTTATCATTGTGCTGGACTACTTCAAGAGACTTTCTAGATTGCAGACCTGATCAGTCATTTACATATATATATACCTATATTGTGCATATTACTGTGGATCGTGTATAAGGTGCCTGTGTATATCCTGTGTTGCAGTCTTCCCCCGTGCACCTCCTCACATATATATGCAGTGGTACAACTTGCTGATGTCAGACCACTGATCCCTGTTTCCGGTATCACCTGTTCCATTATCCTCTCACATAGCAGTGGTACAACTTGCTACCGCAGACCACTGACTACCTGGATACCTCCACTTGGATTCCATTCCTTCACTCAGACAGCGGTACAACTTGCTACCCGCAGACCGCTGACTCTCATCACCTCCTTGTCTCTGTTGGACATTCCTCCTCACTATAGCAGTGGTACAACTTGCTATCGCAGACCACTGACTACCTACACGTGTCCTTGTCCATACAGTTCCTTGTGTATCATTACCTCATTATTACCAGTGTTGCTAGTCATAGACTTTCCTGAGCATCTCATCGGTCATCATTTCATGTTCCGTGATCACCCAGCTACCAGAGTACCCTATTACCATCTACATTGCTCTGGTAAGCCTACCATCTGGTGATCCCTGGGTAAAGACTCCTAGTGCCCGTGACAGTAAGATCAGGCCATGACAGACCCAGATGTGGAACCTACCGCCAAAGAGATGCTGCAACATCTGGTTAGCCGTGTGGAGCAACAGGATGCCCGCCAACAGCTGTTACTTCAGTGTTATCAGTCATTAACCTCCCAAGGAACATCTGGACAGACTGTGACAGCTACTACTGAAGCTCCTGTGCTTTCCTCCGTTTCCCCATTGCCATCCCAGGTGTCTATAGCTTCCACGCTTCACCTGCCTACTCCGTCAAAGTACGATGGAGACCCCAAAACTTGTAGGGGTTTCCTTAACCAATGTTCAGTCCATTTTGAGCTCCAACCTCAAAATTTTTCTACCCATCGTTCCAGAGTGGCCTATCTTATCTCTTTGTTTTCAGGACAAGCCCTGGCTTGGGCCTCCCCTCTGTGGGAGAGGAACGATCCAATATTACAAGATAGTGCCAAATTCATTTCTACATTCCGAAGTGTGTTCGATGAACCAGGTCGTGTGACCTCCGCTGCTTCCAGCATCCTCCGTCTGCGACAAGGATCTCATACTGTAGGCCAGTACGTCATTCAATTTAGGATCTTAGCCTCTGAACTTCAGTGGAACACTGAAGCCCTAGTTGCCGCCTTCTGGCAGGGGCTTTCCGATAAAATTAAAGATGCACTGACTACCCAAGAGCTTCCTTCGTCACTTGAAGATTTGATCTCTCTATGCCATCGTGTTGATATGAGATTTCGTGAAAGAGAGGCTGAGAAAACGACTTCTGCTAAAGCACCTTTTCGCTCTAACCCTCAATTTCGTCCAGTGTCACCCGCTGTGATTCCCATGGAGATTGGACGTTCCAAGTTATCTTCTGAGGAGAGGAGACGAAGAGTCAAGAATAGACTCTGTATCTATTGTGCTGATTCCACTCATGTCCTCAGCTCCTGCCCTAAGAGATCGGGAAATGCCAGGCCCTAACTAGTTCTGGAGAGGTGAAGTTAGGGTCCCTGGAGTCCTCTCCATCGTCTATGAAATCTAAAGTCTGCGCTTTTGATGTGACTATTTCCTTTGCTACCAAGACCTTTGAGTCACAGGCATTGATTGATTCCGGAGCAGCAGGAAATTTTATTTCCAAATCGTTAGTTAATCAATGGTCTCTACCAATGATTACCTTAAAAACTCCCATTACTGTGACGGCTATCGATGGATCACGTCTCATCAACGGTCTCATCACCCAGAGTACGTCTCCAGTAACCCTTCAGATTGGTGCTCTGCATCATGAAGAGATATCGTTTTTAATTCTTCCTGTTACGACAAGTCCGATTGTCCTAGGCCTTCCATGGCTTCAGTGTCACTCTCCCCAGATTGACTGGCGCACCCCTCAAGTCACGTCTTGGGGGCCTGAATGTCACCATCATTGCCTTTCCCAAGTCATTCCTCTCAAGGTACAGCAAGCTTCCATTTCAGCTATTTCACCGGGACTCCCTCCTCAATATGCTTCATTTACCGATGTTTTTGATAAAGCTCAGTCTGAACGTCTTCCTCCTCATCGTTCTTGGGATTGTCCGATTGATCTTCTTCCTGGCAAGACTCCTCCCAGAGGCCGGGTCTATCCACTCTCGTTACCTGAAACTCAAGCTACATCTGAATATATACGGGAGAACCTCCAGCGTGGGTTCATTCGACCTTCCACCTCGCCCGCTGGAGCTGGGTTCTTCTTTGTCAAAAAGAAGGATGGATCATTACGCCCTTGTATAGATTTTCGTGGACTCAATGCCATTACTATCAAGAACCGGTATCCCATTCCGTTGATCACTGAGCTATTTGACCGCATCAAGGGAGCCCGTATTTTTACTAAGTTGGATCTTCGTGGTGCTTACAATTTAATCAGAATCCGTTCCGGTGACGAATGGAAGACGGCGTTTAACACCAGAGACGGGCATTACGAATATCTGGTAATGCCTTTCGGGCTATGTAATGCCCCCGCTGTTTTTCAGGGCTTCATTAATGAGATTTTTCGGGACTTATTATATGTATGTGTCGTCGTCTACCTGGACGACATATTGATTTTTTCACAGGACCTGCCTTCTCACCACCAACATGTGGCAGAAGTCCTTTCCAGGCTACGGAAAAATTCATTGTTCTGTAAATTAGAAAAATGTTCATTCGAATTACCCCAGATTCCATTCTTGGGGTATATTGTTTCCGGAGTTGGTCTGAAGATGGATCCTGACAAAGTAAATGCTGTACTACATTGGCCCCAGCCAACTACTCTTCGTGCCATCCAGCGTTTTTTAGGTTTTGCCAATTACTATAGACGCTTCATTCAAGATTTTTCTTCCATTGCATCTCCTATTGTGGCCCTGACTCGTAAAGGGGCTAATCCTAAGCAATGGTCTACTGAGGCTATTCAAGCCTTTCAAACATTAAAAGAGTCCTTCTCTTCGGCTCCAATCCTTCGTCAGCCTGATGTGACACTCCCTTTTTTCCTAGAAGTAGATGCCTCTAATGTGGGCTTAGGAGCTATTCTCTCCCAACGCTCGGAACAGCAAAAATTCCACCCTTGTGCCTTCTATTCTCGGGGTCTCCTACCCGCAGAGAAGAATTATACCATCGGAGACAAGGAATTACTGGCTATCAAAGCCGCATTAGAGGAATGGAGATACTTGTTGGAGGGAGCTCGCCATCCGGTGACGATCTTCACGGATCATAAGAACTTGTCATATCTCCAGTCTGCCCAATGCTTGAACCCTCGTCAAGCAAGATGGTCTCTTTTCTTTTCCCGTTTTGAATTAATAATTACCTTCAAACCAGCTGCCAAGAACAAAAAAGCTGATGCCTTATCTAGAGCCTTTGCTACGTCCTCTGATATAGAAGAGGTTTCCAACCATACCATTCTAGACCCCAAATGTATCTCACTGGCTGCTTCATCCACCAAAACGCTACCATTTGGGAAGACCCTCGTGCCTTCTACTCTAAGGAGGAAAATCCTTTCGTGGTTCCATGCCTCTCGGTTTTCTGGACACGCCGGTGAACACAAGACTTTTGAGATCCTCTCTCGAAGTTACTGGTGGCCTTCAATGAGGAGAGACGTCAAAGAGTTCATTGCTTCCTGTGAATTATGTTCGCAATTCAAATCCTCCCGCAGAACCCCAGCAGGGTTGCTGCGACCACTACCCATTCCGTCCAAACCATGGACCCATATTAGTATGGATTTCGTTACTGACTTACCACCTAGTAAGAACCATAACACTATTTGGGTGGTAGTGGACAGATTTTCGAAGATGGCTCATTTCATTCCTCTGTCTGGTTTGCCTTCCTCGTCTATCCTGGCTGAACATTTCATTAAAGAGATCTTCCGTATCCATGGATGTCCATCTGAGATTGTGTCTGATAGAGGAGTACAATTCGTGTCCAGATTCTGGCGAGCCCTTTGTAAAACCTTGGGCATACGATTAGCACTCTCATCTTCTTACCATCCACAATCCAATGGACAAACCGAACGTGTCAATCAAGATCTTGAGACTTTTATAAGGATATTTTCATCAGCCAATCAAGACAACTGGGTAGAGTTACTCCCTTGGGCTGAGTTCGCCCATAACAACATGTACCATGAGTCATCATCCAAAACTCCATTCTTTGTGGTTTACGGTCACCATCCGTCTTTTCCGGAATTTCCTGCCCTCCCGCCCACCCAAGTTCCTGCGGTGGAGACTGTTTGTCAGACCTTTAAAAATATCTGGTCTCAGGTTAGAACCTGTTTAAAGAAGACATCTGTCAAATATAAATCTTTCGCTGATAAGAAGAGGCGGGCTATTCCACCACTAAAAATTGGAGATCGTGTCTGGTTATCCACAAAAAATATTCGTTTGAAGGTTCCATCCATGAAATTCGCCCCTCGTTTTATTGGTCCATATAGGATCATTCAAGTTATCAATCCAGTATGTGTGAAACTCCTTCTTCCTAAGAGTCTTCGGATTTCTAATGCCTTCCATGTATCTTTGCTCAAACCTCTTATTATCAACCGTTTTTCAACTCCTCCCTCAGTTCCGCAGCCAGTTCAAGTCCATCAGGAGGAGGATTTTGAGATTACCGAGGTACTAGATGCAAAAATTTCGCGAGGAGTCCTCCACTTCCTCGTTCACTGGAAGGGCTTTGGTCCTGAGGAGCGCTCTTGGACCAAAGCTGAAGATCTTAATGCTCCTGCCCTTTTGAAGAAGTTTTACTCCAAAAATCCGGACAAGCCCGGTTCCAGGCGTTCTGTGCCCACCTTTAAAAGGGGGGGTACTGTCACTCACCGGACCGTGAGTGCCTCTTCCCGGACATTTAGGAACCGTGGCCGTCCACCATCCTGAGGGTCTGCGCATGCGCAGCCCTTTTCTATACTTCAGTGTATACCCCTTTAACTTAATTGGCAGATCAGGCAACCTCCCTATATTAAGCACCTGTGGTCACTACCACGTTGCCTGATCTTGGAGTCTCATTCCTCATGAGTCTCTGAAGGTGTTCCTGTATTACTTGTGTATTCAGTGCTGCTGATTCCTGTGGTTTCCTAACCACTACTACTACTGTGGTTCCATACCACTTCTACCATCAACTGTATCATCATGACTGTTTGCTGATTCCTATCCGCTGCCTCCGTGCACTACAGTCTTCTACACCACTTCATCGTTATTTTATATCTAAGTGACTGTTTACTCGTTGCTATCCGCTGCCTCCGTGCACTCCAGCTTATACCTCACTCACCTGCTTCTCATCAAGTCTGTTTGCTGATTTCTATCCGCTGCCTCCGTGCACTACAGTCTCCTGCTTGCAACTCGCCTGTGTTCAACATCGTGACTGCCAGCTGACTACTATCAGCTGCCTCTGTGCACTACAGTCTCCTGCTTGCAACTCGCCTGTGTTCAGCATCGTGACTGCCAGCTGATTACTATCCGCTGCCTCCGTGCACTACACTCTCATCTCATCTTTGCTGTGACTTCCTCGAGACTGCCGCTTTTCATTACCATCTGCTACACTTCGTGATCTACAGCTCCTGCCCTGCGCTGCACTCCTGTTTCTCATCGCTGTTGGTTCCTGTGGTTGCTACTGGTTACCTCCGTGTGCCGCTGAGTCCTGCCGCTGTGGTCAGCGCTATCGTCCATCTCCTGCTGATCCACTCTCCACGCCTTCACGTGTTCCACTGGCCTCTACCCTCCTGTCAGCATTGGATTTGTATCTCTTCTACTACCCTCTGCTGGATCATCTCCATTCTCCTGGGTTTCCTATGAGTCCAGTTCCACGTGTTGCTGACTCCTGTGGATTCGTGTCCCTGTCGGTCTACTCACCTGTGCGCTGCACCTGCTAGACCGCTGCTTCTCCTATCCAGGGACTTCCTATCCAGTCGGTCTCCAGCCGCTCAGGTACCGCTGCAATCCCATCTGACTGCTACTACTGAACCACGGTATGCATACTTCTCATTGACTGTGCTGTGTATTGCATATCTTGCTGGACTGTGTTTGGTTCTCTCTGGAGTCTGCTATCCGCTGAGTCTATTGTCATCATTGACTGTGTTATCATTGTGCTGGACTACTTCAAGAGACTTTCTAGATTGCAGACCTGATCAGTCATTTACATATATATATACCTATATTGTGCATATTACTGTGGATCGTGTATAAGGTGCCTGTGTATATCCTGTGTTGCAGTCTTCCCCCGTGCACCTCCTCACATATATATGCAGTGGTACAACTTGCTGATGTCAGACCACTGATCCCTGTTTCCGGTATCACCTGTTCCATTATCCTCTCACATAGCAGTGGTACAACTTGCTACCGCAGACCACTGACTACCTGGATACCTCCACTTGGATTCCATTCCTTCACTCAGACAGCGGTACAACTTGCTACCCGCAGACCGCTGACTCTCATCACCTCCTTGTCTCTGTTGGACATTCCTCCTCACTATAGCAGTGGTACAACTTGCTATCGCAGACCACTGACTACCTACACGTGTCCTTGTCCATACAGTTCCTTGTGTATCATTACCTCATTATTACCAGTGTTGCTAGTCATAGACTTTCCTGAGCATCTCATCGGTCATCATTTCATGTTCCGTGATCACCCAGCTACCAGAGTACCCTATTACCATCTACATTGCTCTGGTAAGCCTACCATCTGGTGATCCCTGGGTAAAGACTCCTAGTGCCCGTGACAACTGGTCAGAATTCCACCAAACAAGTATCTGGACTGCGTAGTGGGGCGGCCCCGGTACCCAATTTGATACCGGGGCCACAATAAAATAAATACACCCTCAACTAGTCAGAATTCAACCAAACAAGTATCTGGACTACGTAGTGGGGTGGCCCCAGTACCCAATTTGGTACCGGGGCCACAATAAAATAAATACACCCTCAACTGGTCAGAAATCCACCAAACAAGTATCTGGACTGCGTAGTGGGGTGGCCCCGGTACCCAATTTGATACTGGTGCCACAATATCTCCTCCAAGTTCCAAGTGTAGTGTTTATAACATCTTAACACTACACTAATTCTAGCACGTCAAAACCTCTTGTTTTAAATAATGACAGGGTATTTAACTTTTGATTTAATTTATTGAATTTGTTGGCATTTTCTTTTACTTTTTGAACATGGCAAACGACTGTTGAATGGTCACATAATGCCAAAAAAATAGTTGCAAGATGGAATTGTCCTTGGGCCCTCCCACCCACCCTTATGTTGTTGAAATAGGACATGCACACTTTGATAAACCAATCATTTCAGCGACAGGGCCTACCAAACAACTGTGGCTGAAATGATTGGTTTGTTTGGGCCCCCACACCAAAAAAACAATTCATCTCTCCCTGTACAAACTAAACAGGCTCTACTGAGGAAAGATGTCGTCCTCATCCTCAACCACTGATTCCTCTCCCCCTACAGTGTGTACTTCCTCCTCCTCACACATTATCAATTCGTCTCCGCTGGACTCCACAACCACAGGTCCCTCTGTACTATCTGGAGGGCAGTGCTGTACTTCATTGAGGAATTGATTATTCATTTTTATAAATATCATTTTTTCAACGTTGTGAGGAAGCAACCTCCTTCTCCGCTCACTGACCAGGTTCCCCGCTGCACTAAAAACTCTTTCCGAGTACACACTGGAGGGGGGACAACTCAGGTAAAATAGAGCCAGTTTGTACAGGGGCTTCCAAACTGCCTTTTGGAGTTCTACCACGTCACTACCTCTAGTTAATTTAGATTGCAAGGCTTGTAAATACTTTGAAGATAAAAAAAAGCAGGCTGCACAGACTGTGGAGCTAGAAAGTGAAATTAAATGGACCACGTTACTTTGGTGGCTATCTATGCTCCCCCCCCCCCCCCCCCCCCGCCCTACACTTGTAGTTGAATATAAAAAAAGCAGCCTGCATAGACTGTAGAACTAGAAATTCAAATATACAAAGAAATGGACAAAGGCAGTTTGGTATCTGTCTGCATCAGATCCCCTCTCCACTAGGAGTAAAATAGAAAACTATTCAGCCGTTATATAATCTAGAATATAAATATAAATTGAGAAAGGCAATTTGGTATCTGTCTGCATCATAATCATCAACATCCTCCTCAGCGCCAGCTACATCAATATCCTCCTCCCGGTGTACAACATTCACACCTTCATTAGCCAAATCTGTAACTGGACTGTGGGTGATCCTTCCAGCATATGCAGAGGGCGTGCTGCAAATGCTGGATGGAGTCACCTCTTCCCGTACAGTGATGGGAAGTTCAGGGTTCACAACAAACAACACCCTGGGACTCGCCTTGGGGATTTGTGATGTCATCTGTTTAGAAGGCAGAGTTCTTTGCTGTTTTGTTGTTGTTGCTGACAGCATAACTCTCTTAAATTTTTTGTAGGGGGGGAGGAGGAGGGCTTAGATCCTTGGGTGAAGCTGGACCACTAGTCATGAACACGGGCCAGGGCCTAAGCCGTTCCTTGCCACTCCGTGTCGTAAATGGCATATTGGCAACTTTACGTTTCTCCGCTGATGATTTTAAGTTTCTCTTTTTGCTACTTTTACTTAACTTGGGCTTTTTGGATTTTACATGCCCTGTACTAGGAGATTGGGCATCGGGCTTGGAAGACGACGTTGATGGCATTTCATCGTCTATGTCATGACTAGTGGCAGCAGCTTCAGCATTAGGAGGAAGTGGGTCTGGATCTTTCCCTACTTTATCCTCCAAATTTTTGGTCTCCATTATATGTAGCTCAAGATACTGCAGAATGTGTGAACTTGGTAATATTGCAGACTGTACCAATGGACTTATACTGCTGGATTGGTTTTGCAAATTTAGTTATAATTATTTATTTTTTTAATTAATTTTTTTAGTGTGTTTTTATAACTTTTTTTTTTTTTTTAAAAAAACTTGGGAATAATGGGTAAATAACTAGGCCCTTAGAAGCACAGAGCACAGGACACAGCACCACTGGACTGAACAGGACACAGCACAGGACCCAGCAGCACCACTGAACTCAGCAGGACAGAGCACAGGACACAGCACCACTGGACTGGACTGATATACTGCAGAATATGTGAACTTGGCAATATTGCAGTACCAATGGTCTTATACTGCAGAATTGGTTGTGCAAATTTTGTTGTAATTAAAAAAAATTTTAATTATTTTTTTTATAACTTTTTTAAATTTTTTAAACACTTGGGGATAATGGGGAAATAACTATGCCCTTAGAAGCACAGAGCACAGGACACAGGACCACTGGACCACTGGACTGAACAGGACACAGCACAGGACCCAGCAGCACCACTGAACTCAAAATTGACAGAGCACAGCACACAGCACCACTGGACTGATACTGCAGAACACAGCACAGCACAGCACAGCACAGCACAGAACTAAACAGCACAGCACAGAACTAAACAGCACAGCACGAGATATAGCAGGACAGAGGACCACCTAACACACCCTCCCTCTACCCTGATCAATGCCCGAGTGAAGATGGCGGCGACTAGCGGGGAATTTATAGGATCCGAGTATCGCGAGATCCGACAGCGGGATTATGACTCAGAGCCTCGGTTTCAAGTTTTCATTTGGCGCCAATACCCAGATCTGTCTCGGATCCGACTCGGATCGGAAAGGTTCGGGTGGGCTCGGATTCACAAAATCCGAGTGCACTCATTTCTAGTTGTCATACCTGAAAAACATTATTTGCTTTATTGAAAAGATTTTGTTTAGTAAACAAGTTATCTTTTCATACTTAATGAGGTATTGCTAAGAGAAAGTCATCAGTTGTAACTATACAGCAGTTACAAGCAAATACAATAGCTTCTGTTTACATTAAGTATAGATTTAGGCACTGATGTAGAGATGGCTGCAATTGCGCCCAAAACTGAATTCACTAAAAAAAGCCTCAATTGCCGGCATATGCAAAGCTGCAAGATACATGCAGGTCTGCACCAGTAGCATATGTACCTGGTTTACACAAGACATACTGTATGTCATATACACTTACACCCATGCTTATAACCATTTGCAAGTGAAAAAATTGCTTATACACACAAAAGCATAAAATATGCATGTGCAAGAAAGCACCAATCAACGTCAGTAAAGCATTCGCAGACAGCCAATCACAAGAGATACGCTATTGCTGCTGACCATCATCATCATCATCTTCTATCTGCATCTGTGCTTGACCACCTGAAAAAAATACAACTCTGACAGGTATATATATATATATATATATATGCATCTGTGTCCTGGTCTGCATCTGTTCACAATTGTTTGAAAATGCCCTTATTTTACCTGGCCTTCTTTAGAATACTCCTTTCCACCTCCATCCTGCCTCTCCAGGTGCAAGCAGCTGTAAGTACCAGAATTACAGAAATCTGCATAGGTGCATATTTGTTCGGACACTTTCTGGGCATGAGTGAAGCGATTTCAAGCAAGATCGCTATGCAAAATGGCATATCACTCTCTCTACATCAGCGCCTTAATGTTTACAGTTCATAAAATGTCAACTTATTCTTAAAGTTCTGATAACTTGTTGAACTGCTATATATTGTGTGTATTGTCCAAAATTATATGTATCGTATTTTAATCCTGTTATGTATAGGTTTAAACTCAATACAAATATTTGAACAGGATGATAGGGAAGGGATATTAGTAGTTTGTTCATACATGAGCAACATCTATAATTTAATAATAATATCATAGTAGTGTTGAAATCAGTTATAAGTGTGCATGTGTAGATTAAATTATGCGGTATAACTAGTTATCCTGATATTGTCATGGGAATCTTCTATCACTTGTTACTTCTTATGCTTTAAACAAGTAGACAGACAATACCAAAATATACTTTTTCATTTGTCTGCATAGTGTACACATACAACAGATCCATATACTATAACCATACACATAGACCGATGGATAATAAGAGGTGAATGAATAGAATAGGTCCTAAAAATGTAATTGTCTGACACTAAAACTAGGGGTGTGCACCGGGCACTTTTAGTTTTTTGTGTTTTGTGTTTTGGGTTCTGATTAGCTTGAGGTTTTGGATTCTGATTTGTTTTGCCAAAACACGTGACAAAGGGTTTTGGTTCTGATTTAGGGTTTTGGGTTCTGATTTATTTTTAAAAAAGCATAAAAAGCGCTAAAATCCATTTTTTGGGTTTTTAACACTCCTACGCTATTATTAACCTCAATAACATTCAATAACAATCATTTCCACTAATTTCCAGTCTATTCTGAACACCTCACACCTCACAATATTCTTTTTAGTCCAAAACGTTGCACCGAGCTATCTTTCTGGACTGCGTAGTGGAGTGGGCCCGGTACCCAATTTGGTACCGGGGCCACAATATATCACCCTCAACTGGTCTGAATTTCACTGCACAGATAAAAACAAAGAACATAGTATTAAAAATGGCAGTTCCCCTTTTTTGGAACTACAGAAACAAAGAACGCAGTAATAGAAATGGCAGTTCCTCTTTCTTGGAACTATAAAAACAAAGAACATTGTAATAGAAATGGCAGTTCCCCTTTTTTGGAACTACAGAAACAAAGAACGTAGTAATAGAAATGGCAGTTCCCCTTTTTTGGAACTACAGAAACAAAGAACGTAGTAATAGAAATGGCAGTTCCTCTTTTTTGGAACTATAAAAACAAAGAACATAGTAATAGAAATGGCAGTTCCCCTTTTTTGGAACTACAGAAACAAAGAACATAGTAATATAAATGGCAGTTCCCCTTTTTTGAAACTACAGAAACAAAGAACGTAGTAATAGAAATGGTAGTTCCTCTTTTTTGGAACTATAAAAACAAAGAACATAGTAATAGAAATGGCAGTTCCCCTTTTTTGGAACTACAGAAACAAAGAACGTAGTAATAGAAATGGCAGTTCCTCTTTTTTGGAACTATAAAAACAAAGAACATAGTATTAAAAATGGCAGTTCCCCTTTTTTGGAACTACAGAAACAAAGAACGTAGTAATAGAAATGGCAGTTCCTCTTTTTTGGAACTATAAAAACAAAGAACATAGTAATAGAAATGGCAGTTCCCCTTTTTTGGAACTACAGAAACAAAGAATGTAGTAATAGAAATGGCAGTTCCTCTTTTTTGGAACTATAAAAACAAAGAACATAGTAATATAAATGGCAGTTCCCCTTTTTTGGAACTACAGAAACAAAGAACGTAGTAACAGAAATGGCAGTTCCTCTTTTTTGGAACTATAAAAACAAAGAACATAGTAATAGAATTGGCAGTAATAGAAATGGCAGTTCCCCTTTTTTGGAACTACAGAAACAAAGAACGTAGTAATAGAAATGGCAGTTCCTCTTTTTTGGAACTATAAAAACAAAGAACATAGTAATAGAAATGGCAGTAATAGAAATGGCAGTTCCCCTTTTTTGGAACTACAGAAACAAAGAACGTAGTAATAGAAATGGCAGTTCCTCTTTTTTGGAACTATAAAAACAAAGAACATAGTAATAGAAATGGCAGTAATAGAAATGGCAGTTCCCCTTTTTTGGAACTACAGAAACAAAGAACGTAGTAATAGAACTGGCAGTTCCTATTTTTTGGAACTACACAAACAATGACCGTAGTAATAGAACTGGCAGTTCCTATTTTTTGGGAACTACAGAAACAATGAACATAGTAATAGAAATGGCAGGTCCTCTTTTTTTGGACTGCAAGAATATATTGCTCTATAATATTTTTTATACTTTTTCAATTATTTTTTTATATTTTTTTAATATTTTTTTTTAAATATTTTTTAGAGATTTTTTTTTTTAAAAGATTTTTGGCTGCTTAACAAATTGCTATGGACTTATCAGAAACAAATACAGGAAAAAAGCACCACTGGACTCAGCAGCACAGACACTGGCCAAAGCACCACTGGAATCAGCAGGACAGAGCACTGGAAAAAGTACTACTGCACTTAGCAGGACAAAGCACCACTTGACTAAATAAATCAGCAGGACAGAGCACTGGACAAAGTACTAATGCACTCAGCAGGACAAAGCACCACTTTAGTAAAGTTATTAGCAGGACAGAGCACATCAACCTCCCTCTTCACTAACCACAGGGAGAATGGAGATGGCGGCCGCGAGCGGGGCATTTATGAGATCCGAGTCTCGCGAGATCCGACGCGAGACTTGGATGTCATAGCCTCGGTTTGGCTTCATTTGGCGCCCGGAAGTTCCGACGGGATCCGAGCACTGTTCGGGTGGGCTCGGATTGCGAAATCCGAGCCCGCTCATCTCTAACTAAAACACAAATAATTCCTTAGATTGTAATATTTATATCAGCTTTCTTTGCATTTCATCATGAAGCCACAAAGAACCACAAAGAAATGCTTTGAGTGCATATGAGGATAGCTAACACACAGTGCTCCATCAATTTCCCCAACCAGTTGGTTTATAACTGAGAAATAAGAAATGGTCACATAGTGATTTAAAAAGGATTAATCTATAAAAGGTGACTGTGACCTTGAAAATAGTGACAATCTTAAAATTGCGTTAAAGAAAATATATTTCTTTTGCTGATCTCAGGCCGTATATCAATTTTTCGGAAAGAGAGGATTACGTCTCCTAAGTTAAATAATAAACATTACCGCTGATAAATTGTCTCTTTAAGAAGTTAAGCCTTTGTTAAAACCTGTCAGCTATAAACCGATGAGTCCTCCCTTTTGCAGGTTTTGTGTTTGGGATTTCATCTAGGTTTCAATGTTCCCAGATCCCACAGTACAATAAAAGTGCTGTGTGGAGATTTTCAGCTTAAGGCACACAAGTGAGCGGGTTAGAAAGCATGAATATTGTATGGTTTTGATGGTATCGTTGTCATACTTACTTCTAGGTTTGCTGCTGAAAACAAGTATCCCTGCTACACAAAATAAACAGATTTTTTTGCACTATTTTCATACTATAATACCCAATAATTTTGCCCAACAATTTTGCATGCAGGAAGCACTGCATATTATAACCATGCAAGCCCATGTTAGACTTTTAAACAATTAAAATGCATTATACACACAGTATATGCACAATATACAAGATGTTTTACTGAAATCATATTACAAGGAGAGTCTATCTTAAAATAAGCAAAAAGCATTGATGAAAAAAAGATTTGTAAAAAGTTTTAGATGGCGAAGAACATATGATTCACTATTTTGATCAGTAGCATACTTTTCAGAGCAAACATTGCAGCCTCTGACATATCGTGTCATTCTATGATTTGCCAGTGAATAAAACCATGTAAGGTACAATACTGAATGATCCTTCTGTAAGCGTTTAACTTTCACTTAAGTGGTAATACTGACTAATAGTGCTATAAAGTGCTAATAGCTAACATTTTTATGACAGGACTACGCACCTTCAGGTTTCTCCCTAAATTATTTTAGTATACCCAGCTGACTAGCAGAAAGACTTTTTAGAACAATTATAAGGGGGAAAAAAGCATGCTGTGGATTTCCTCACCCTGGTCCTTAGTATTTATATCTAGTCATGGATGGGAGAGTACAATTTTGGGCCATTTCTTGCAGCTGATAGGCAGGCAGGGAAGGCTCCTTGGCCATTTGGATATTTATTTCTTTTTTATTATAGACACATTTGGAACAGCTGTGGAGTATCCCCTACCTGCCACTCAGCCACTATACATGGCAATGAACCGTGTGACTGCACACTTACAGGGTATGCTGTCATATCCAGTAGATGGCTTCCAGCAATTGGTGCTGGCCATTTAACAATCACATTGTTGGGATATTTCCATGCACTGGTGAACAATGGAACAATCCACCAATCAGCATGCTAGTAGCCATCTACTGCATAAAATGGTATCCCAACACAGCCAAACATATTTTCCAGCTCCCCGGGAGACAGTGTGGGTGGTGTAAGTAATGCATTAGAGTCACCACCACAGATCTGGGTTCTGTTATTGTCTCCATTAGTGGAAAGGGGGGGTCTGCATTATAAATGCAACACCCCTGGATACCTGCACTCTAGGGGGTAGTGATAAACAATGAATGCAAATACTTTCTCCTAACTCCTGGCACAGCGCCTCCACCCAAGTCGTCACTGAAACTTGCGGTATGTGGAAGATGGATATTACCATCAGGGGATATCTCTGTAGACTCCTTGTACACAACACCAAGCTATGCTTGAAGGAAACCATACACTGACACTGTGTTATGTTGAAAAACACCTAGGTGTTTATTAGCAGGGTCAAATTAGTATTAGAGGTGGGTGGGTGACAATGACTTATAGGTGGTTGACAACATGAAATCATAGGTTTGTATATAGTCACAATCAGTCAATCAAGTTAACAAACAAATTGATGTCTTACTGATAGAGTAAACTCACCCACATTAGCGACACACATTCGCTTGCCAATTGCTCAAAGCTTAGTAACTGAGCTCTATCTGCTTAATTAAAATATTAGATAAACACAATATTATACTATTTAACATGTTGTTGTATCTTTGGTGCACATACTATGTTAGTATCCCAAATTATGTGTTGGTAAAGGGAATTGTAAGTAGTTCAAAAGTATGCCCATGTCACTCACCGGACTGTTAGTGCCTCTAGTTTTAGACATGGGTCTCTCTCTCTCTTGCCGGCGCCTTACCGCTCCATGCTACATTGTATCTTACCTGCGCCTGGACAAGTCTTTTCTCCACATTAGTGGTAATACATGCTAGCCGCAGACTGCTCCATGCTACATTGTATCGTACCTGCACCTGGACAAGTCTTCTCTCCACATCAGTGGTAATACCTTCCAGCCACAGACTGCTCCATGCTACATTGTATCGTACCTGCACCTGGACGAGTCTTCTATCCACATCAGTGGTAATACCTGCCAGTTGCAGACCACTCCATGCTACCTTGTGTCGTATCTGCACCTGGACAAGTCACCTCTCCACTTCAGTGGTAATACCTGCCAGCCGCAGATCGCTCCATGCTACATTGTATCTTGCCTGCACCTGGACAAGTCTTCTCTCCACATCAGTGGTAATACCTGCCAGCCGCAGACCGCTCCATGTTACATTGTATCTTATCTGCACCTGGACAAGTCTTCTCTCCACATCAGTGGTAATGCCTGCCAGCCGCAGACCGCTTCAGGCTACCTTGTACTCTACCTATCTCTGGACAAGTCTTTACTTCATGCCAGCGGTAACACCTGTCAGGAGCAGCTTACTCTACTACTTTGCATGTTACCTCTTTTTGGGACTAAAGTTTATAGTGTCTCTGGGGAATAGCTGCGAGTCGCTGACTCTCCTATTACATTGTTGATTGACTGTTTGCATAGACTTTCTCCAGTTGTCAAGTATTTGCCTGCTGTATGCTACTTGCGTGCTAAGCACTTTGGAGCTCTCACCTCCTTTTATTACTACTCATCATTCTGCCGTGCTATCATTGTTTCCACTGCTCCGAGACTATGCATATATATCATTGACATTCCTTCTTCCATCCAGTTTGTATAGTTCTGTATATTCACCACACTCCCCAGAGGGCCGCGACCTGCACAGTGGCAGCCGCTAAAACCATACTTCCTTGCGGGAGTTCCTGGAGAAGACCAGCCACTGTGTTAGACTCCGCGCTTCTGGTGAGTAAAGATACAGCTGGTGAATTCTGGGTAAAACTCCTAGTGCCCGTGCCAGCCCAGTTGCTACAAAAATCTTACAGGTAATGTCCTCCTATAATTACAGCTGGGGATGGGTTCTCTGAAATAGAGCAGGTTTTTTTTAAACTCAGTCTCTTAAGTACCAGGCAAAATAATGTAGCATATGGACACTCTTATGTCAGCAATGAAGGCTCAGAAGGCTGTGGTGCTGAGATTATGGCTCTCATCAGTTCTTCTTTTACTTGAAGTCTTTTCTGCTCTCACAACATTCACCAGTCTCTGACCATAGACTAGCTTGGGTTGCCTCCTGTAGCTGCCATGCACAGATCTCTCCTAAAGTCCGACCACAATCTCTCTGCTTGCCACTCTCTGATTTCTAGGATGGCAATTGGCAACACTGTGCTCCTGTCCTGTTCTTCTTGATACTGTAAAGTTCTATGCTGGGGCCCAGTCTGTGGGTCTCTATGTCACCCCACATTGCTGCCTGGCTTTCCCTTTACTCTCCTCGTGTCCTAGGTATGTTCATTTTCACATTTCCCTACCATTACCTCTCTGTCCTCTGTCCTCTTTTTAGGGTTTACAAGGTAACATCATCAGAGTTTTGGGTGGCCTGCATTGCAAAAACCTACAAAGATTTGGGTGTCTGCATTTTACAGTGTCTCCAAGAACTGGGTTGGCATTGAATAGCAGACACTAGTGTGTACTGTGTTTTGACTAGTGGTCACTAGAATGGACAATTTTTGTAGCCCACTTGATTGTATTTGCCCCCCTAGCTACAAGTTGCCAAACTTCTCCTGATCCCAGTCTTCAAATATCAAACCCTGACTGTATTTTAGTGTGTCGTCTAGTGTAATTTATGTACTTTGACCTATAAAAACTGTAAAATTTAATCTGAAATAGTGATGTTACATAAAAAATATGTATACTTGAAAATTTAAAATGCATCCCAATTTCCTCGAGCTTATAACTGAGCTTTACATATCATATAGTTATTTGGTATCCTAAGTAATTTAAAGGCGCAACAATACAAAAAGTGGTCAAAGTTTTGTTGCATATAGTCCTTTAGGAGCAAATGAAGGGATATATCAACAAACACTTCCCTATACCTAATTTTAGAATGTTCCATCATGAGTTAAACAGTCTACCCTGATACAGATAGGGTAAGAGAGGATTTGCAGGTCTCACTCATTCCGCTTGTTTGCAAATGCTTTTGCATGACAATGATGTTATTACTGATTCTTAGCCTTTCATGGTACAAACAATACTGATAATGAATAGGCTCCAAAACAATGCAGAAGGGTCATTTTAACACACAACAAGAGTAAAAGGTCCTTCAAAGTGACAGCATGTGATTACCATTGACAGGCTGATCTGGTTAAGTTAATGGGTGGATATCACATTCTCTTCAGTTGGATTGACACTCATCTTACAGATGTTATCAGTGGTAAACTCTCAGTCACATAAGGAAAATGTCTTACTATCTGTACCTAACTATATGACCATTAACAATTACCAGAAACTGATCTTCCTCATTGACCAACTAGATCTACCCACTGTCTCTAACTGTACATATACATGCCACAAAGCATTCAGGATGTTCTGGGGGCAAAAGGGTACCCAGTACTAGAAAGGTGTACCTAATAATGTAACAATGTATAGTTTAATGATGTTTTTCATTTTTAATTAATTTGAAATTATCATGGTGTTGTGACTACTAAGAGCTACCCTGCCCAATCAGGCTGAATTAGAGATGATAGAGAAAGGACCCTGGGTACTGTATTCTGGATAGGAATTTACACCTAGACAAGTTGCAATTTAAAATATGACGACTGTTTTATTTTAAAGCAAATGGTCTACACCATAATAAACTTTATGGTTATCAAACATAGTAACTGTATTGGCTTTAGTAACATACCAAAAAAGAAAATTCATGCAAAGAGACTTCCTGGCTTTACTGGCTTTCCTATGTAGCATTGGTAAACGCGGACATCTGCACATGCGCATTAGGGAACTGTAGTCAACCAGGAATGACAATCCCCAGTTTGCACGGAGCTGCTGGTGGATTCAGTAAGAGCTTGTCAAAGGGGAAGGGCCTACTGAAGGAAGTGAAAAACCAACGAAAAAAATAGCAGTTAGAGAGACAGCGTGAGGAGGGACTGGAGATTTTGGGCAGTAGAGAAGCAGCTCCCCCATTCTGACTGCTGTGGTGAGATTGGAGAAATAGAGAAACTGGCAGGTGAGCCCTGTTAGCCTCTTATGAGAAAAAGCCCTGAGGAAAGCTGCCTGGGAGAGGCATCTGAGAAGCTGGGCAGCTGCTGCCAACTGAGTGGGACTGACAGGAAAGAGGACCCAGTCAGCCCTGTAGGGACTAATGGAAGGGAGAGTCGGTTAGATTTATCTGGCTTTTTAATAACAAGGCAACTGCAGCATCCTGTGGGAAAATCAGCTGAATATTCCTGTGAAAAGGTGGGATAGGTAAACATTTTATGGTTTCATAATGTATGTACTGGGACTAAGTATTGTATTTTTCTGCTATAAGTTAGATAGGGAACAGGTGGGGAGACCCAAAGTCTAAGTGAAGACCCTATTGATGGACTGTGAAATTTCTCTTTGAAGGGTTAGTGTTAGGGAAAGACAGTTAGGGAGTAAAGACTGAGATAAATTGTGAGAATTTGCCATAGACTATAGAATTTACCTCATGAGTGTGAAGTTTATCACATCGGAGTATTGTAGAGCTATAGTCGGGACGGTGCTTTTGAGATAATTGATGAAAAACGTTTCCATATGTTATGTTATGTTATCAATAAAATTGGAGCCAAGACACTTCAAAATCTGAGTTTCCTGAATAGTTAAAGTTTAACAAAGTGTCACAGTGTGGAATAATGTATGTCTTGCTAAAGTTGAAGAAAAACGGACAGCCGTGACATCATCATTGGCCATTTGTACTTGTGTTGCTGTTAGCAGAGTAAAGGAGCGGAGGAGATCTAATTCATTATTGCCCATAAAAGACCACTCAATTGCATTCTTTAGGCAAATGAGTATATGTTGATTTATGATATTTTATGCTAATTGAATTATATGTTACTAAAGTGTAAATTGTAGTATGGGTTAATGTTATTGCTATTTGTAGAGTAACGGCAGGATAGCACTTAAAAACAAAGGTACCGCTTAGTAAACGTAGATATTAGTTGATGTATTGTACTGCATTATAGTATATCTATTGTAAACTTTTCATAGTAACTGATATTTGAAAGTTACTTCTTTAAACGCTAACTTTCAAATGAGAATCTTATTTTTGATATATAAAAAGTCTGCATACGCATAAAAAAATATCTTGGAAGATTGCGTCTCACCAATAAAAGTGCTGGCGTGGCTTTCAAATACCAAACTGCATTTTACTGTTTTTTTCTCCTATGTGCATGCCTGTGGGTTTATTAGTAGGGGGCAGTTCCTGGGTCTCCCTCTGGTGTTGCTTGTCCAGAACAGTACCCATCAAAGAACCTACTGCTCTCAGACCAAGTTGGAGGCAATGTGCTACGTGAGATAAGGTAAAGAAGATTGCTGCAGACAGGACACACACCGTCTACACAAGCCAAACGCTCACTTGAGTCAAGTGACAGGAGGGGTGTTACACCTATGTACTGATGGTTGGGATCTTTGACATGAGTATTTTGCCATCTATTTATATTACTGCCAAGCACAACAGTCATTCAACCAAGTGTCACTCTGCTTTGATGGTCACACATTGTTAAATATGCCTAAAAATTGGTACTACTTGCACCTGCATTTGATTTGGCTCAACCTTCAATATCCAACCAGTCTTGACTCCTGCAACCCCTGCCACCCTGGATTTATGCTGGCTAGACTTTTCTGAGGGGTACTGGTTGTAAGGGATGGTGTACTCCTACTTCCCGTGTAGCACCCCTCTGAGACTTGACTTGCTCCATTGTGTTGGTGATGGATTCAAAATCACAATACCTCGTAAACAGTTAAGAACAATGGCTGTGTATCCTTCTCATATTAACGATTGGAACTAAAATGTTTGCTTTGCCCTTTAGATCACTGGAAGTCCCAAATCTTCTCTACTGTTCTCTACTCACCTACTCACCAAGATATTACAACTTGGTCCTCAAGAGTTCCCAACAGTTCATGTCTTCAGCACTTCTTAATTAATCACAGGTGTGTTATCTATTAGGCTGGGTCAGTAATTACCTCACGTGTTTCTATAGACCGAAATTATAAAAACAGGACCTGTTTGTAACTCTTGCAGACTGGGTTTGAGAAACTCTGTATTACAGGATAACATAAATAACAAACAAAAAAACAAATACATTTGTCTTTTATATACATGTACATAACATTGGTGATGTTCTCCATACATATGAGGGGGTGCTAGACTTTCATTACAGTGAACTTTTCATAATTTAAAGAGACAATAGTATGCAATAATGATATAAAATGGTATTATATAGATGAAGCAAGAATCTTTGGTGCAAATGAGCACCTGATACTTGGTGCGCTTATTTTACGAGTTTTTCTCACATCAAGGGAAACACAAAGGATGCTTACTACAGCCTATGATTTCATAGGGGGAACGGGGTGGAGAAGGGAAGTAGGCAGTAGTCAATGTACAGTAAGGGTATGCAAAACTCAAGCGCACACAGCAGTGTCCTATTCAAGCTCTGGGCATCTCTCAGGTACTTGTATTTTAGCCGTATCTCTTGCTCTGGCAACAGGGCCGCTTACTAATGATGACAACTGTGTATGTATGCTATAACAGGTGTATGCAATCAATAGCAACTGTAAAAATGTATTTTATGTACAGTAAACGCTCATTGATGCCTAATATATTTATTCCTGATAAATGTATTTCATTGCGCTCAGTATGCATCCCTTGATTAATTATTTGCAACCCATATACTCAGATATTTAAATATAGATGTCCACTGAAGGGGTAACTGTCTAGAGGTTTCTCTTGTTCCAGTGTTCTTAAAAGATAGAATACTAGACTTATCCCAATTGATTTTGTTTATGTATTTATTTGCATCTCATAATAAAAATAATCACTTTGCAGTACAATGTAATATGCCTTCATACTACTTAGCAAATATATTTTGCTAAGTTGTTTTCATATTTGTCTTTAATTATGGAAGAAACAAAAGAGATGTCCATGGAATTAGTTTTAAAAATATATTCCTGCCAAAAATTAAAATTCATTTTCAGATTGAATATCCAAAAGATGATTTACCTGGAGTCAGACGATCAAGCTATCCAGTGGGTCTCTTGCCATCTGCCTGGTTGAACTCTTGAATTAAGATTAATTGACACGATATCAAGTGTGGAAGTGCGGAAAAGTCAACATTTAGAGTTGCAAATTTAAACAAAAGTTAGAATTTAAATATATATTCTCAACAGTATAATGAAAATACTACTACTACTACTACTACTACTAATAATAATAATAACAATGTTTGACACTAATCATATGATGCTATTTGAAAGGCTATTCCTATTTATCCTATATTATATACAAAAACAAGCATAGTGGAACATCACCAGATTTTGTCTCTAAAAAACCACACTCACACACATATATAATTATATATATATATATATACACACACACACACACATATATATATATATATATATATATATATATATATATCAATATAAAAGATGTATAAAATGAACGGCATAGATGTACAATTCAAAGGATTGGCTGCACGTTAATTAATAAAATGGTATCTTGAGTTTTACTAATTAAAAACATGGACATTCATATATATCACAAAATGTGATACACGTACACATGTATAAAACAGATGCATAGGTGAATATAATAAGTGACTTAAAAATTGCGTAAGTGGATCTGCTGTAATGTTTATATAGTAAGGAACATTGCTGAAACATTTCAGCTATATAATTAGGATGCATGATTCTCTAAAGAACTGGAGAAGATTCTTAGTACCATTGATAAAATCACTAATGTCTGCAAAATGTAACTTTCAATTTGAAACTTAGTAGCAATAGTAGTTATCCAAATGTATTCACTGTGTCCAATTAAGTGCTATTAGTCAGGGATATATAATACCCCATTCTTACTGCACCAAAATCCCGTTTTTTTGCCGGGGCGAGCTCAAACAACCCGGGTCTTGGTGCAGTATGAATGGTACAAGTCAAAAATCCTGGGTCTAAAAACCCGGGTCTTCAACCCGGGATTTATCGAGGGGTAATTCCCGGGTCGGACCCGGGTTGCCTGCACTATGAATGGTGCAACCCGGGTTTTTCAACCCGGGTTGCACAGAAAACAAGCTGATTGGCTGTCTGCCTGTCTCTGGAGGATGATGTCATCGGTGGGAGCCCGTGGAAGATTCGAGAAGGAGTTTAGGAGAAATGGTGGATGGTGGAGTGCAGATCAAGCTGAAGCAGAATCGGAGTTTGCTGGAGAAAATTGCTTTTATTTCACTGAAAAAGTGTGTATTAACAGCAATTATGACACACTGGATGGAGGAAGAGGTGCGTGAGCTGCTGAATGTCAGAGGGGAGGAAGAAATTCGAAGGCAAGTGACTGGGACTGTGAAGGATGCCACAGTGTACTACAACATCGCCAAAATACTCACACAATGTGGCATAAAGAGGACACAGCAACAAGTCCTGAACAAATTGAAGTCCCTGAGGAAGCAGTACACTAAAGTCCATGACCACAACAGGTGCAAAAGTGGCGCTGCAAGAATGGACTGGCCCTTTTATGACCAGTGCAATATGGTTTTTGGACATTCTCCTCTGACAAATCCAATTGCACTGTCATCTTCTAGCAATGTGGATGCGGCTATACCAACACCACCAGAGAGCACACAGACAAGCGAGGCCGCAACGGTAATAAGAGAAGATTCTATAGAAGACACAACAGATGACACCAACATTGCCTGCTGCGCAAGTCGTTAAAGATACTTCGCAAGAAACGCAGCTAGAACCAGTGCCGGTGTCAGAGTCTACGCCAGGTCCCAGTTTACGCTTCAACAGTAAGTATCTTTAATAGTCTCACATAATAACCAACTATATATACATACCAATATATCTACATAATTGGCAAAAAAAAAATTAACTGTATAAACATAACTGCCAAAAACAGAGAACTATATCAACAGAAATGCAAGCCAAATACCAATAAATATATCTACATAACTTTAAAAAAAAAAAAATGTTTGAATATAACTGGCAAAAAAAGAGAAGTATATCAACATAAATGCAAACCAAATACCAATATATCTACATAACTTAAAAAAGAGAACTATATCAACAAAAAGCCCAAAAGACAAATATAATACACTACTGGGCAAGAGGGAGGAGGCCTCAAGCACATATCAGCTTACAACACAGCTTTTTTGTTCTGCCACATTATATATTCTAATGTATGTTTTACTGTGTTTTTTTCTACGTACAGTTTACAACGTTCCTAAAAAACGCAAAAGGCCCAACAAAATGGAGCAAGCAACTAAAACAATGACAACTGTCATGATGGATCAACTGCGGGAGATGGACAGCACCATGAGGGAACACGAGAAAATACAACTGCAGCGTTTCATGGACAATGAGCGGGATCTCCAGGACTCTTTCCTCATGCAAATCATGAACATGCAGGAATGCGTGTTACGCGAAAATCGTTACTGTATGATGGGATTCATGGACAGACTCCTCTCACTGGTGCAGGCACCTCCTCCAAGTCCTTACTATTATGACGGACATTATCCTATGTACCAGCGGGGGCAACCCATGTTAGGCAACAATAACCCTCCAAACCCGGTACAGAATACACAACATGCTCAACCTACGGGTAACCCCAACATAGAATACCCACCTGGTAACCAAACCACTCCACAACCAGAAATGCCACAATATCGGTAATTGTAATAATCATGTTTTATGGACAAATGTTTAACAGTTAATTGTTATCATGTATGTTACGTGTGATCTGGAAACACGCCATTAGCTTCACATATTACGTGAAAAGCAAATTTGCACTTACTGTTTGGGCACATTTGTGTCTTCTGTTTACTACTTGTGTATATATTTTTTTTTTTTCTACATGCAAGTAAGCACTTTTGTATTGTGTCATTTTATATTTTTGTGAAGAGACATATGAGGAAATATGTACAAAACAAAATACAATATGTGAAATAAACATTTTTTTTTTACTTTTACATTTGTGTGGTACATTCAAACAAGTGAGGTCAAATTGGCAGTGAGGGTGGTCCTAATAAGTTCAGTAGAGGTATTGGTGCGCTCTCCTTCAAAAGTACTGGAGTCCACTGACAGCACTGGCATTTCAGATTCCTGCACATTCCACTCAGGTAGAAATTGCTCTTTTTGTATTTCACAAATGTTATGTAAAATACAGCAAGCAGCAACCACGTGGGGCACAAGCTTGGTGTCAATGTCATTGCTCTTCAATGGACAGCACCAACATCCTTTCAAGCGCCCAAAAGCATTTTCCACCACCATCTGAGCCGAGCTGAGGGTATGTGTAAAACGGATCTGTTACTGAGACAGGTGATGTTGCTGAGTGAACCCCTTCATCAGCCAGCGCCTCAAAGGGTAAGCAGCATCCCCAATGATGTGTACCGGTATCTCCACACCATCAACAAACGTAGATTTCTGTAAATAAAAACATGCAGTTTCACGTCACCATGTTAAAAATATTGGTCACATAACGCAGTACACTTGGTACTATATGGTGAAATGCATTTTGCAAGTGGTACATCTATATATTAAAAGGGGCAGTAAATACATACAATATTGATAGCAAAGAATAGTAAATAAGCTTCAATTACAAAAACATCATACAACATTACACCTATATTTACCTCTCTAAGGAACAGCCAGCCATCTTGTCTTTCCTCAGCAATTTGGTAAAGGTCTGAATTTGCTAGAACTCTGGCGTCATGGGAACGTCCAGGCCAGCCAATGAAAACATCTGTGAAACTGACATAAAAAAATACATATAGCAATGTTTTACAATACACATTACACATGGCACAGTCACATAAAAAAACCCATAACAAATGCTTACCAATAGTTGTGGTCAACCACAGCCTGCAGAATGATGGAATGCCAGCCTTTGCGGTTGTAGTAATCCGCATGGTTGTCTGTGGGGGCAATGATGGGGATGTGTGTCCCGTCTATGGCTCCAGCACACTGTGGAAACCCACGCTTCAGGAATCCTGCAATTGTATCATCCAGGCGCTGACCTTGCGGTAAGGAGATGAAGCGATGATACAGGGCTTCCAGCAATGCCGTGGTGACTTCATGCACTAGAGTGCACACCGTGGATATCCCCACTCCAGTGTCAGCAGCTGCAGCAAACTCCCATTTTCTGCATAAAACCGCAAAAACACACTAGTAAACATGAACTCTGGGCTACACAAAAGTGAGTCTTCGGCCATGATGAAAAGTAATGTGGTAAACAATCACCACCCACTTTTGCATCATCTTTATGCGTCAAAAAAACAGTCACCTTTCAATGACATCACCATTTTTCAGCCAATGAAAACTGCTCTGGTGATGACTCCCACAAATTTTCAGGGCACAGTATGTGCAGTATGAATGGGGTCAACCCGGGAAATTCCCGGGTCCGAGGTGCAGTATGAATGGTGTTTCTGAGCTGGGACGCTCCAAGCCCCGGCAAAAACCCGGCTTGAAAAACCCGGGATATTGCCGGGGCGGCAGTATGAAAGTGGTATAACTAATTCTGGGTACAGACTACAGGAAATTTATAACTATGCAATATCGATATTATCAACGACTGAAGTCCTGATCAGCATATGGATTCATGTGTACACACAGTAGATATTTTAAACAATTTTTAAACAATTTAGCATCTGAACTTTGATTATTGTCTGTCATAACCATTGTCTCAAAAGAGCGTGACTGCTTACATACTGTACAAATATATAGCCTCGATATATAGTAAATAAACGTAAATAAAAGGCTGAACCTCAGCGAACACAACACCCTCAAAGATTCAGGAAATGGAAATACATCATAATCATTCATTCTATTGTACAGATCTTTGTACTGTATAGTGTACGCTTGTCAATTCTGTTCACAAATGCACAATTGCTATTATTTATTTAAATATATTGGCCACAATAAATCAACAAAAAGATTGTAGTTTGTTCCTTTTATTATGGCAAGTACACTGCAAGCACAGACCCAGAGGGAAAGTAGAAGAAAGAATCAGACTTGTTGGAGAAAGGAGTGGTTCCAGAGGAGAGACTCTTATTCACATATTGTAAAAACTTACCTGCTTCGCAGCACCCACTTGTTTACCTCCTGCACAGTGCTGTGATCATGTGACTCTGGACAGGGCATTTGCACCATATAAAATCCACTCTGACACACTATCTGTATTAGAGCAGCAGGTTGTAAACCCCTGCTTCTGGTTTCGTTGTGCTTTACTGGTTCCTGGATCCTAGTGAATTTCTTCTGGCTTGCTTGACTTTGTTTTCTGGATTAACCCTTGTGCTGCTGACTTCTGTGGGTATCTGAGACGGCCTATTTACTGTCTACAATTTTTGGCTTTCTCCTATACTACCTTTCCTCCGTGTACCTGACCCAGCATGTTTCCTGACCACGCTTTCTGGATCATCCTTGGCACCGCACATCCCAGAGTGTAACCGACCCGGCTTGTTTAATCGTATCAGAGGGACTTCAATGTACATTAAGCAAGACCTTAGAAGGGCCTATAACATGATATGAATTAAGCATGGAGACAAATGGAAAACGGCCTTTAATAAGCATGATTTTCACTTTGAGTACCAGGTTAGGCCTTTTGGGCCTTTCGGTCCTTCAAAATTTTATTAATGAAATCTTCCGAGATTTTCTATTTCAATTCCTGGCTATATATCTAGATGACATTCTCATTTTCTCTCCCAAATTGGTCTCTCATGTATAAGATTTTCTCTTTTTTTCCTCTTTAAATAATGAATGAGATGAGCAGGTTTCCAAAATATAATATTTCTATTTATTATTAAAATGATAATATGCATAGATACAGCCATACTGGATGAAGCAGACATACGCCCAGAGTCTCAAAGGCCAATCGACAATCTATATTTGATTAGGTCATTCTTTTATAGACAATGTTACTCATTATCACTTTAAAAGACAACTTCTCAGCTTACATCACTGCTGGCAATCTAAGTATCTAGCATTAAAGTGACATGTTCTTGGAGGGCCTTTTGGAAGGGTCATCTTGACCTTATGTGGAGCCAATATCGGCGATTGTGAAATAATAGACATTTACTAAAAACATGTCTCTTGTTATGTAATATGTGTTTTTCCGTTCTCTTAAAAACACAGAAACAAAGTTCAAGTTCTTTGGTTCATTATATTGAACTAATTGATAGTATAGAGTTTTTGTTAGTTATTGCTTTGACAGTTCCCACCCTTTTATATGCATATAAAAAGGTACTTTTTCATGTGACTATAATTAATTGAATGGGAGTATATATTTCTGTCAGCACTGATGTTCTCGGATTGGTTTAGCTTTTGCAAATATTTGCATACAACACAAACCATACTTTAAACAGGTATAAAAAAACTATATTGACACAATTATTATCACAATAAATTTCACGTAAATATACATTAGGTTAGATAGCCACTTTCCGAGTCTAAAAAACCACATACTTTAATTTAACCATGTCCATGATGAATCATTTTAAAAGTCTTTATAATAATTTTGTCATCAAAATCCTTCTTCATATTATGGGCGTTGTTAATATAACATGTAATTACAGCTTCTGGATCGGAAGTGTCGTTGATTAGGTAATAAACAATGGACTCCAAGTTGTCTCAAAGATTAAACCTTATCCTCCTGTTTCAGACGTTAAATAGTCCAATAATACTCAATGTTGTAAAAGTTCAATTTTAAAGACCTTTAATTCAAATCCAACATAACGAAAGGTCTCATGATAAATTCCAGTCACTTTATCAATTAAATCCTGCCAAATGTTCAATTTCATATTGAATAGTCATAAATCCATAATTTCCATAAGTAAACATATTATCAATATTTACACCCACTCTATGTCTTACTGACTTATTAATGAGTCAAACATATTTTTATTAATAATATCCTTTTCCACTCATCGTACAACACTGTATATAACTGAGGAACCACTCTTCCTAAATGGCATTATCCTTCATATTTAATTGATAACCATTTAAATGTATGTATATATATATATATATATATATATATATATATATACATACATATATATAAATGTTTCCTGGTAAAAGAACTGGCACATGATATTATTATTTTTTTTAACAAATAAAGTTTTTTTCAAGGTTTTTCAAGGTTTTTCAAAAGGGGCACAGAAGAAAAAAAAAGGGGGAAAAGGGTACATAAAGGGGATGGAACACATACATAACATACTTGAAAAAAATTCAGCATCAAAGTCAAATGTATCTGCTATATGTTATATACATTTGGCTTGACTAATACTTTACACACCATCAAACAAAAGATCATTCACCAGCATCATTGTCATTAGAGGGCAAGGAAAGCGAACGTGATGGATTTCCCTCCCCATCTGTCACATAATTATGCCAGGGTCTCCACTTAATCAGCGGGGACGATGTTGACGTGGAATATGGGACACCCAGGGTTTCCATTTCGAAATTGAAATTAATTTTGGAGATTACCTTGGCCAGAGTAGGGGGGAGAGGCTGCTTCCAAGCCTGAGCTATAGCTGCTTAGGTTGCTATCAGTATCTGGCCTGTCACGTATCTATCTATTTGGGAAGAGAGGGGGGATAATATTGCAACAAAGCTAACTCTGGTGTGGGGAGGACCGAGTGACGAAGGACTGAGCTTATCAATTGAAAGGCCTTATTCCATATAGGGCACATGATATTTTAACACTATGATTGAGATTATCATATCCACGTTACTTTTTTTTATCTGGTATCGTGTTCTCTTCGTATGAGTCTGGTTCTGGTATTGTATGATTAAAAAGTCGATTATAATAATACAAAGTGCATTGTGTACATATTTTACTCTTAAGGGACTTGATGGCATACATGTTCACACTTAGTTGCATCTGTTTGAAGTTCTATCTTTAGTTTAGCTCCAATTTTAGTCTAATTTTTTGTAATTTCTAAATCTCTGTCTACATCAAATGTACAAGGTTCTTTACATTCTGGCACATATGGTTTAAGGCACTGTAATCACTGTGTCACATTTATTCATGATAACTCATGCAACTTGAAGTACTTGTTGTTCTACGACAGCAATGTATATACCTGATGCTGTCTTTTATCTGAGGTGTTATCGTTTTAACCTCATTTACTGTATTATTAAAACAAAAAAAAGGAATTTATTCAGTTATGTGTGGTGCTAAATCTATAATCGGAGGTTTAGTCAAGTTATATATACTTTCAGCAATTCGACCACAACCACTAAGATCTCAATTTTGTTCTTGACATTTTATATCAGGACTAATGTGTGTCATTCTTCATAAATGATAACATTGGCATATTTTTACTCAATAAAGTACACACCCAACAATTTGTAACTCCTAACATTTCAATTTCACTTAACATAACATGTAATCAGTCAACTGGATATTCTCTTTAGCAATATTCATTATTATCAGATCACCATATTAAACACCTTTCTTTTGGTGGAATACCACAATACTCACAAATACATTTTGGAATTGATGGTAATCCTTTACAATTAATGAATTCTCTGGTTTTCCTGTTTAGAAAAGAAGCAGAGATAGTCTTATTAAAATCATCCTCATTAATATCTCAGATGGGCTATCACCTTACCACCTTCTCCTTAATTCCTTTCCAAAATATATAGATAACATGTTGAGCCTACAAATATCATTGTTCCTATAAGACAGGCAACAAGGTTGAAGGTTCTTTGCGTCATAAATCGATAACCTTGAAGCTGATTATACATCATCACTTCCATCTTGACTGAAGAGTTCTTTTAAAAGTATCTAAGTCTCTTTATTTGTGTTCAGTTCTGAGTCCTTTGGCTCCTTTAAGCTTGGGTCTTTGACCTGTTTGCAATGGAAACTGTGGATCCAAGTGTCTTTCTCTGCAACCTTTACAGCAGTATCAGTTGATAATAGGACTTGCCTTTAGTAGGACCATCCCATCGATCTGTAAGAGATTCAGAGTGTAAGAAATTTCTTACTATATCATAGTCTCTAGGTTATATCTTCTGTGTGCAGGCCCAAGAGCTGCTTCTGTTTGAATGTCCTTCTTTAAGTGTTCTTATGGGCTTTCAGAAGCTTCTGCAACTGTGCATACAACTGTATGACATATTAAGCAGTTAGATCATGATGCAGCTTCAAGTCAGTCTGTGGATTCATAACGCATCTTGGCTTAAGTCCAATAGCAGTTCATATGGAGAGAGATTGAAAATAGGTTTAGAAGTAATTCTAATACTATGATAAACTAAAGAAGTGCCCCCCCTGTTTCTTTAGTAAGCTTAGCTAATCTTTAATTACTCGATTTATTATTTCAACTTTCTCTGAAGCTTGAGAATGATATCGTGTATAAAGTTCTGAATCTATTCCCATCATATTACACATTCTTTGAAACACTTTTTTCCATGAAAAGAGTTCACTCTCTGGGTAAACTATATCTACATACAAATTCTGGCAAAATCTTCTTACCAGTAAGTTGCACTATGTCTGAGGCAGTTAACTAGGCCTCAACCCACCAACACATATCAATACCAACTAACACATACTGTAACCCTCTTAACTTTCTTTCTCTTATTTGAATACAATCAAATAACTAATTTGCAACCTCTGAAAAGGTTATATTAGGCAACTGTCTGATCTTAGTAGGTATTATCTTTCCTTCATTGTTCTTAAGACAAATTATACATATTTCACATTTAAACTTAGCAACTGTAGTAATTTCTGGGCATTCCAGCAAGATATAACAATTCTAATCCTGTTATCTGCTCCCATGTATACTAACCCATGAGCACTTTCTGCAAAAGCTAGCAACAACTTTTTTAATGCTACTGGTTTATTTTCTATATCTACCCAAATTTTATCCTTTGTTTTATAACATTGTTTCCATTTCCATGTATTAATTTAATCCAATGAAGCCTTTTCCTGACAGTGTCGTAAGTTCTCAAATGTGATATCATGAAAAATCAACAATTGGATATGTGGCTGCATTTCTAAAGCCGCTTCTCGAGCTGCTCAGTCTACTTGTTTCCTAGTGAGCCTTCATCTGACTGTTTGGTATGTGCCTGGCACTCAAATGACTGCAACCTCTTTTCGCAAATGTATAGCCTTTATCAGTTGTTTGACTGTTTGTGTATGTGATATAGGTGTTCCTGTTAATGTTAGGTAACCCCTCTGTATCCAAATAGCTCCAAAATCATGAACTACGGTGTGTAGTTACTATGCGTGATGTGAATCTATGTAAATGTTTACATGTTTTCCTTCAACCTAGCTGATATGCTCTGATGAGTGCTGTAAGTTCGGCTACCTGAACTGAGTGTAAGCCTAATGACTTAACTTCAATTATCTCATTATGTATAGTGCCTGCACATCCTGTCACTGTCACTAGTGAGCTATCATGCTTATATCTATAAAACATTTTCATCAGTAATGAAACTTTAATCTAAATTCTTCAATGGTGTCTCAGAATTTTCTGGTAATACAGAAAAACTTACACATTTATACATTTACTTAATTCAATCATGCTCATTGTCTTCCTTGTCATGTGAGGTTTCCGAGGGCAATGATGTAGCAGGATTGAGGTTCTAACATTTGCATATTGTAATGTTAGAAGAATTAATGCAATTTAACTTAATTTCCCATTGTATAAACCTTGCTACAGACACATGTCTAGTCTGTGCATTATTCAGGAGTTATGAGACAGCACGAGGGACAAACAAATGTAACCCACACTGCAACACAATATACTGTGTCTTTTCCACAAGAATAGCTGCTATGGCTATAAACCTTAAACATCCAAGGCAAGTTTTGCAATATAAGAGGATTTTGGAGGTATCAAGCTCCCAGACTGACTATCCGATTGAGGAGGAACCTGGGTACATTGTATTCCACCCACTTATTGGAGGATTCCACGGAAAACAGTAAGAGTGTATCAAACACATCCTAATCACTCCGTAGCCTCTAGTTTGCAGACATTCATCATCCAATTCATCATTGGGATTTTTGTTGACGGTCCACCTTGTGCATTCTTATCTATGGTATTTTAAGTCCCCATTTATAGGATTACACACGACTATGCACAGTTGCATTCATTTTTATTACAGCGCTATTTAGGCAGATTATTGGTATTATATTTATTGATGAGAGTAGCAGATATCCCTAAACTTTAACATCCTCCCCTTCTTATGAGAGCAATGAATGAGGTGGTCTTTCCACACATTCCCTAGGAAGATGTGAGCCTTTTCAGCCCCCTTCCTACCCTGTGATGAAAGCAGTCTAGCGCTTCCCTGATCGGTGTGTGTGTTTACAATTAATTTTACAATAGCACTTTAAATACATTTCTCCAAGGTAATATAATTACATGAATGCTAATGTGAATAATTAGGTAACAACAATTTTAAACAATAAACTCATACTTCCTACTTTTCCCGCTCCGTAATACAGATTTATCATTGAGTGAGAAACTGTTCGTAATCTGCGTAAAGAATTTCTTATGCTCCGTAGTTGTTCTTATCTTCATGTTCTGCATTTTTATCAGTTTCGGAAGTCACTTAAGTAGGGATTCATCTTCGTTCATATCTTGACTTCTGTTCCTTGTTGAATCAATACTTAGTTATCTCTCCGTTTTTTCTTTAAATAGTCTTCACAACTTCAGCACATGATACGATCACTAATGAATCAGGCCCACAAGATGGACACAGGTGTACTGAATATATTTTTAGCACTAATAATGTTATTGTCCTCCCTGTTATATAACAAACCAAACATTCTTAACCAATAATTACAACCTAATATTCTTATATCAAACATGTATAATGAATGATAAACATAAAAAATACTTATATTTGTGACAAGAAGAAAGAAAGGGAAAAAATATCTTGTGTGATATTGGAAACATAAAATTTTATCAAATATATAAAAAAATAAAATCATAAAAACACATCAATGATGCTATCCTAGGGCAAGTCAGGAATACTGATGGGCTCTTACCAGATATAGGTGAAATTGCACATAATATCAAGCATGAGGGTGTAAACACCTTGAGAACCCTCATGCTTGATATTATGTGCAATATCACCTCCCTTAGGTGGAAGGGAATCCAGAATTATTTGGATTATCACCATAAAGAATGCAAGCCCTTTTGATGTGGAATAGTTTATGCTGTTTATACAGTATCACGCTGTTTGTTTTTTTCCTTTTTTCACATATGTATTAGAGATGAGCGCACTCGGATTTCGTGAATCCGAGCCCACACGAACGTTTCCGATCAGAGTCGGATCCGAGACAGATCCGGGTATTGGCGCCAAATGAAAACTTGAAACCGAGGCTCAGAGTCACAATCCCGCTGTCTGATCTCGCGATACTCGGAACCTATAAATTCCCCGCTAGTCGCCACCATCTTCACTCGAGCATTGATCAGCGTAGAGGGAGGGTGTGTTAGGTGGTCCTCTGTCCTGGTATATCTCGTGCTGTGCTGTTTAGTTCTGTGCTGTGCTGTGCTGTGCTGTGCTGTGCTATGTTCTGCAGTATCAGTCCAGTGGTGCTGTGTGCTGTGCTCTGTCAATTTTGAGTTCAGTGGTGCTGCTGGGTCCTGTGCTGTGTCCTGTTCAGTCCAGTGGTCCTGTGTCCTGAGCTCTGTGCTTCTAAGGGCATAGTTATTTCCCCAATATTCCCAAGTGTTTAAAAAATTTAAAAAAAAGTTATAAAAAAAAATACAAAAAACGAATTAATTTTTTTTTTAATTACAACAAAATTTGCAAAACCAATCCTGCAGTATAAGCCCATTGGTACTGCAATATTACCAAGTTCACACATTCAGCAGTAAAAGTCGAGTGGTACTGCAATATTACAAAGTTCACACATTCAGCAGTATCAGTCCAGTAGTGCTGTGTGCTGTGCTCTGTCAATTTTGAGTTCAGTGGTGCTGCTGGGTCCTGTGCTGTGTCCTGTTCAGTCCAGTGGTGCTGTGTCCTGTGCTCTGTGCTTCTAAGGGCATAGTTATTTCCGCATTATTCCCAAGTGTTTAAAAAATTAAAAAAAGTTATAAAAAAAAATACAAAAAAATAATTTAAAAACAAATTAATTACAACAAAATTTGCAAAACCAATCATGCAGTATAAGCCCATTGGTACTGCAATATTACCAAGTTCACACATTCAGCAGTATAAGTCCAGTGGTACTGATATATTACAAAGTTCACTGATTCAGCAGTATAAGTCCAGTGGTACTGATATTACAAAGTTCACTGATTCAGCAGTATAAGTCCAGTGGTACTGCTATTACAAAGTTCACTGATTCAGCAGTATAAATCCAGTCGTACTGCTATTACAAAGTTCACTGATTCAGCAGTATAAGTCCAGTGGTACTGCTATTACAAAGTTCACTGATTCAGCAGCATAAGTCCAGTGGTACTGCTATTACAAAGTTCACTGATTCAGCAGTATAAGTCCAGTGGTACTGATATATTACAAAGTTCACTGATTCAGCAGTATAAGTCCAGTGGTACTGATATATTACAAAGTTCACTGATTCAGCAGTATAAGTCCAGTGGTACTGCTATTACAAAGTTCACTGTTTCAGCAGTATAAGTCCAGTGGTACTGATATATTACAAAGTTCACTGATTCAGCAGTATAAGTCCAGTGGTACTGATATATTACAAAGTTCACTGATTCAGCAGTATAAGTCCAGTGGTACTGATATATTACCAAGTTCACTGATTCATTTACGTTCATTTACGACATGTAGTGGCAAGGAACGACTTAGGCCCTGGCCCGTGTTCATGACTAGTGTTCCAGCTTCACCCAAGGATCTAAGCCCTCCTCCTCCCCCCCTACAAAAAATTTAAGAGAGTTATGCTGTCAGCAACAACAACAAAACAGCAAAGAACTCTGCCTTCTAAACAGATGACATCACAAATCCCCAAGGCGAGTCACAGGGTGTTGGTGGTTGTGAACCCTGACCTTCCCATCACTGTACAGGAAGAGGTGACTCCATCCAGCATTTGCAGCACGCCCTCTGCATATGCTGGAAGGATCCCCCACAGTCCAGTTACAGATTTGGCTAATGAAGGTGTGAATGTTGTACACCGGGAGGAGGATATTGATGTAGCTGGCGCTGAGGAGGATGTTGATGATTATGATGCAGACAGATACCAAATTGCCTTTCTCAATTTATATTTATATTCTAGATTATATAACGGCTGAATAGTTTTCTATTTTACTCCTAGTGGAGAGGGGATCTGATGCAGACAGATACCAAACAGCCTTTGTCCATTTCTTTGTATATTTGAATTTCTAGTTCTATAGCCTATGCAGGCTGCTTTTTTTATATCCAACTACAAGTGTAGGGCGGGGGGGGGCATAGATAGCCACCAAAGTAACGTGGTCCATTTAATTTCACTTTCTAGCTCCACAGTCTGTGCAGCCTGCTTTTTTTATCTTCAAAGTATATACAAGCCTTGCAATCTAAATTAACTAGAGGTAGTGATGTGCTACAACTCCACCCTCTATATGCTGCAGAGGATGGAGGAGCATCAAAAGGCCATTCAAGCCTACACAGCCACCTACGACATAGGAAAAGGAGTGGAAATGCGCCTGAGTCAAGCGCACTGGAGAATGATTTCCGTGTTGTGCAAGGTTCTGCAGCCATTTGAACTTGCCACACGAGAAGTCAGTTCTGACACTGCCAGCTTGAGTCAGGTGATTCCCCTTATCAGGCTTTTGCAGAAGCAGCTGGAGAAAGTGAGGGAGGAGCTGGTAAACCATTGCGATTCCACCAAGCATGTAGCTCTTGTGGATGAAGCCCTTCGTACGTTTTGCCAGGATCCGAGGGTGGTCAGTCTTTTAAAGTCAGAGGAATACATTCTGCCCACCGTTCTCGATCCTTGGTTTAAAGCGTATGTTGTGTCTCTGTTTCCGGCGGACACAAGTCTACAGCGGTGCAAAGACCTGCTGGTCAGGAGATTTTCCTCCGAAGAGAACCGTGACATGCCACCAGCTCCACCTTCATTTTCATCACTGTTTGTGCAGTTCCAAAAAAGAGGAACTGCCATTTCTATTGCTACCTTCTTTCTTTCTATATTTAAAAAAAAAAAAATAACTGACATTTATAGTACTACCTTCTTTCTTTCTCTATTTAAAAGAAACTAAATAACTGCCATTTCTAGTACTACCTTCTTTCTTTCTCTATTTAAAAGAAACTAAATAACTGCCATTTCTAGTACTACCTTCTTTCTTTCTCTATTTAAAAGAAACTAAATAACTGCCATTTCTAGTACTACCTTCTTTCTTTCTCTATTTAAAAGAAACTAAATAACTGCCATTTCTAGTACTACCTTCTTTCTTTCTATATTTAAAAGAAACTAAATAACTACCATTTCTAGTACTACCTTCTTTCTTTCTCTATTTAAAAGAAACTAAATAACTGCCATTTCTAGTACTACCTTCTTTCTTTCTCTATTTAAAAGAAACTAAATAACTGCCATTTCTAGTACTACCTTCTTTCTTTCTATATTTTAAAAGAAACTAAATAACTACCATTTCTAGTACTACCTTCTTTCTTTCTCTATTTAAAAGAAACTAAATAACTGCCATTTCTAGTACTACCTTCTTTCTTTCTCTATTTAAAAGAAACTAAATAACTGCCATTTCTAGTACTACCTTCTGTCTTTCTATATTTAAAAGAAACTAAATAACTGCCATTTCTAGTACTACCTTCTATCTTTCTATATTTAAAACAAAAAAAAACCTGCCATTTCTAGTACTACCTTCTTTCTTTCTCTATTTAAAAGAAACTAAATAACTGCCATTTCTAGTACTACCTTCTTTCTTTCTCTATTTAAAACAAAAAAAACTGCCATTTCTAGTACTACCTTCTTTCTTTCTCTATTTAAAAGAAACTGAATAAGTGCCATTTCTAGTACTACCTTCTTTCTTTCTATATTTAAAACAAAAAAAATGCCATTTCTAGTACTACCTTCTTTCTTTCTCTATTTAAAAGAAACTAAATAACTGCCATTTCTAGTACTACCTTCTTTCTTTCTATATTTAAAACCAAAAAAAACCTGCCATTTCTAGTACTACCTTCTTTCTTTCTATATTTAAAACCCAAAAAAAACTGTCATTTTTATTACTACGTTAATTGTTTGTGCAGTCATAAAAAAGAGGAACTGCACCCTTAACTGCTATGTTGGTTTTAGACGTCCATCCGGTGTCCGCCATCTGTTCCCTGGAATTCTGACCAGTTGAGGGTGTATTTATTATATTGTGGCCCCGGTATCAAATTGGGTACCGGGGCCACCCCACTATGCAGTCCAGAATTTTTTTGGGGGAATTCAGACCCGTGGAGGGGTTTTTATAAATTATATTGTGGTGACCACTCCTCTACGCAGTCCAGGTACATTTTTTGGTGCGATTCATACCAGTTGATGGTTTTCTTATTATATTGTGGTGACCACTCCTCTACGCAGTCCAGATACATTTATTGGTGCGAATCATACAAGTTCAGGGTTTTTAAATTATATTGTGGTGACCACTCCTCTACGCAGTACAGGTACATTTTTTGGTGCGATTAAGACCAGTTGATGGTTTTCTTATTATATTGTGGGGACCACTCCACTACGCAGTCCAGAAAGATACCTCGTTGCAACGTTTTGGACTAATAACAATATTGTGAGGTGTTCAGAATACACTGTAAATTAGTGGAAATGATTGTTATTGAATGCTATTGAGGTTAATAATAGCGTAGGAGTGAAAATAAGCCCAAAAACTTGATTTTTGAAATTTTTATGCTTTTTTAAAAAAAAATCAGAATCCAAAACCTTAAATCCGAACCAAAATCTTTTGGCAGGTGTTTTGCGAAACAAATCCGAACCCAAAACATCGAGAAAATCCGAATCCAAAACACAAAACACAAGACACCAAAAGTCGCCGGTGCACATCCCTAATATGTATATTATTGTGTGATTGCACGAATGATATATGAAGAGAAGAGGTCACATCTTCTATCACATATATAAGTATTTTTTATGTTTTTCATCTATAATACATGTTTGATAAAAGAATATTAAGTTGGATTTATTGGTTAAGATTGTTTGGTTTGTTATATAACAGAGAGGACTAAGTTCCTCTAATCATACACTTTTTTTGAGTACATCAACACTATTAACGCTTGAATTTCTAGTCATGTATTTTACATCACTGTTCTTGGGGAAAGTGTATATCCCTATTTTAAATTGGTAAAGCCGCTTTTAGAAAGGAGCGCAAGATACACTTGATGTTTTTTTTTTTTTTATTCGATATATTTCTAGTTGCCCATTTTCATAGAAAATGAATAGAGGTGTTAATGGGCATAATGGGTGCAATTGTAAAAAGTAAAACTATATATATATCCTTTTTTGGGGGGTTCAGCTGCATGTTGAGCCTCACTAACAGCCTTCTTTCAATATAGATTTCACTGAGTGACCCTTCCAAAATATAAATGTATTGAAAAATACAAAAGATTAGAATTTACAGCCTTTTCTTGAGGGTCCAGCTGCGTGCATGAATGACCCTTCCAAATATAAAAGTATTGAAAATAGAAAAGATTAGAATATATAGCTTTAGGGAGGGGGGGCTCCATCTGCTGCTGAATCTCATATGCAAACACACATTTTTCTAAATTATTTCACTTGTCACTGCCCCACACAAGATTACATTCACTAGAAAAACTTTCACTCTTAAAAGAAATAAAGCTATTTTTTGGATTCTGCTGCTAATTGTCTGACATCAAAAGCACTGTTTTCTCAAAGAATATACTAATTAGTTCAGAATGATATCTATCTAACTCAGTCTGTATATACCATCTATTACCAGTGTCGGACTGGGGCATGAAGGGCCCACAGAGGGAATACAATGGTAGAGGCCCACCAGAGGGGGTGTGGCCAGCCACTAGAGAGGCGTTGCCAAACCACTAGAGGGGGTGTGGTAAGCCCACGAAGGACTGCTAGCACCATAGTGTAGTATTGAAAAAGTGCAGTGTGTATATAAAGAGTACACTTTCTTGACCTGCTCCTTAAATTGGGCAGAACAGTCACCAAAAATCGGGATTGTCCCACTAGAATCAGAACATTTGACAGACTATCCTGCACTCTCCTACCTGTTCTTGTCACTTTCATCATCTATGGCTGCTGGTTAATTTAGCTGCGGCTTGTCTGGATCCTGGAATGTTGGGGGGCCTATTTGGAAAGAAAAATGGGTACATTTAGAAAATTCCAACCAGCCTGGCGTTAAATCAATAGGACCCACGATTAATACCTAGGCCTTCCTCTAGCCCCAATATTAAAATAATAGTATTCCCATTTAATAAATAGATCTATGTCCCCTCCAACCAACACCAACATTAAAGCAATAGTATTCCCATTTAATAAATAAACCTATTACAATAATATGAAGACCTACAGGCGCTTATAAATATTCTTTCTAAATAAATAATAAAGATAATACTTAAATTTGGTGATGACCACCCTCCGATTCTTATTTCTCACAAGTATTCATGTGATCATGGAACAGAGAAAAAAAGGACAATATAGTGTAATACAGTCCAATTAATATATATAACAAAAAATAAAAAATAAAAAATAAATAATAAAAAATAAAAAATAAATAAATAGTTCAATAGACACAGAAGATCTTCTCTTATATGTAGACACCCCCTATGGTGGGGTACTCACAAGAGTCAGATGAAATATGGGCTCATCAAAAGATAACTTGTCTTTTCTTTTCATATAATCTCCATCCATGGGATATTTCCATTGACACGAATTTTTGATGTTTCACCAGCATAAAAAAAGGGAATAAAATATCTCTAGTGTGATATTGCTTGGATAAAAATTTATTCATATAATCACAGAGATATATAGTATAAAAACAAAGTATATCTACTCATACCAGATAGATGAAATATTCAGGCAGTTGGTAAAGATTCCACAAAGTTTCCAAACTGGTTCCCATGCAGAGTACACCAAAACATAAACATCCATTCAGTGTAAGAGATATAAAAATCAGCAATAAACAAGCTCCAACATGTTTCGACCTGAACTGGTCTTTTTCAAGGTGCATAGTTAACTGATCTTTCCTATAGGCTATTTATATTCAAACCCTCCAATAAGAGCATTCTTTCAATTAGTTTGGTGAAACATCATAATTTCCATATATCAGCAATTCCAAATCCAGTTACTTATATCACATAAAAGCAATAAATGAATATAATTGTTCTTACTTTCCCTTTCATTAAAACAAGAAAAGAAAAAAAGAGAAAAAAAGAGAAAAAACAAAAAAAAACAAAAAAACATTTCTAACTATAACAGCGCTATGTCACTTCCGGTTTTGGACATAGTGACATCATATCCGGTTTAGCGATATTCTAAAAGATAGAAATAGGGTACACAGAAAATCCTTGCAATTAGATATTCTAAGTGAGAGATGCATACAAATACCAACCATATGTGAGAGTAAAACGAAAATGTGCTTGGGCAGGATATTGAAAATAGCGCTACATCACTTCCGGTTTGGGGACTTCCGGTTTCGTGACATAGATATATTTCCATGTAAAACACTATTCTATGATTCCTGCTTAGTATTTCTCAACCACAGTGATATATACAGGGGTAAGTATACACATAACTCACAGAAATGAATAAATATCAATCATGTGACATCACTTCCGTTTTTTCGATTTGTCAATATCATACAGGATTCCAGTTACATATATATCAAATGGGCCCCCATCACTTAGGCATAATACAGACATAATGACATATTATATAACATCTTACAAACATCAATGAAGTGACATATATAACAATATTGAGATCCTTTCTTATTGTTTAGGATGCTGGCGTCACTTCCGGTTTTGTAGTATGATGCAGGGTCTTTCAAAGATGTATTGTTTACATAGGTTGCCATGGAAACAAAAAGAAAAATAAAATAAAAAATAAGGAAAAAATAATTACACATAATCAGAAGCACAGAAAATGACTTGACAATATCAAGTAACATTGAGACATCTCAGATGAATAATAGTTTAAGTCAGAAAACACTTTAACTCAAAGTCCCTGTTTAACCCTTTAGGGATTAGACTATCAAGTTTATAAATCCAAGACATTTCTGTTCTTGCTAATAAATTGTCTATGTTTCTGATTTTCCAATTACTCTGTATGGAGTCAATGGCCATAAAAAAGTCAGTTCAGAAGGTGAGCAATTGTGTTTGTTTTTAAAATGTTGGGAAACAGAATGTGTAATTACACCTTTTTTAATGTTTCTCACATGTTCACTTATGCGAGTTTTTAGGGGTCTTGATGTTCTACCTACATATATGAGACCACATTTGCACCCCAAAATATATATCACATTTCTAGAGTTGCAGGTGAGAAAATGATTAATCATTTTCTCACCTGCAACTCTAGAAATGTGATATATATTTTGGGGTGCAAATGTGGTCTCATATATGTAGGTAGAACATCAAGACCCCTAAAAACTCGCATAAGTGAACATGTGAGAAACATTAAAAAAGGTGTAATTACACATTCTGTTTCCCAACATTTTAAAAACAAACACAATTGCTCACCTTCTGAACTGACTTTTTTTATGGCCATTGACTCCATACAGAGTAATTGGAAAATCAGAAACATAGACAATTTATTAGCAAGAACAGAAATGTCTTGGATTTATAAACTTGATAGTCTAATCCCTAAAGGGTTAAACAGGGACTTTGAGTTAAAGTGTTTTCTGACTTAAACTATTATTCATCTGAGATGTCTCAATGTTACTTGATATTGTCAAGTCATTTTCTGTGCTTCTGATTATGTGTAATTATTTTTTCCTTATTTTTTATTTTATTTTTCTTTTTGTTTCCATGGCAACCTATGTAAACAATACATCTTTGAAAGACCCTGCATCATACTACAAAACCGGAAGTGACGCCAGCATCCTAAACAATAAGAAAGGATCTCAATATTGTTATATATGTCACTTCATTGATGTTTGTAAGATGTTATATAATATGTCATTATGTCTGTATTATGCCTAAGTGATGGGGGCCCATTTGATATATATGTAACTGGAATCCTGTATGATATTGACAAATCGAAAAAACGGAAGTGATGTCACATGATTGATATTTATTCATTTCTGTGAGTTATGTGTATACTTACCCCTGTATATATCACTGTGGTTGAGAAATACTAAGCAGGAATCATAGAATAGTGTTTTACATGGAAATATATCTATGTCACGAAACCGGAAGTCCCCAAACCGGAAGTGATGTAGCGCTATTTTCAATATCCTGCCCAAGCACATTTTCGTTTTACTCTCACATATGGTTGGTATTTGTATGCATCTCTCACTTAGAATATCTAATTGCAAGGATTTTCTGTGTACCCTATTTCTATCTTTTAGAATATCGCTAAACCGGATATGATGTCACTATGTCCAAAACCGGAAGTGACATAGCGCTGTTATAGTTAGAAATGTTTTTTTTTTTTTTTTGTTTTTTCTCTTTTTTTCTCTTTTTTTCTTTTCTTGTTTTAATGAAAGGGAAAGTAAGAACAATTATATTCATTTATTGCTTTTATGTGATATAAGTAACTGGATTTGGAATTGCTGATATATGGAAATTATGATGTTTCACCAAACTAATTGAAAGAATGCTCTTATTGGAGGGTTTGAATATAAATAGCCTATAGGAAAGATCAGTTAACTATGCACCTTGAAAAAGACCAGTTCAGGTCGAAACATGTTGGAGCTTGTTTATTGCTGATTTCTATATCTCTTACACTGAATGGATGTTTATGTTTTGGTGTACTCTGCATGGGAACCAGTTTGGAAACTTTGTGGAATCTTTACCAACTGCCTGAATATTTCATCTATCTGGTATGAGTAGATATACTTTGTTTTTATACTATATATCTCTGTGATTATATGAATAAATTTTTATCCAAGCAATATCACACTAGAGATATTTTATTCCCTTTTTTTATGCTGGTGAAACATCAAAAATTCGTGTCAATGGAAATATCCCATGGATGGAGATTATATGAAAAGAAAAGACAAGTTATCTTTTGATGAGCCCATATTTCATCTGACTCTTGTGAGTACCCCACCATAGGGGGTGTCTACATATAAGAGAAGATCTTCTGTGTCTATTGAACTATTTATTTATTTTTTATTTTTTATTATTTATTTTTTATTTTTTATTTTTTGTTATATATATTAATTGGACTGTATTACACTATATTGTCCTTTTTTTCTCTGTTCCATGATCACATGAATACTTGTGAGAAATAAGAATCGGAGGGTGGTCATCACCAAATTTAAGTATTATCTTTATTATTTATTTAGAAAGAATATTTATAAGCGCCTGTAGGTCTTCATATTATTGTAATTTGTCTATGAATTGTTGGGAAGTTGTGTATATTCCCTTTGAATTCCAGCGGGCGGCTGTTAAAAGTGAAGCGCTATTTGGATTTCACATTCCGTTTTTATATTGTAATAAATAAACCTATTTCCCTCCCTCCGAAGAGCCCCAGCAATAAATTAATAGCATTTACGTATTATAAAATAAACCTATTTCTCGCAACCATCACTGCCATTAAATAATTCATATTCACATTTAATAAATAGAACTCCTCAAACTCAGACCCACATTCAATTAATAGCCCCCAAACCACTCCATCTTAAATTAATAGTCCCCACTATAAAATTAAATTGCCCCACCATCACCCCACAAACAAAATAGAACCCATTAATTAGCCACCACCTACCTCACACACACACTACATTGCCACAAGCCCCCTGTGCCATCACACACATACTACATTGCCACAAGCCTTTGTGCCATCACACACATTACATTGCCACAAGCCCGTTGTGCCATCACACACACACACATTACTGTGCCCCTTCATCGCCTGCTGTCCCCCTTTATGATCACACTATGCTCTTCATGCTGCTTTTGCTGCCCGCTTCATCTACCCTCCTTCATCACACTGTACCATGCTGATTTTGCCCCCTCCCTTCTCCTGGCCTCCCTTCATCAGCCTGTGCCATGCTGCTTTTGTTCCCCCCCCTTCATCACACTGTGCCATCCTGCTTTTGTTCCCCCCTTCATCACACTGTGCCATTTTGCTCCCCCCTTCCCTCTGTGCCATCCTACTTCCCCCGCTTTCATCACTCTGTTCCATGCTGCTTCCCCCTTTCATCACTCTGTGCCATGCTGCTCACCCTCCCCTTCATCACTCTGTGCCATGCTGCTTCCCTCCCCTTCATCACTCTGTGCCATGCTGCTTCACCCCCTTTCATCACTCTGTGCCATGCTGCTTCCCCACTTTCATCACTCTGTGCCATCTTGCTTCCCCTTCCTTTCATCACTCTGTACCATGCTGCTTCCCCCTCCTTTCATCACTCTGTGCCATGCTGCTTCCCCCCCTTCATCACTCTGTGCCATCCTGCTTCCCCTCTTTCATCACTCTGTGCCATCATGCTTCCCCCTCCCTTCATCGCTGTGTGCCATCCTGCTCTCCCCCTTCATCAATCTGTGTCATCCTGCTTTCCTTCCCCCTCCCTTCATCACTATCTGCCATCCTGCTTTCCTAACTCACTCCCTTTATCACTATGCACCATACTGCTTTCCTCCCCATGCCGCCGATCCTTTTCTGACCTTCCTAATGGCTTCTTTATTATCTTCTCTTATCTTCTCTTCTTGTCTTCTGTCCTCTTTCTTGCTTTCTCCTCTCTGTGCCGCTCCTCACTGAATATCAGGCGTGACGTGAGATGTTGCGCCCGAAATTCAGTGCGAACAGGAGGGAGGAGGGAGGGAGAAGGACCATTAACAGCAACCAGTAGCCACTAGTCTGTGTGAATTGTATTAACATTGAAAAAGCAATTGATCAGCAAAGTATTGTAGATGACTATTCTCCACAGAACTGCTTTACAATAATAACAGGATTCTATTGCTTTCATATGTCCCTGGTTCACCCTGAATGCTATTTTATCAGCAGAGCACTGCAGCTAACCTCCTCCCTTCACGCTGTGTCTTCTAAAAATGGCATTTGAGAGAACAAGGGCACACTATATATACAAGAGATGGTGATCCAAAACTAGCGAGAGTTTTTTTTTTGTTTTTTTTAAAAATATCACGGAAATGACGTTTTGCCTCATTTTGAGATCCGAGTTTGGCAGGAGAGACCGAGTCACGGCTCGGATCCCCAACATCGGATTTCACATAACCGCTCATCACTAATATATCTCTTATAAATATAATTTTTCAGAGAAACAATCCACCACTGTTCAACTGTACTTGTTTTGTGTCAACATTTAAAGTTGGTTAATAAAGGTAGTATAAAATGTAATAAATAGTTGTTATATTTTGCTCTGTGTCTCTCTCTGCCTTATTTTAGCTTTGAAAGTGTTAACAGTTTTTCATATTTAAAACTGGCCACCTACACACAGCAGCCTGAGTGACAAGCTCTAGTTTGATTCAACCACTTTCCTTGTCTATGGGATGGAACAATTTGTCACAACCATTCTACAAAGCAAAACAATAGAGTCTGTCACATAACAGACAATAGATGCCAGCTTTTGTAAAAACGCTCTGCCTCCTCATAGAAAAAAGGAAGATACTATATCGCTAGAAGTGCTAGACTTAAGCTGCATGCATACATTATTCAAAAATCACATATTCTTGAATAATATAATACTATGTGAAACAGGAGTGTAACATTATTTCTCAATAAACCTCTGCAAATATATGTCAAACAACTGTGCTACATATTGTCCAAAAAAATTATTTGTTTACTGCATATAAGCTTAAGTAGATGTACACAAAAAAATGCTGTTCAAGTGACTATTTCTTATGGTAAATGTTTTATACCTTTCAGTTGTTAAACATAAATAAATCACAATTACTCAAGTATTAATTAAATGTAACTTATCGGACATGAAACGGTACTATAACAAAAAAAAATACAATAACATAGGTAAATTAAAGGCAAAAATTAATAAAAAATATTTAAATAATTTCATTTTACTAATTGAAAAATTATCTTGATTGAGGCAGTCACTTCTGTACACAGAGAGACTGATGCTAAGTTGCACATGTTAGTCGTAATTTACACTGCAAAAAGAAGACTGTAAAAATAATGTATTAACTTTCAGCTCTGCACCTGTGGCATATGTGCCAGGTTTATGTCAGGCAAATATATATATATATGTATATATATATATATATATATATATATATAATAAACACAAAGATATATATGGCGCTAGTCACCACAGCGTGCGTATTAGAGTAAACGTCTCAACAAGATATATACATATCATCAGTCCCAATTCAAAAAAGTCCACATTAAAACGTCACTCGACTCGTGTAAGAGTGGCAGCCTTGAACACCTGAAGCCAGATGGTTGGTCCGGAGATCGGAAAATTTTTACTGAAACAAAAGACAGGTAGGGCGCCTCATAGTGTAGTATCAATTAGAAAGATGGGAATAAGTAATAACATGCGTACCGTAAGGTAAGCAGCCGTAGTTTTCACAGAGAAAGTGGAGTAGCTTCTGCTGTGTTCATAACCCTCCAAGTCTCCATCAATCAGCAAATAGAAAAAGCAAACATAGTGTGACACTGTACAAAATTTGTATGAGGATAATACACCATAAACCACCAGGGCTCTATAAGGTGTATGGAACCAAGATCCCAGTATCAAATATTGGATCACCATATACGTGTGAATAATAATAAATCTGCGTACCAAATCTAATAAAAAATGTCACATCTCAGAGAAATTTTGATTGTAGGTTCTCACACATGCCCAGTAATTGGCTTCTCAATCCCAATCTCACTCAGTCGGCAAAATTCAATCAGATAGAAAAAAGAGGTATATTGGTATATATACAAGGTTTAATACAAAATGTAATAAAAAGCACTCACATGAGGTAATAAGAATAGCGCAGAACGCCCGGAATACAGCTCAACGCGTTTCGTCCTGCATTACCAGGACTTCATCAGGAACAGAGATATCTAGATTACAATCGTTAAAGCTATTTATACATAAACCGTGCCATATTGGCACATGAGCAGTGGTCTCCACTCATTGCGCATATACGCAGAAAATAATCACAACTTTATTATTCATGAACACTTTGGACAAATTGATTAATATAGTGAAACAAATCGTTAGATAATCTCTACGATGAGTGCAAAATCACTCCATTTAACAAAATGGAGTCAATGCATATTGAGTGAACAATTAAAATTATATATATATTTTTTGTATTATATGTGATGTTCTTAAATGCGCAGGTCCAGTGACTTAGTGGCTACAAACAGCTAAACTGTGTCACATACCAAGACCAAAAACAATTTCTACAGAAGGTTTAAAAGTTATGTGTATGTAAGCATAAATATATATATATATATATATATATAATCAATGCAGAGGTGGGACTTGCAAGCTATATGCCTCAGTGCAGGGAAGCGGGGAAGACGGGAGGAGAGAACCGGGCCCCAAAACTCTTTAGTTCTGACTCTCTGCATCTCTACAAACTTTCATAATTTACATTATGCAAACTTGTAGAAGTTCAACTCAGCATCAGGCTCATATCCCTATGAGTACACAGACATGAATTAGCAAAATCTTTTCTTCTTTTCATTTGCAGATGAGTTGTAAGGATGCATATAATGATATGTATGGTTTAAAATAAGATGTTCAAAGCCTTCTTTGATGTGTTACACTTTGCTGACCTTACTGAGCGTAGACCTTACCTGGAATTTTTACTGTATCAGAGGCCACCTGAAGCATTTTTACAAGCCCCTCCCCCTCTTTCTTTCCCCCCTATTTTCATTAAACTTATTTTTTACCCGAGGGGGGCTCATTGGGGTTGGCCTAGACCTAAAGAGGGACAGCCCTGGCAGTGAGAAAGCAAGGCAGTCTGGAAGCAAATCAGCTGCTTTCTGATTTGATGCCTCATTGTCTCTAAGTGCATAACATTTACCGTGCAGCAATTAATCTCGTAAGATTAGAAAATTCTCTGAAACAAAGACAACAAACACATCAGATCCTTAGAAATCCACCCTGGTAGCCCATGAACTTGCACAGGTAAGAATTAATTTAGGGGCATGAGCTACATGTGTAATATGAGAGGGGTTAGAATTATCTGGGAGAGAATCAAACGTTGGCATCTATACAGGGCCGTCATGCAGGGAAACACATTCAGGTGGAATCATGGTATGCAAGAGACTATTACAGGGTATGTGGCATGATATGGGGAGTATCAATACAGAGGGGGGAATGATATGGAGAAAATAATAAAGGGGAGGGCTATGATATGAGAGATAATCACTATGGGGGTCATGATATGATGAGGATAAATATGGGGGACAAATTACATGATGGTAAATTTATGTAGGAGGGACCATGCCATGAGGAGAATCATATACGGAGGGCCATGATGTGGGACAGAATCAACATCATGAGGGTTATGATATAGGGAAGAAATAATTCAGGTTTGGCATGATACAGGGAGATTCAGTACAGGGGACCCATGAAATAGGAGAGAATCCAAACAGGGAGGCTATGGTGCATGGGTTAATTAATAGGGGGCCATGATATGAGAGAGAGTCAGTGTTGGGGAGCATGATATAATGAATTAATTCAGGTCTGGTATGATGTTGAGAGAATCAATACAAGGGGTCATGACATGGGAGAGCATCAGCATGGGGTCCATTATATAGAGAGAATTGTGTTCAGGAGATCCAACATCACCAGAGAGGCAGATCTTGAATCCTGACCTTGTCTCATTAATAGCACATACTGTCATATTGTGCTATTGTGACAAGCTCCACCCACCAACACTGTTACTTACTATTGCTTGTTACATGGACTCAGTATACCACCAATGTGCATACAAATAATGGTGTGCTAACCACACCTACCTGTGTGACCCCAAGTATCTTTGATTTAGACTTGAGATGTGATACCATTTGCAGATATTTTTCAGATCCACTCTGCCCATGTATTCTCATATAATTTAAATTATTTGAAACCCTTGAGCAATTCTGTAAATTGTAATTGGTAACATATTTTTTGTACTACTAATACACACTGATTTAATAAAGCAGTCTTTGGTTCCTGTGGATATTCTGTAAACAAAATCAAATAAAGTCACTGCTAGGTTAATAACGAGTTAGTTTTGGTTTTCCAGTGTAAAAACGGCTGTTTTCCTTTGCAACATTCATACTCAGTACTGCTCTAATTGAAGAGATGCCTAGCTTACACTTGCATAATAATACAGAAGATAAAGTATGAAGGTCATCTATGTACACAGCAAAATGGCCAGCACCACTGCAGCATGACAATCCACCCAACACACATCAGTTGGTAATTGTATGTGTTTGAAGCATTTTATTACATTGCTTGTAGTCAGACAGGCAGAGACCAGTTTCTTAAAACCAGATTCCCTATCTGATACATATGCATGGTAATTTTCATTTAACTTTTCAGGGTCTCCTTCAGTTAAAATAATAAAGTAAAACAATAATAATAAAAATCCGAGTAACAAACTTGCTTCAGACCATGACAACTGTGCATAGCTTTACATGAAGTCTTCATATTTGGTATCTTCATACTTTGAATATTTAATTAATTTTTAATCCATTTATGGGGTTGTGTTACTTATATGAAGGTAATTGAGGAAAGGATCATAAGAAGATATTTGTTTACAGTTTTCCTTCTTCCCATACATGATTCACATACAAATGATTGAGAAAAGAAGGCCCAACTTCTCAGCATATCTCCAAAACATAAAGCATGCCAGTGTTCCATGACCGTCCAACTGGTGGACCTTATGAGGTCTATGAAACTCAGCAGTTCTAGAACTTCTTACTCTTTACTGAAAAAATTATGCACATATACATGACATTTACCATATAAGCATAAACTTATATCGTTAACATGTGGCACAATGCTGCATTATAAGGGTAATACTCAAGCTACTGATAGAGCCACTTGGGGTCATGCTCATGGTGATGACAGAGACACTTGTGGTTTGCAATCAAACTTTTACAACTAGCGTTGGGACTAAGGTCAGGAATCGCAAGAATGGAGTAATGTAAGTTTTTATATTATATGTCATTCACAAATTATTATTTTAAAATGTACTTTAAACAAATTTAAAAATCAAGACTAGAGCAAAATCTCTATCAGCTGTGAATAATAGAACCATAGCCCACAAGGTAATTTTCCAGTAAGTAGAAATGATGTCCATTGAGACATTTCTACAAGTCTATTTGGAAAGGTATGTACGAGACACAATAACCTGCCATGAGTGATGGGTGTAGAATAAAGGAAAGTGAGGGAGCTGGCACAAGAGCAAGATCGATGTTATTCTGCACTATATTTGATTTTGAATTATTCTTCCATGGGTCTGGATTTCCTTGATGGCTTGTCAAATATCTGTATGTGTTACACACATAAGAAAAGATTTGATGATGCTGTTGAATACACCACCTCCAATTCTACAACATAGCATCTGCTTATGAATTTGTGTTGTGATGTACTATCAAGATGAACAATTGCAAAAATATATAGTCTCATGTGCTCTAGAGCGGAGTTAACTATTCTTTAACCAGAACTGCTTGAATATTTGCTAAACATATCTATACAAGCCCTGCTGAAGGTAAATAAATGTAAAGATCAAATGCAAATGCTCCCTGTTAACCCCCTTCCAGGGGCAAGCACAGGATTTCTATACGCTAGTCCTCTTCCATCCTGTTCCAGTCTACCTTTATATGGTACATGCAGTTTGCTCTTTGCTTTATCCTGCATTGCAGAACATCACAATGTGGAAAGCACCTCTCAATTGTCCCTGCTTTTGGGGCAAAGTCCTGCCTGCGGACTTAATAAAAAAAAATCTTCCCTTCCCCTGTAATTCAATATCTCACTGCCCGATATTTTATTTTCCACTCTTCCTCTCCCTGGTAATTCATTTTCTGCATGCACCCACTCCTACCCACCTATTGGACATCCATCCATATAAAGGAGATATATATCAGGCCATTTTGGCAACTGTAAACTAACTCTTTAGTATGTGTCTGTCCATGATGGCTGTTTAAAGAAACCACAGCTAATTTACTATGTGTGTTTTGCTGTAATACACAGAACTTTAAGATTACATATGGGAATGTGGAAACCTTTTTGGCTGCTGCAATGCAGCATTCCTAACAAATTTGCAGCTTTGACATTCTGCAATTCAAATAGAAATTTCAAATGTGATCTGGGTGTTTTATTTGCTTCTAACTATTTGGTATTGTGCATTGGAACAGTATTAAAATATCTCTAATAATTAGAGATGCTCGATGCGGTTTTCGTAAAAAACCTAGCCCACCCAAACATAGTCGATCCGGATCTCTCGAGTTTTGGATTCTATAAATGCCGCCCTTCATGGAGATCCTGCGCCATTTCACAGAGAGACACAGATGAGGTTAGTAGGGTTGTTGACAGTCTCCAATGCAGTTTGAGAAGTGTCAACGACAGGAGGGGTGGCAGTGTTCTTCAAAGTTTCAGTGACATTCTACAGAGTTATAGCTCACACAGAAGCAGGAGATGTGGCAGTTTTCAGTGTTGAAAGACAAACTATAGGGCTGGCAGTGTCCTTCAAAGTCTCCAGTGACACTCTACAGAGTTATAGCTCACACAGAAACAGGAGATGTGGCAGTGTTCAGTGCTGAAAGTCAAATAATATAGCTGTCAAGTTCTTAAAAGTCTCCAATGACATGCTACTGTGCCATAGCTCACCCAGAAACAGGAGAGGTGGCAGTGTTCAGTGCTGAAACAGAAATTCTAATAGTAGGGCTGTCAGTGTTCTTAAAAGTCTCCAGTGACATTCTACTGTGCCATTGCACATACAGAAACAGCAAGAGTGGCAGTATCCTTGGCACTGTCCAGTCTTCAGTAACATTATTCTTGTCACTCTCGAGTCACAGTGCCGTTGGTCACACAGAAACAGGGGTAGCAGTGTTCTTGTCAATCTCCAGTCTTCTGTCCCACTGTTCTTGTCACTCTCCAGTCTCAGTTATGATTATACTAACCCCTCTACATCATGTGCTAAAGCCTATGCTCAAGTGCATAGAGGTTTTAAGTCAGAGAAACAAAAATGTAAAAAAAAAGCTAATACCTTTTTAAAGAAAAAAACACCCCTCTAATAAAGGTGAAAGTTTACTATAGAAAAATATAATATTGCCAACATGCCATTCTGCCCAAAATATTAACAAGCATAGCAGCATCAGCTAGCCCTTCTCTCAGCTAGAACCTAGCACCTGCAATTTACACTGTCATCATCCTCACCCTTAACAGTGTGTACATCATCCTCACACAATACTAATTCATCCCTGCTGGAATCCACCATTACAGAAGTGTCGAAGTCAGCAAATTGGATAAAGTCAGTTCAATTAATATCGAGCAAACTTGGTTGTCTTTGTCTGAAAAGATGCGTAGAGCACGCTACGGCGTGGAAGGGCGTACGCAGCCACAACACATGGCAATAACAGTTTTTACACATTTACACACATTCGCACAAATACGCACCTATGTAAATAGTACACATTAATTGTAGTTGCAACACATAGTTATTTATGTCAAAATATAGTAGTATTTATTTTAATATTAAAAGTTATACGCATGTTAGTAAAACATATGGTTCAGGTTAAAGGAAATATGTCATGTCTGGTGTCATTTTAATCCCCTATTCATCAGCAGCTGTCCGGTTCATTCGGCGAAGAGATCGCACATTGTATAATCTATTTATTGATGTTAGGGAATAAACCTTTAAAGTGATACTGACTATAAAATGCTAATAGACTAGTTGAGACTGGAATCTTGGCGGGAAAGTCGGAGCACATCCCCTGGAGAGATGACCCACACCTTTGGATATTTTGGTTTGAACTAGCCTATGATCTACAACACCCTGGACCCTCCTGAAACCTGGACCAATAGAAGCAAGCCACGTCATCTGCATTGTTTCACTGTATTTCTAACTGCATATAAGCAGGAGCTCTTCATCTAGTGAGCATTCATCTTTGACCACAGACTTTAGACCTGAATGACTGTCCACTGGATCCAGAGCGCCTGCGATAAGTAACGGCTGTTATTATTATTTCGCTTGAATTATTCTGCTTCTTTTTGAGAATAAATATTTGTGCGTTGGAAACACAAATCGAGATTCGACAATCATTATTGGATAGCGACAAAACATGCATAACAGAAGTCTCTGTATCTTACCGGTAATGGGCTTCCTCGTGGAATTTGTAGTTAATTTAACGACAGACCTGTCACAAATTTTGGCCAATTCTTTTAGACCAGACCAAACGTCAAAATGTTCTGTTGACTCATCTGCATCACCACTGGGTGTCTTGGGAAAGCTAAGTTTTTTCCTAGCAGCAGTTGGCAAATAAACTGAGGGAGGAGACGTTGTCATGTCATGTACCAATGGAGCTGTCAGCTTGGAGCTCATTGCATCTCTTGAGATCTGGGTGAGTTGAAAAGAAAGAGAAGACATAGCTCTTAAACCTCGAATCATGCACTGTTGCCAAAATGTAGTGATCCGATTTCAACATAGTCCTACTAGTTAGCGGAATTGCTTATTTTTATCTCCTCCATCAATTTCTCTAGCTGCTTTCCAAAAGTCTAATTAGGGAAATCACTTGATTCAAACTAACAGTGTCTGAACTTACTTCACAGCTGACTATTTAGAGTGGTTTCAGCACCTTGCACAACACAGAAAGTATTCTCCACCTCGCTGGACTAAAGTACATTCGCCCTCAAATTCTATTCTTCTTGCAGCAGCTGCAATCTCCTACATGCTGTTGCAAAATGCCAAAAATGACCCAAATTATTTCGGGACACAGACAACATCTCCTGCATGTCACTGCCATTTGTTAAAAAGCTTGGTACCACCAAGTTGATTGTTTGAGCAAAACAGGGAATGTGATGTAATTCTGCAAGCTGTAATGCTCTCACAATATTGGTGGTGTTATCGCAAATGACATATCCAAAGGAGAGTCCAAACGGGATAAGCCATGTTGCAATGACATCCCTTAGTTTTTCAAACAGATTGTCAGCAGTATGCCTCTTAGTGTAGCTGGTGATACACAAATGTAGGATACCACTTTGTATTTGCAAAAGAATGAGTGGGATAGCTGACAACGGCACTAATGACGATGTTGATGAAGATGATGATGAGGATGATATTGTTTGTGTAAGTGCTGCACCAGTGGAAGCAGTTCATGCCAGTGATAAGAAGAAGGCCATTGTCAATCCTAGGCATAAGACCAAAAAACCCACCTCTTATGGGTGGAATTATTTTTGCACAATCCTGACAACAGTTGTCTAGCCATTTGTAGCGTTTGTAAAGCCACACCGACAACACCTTCCTCATGAATATCCTCACTAGTGATCGGAGTTTGTCCTGCTTCTAAGTTGCTAATACTAGATAACTTCTCTCATATCTAGGTTACTCTGAAGAATTCTTGAGGATTAGTCCTGCTGCTGTTGCTGTTGGGGGAAGTAGACCAAGAAGAACACTATTAGGAGTTTACAACAATTAATTGACTGGTAAACAATTTTTTTCAAGAGGAATCAAGTATGAGCCCATTGGGTTGGTGAATTGCCTTCAGCAACAGGAAGAAATGCAGCATGCACCCAACAACTTCAGATTATTCAGAGGCAGACTACTCTGTGTATCAGCGGCTTCACTAAGAGGCATACCAATGACAACCTGTTAGAAAAACTAAGGGATGTCATTGCAATATGGCTTATCCCATTTGGACTCTCCTGAGGATATGTCATTTATGATAATGACACCAGTATTGTGAGAGCATTATAGCTGGGTGAAATCCATCACGTTCCCTTCTGTGTTCACACAATCTACTTGGTGGTACAGAGCTTTTTGAAAAATGACAGGGACGTGAAGGAGATGCTCTCTGTGGCCTAAAAAATTTCAGGACATTTTCGGCATTCTGCAACAGCATGTAGGAAATTGCAGCAGCTGAAAGAACAATTTATTTTGCCCTGCCACAAACTGAAACAAGAGGTGGCCACAAGATGGAATTCCACACTTTAGATGCTTGCAAGGATGGAATAGCGAAAAGCCATCCATGCTTAATCCACAAGTCATGACATTGGGAAAGGAGGAGGAATATATTTTAGTCCAGCGAAGTAGAGAATACTTTCCATGTTGTGCAAGGTGCTGAAACGATTGGACGTAGTCACCTGTGAAGTTAGTTCAGACACTGCTAGCTTGAGCAAAGTGATTCCCTTAATAAGACTTTTGGAAAAACGCCATGAAAAAATTTGAAGGAGGAGATGAAACAAACAAATTATGCTAAGTATGTCGGACTTGTAGATGAAGTACTATAATCATTTTGCCAGGATAGAAGAGTTATCAACTTCTGGAAATTGGATCAAGACATTTTGGCGACTATGCTTGAATCTAGGTTTAAGAGCTATGTCTTCTCTTTATTTTCAACTGTCCCAGATCACAAGAGATGCAATGAGCTTCTGGTGAGCAAGTTGACAGCTGAAGTAGTACCTGATACGATGTCGTCCCCTCCTTCAGTTTCTAAGGCTACTGCTGCTAGGAAAAATCTAAGCTTTTCTACGAGACCCAAGGATGATGCGGATGATTTAGCAGAACATTTTGACATATGGCCTGGTCGAAAAGAATCGCCCAAAAATCTTGGCAGCTAAGCTATTGGTAGCTTGTTTTGTGGTGGCTCAAATAAACCATGCTTTGCTAAACTGTATATCTCATTTTTAATATCTTACATAAGGGTGGGTGGGAGGCCCGGGTGGGAGGCCCAAAGAAAATTTCATCTTGCACCATTTTTCTTTCCTGCCACTGCTGTGTGGCAATGTTTCCTAGATGTGCTATGAACTGCCGTGTGTTTGTGTTGTTGCTTTATCATTTAGCATCCAGCCAGGTCGCTGCAGTCTTTGGCTGAAAGTGGATGAAAAAAATATTGAGACCTTTGAGGTGGTCAAAAATTACTGGAAATGACTGGAATGAGTGTTATTGAGCTAAGAAATAATGTAATAATATTATGTTAATATTAAATATTATATTATATTAATATAATATAATATTTTAGCTATTTTTCTAAATAAAATACAGATCCAAAACCAAAACACGCAAGGGCGGTTTTGCCAAAACCAAAACACCTACTTACCCCAAATCCAAAACCAAAACCAAAACACAGGTGTCAGTGAACATCTGCTAATAATACATGCACTGGGTAATTGTTAACAATACTATTAACTTACCTCTGTACTGCAGACTGATCTGAGCTGAGTTAGATACAGGTAGAGGTAGGATGAGCAGCTGACATCACATCTGGGCTCCGTTTCAGTCATTTTAAACTTGTTGTGGAAGCAGCACTATACATGTTTATTAAGAATAAAAGTATTTGTTCAGCAATTCGGGAGCAGGCCAATGTGCAGACTGAGGCTGGGGGGAGAGGGGTTCCAGACAAACCCGCTGAGTACTCGCTTTCCTTCATATTAATCCATAAGAGAAAAAAAATAAGATACCAACTCTAATTTAATCATCTTTGGATAAAAAAAAGACAATCGCTTTCCTTCCTGAACTGACATGTTAATAAAGGTGGTGTTCTCTGCCTTACTTAAATAATGAAATCATACCCATTCCTGTATTTACCAATTATGGTACTGATTTAGATTTGGACCTAGGTGCATGTGTGCAACGTAAAGATCCATCTGGGTGCAAAACTGACATGTGCACGACTTGTATGTTTATTTTGGACTTGCCACCCCTTTTTGCTTGGAGAGCAAGCTATACACATCCCTGTGATACGAATTATGTGGATATTGATTAGCTATGAGACCTTTATTTTATGCCTACATAAAATGGCGCAAGTTTTAGAGTTGATGTTACTCCGAATATATCTATATATTGGATTTCAGGTTGCAAATAACTCAAGATTTGGTCAATGCAAAATAAAGCTGTGGTAATGCAAGTGAGACAATACATCTGGTTATACTCAAACAAGAGATTTTACATGTAGTGAATTGTTCCTAGAGAATAAGGATAGGCGTGAGGAAAACTGGGCCACTGATTGGAAGGCAGTGGCTTCTGTTCACTGTGCTGTTACAGGCTCAAACAATTTGAATTGCCTGCTAAGCCCTCTCCACTGTCAACTAATCTCCTTCTCCAACTGTTAAACATAGCAGAATGTCTGTACCAAAGAAAGAAAGTACTATACCATCTTATTATCTCAAGAGATGCCCTCTGTGAAGGCATGTTCATGCAGCAATTTAGTTGTATTGTATTAAATGTATCTTGAAATAACAACAGAAGAACGGTAAAAGTATATAAACAAAAAGGCACTCCAGTTGTTTGATGAACAACAAATGATTAAATAACTGTTCATATGTACATAAAATAACTGAAAAATAACTATAGAAATTCCAATCATTGGGCAATAAGTCTTTATTATTGAGATCACATATAGACAATATATTTAAAAACAAAAAGTGGGAAGGATAAGTTAAAAGTATTCAGACCTATGGAAGCATCCGCTTGTATTAAATGTAGTAAAGTTATACTTAATTGCATTACATTATATAATGTTTTTGTCTAAATGGCTCAATTGGGACTGTGATCCATATTCTTAAAATGTTGCAATCCATTTCATTTTCTTGACATCATCCTCTTTATTGTTCATTTTCTTCCAACCTATACTATTTAGGACTTTAATTATTATTTACTAAATCTAGAAAAAGCATAAATGAAACATTGAGAACAAAATGTGATAAATAAACACCCCCAAGTTTTGGTTTTAGAAGTGGTTTTGGTTCTAAAACATGTTAATGTTTTGGCTTTACTACTAGTTTTCCCAAAAAATTCCGAACAGTTTTGGTTTTGGATCTGGATTTAATTAAAAAATTTGAAAAATAGGTAAGATAATGTCATTTTGAGCTATTTTTTCACCTATATTATTATTTATTGCAATAATATTATTTTCCATTAATTTCCAGTCTATTTTCTAATGATTCCTTTAGAATTGTCCCAATTGTCACCAAATTTGAACAAAGTCTGCAGCGAACTGTCTTAATGATTTTGTAATTTTGTAATTTTGCCATCACTCATTTGCTTTCTCCTGTTCAATTCCAAAATAATTATTCAGTCTATACGGTTCTCTAACTCCATCACTTAGCGTAAATCATCAACCATCGTATCTCCATCTCTACGTGTATTTTTTGCCAGGGCCAAAAACTGATCTCTTACATGTGTGGAAAGGGCAGCTATTGGCATATCTAAACTGCCTGTTTTACATATCTCTTACACTTCACTAATAGAACATATATATATATTATTTATATACATTCCATATTTATATACATGGGTCTTAGGGACCACTTCCGCAGCAAGTCTCAGGTTTACCCTGGGGTTGGACGAATCTTCCCCCGAAGGACTGCTTTCGCCAACAACTTTCGCCATAAATATATACAAGTTTACTCTTTGGTTTAGAAGGGCAGCATTATGACACAGATCTATCTTACTTGTAGCTTTGCTCTTGGCTGAGGCAGCATGGTGGCTAAGTGGTTAGCACTTTTGCCTCTCAGCACTGGGGTCATGAGTTCAATTCCCAACCATGGCCTTATCTGTATGGAGTTTGTATGTTCTCCCTGGGATTCCTCTGGGTGCTCGGATTTCCTCCCACACTCCAAAAACTGGAGTGGTGGGGTGGCAAAAAGCATACCCACACTGGAATGTGGAGCAGCGGAAATGTCTTCTGTGGAGTGACGAATCATGCTTTTCTGTTTGGCAGTCAGATGGACGATTCTGGGTTTGGTCCATACCGGGAGAACATTACCTGCCTGACTGCATTATGCCAACTGTGACTACAAGGACATGGTTGGATGAGTTCAGTGTGGAAGAACTTGACTGGCTCACGCAGACCCCTGACCTCATCCCCATCGAACACCTTTGGGATGAATTGGAACAGAGATTACAAGTCAGGCCTTCTCGTCCAACATCCGTGCTTGACCTCATAAACGCTCTAAAGAATGAATGGGCACAAATTCCCACAGAAAGACTCCATAATTTTGTGGAAAGCCTTCCAAGAAGAGTTGAAGCTGTTATCGCTGCAAAAGGGGGACGAACTTTGTATTAAAGTATATGTATTTGAATAAAATGTCATTACAGTCCATGATGGTGTAATGGTCTAGTGTCTGAATACTTTTGTCCATATAGTGTATTATAAGTGACATTTGTGGTAAATGATTAGTTAAAAGTGTATCATTCTACCTTCCTAAATCCCTTCCTCTCTGATAAGACATTGATCTAACTTGTTAAGGCAATGAATTCTTGTTAATTAGTTCATTAGATTTTAATTTGTTCTGTGCTGCCTGGATGCTCGATTAAGCTCCAGTTAATTACAGAGTTTATTATTTGTAAAGTTTACAAGAGGAGCAGTAAAGGAAAGACAGATGCTTTGTAACTATCCAGTCAAGTATTAAGGTCAGTAGGGCTCTACTTATCTTTTTGCACCTTTTTTTTACAATATTACATATTATAGATCAAACACTTTAATTAATTAATCATATTGGGTAATTTTAGATCAAAGGGTGAATTATTGACAAGAACACAATGTCATACATTAATACTGTGGATTTGGGCTTCAAAAATGAAATTCATTGCTTTACCAAGATTCACAAAGTGTTCCCCAACTAAGTTGGTAATGATCGGACATTTAATCATTATAGGGCAAAAACTAAGTAAAACTACAATATTAGTCAAAATTTGCTATAAGTGAAATTTAAAATATATATACATATATACATAGTATATATATTAGAGATGAGCAGATTCAGATTCAGATTCGGAGAAGTCCGTCAGATCCCAGATTTGGGGTTTTGAGTGAACCAAGTCATGACTCAGTTTCACGTGACAATTTCAATCTCGAAACAAGGCAAAATATAAGTTGCTGGAAAATATAGATGCAAAACTAGTGAGAGTTTTGGATTGATATCTTCTATGTATACAGCCCTGCCTCGTTTTCTCCTGTACCATTTTAGAACAGGCAGCGTGTAGGAAGGAGCTGTAGTGCTTTGCTCTTAAAATACCGTTCAGGGTGAAAGAGGGACATAGAAAGCAATAGAATTGTATTATTATTTTAAAGCAGTTCTGTAGAGATCAGTAAGCTAGAATAATTTGGTGATCAACTGGGGCCTAATTCATTAAGGATCTTAACTTAAGAAACTTCTTATTTAAGTCTCCTGGACAAAACCATGTTTTAATGCAAGGGGTGCAAATTAGTATTCTGTTTTGCACATAAGTTAAATACTGACTGTTTTTTCAGGTAGCACACAAATATCAGCTTCAAATTTTAGTGTACAAATAAGCTATCAAGTATTTGTGTGCTACATGAAAAAACAGTCATTATTTAACTTATGTGCAAAACAGAATACTAATTTGCACCCCTTGCATTGTAACATGGTTTTGTCCAGGAGACTTAAATAAGAAGTTTCTTAAGTTAAGATTCTTAATGATTCAGGCCCCTGGTTTTTAATTTCAATCTTTCAGAGAGTGAAGCTACAGTAAAAGTAAATACACGAAGGTGGCCTGCACTCATTCCAAAAAATTTAAAGATTAGTATTATGCAATTCTGTATGTGCAGAGTATTCATCCTCATCATCATCAAAATGTATTTATATAGCGCCACTAATTCCGCAGCGCTGTACAGAGAACTCATTCACAACAGTTCCTGCCCCATTGAGGCTTACAGTCTAAATTCCCTAACATACACAGACAGACAGAGAGAGAGACTAGGGTAAATTTTTGACAGCAGCCAATTAACCTACCAGTATATTTTTGGAGTGTGGGAGGAAACTGGAGCACCTGGAGGAAACACACGCAAACACTGGGAGAACATACAAACTCCTCACAGATAAGGCCATGGCCGGGAATTGAACTCATGACCCCAGTGTTGTAAGGCAGAAGTGCTAATCACTTAGCCACCGTGCTGCCCATGACATGAACCTATACAATAAAAACAATACTATACAAACATCAGTCATAAACCTATATGCCGCCCAGCATATCTGAGATCGAACAGCTTTCACCCAGGACACATAAAGGAGTCCATTATTTACAGTCAAGCTCTGAGATACATTCAGATTGGTTCAGACAGCGGAGACAGAAAACAACACTTGGTATCACTGAGAAATACATTCCTACAACAAGAAATACCATCCAATAGTTATACATGAATGGATCCACAGAACCACAAGGATCCCAAGGTGTAGCCTCCTGGATTACAAACAGAAGGAGGTTAACAGCAGGGTGCCCCTAGTAGTCACTTACAATCCCCACATGACCATCTTGGGGAAAATTGCTAATGACCTTCAACCCATATTTCAGAAAGACAACAGACTGAAGGAAGTATTTCCAGATTTACCTCTCCTTTCATACAAACAGCCTCCCAACTTAAGAAATCTCTTTGTTAGAAGTGCCCTCCCATCACCATCAGAGACTGGCACCTTCTCTTGCAAAATCAAAAATGCAAAACCTACACCCATGTCCTACCAACAAACACAGTCCACATACCCAACACACAACTAACTATAAAATAACTAACACATTCTCATGTACATCCTCCAATGGGGTGTACATGATACAGTGTACAAGGTGCCCTGAGGGAATTTACATTGGAGAGAACAAAGAGTAACTGCAATCCAGGATGAATTTACACAGACACACAATAAAGAAGACTCTGGGCACCCCGTGGGTAAACACTTCTTTGAGCCAGGACACAGAATGACAGATTTAAAAGTCCTAATACTGAAAGGTCTTTTTAAAAATGACAGGGAGAGAAAAATATTGTAATTCAAGCTGGAAGAACATTCCAGTCATTGAAGAGAGGACTCAATCTAACACCTGGTTTTATGACCCACTACATGGACACACTGTACACCCCACAGCAGAGGGACTTTTACTCTTCCATCCATAACAAAAATCTCCTTTTTATTACTTTAGCTTATCTTAATTATGTACCTCCCCCCTGTATAAATGTCTTGATGTAACAGCTCTTAAATATTGTGCCTTTTTTTCAGTCATTCATTTGTAGACTTGCCTGATGAAGGGGCCTCTGTGCTCTGAAAGCTAGCAAATATAAAAAAAAAAATTTGGTTAGCCAATAAAGGTATCACTCCTATAATACTTTTGTCTTTTTTGACACGAAAGCATTTAACACGTCATAATTTTGTAAAAGTTCAAAGCAAACATTTTAATAGTACAATTTTTAACTATATATTTAAGACAAAAATGGCTTAAATACAATAAACAAATATTTTAATAAAATTATTATACTTACTACCTAATAGTCATGCATATGCATGTGGCCTTGTACCTCCTTGTCTCTTTTCTAATTTTCACTATATGCTTGGCTGACTGAAAGCAGAAGAATCATGGCTGCTACCAGGTTATTTAACAACAAAGCATCATTTCTGGAGCAATGATGTATCACGTATAGCCTGAACATTTATTGAGTGGAAATGCTTTCTATTACCAAAAATTGGTTCATTTTCACCCAGCGGGATCAGGGGTATATGTGTAATATATACTGCCCCTTTAATTTGCGGAAAGTCAGCTATGATGGTAGATTGTAGGTTTATGGGCACAAGGGACTCCTCATTGAGTGTCAGTTAGATAAACTAATGGATGTGTGACAGAAAAGCATGCAGCACCACCGTTAGCATATAACTAAAGATAGGCTGGTACATTACTGTTTAAACACAGACTGCGATCTGGAACGAGCTAGATGCATAGAAATTTTACACCGTCAGCAGTTTCGTCAGTGGTGGCATTGTTGTGAGAATGCTGTGCAGAGGCTCTAGGTCACTCTGCACAATGTGCAGAGTGTCTATGATGACATTAAGTGGAAGCCGATAGCGACGGATCACCTCACTGACATCCCAAAGAGGCCGGCATGTGGCCTTGCCCAATAGCGGTGTTCAGGGCCGGACTGGAACTAAAAATCAGCCCTGCCATTTTAAGCACACAGGCCCATCTCTGTTGATGAGCAGGACAAAACTGTGTGCCGCTACGCAGCAGCGGCACCACCAGGGGCGTGCCCACATTATGTTGGGGCGTGGTCAACATGGGGCATTGATACATACATTATAATAAAACATAACATTTATCAGGCCCTCCCTATCATACCACACTCCACCCCAGAAACACATTACAACACCCCCAGCCCACTGCACTTATCTATGCTTCTGATGCTGCTGACATCCATCAGGGTGGGAACTTCCTGTAGAGTGAGCAGGGAAGCTCTTAGTCTCACAAGATTAATAAATCTCATGAGACTTAGAGCTCCTCGGCTTGCTCTGCAGGCTGTGTCCTATCCAGGAACTGGGAGTAGCTATCCACTCGCTCCTGCTAACCAGAGCTGGATTAAGGCTCGGGGAGCCCTAGGCACTTAAGACAGGGGACTCCTATGATGTAATATGGTTATTAGACACATTTTCAACAAATACACAGGCAATACTGTGAGCACTACTATTAGGTGCACACAGTTCTGCCTTCACAAGCAATACAATGTGAAGCAGTACATACCTCCCAACTGTCCTTGTAGTCAGACCAAATCTTGACTAAGCACCCACCAAATTCAGGACAGTTGGTAGAATGTCCTGGTCTCTCTTACCTGTCTTGTCATTGTCTCCACTTGTGGCTGCTGGTATCTTTAGATCAGTTGCTGCTTGTCTGGATCCTGGAATGTTGGGGGCACTATTTGGAAAAAAAAATGGTTACATGAAATTTAGAAAACTGCAACCAGCAGCGGTGTTAAATCAATATAACACCCATGTTTTAAAATTAGGCCTTACTCCAGCCCCAACATTAAAATGATAGTATTCACATTTGATAAATACATCTATTTCCCTCCAACTAGCCCTGACATTAAATAGTATATACATTTAATAAATAGACCTATTTCCCTACAACCAGCCCCAACATTAAATTAATAGTATTCCCAATTAATAAATAAACCGCTTTCCCTCTCTCCAAACAACCCCAGCAAGAAATTAAATAGCATTTATATTTATGTAACCCCCTGTCACTGTGTGTATTGTGGGGGGCAAAGGGTACACAGTGCACCTCCTTCTCAAGCCCTGGCTAGCTGATGGGCATGGGTGTAAATGATCAGGGGGTCCCTGCACATGCAGGTGTTTCTTTGTAGTTAGTGGGACACAGGTAATGTCACTTTGTAATGCAGTGTAAAAGTCACAATAATTTGGGCGCCAGACCATCTCTATGATAAACTGAACTTTTATTTACACTCCTCTTCCTCCAGCACGATAATCATAATGGTTGCAGCAATAAGGAAAAATATATACAGCTCCTCACTCTCTCCACATGTTATCCAGATGTTAAATAACATAATTGGTGTAATGATGTTATAAACACTACACTTGAAAGCTTGAGCCTTTAAATGAAAAAGTCACTCTTCATTGCACGAAGATTTGCAACAGGGACAGTTTTTTTGTTCACAAAGTCAACAAATAACACTTCGACGCTGTCTGTCTTTGACATACTTGATGGGATCTCAATGATGAATGCTCTGTACAATATCCGGCAAAAACAAGAGGTAGTGACGCGCTCGAACTACACTCTATATATGCTGCAGAGGATGTAGGAGCAGCCATATGTGCAGTGGAATTCAGACCAGTTGAGGGTGATATATTGTGGTCCCAGTACCAAATTGGGTACCGTGGCCACTCCCCTGCTCAGTCCACATAGATGCGTATCAAATATTAAACTACATTCACTGTTGCTGCTGTACCCAAAAATAGGTACTGCAATTCCAAACTACGTTCACTGTTGCTGCTGTACCAAAAAATAGGTACTGCAATTCCAAACTACGTTCACTGTTGCTGCTGTACCAAAAAATAGGTACTGCTATTTCAAAATACGTTCACTGTTGCTGCTGTACCAAAAAATCAAATATTGTACCTAAAATCAATATTGTGAGGTGTGAGGTGTTCCGAATAGACCGGAAATTAGTGGAAATGATTGTTATTGAATGTTATTGAGGTTAATAATAGCGTAGGAGTGAAAAATAAACAAAAAACTTGATTTTAACCCTTTTTATGTTTTTTTAAAAATAAATCAGAACCCAAAACCCTAAATCAGAACCAAAACCTTTCGTCAGGTGTTTTAGCAAAACAAATCAGAACCCAAAACCTCAAGCTAATCAGAACCCAAAGCCTAAAACCCAAAATACTAAAAGTGCCCGGTGCACACCCCTAGTTATAATAGATACTAGAAGCAAGGATTTGATTGAATTGTAATATTTTATTTACATATTTTTTAAGTTTAAAATTGGAGAGATTAATTTATAGTACATTATTATTTATATTTGTACCTTCCAGGATATACAGTGTTTCAATGTACAGTATACATACATACAATATATTTATAGGCTATACTAATATGCTTTTATTAACAAATATGCAGTGTATAGTTCACTCCCAGTATAGTTATTATTTTAATAATCTCCAACCAATATTTAGGGAGAAATAAAAGGTAGGTGCAAATAAAGTAAAATAAATGCCACTAATAACAAAGATAACAATAACATTAAATAGGTCCAAATTGTCCATGTTAATTTGTTACATAGATAAAATAAGGTTTTAAAGACAAAATAAATCCACAGAACAATAATCCATCCTTACATATCAGGATTTAATGTGTCCCTTAATAAATTTATCCTCATAAATTAGAACACTGAAAAGAGTGCATTAAAATACCTGTTAGTATCTCATTAATAAACTTGTCAATAATTTTCCTTATAATGAATGACAAGTGCAGTTTACGTTTAATCTTATGTGCATACACTATGGGCTGGAGAGCCCCAATAAAAGGATTGCAGTAAATATAAATGTTTATTTAATCTATTGTGCTTGAATATATCCCCATAGAAGTGAAGAAAACAGACTTATTCATATCATATCAATCTCAGCATGTACTCAATCCCAAGAAGAACAGCAATTTATTCACTACAAGTCTACTCATAGATCACCTCCCAATGTTTTAATCAACATGTTACCATCCTGGGGGTATATATTCTACTTTCAAACTGCAGGTTTGAAAAAGTGGACATTTTGTCTATAGCAACCAATCTGATTCTAGCTGTCATTTTGTGGAATGTACTAAATAATAACTAGAATCTGATTGGTTGCTATAGGCAACACTTTTTCAAACCCACAGTTTAGTAAATATACTCCCAGGATGGTAATATTATGCTGATTAAAAACATTGGGAGTGATCTATGGGTAGATTTGTAGTGAATAGATTGCTCAATATACTCCTATACTCTTGATCCCATATGTTCCTATGCACATGATATTACAATAATTGTCTCAATAATATCCATACATCATATCAATCTCAGCATTATCTATCAGTATCAAAAATCACATTACTAATTATCACAAATTGTGAGGGTGTGTATATAGACAAAGTAATTTAGTGTCTAATGCTGGATTCCTCAATGAAAGGCAATCGGAGTAGAACACAAATATTTAGTAAGGGTAGTTTGACTTCTGCTGGAAGTAGTATAGGGTATTGCAGCTATATTATTTAGTAACATTACAAAACCTTATTTACCCTCTAAGAAACTAGCAAAACTAATAATGTTAGACTGAAATTAGATGTCAGGTCACTGAAAATCTTATGCAATATTATCCACAGCTCACATTGATATTATATTAAAGATCTCTAAGAGAGTGAAGATACTGTAGGATAATGAATATTGTAAGGAAATTTAAGAATGTGTAAGTAAGTGTCTCACAATGCTTCAGTGTCCTAAAGTTAAAGATGCCAGCAGTACAAAGCGAGAAATGGTCATTCTACAGTGCACAAACCCAACTGGATAAATTGGGAGAATGTGTTATGCAGAGGGAGGGAGCATGTTTTATGAAGAGCGTGGAATGTATTTTGCAGAGGGAGGGGGGGCATGTGTTGTGAAGAGGATGGCATGTATTATGCAGGGGGGGGGGCATATATTGTGAAGAGGGGGATATTTATTGTGAAGAGAGGGACATGTATTGTGAAAAGTTTGGGGGCATGTATTGTGAAAAGTTTGGGGGTCATGTATTGTGAAGTAGAAGGGGGCATGCATTGTGAAGAGGGAGGTGGTGATGTACTGTGGAGAGGGAGGGAGCATGCATTGTGAAGAGGAAGGGAGGCATGTGCAGTGAAGAGGGAGATGGTCAGGTACTGTGCCAAGGAAGAGAGCATGTATTGTGAAGAAGGCTGGCATTATGTATATTGTAACAAGGCAGGGGGCTCTGCACGATCAATTTGCACTGGGAACCAAAGTTTTTAATGACAGCTTTACTGTCATGTGCCTCATTTTGTGGAGAGGTGCAGAAAAAATATTTAAGATTACTGAGCAAAGAATATTGAAATGAGCTACCACGGTGGAGGAGGGTACATTTTCATAGACAATCCTTGCTGTATGGAGGGGAGCAAGGGCATTACTCTCTATAAAGAAGTAATTTTTTTCACCTCAAACCAGGTCTTGTTCTTTACTTTAAAGCAGCCGGTTTTGTACCTCCAAGTTGCTTTTAAGGATAAAAACTAGTTTCCAGATGCATTCCAAGAAATGTAATAAAATGTTTCACAAAATTGCTACCTGCAAAAAAGAAGTCCCTATGTCCCTGCACTCTCATGATTAAATAAACCATATATAAAGCTAAATTTAACATTATTTTAGGTGAAAAGTGAAACTCTATTTAAGTGAAAGAGATGGTACTAATGGTATAGAAGGTTATGCTTTGATAAACATTTTACACTTTTTCACAGGACGCCTCTATAGGTTTAGCATGACGAGGTACACTTTTACTTTGCAAGACAGCTGCTAATCCTGTTGAGTAAGTGTGCACTTTGAAGGTTACTGTGGGACACAATGGTGCAAAGCCAAGGCAATTGTAGTGTGCATTATATGTTCAATAGCATCCAGTGTGTTGAATAATTATTTCAGGAAAGTGTGATATTTTACAAATTATCAGTTTTTGTTTTAATAGTGAACTCAATTTTTATTACTAGTAAATTTAATGTTAGAAAACTAACAATATGTTTCTAGTTTGTGAAAACACAATCAAAAAGTGAGTGTGAGATTTTGTACAGGTTTATTGTATAAAGCACAGCTTTTTACATACACTTTATGGACAAAAGTATTTGGCTAGACCTGTTAATTATTGAATTGAGGTGTTTCAATCAGACCCAATGCCAAAAGTGTATAAATTTAAGCACCTAGTCAAGCAGTCTCCAGTTGCAAACATTTGTGATACAAAATGGGTCGTTCTGCAGAGCTTGGAGACTTCAAGCATGGTACTGTGATAGGATGCCACCTTTGCAATAAGATGGTTTCATCCCTGAAATTTCATCCCTGCTGGATATTCCTCGGTCAACTCTAAAAGATGGTTTGAAAGTGGAAGCGTTTAGGAACAACAGTGTCACGGTTTGGTTTTCTGGACTCTGGATCCGTTCAATAGGTGTTATAGGAACGGATCCTCGGGGAGTGAGAGTATGGTAACACACTGGCAAGTGGTAGTAGTAGCCCGAGGGTCAACAGATGACAGATGCAGGATAAAAGTACAATCAGCGGTTTAATGATGACCGGATGAATTAACAGAAAAGTCTTGATATATATATATATATGTAGACAACAAGATATAAACACTGGCGCTCAATGCAGTATTGTATAAATGAAGTGATAAAATTAAACCCACATATACACCTCTTCCATGTGAGGAGGCAGCCTTCCTTCAAAACTCTGGCTGGTAAGGCCGAAAATAGATGTGGTAGGTGCAACAGAAGGAGGGCGCAATAGTGATGTTAACAGATTATACTGAACAAGGTGGGTACAGAATAGGTTGGCATAAGGATGTGATACAAATCTCTGGGTTGGTATCCAACAATAATGTAGTTGAACCAGTTCACAAATCCAAATGCTAGACAGATTGTTCAAGCATGACAGTCACTGATGTAAAGATAGTCAATTTCTAATGCCACAGTATGAGGTGTGCTAGCTAACCATATGGAGCTCGTTGAACAGAAGTAATACTGTTTGCGATTCAACAGATAGACAGGAATAAGTGGAATTGCGTGTAATGATACAGTTCACCAGATAACAAATCAAATAGGTGGGAGCGTACCAGAAAGTAAAATAAAACCAGCTTATCTGTATCAGGGTCTCCGACAGGAAATCTCAGCTCCGTCTGGTGTGTCAGGAACAGGCAAGACAGCAACTGCAGTATACAGTAGTTCTTAGCCTCGGGCAGCCGTCCCCATACAGTCACCGCTCACAGTCTCTTAGCAGTCTTCCATATAAATAGACAAGTAGTGCAGAAATAGGCTGTGGCAGATGCTGCTTATTGCTGGGAGTTAAATCAAGTCAAATGTAGTCCAATGTTTGTCCAACTGTGTTGTCTAACTGTGCATTTTCGTCCACTTTGTGAGAAAATCCCACTTAGTGTAGAAATCACACACGTCTAACCCCACATACGTCTCCCCATATATAATATATATATATATATTAGAGATGAGCGCACTCGGATTTCCTGAATCCGAGCCCACCTGAACGTTGCCGATCCGAGTCGGGTCCGAGACAGATCCGGGTATTGGCGCCAAATGAAAACCTGAAACCGAGGCTCTGAGTCATAATCCCACTGTCGGATCTCGCGATACTTGGATCCTATAAATTCCCCGCTAGTCGCCGCCATCTTCGGGCATTGATCAGGGAAGGGGGAGGGTGTGTTAGGTGGTCCTCTGTCCTGGTAGATCTCGTGCTGTGCTGTTTAGTTCTGTGCTGTGCTGTTTAGTTCTGTGCTGTGCTGTGCTGTGTTCTGCAGTATCAGTCCAGTGGTGCTGTGTGCTGTGCTTCGTCAATTTTGAGTTCAGTGGTGCTGCTGGGTCCTGTGCTGTGTCCTGTTCAGTCCAGTGGTCCTGTGTCCTGTGCTCTGTGCTTCTAAGGGCATAGTTATTTCCCCAATATTCACAAGTGTTTAAAAAATTAAAAGAAAGTTATAAAAAAAAATACAAAAAACTAATTTAATTTTTTTTTAATTACAACAAAATTTGAAAAACCAATCCTGCAGTATAAGCCCATTTGTACTGCAATATTACCAAGTTCACACATTCAGCAGTAAAAGTCCAGTGGTACTGCTGCAATATTACAAAGTTCCCACATTCAGCAGTATCAGTCCAGTGGTGCTGTGTGCTGTGCTCTGTCAATTTTGAGTTCAGTGTTGCTGCTGGGTCCTGTGTGCTGTGTCCTGTTCAGTCCAGTGGTCCTGTATCCCGTGCTCTGTGCTTCTAAGGGCATAGTTATTTCCCCAATATTCCCAAGTGTTTAAAAAATTAAAAAAAAGTTAATTAAAAAAATATACAAAAAGCAAATTATTTTTTTTTTTAATTACAACAAAATTTGCCAAACCAATCCTGCAGTATAAGCCCATTGGTACTGCAATATTACCAAGTTCACACATTCAGCAGTAAAAGTCCAGTGGTACTGCTGCAATATTACAAAGTTCACACATTCTGCAGTATCAGTCCAGTGGTGCTGTGTGCTGTGCTCTGTCAATTTTGAGTTCAGTGGTGCTGCTGGGTCCTGTGTGCTGTGTCCTGTTCAGTCCAGTGGTCCTGTGTCCTGTGCTCTGTGCTTCTAAGGGCATAGTTATTTCCCCAATATTCCCAAGTGTTTAAAAAATTAAAAAAAAAGTTATAAAAAAAAATACAAAAAAATAATTATAAATTTTTTAATTACAACAAAATTTGCAAAACCAATCCTGCAGTATAAGACCATTGGTACTGCAATATTACCAAGTTCACACATTCTGCACTATCTTGTGCTACATATAATGGAGGATAAAGTAGGGAAAGATCAAGACCCACTTCCTCCTAATGCTGAAGCTACTGCCACTAGTCATGACATAGACGATGAAATGCCATCAACGTCGTCTTCCAAGCCCGATGCCCAATCTCCTAGTACAGGGCATGTAAAATCCAAAAAGCCCAAGTTCTCAAAAAATAACCAATGTATGGCCATATGTAGCTTATGTAAAGCTCAAATAAGCAGGGGTAAGGATCTTGCCCACCTAGGGACATCCTCCCTTATACGTCACCTGAATAACCTTCATAGTTCAGTGGTTAGTTCAGGAACTAGGGCTAGGACCGTCATCGGTACAGGGACACCTAAATCCCGTGGTCCAGTTGGATACACACCAGCAACACCCTCCTCGTCAACTTCCTCCACAATCTCCATCAGATTCAGTCCTGCAGCCCAAGTCAGCAGCCAGACTGAGTCCTCTCCAATACGGGATTCATCCGAGGAATCCTGCAGCGGTACGCCTACTACTGCCACTGCTGCTGTTGCTGCTGTTAGTCGGTCATCTTCCCAGAGGGGAAGTCGTAAGACCACTAAGTCTTTCACAAGACAATTGACCGTCCAACAGTCGTTTGCCATGACCACAAAATACGATAGTAGTCACCCTATTGCAAAGCGTATAACTGCGGCTGTAACTGCAATGTTGGTGTTAGACGTGCGCCCGGTGTCCGCCATCAGTGGAGTGGGATTTAGAGGGTTGATGGAGGTATTGTGTCCCCGGTACCAAATCCCCTCGAGATTCCACTTCACTAGGCAGGCGATACCAAAAATGTACAGAGAAATACGATCAAGTGTCCTCAGTGCTCTAAAAAATGCGGTTGTACCCACTGTCCACTTAACCACGGACATGTGGACAAGTGGTTCTGGGCAAACGAAGGACTATATGACTGTGACAGCCCACTGGGTAGATGCATCCCCTTCCGCAGCAACAGCAACAGCTGCATCAGTAGCAGCATCTACAAAATGGCTGCTCGTGCAAAGGCAGGCAACATTGTGTATTACAGGCTTTAATAAGAGGCACAACGCTGACAACATATTAGAGAAACTGAGGGAAATGAGGATTTGTGGTGTCAGACAATGCCAGTAACATTGTGCGGGCATTAAATATGGGCAATTTCCAGCACGTGCCATGTTTTGCCCACACCATTAATTTGGTGGTGCAGCATTACCTCAAGAGTGACAGGGGTGTGCAGGAGATGCTTGCGGTGGCGCGCAAAATTGCTGGACACTTTCGGCATTCAGCCAGTGCCTACCGCAGACTAGAGGCGCATCAAAAAAGCATGAACCTGCCCTGCCATCACCTCAAACAAGGGGTTGTGACGCACTGGAACTCCACCCTCTATATGCTGCAGAGGATGGAGGAGCAGCAAAAGGCCATTCAGGCCTACACAGCCACCTACGACATAGGCTGTGGGGATGAGTGGGGATGCGCCTGAGTCAAGCGCAGTGGAGACCGATTTCCGTGTTGTGCAAGGTTCTCCAGCCGTTTGAACTTGCCACACGAGAAGTCAGTTCCGACACTGCCAGCTTGAGTCAGGTCATTCCCCTGATCAGGCTGTTGCAGAAGCAGCTGGAGAAAGTGAGGGAGGAGCTGGTAAACCATTGCGATTACACCAAGCATGTAGCTCTTGTGGATGTAGCCCTTCGTACGCTTTGCCAGGATCCGAGGGTGGTCACTCTTTTAAAGTCAGAGGAATACATTCTGGCCACCGTGCTCGATCCTCGGTTTAAAGTGTATGTTGTGTCTCTGTTTCCGGCGGACACAAGTCTACAGCCATGCAAAGACCTTCTGGTCAGGAGATTGTCCTCTGAAGAGGACCGTGACATGCCAACAGCTCCACCCTCATTTTCTTCCACATCTATGGCTGCGAGGAAAAAGCTCAGTTTTCCTAAAAGAGCCGCTGGCGGGGATGCTGATAACATCTGGTCCGGACTGAAGGACCTGCCAACTATTGCAGACATGTCTACTGTCGCTGCATTGGATGCTGTCACAATTGAAAAAATGGTGGAGGATTATTTTGCTGACACCATCCAAATAGACATGTCAGACAGTCCATATTCTTACTGGCAGGAAAAAAAAGCAGTTTGGAAGCCCCTGTACAAACTGGCTCTATTTTACCTGAGTTGTCCCCCCTCCAGTGTGTACTCGGAAAGAGTTTTTAGTGTAGCGGGGGAACCTGGTCAGTGAGCGGCGAAGGAGGTTGCTTCCTCACAACGTCGAAAAAATTATGTTTATAAAAATGAATAATCAATTCCTCAATGAAGTACAGCACTGCCCTCCAGATAGTACAGAGGGACCTGTGGTTGTGGAGTCCAGCGGGGACGAATTGATAATGTGTGAGGAGGAGGAAGTACACACTGTAGGGGGAGAGGAATCAGAGGTTGATGATGAGGACGACATCTTTCCTCAGTAGAGCCTGTTTAGTTTGTACAGGGAGAGATGAATTGTTTTTTTGGTGTGGGGGCCCAAACAAACCAATCATTTCAGCCACAGTTGTTTGGTAGGCTCTGTCGCTGAAATGATTGGTTTGTTAAAGTGTGCATGTCCTATTTCAACAACATAAGGGTGGGTGGGAGGGCCCAAGGACAATTTCATCTTGTAACTATTTTTTGGCATTATGTGACCATTCAACAGTCGTTTGCCATGTTCAAAAAGTAAAAGAAAATGTCAACAAATTAAAAAAATTAAATCAAAAGTTAAATGCCCTGTCATTATTTAAAACAAGAGGTATTGACGTGCTAGAATTAGTGTAGTGTTAATATGTTATAAACATCTACACTTAGAACTTGGAGGAGATATTGTGGCCCCGGTACCAAATTTAGTACCGGGGCCATCCCACTACGCAGTCCAGATACTTGTTTGGTGGAATCCTGACCAGTTGAGGGTGTATTTATTATATTGTGGCCCCGGTATCAAATTTAGTACCGGGGCCACCCCAACACGCAGTCCAGAAATTTTTTTGGGGGAATTCAGAGCCGTGGAGGGTTTTTTATTAATTATATTGTGGTGACCACTCCTCTACGCAGTCCAGATACATTTATTGGTGCGATTCATACCAGTTGATGGTTTTCTTATTATATTGTGGTGACCACTCCTCTATGCAGTCCAGATACATTTATTGGTGCGAATCATACAAGTTCAGGGTTTTTAAATTATATTGTGGTGACCCACTCCTCTACGCAGTCCAGGTACATTTTTTGGTGCGATTCATACCAGTTGATGGTTTTCTTATTATATTGTGGTGACCACTCCTCTACGCAGTCCAGATACATTTATTGGTGCGAATCATACAAGTTCAGGGTTTTTAAATTATATTGTGGTGACCACTCCTCTACGCAGTCCAGGTACATTTTTTGGTGCGATTCATACCAGTTGATGGTTTTCTTATTATATTGTGGTGACCACTCCTCTACGCAATCCAGATACATTTATTGGTGCGAATCATACAAGTTCAGGGTTTTTAAATTATATTGTGGTGACCCACTCCTCTACGCAGTCTAGGTACATTTTTTGGTGCGATTCATACCAGTTGATGGTTTTCTTATTATATTGTGGTGACCACTCCTCTACGCAGTCCAGATACATTTATTGGTGCGAATCATACAAATTCAGGGTTTTTAAATTATATTGTGGTGACCCACTCCTCTACGCAGTCCAGGTACATTTTTTGGTGCGATTCATACCAGTTGATGGTTTTCTTATTATATTGTGGTGACCACTCCTCTACACTGTCCAGAAACATTTTTTGTTGCGAATCATACAAGTTCAGGGTTTTTAAATTATATTGTGGTGACCCACTCCTCTACGCAGTACAGGTACATTTTTTGGTGCGATTCATACCAGTTGATGGTTTTCTTATTATATTGTGGTGACCACTCCTCTATGCAGTCCAGATACATTTATTGGTGCGATTCATACCAGTTGATGGTTTTCTTATTATATTGTCGTGACCACTCCTCTACGCAGTCCAGATACATTTATTGGTGCGAATCATACAAGTTCAGGGTTTTTAAATTATATTGTGGTGACCCACTCCTCTACGCAGTCCAGGTACATTTTTTGGTGCGATTCATACAAGTTTAGGGCTTTTAAATTATATTGTGGTGACCCACTCCTCTACGCAGTCCAGGTACATTTTTTGGTGCGATTCATACCAGTTGATGGTTTTCTTATTATATTGTGGTGACCACTCCTCTACGCAGTCCAGGTAATTTTTTTGGTGCGATTCATACCAGTTGATGGTTTTCTTATTATATTGTGGTGACCACTCCTCTACGCAGTCCAGATACATTTATTGGTGCGAATCATACAAGTTCAGGGTTTTTAATTTATATTGTGGTGACCACTCCTCTACACAGTCCAGGTACATTTTTTGGTGCGATTAAGACCAGTTGATGGTTTTCTTATTATATTGTGGGGACCACTCCACTACGCAGTCCAGAAAGATACCTCGTTTTAACGTTTTGGAGTAATAACAATATTGTGAGGTGTTCAGAATACACTGTAAATTAGTGGAAATGATTGTTATTGAATGTTATTGAGGTTACTAATAGCGTAGGAGTGAAAATAAGCCCAAAAACTTGATTTTGGAACTTTTAATGCTTTTTTTAAAAAAAAATCAGAATCCAAAACCTTAAATCCGAACCAAAACCTTTCGGCAGGTGTTTTGCGAAACAAATCCGAACCCAAAACATCACGAATATCCGAATCCAAAACACAAAACACGAGACACCAAAAGTCGCCGGTGCACATCCCTAATATATATATATATATATATATATAGACACTAGGGGGTAAATGTATGAACCACCGGATTCTTCAACTCCGGCGAGTTCAGCGTCTTCAGCGCTTAAATTTAAAGCGGCGCTGCCTTGTAAAGGGAAGTCTCCCTTTACAAGGCAGCGCCGCTTTAAATTTAAGCACTGAAGACGCTGAACTCGCCGGAGTTGAAGAATCTGGAGGTTCATACATTTACCCCTAGGAGCGTAGTACAAGGTGGGCGGAGCCACCGGCAATATCATATGCAATGTAAACAATCAGCATGTAATATAGATATGGCATAAATTAACAGTCCAGCAATAAGGTGGAAAGAATAAGGCAGCAGGTAAATGGTATCACAATCGGTATATGGCACACATCAGATTAAAGAGTAACAGTCCAGTTAGCAATATAATCACACTAGATGCGTCAGGGATCCAGTACCATACAATGCCTTAATACTTTCATTAATACATGAACAGTTCAGCCAGAGAAGAGAACAACAAGCAGCTTGATGATACGACCTGTAGTGCCACTGAGCCACAGAGGCCAATGCGGAGTAGATGAAGCTTGAACAGGACGACTCAGAGCGATGACTTGAAACAGTAGAATAGTAGCCTGACAAAGTCAGGTGTGCTTTAAACAGTCCAGTCCTAGGATCAGCGATACAGCGGAGGCATGTGTAGCTTGAGCAGTATAGCCCGTGGAGTAGCACACAGCGGAGACAGGTGCAGCTTGAGCGGTATAACCTGTGGATTAACACACAGTGGAGATGGTTGCAGCTAGAGCGATATAGCCCGTGGAGGAGCACACAGCAGAGACAGTTACAGCTTGAGCGGTACAGCTCGTGGAGTAGCAACACAGCAGAGGCAGGTGCAGCTTGAGTGGTAAAGCCCATGGAGTAGCAACACAGCAGAGGCAGGTGCAGCTTGAGCGGTACAGCCCGTGGAGTAGCAACACAGCAGAGGCAGGTGCAGATTGAGCTGTATATCCCGTGGAGTATCACACAGCAGAGACAGGTGCAGGTTGAGCTGTATAGCCCGTGGAGTATCACACAGCAGAGACAGGTGCAGCTTGAGCTGTATAGCCATTGGAACAGCAAACACAGCAGAGACAGTTGAGGCTTACGCAGTATAGCCCCTGAAACAGCAACACAGTGGAGACAGGTGCAGCTTGAGCAGCACAGCCAGTGGAACAGCAAACACAGCAGAGACAGGTGCAGCTTGAGCAGTATAGCCTTTGAAACAGCAACACAGCAAAGACAGGTGCAGTTTGAGCAGTATAGCCTTTAAAACAGCAACACAGCAGAGGCACTGACGATCCAGGTGAGAGCACACAGAATAGGTAGGATCCTAATCAGACAGGTAACTTGATCAACAGGCCCAGAGGAAAGGGAGGAAGTGCCTTTTCAAGTCTAGAGCCAAAACAGGAACCAATAGGAATCTTAATTATAAGTAGTCAGGTAATCAGTCTGCACATGCGCAGATCAGAACTTAGAGGTTTGAAGTCTGTTAATGAGACACATGTGAGTGTCTCAGTCTTTGTCTATGGAAGCTAATGAGCAGCGTGTGACAAATAGCAACTCAGCTATGAAGCGGAAGACTATGTAAAATCACAGAGTGAGGTCAACGACTGCTAAGGCGCATGGTGCGTAAGGGTCACCAACACTCTGCTGATTCCTTAGCTGCAGAGTTCTGGACTTCCACTGTCATTAATTTAAGCACAAAATCTGTGCGCCGGGAACCTTATTAAATGGGTTTCTATGGCAGAACAGCTGCATGCAAACCTCACATCACCAAGACCAATGCCAAGTGTCAGATGGAGTGGTTTAAAGCACACGGACACTGGACTGCGGAGCAGTGGAAACGACCAATCATGCTTCTCGTTGGTGGCTGCCAGGAGAAAGTTACCTGCCTGACTGCATTACGCCAACTGTGAAGTTTGGTGGAGGAGGGATAATGGTGCGGGGTTGTTTTTCAGGGTTTGGGCCCTTATCAGTGAAGGTCAATCTTAATGCTTAAGCATACCAAGTCATTTTGGACAATGCTAAACTTTGTGGTAACGGATTGGGGAAGGCCCTTTTCTATTCCACAAAGCAAGGACTACAAAGATATGGTTTGATGAGTTCGGTATGGAAGAACTTGACTGGCCTTCACAGAGCCCTGACCTCAACCCCATCGAACACCTTTAGGAAGAAATGGAATGGAGATTGTGAGCAAGGCCTTCTCGTTCAACATCAGTACCTGACCTCATTACTTCTCTAAAGAATGAATGGGCACAAATTCCAACAGAATCACTCCAACATCTTGTGGAAAGCCTTCCAAGGGGTAACTTCCCTTTACAAAGCAGCACCGCTTTAAATTTAAGCGCTGAAGAGGCTGAACACGCCGGAGATGAAGAATCCGGAGATTCATACATTTACCCCCAAGGAGAGTTGAAGCTGTTTTTGCTGCAAAACGAGGGGACCAACTCCATATTAAATTAAATGTATTTGATTACATTATCATTACAGTCCCTGTTGATGTAATGGTCAAGTGTTCAAATACTTTTCTCCATATAGTGCATGTGTTCCTTATAAGGATCATAAAAAATATATAAAAAATGTTTGCAAAAATTCATACTGGTCATTTCAGTAACCAGGTTGCCCCAAGTTAAAGTGGGTAATCTCAGATGGTTCTCATAAAGACAAAAAAAAAAACAACTTTATTTTTTCCTAAGGACTAAAATCATTCTTAAATATTTCAATTCTGTATGTGTTAAGTCATGTATTTGCAGAATAAAATGGGTGTTCTACATATAACATTTAAATTTATGTTAATAAGTGGGCCTTCATTTCTAGACTTCCTTTTTACCCTAGTCTAACATTATGCACACATTGGACCTCATTTACAGTTACATATTTTGCTCTTTGAATTTATGTAGAGAAAAAAAAGATTACTCATGTGTGAATATAGAGACATTTCTTTTATATGTATTGCTGTTTTAATTTTATTATATCTGTTTATTTATGTCGGCATAATGAACCTGTAAACATTATAACTGTCAACCTTATAACTGTTTCGACATTATGACTGTTGACATTTTAACTGTGTTCATTTAAACTTTAATCCCTTTGAATGACATAGTAAGGAAAACTTTCTGCTGGTTGACGCTTACTCCAGCTGGTTTCAGATTGATTACTTGTCTAATCACACAAGTGCACTAGTCATTAACAAACTCAAGAGACACTTTGCTGTAAATGGCATACCATAGCAACTATTCACAGATAATGCCAGGCAGTTTGTTAGCAGGGACTTTTGGCACATCACAAGCAGTCCTTTGTACCCACAATCAACTGTCCTGGCTGCAAGGATAGTATGCTCACCAAAACACCTGCTTGAAAAATTGTGCTGCTGATGGCATTGACATCTTTGTAGCACTACTCATGTAAGAAATACACTACAAAATGATCTGCTTTTAGCAGCTCAGCGGTTGTTGTCCAGATGTATTAAAACAGTCCTATAGCAAAGCAGAAGTTACTGCAGAAGGTCAAAACTCAGGTACCAAATTCACTAACTAGGATGCGAGTGTGGAAAATCAGATTTTGACAAAACAGCACATAGACTTATTCCACTTCATCCTGTACAGACTGTCCATATGCAAACTAAATCCGGGTATGACAAGTTAGCCACTGTTGAAAAATCAGCCACAACCTAACAGTTATGTAGTCCAAGCTAGAGGTACCTCATATAATGGATCAGAGGCCACCTGTTAAGTGTGCCTGAGCTTGTCTCCTATATGTCATCCTATTATGACTTCCTTTTCGAGCAATCCTGTTCCACCTCCATCCACAGCCAAGCAAGTTATAGCTTTAGATTCAGCTCAGACCCTAATAGAAGCTCCGAGTATGCACCAGAGCACCTTCCTTCAACAACCACCACCATTATCATAAGATCTGGCAGGATATTAGGACTAGAGATGGGCGGGCTCGGTTTCCTTGAACCAGAACCCGCCCGAACTCCGGGAATCCGAGTACCGAGCCAAGTCTATTCAGATTCCAAAATGAGGCAAAAGGTCATTGTGACGTCATCGGATCTCGGATCTCGCGACTTTTAGAATGAATAAATAGCCGCATCCACGGCGATACAGCGCCATTTGAGAGAGGGACAAAGAAGGCTTAGGTCACAGGAAGGAATAGAGCAGGAATAGAGCAGGAAGAGAGAAGTATAGAGGAGGCATTTTTCCTAATTTACACTACAAAGTGTTATGGGTGTGACATATTCCTCTCTTCTAAAAAAAAACTATTTTCTGCCTGCTGAAATTATAATATACCAGCCCTATATATTTCTGAATTTGCACTACAAGTGTTTGGGGTGTCATATTCCTCTGTCAAAAAAACTGTATTTTCTGAGTGCTGATATTGTAATAATGCACTGTATTTTCTGAATTGGCACTACAAAGTTTTCGGGGTCTTAGTAAAATGAATTCACAGCAGTACACTGATGAGCAGGAGCAGCAAGTAGCTGCTGCCACGAGTCCTGATGGTAGTTATCCTTGTACGTCATCTGGTAAAGCCTATGATCCAAGAGTTATTAAAATCTTGAAGTCGGATCACTATGTTTTGGCAACTGTGCTTGATCCGAGGTTTAAGACCTACATCGATTCTATGCTTCCAAATGAACAAGATCTGAAGAGCTGCAAGGAGCTATTGGTCAGCACGTTGTCTACTGAACTTGGCTTGAAGACGTCTCCTCCTTCAGTTTCTCAGGCAGTTGCTGCTCGGAAAATATTGCACTTTCCAAAGAGAAGCAGGGATGACGCAGGTGGCAGACCACAACAGTTTGACATCTGGACTGGTTTGAAAGATTTTACCAAAAAATGTGTGACCTCGGCCATAACTCCATCCAATCCTACTATTAACATGCAAAAGATGGTGGAGGATTATTTTCAAGAGTTAATTGATATGGAAATGTCAGACAGTCCCTTTCCATACTGGGAGGAAAAACAAGTCATTTGGAAACCCATGTACAAACTTGCTTTGCAATACCTAAGTTGCCAACCCTCCAGTGTGTACTCAGAAAGAGTATTCAGCACAGCCGGGAACCTTGGCAGTGATCGACGTAGGAAGCTACTTCCTAAAAATGTGGAAAAATGAAAATGAAAATCAAATGAACTACATCTTCCACGAGGAAGGCCTTTACCGGCAAATACAGTCAAGTACTGACACTTCTCTAATGGCGGATTCCAGCAGAGATGAATTAATAGTCTGTGATGATGATGTACACACTGATGAGGGTGAGGATGATGCTTAAGATGATGACGACAACATCTTTTTGAAACTTTCACTATAAGTGTAGGCTGTAATCTACCCCCAAAGAGAAAAGGGGCTTTGGGCATTTCTATTTATCATACAGTTTTGCAGGCTGCTTTATTTTCAATTTCACTATAAGTGTATGGTGTAATATACAGTTAGACACCCAACTGGCTTTTTAGTTTGAATTTCAATAGCTCTTTTTAGTGCGTTGTCTGGCACCCTGGATTGGTGTGTGTCTGTTAAAAGCACCCATCCCAGGGGGGAGGGGAGGGGGGGTCAGTGCTCATTGACATTTATTAGCTGTAGAATTACCTCATATATCCAAGAAACAGATGGAGCACTCGTTGCCATATACTACCTGTAATGTTACCTCACTTATCCAAGAAACACGTGAAGCACACGTTGCAATGTTTCCTAGATGTGGTAGGAACTACCATGTGTTTGAGTCATTGCTCCATCAATTACCATCCAGACAGATCGTTGCACTATTTGGCTGAAAGTGTATGAAAAGCATATTGTGACCTGTGAGATGTTCAAAATTGAATGGAAATGACTGGAAATTAGTGTTAGTGAGGTTAATAATAATGTAGGTACAAAATAATACCTAAATTATGTTATTTTAGCCCAAAAAATGGAAGTTTGTAAACAATAGCAAAATAAAACCAAAACCAAAACACGCAAGGGCGGTTTTGGCAAAACCAAAACCAAAATCAAACCCAAAGGTAATCCAGATCCAAAACCAAAACCAAAACACGAGGGTCAGTGAACATCTCTAATTAGGACCTCACCCAAAGTTCAGGATAATTGTGACTTAAATACCACTCATACTTTACCACTTCTCTCCTTGTTCATACCTTTTCTCACACAATATACAGCGAAAGTGTAATTAAAATAGCTAAATACAGACACCTCCATATCCGTTGTATACCCCTTCTAAAATAAAAAAGAAGGGGTGTGGCCTAACAGCTATTCAGGTTGGTCTCATTTTTGAGGAGATCTGCACAGTCAGTGAAAAATCAACATCCATCTGTTGTTTCCTGATGCCTCAACTGAACACAGTTGTCATAAAACCCGAGTGGACCACTTTCTACCTGACATGCCATCCGAAATAGTCGACATGGTGCGATAAGGGGGAATTGAACCTGTCCACCGGCGGACCCTTCGATCACACTCCCTCAAATATCCAGGAGTGGCTATCAATGGAGGGGAACACCTGACTACTTACCTACTGCCCGCTTGTCTCCTTTCCTTCATTTCCTGAGCTTCACCACGCTATGCTGCTGCAGGCAGTGGTGAGGTGCGGGGACTGGATCCCTGAGATTCCCTTTGGATGGGTGGTAATTAGATGATTTACCCAACTGACATTACCAGAGGTGGGCTTCCTCTCAAGACGGTCCTTCTGCTTTGCTGGTAATTGATTGGCTGTGACTAACTGCATCACCCAAGGATACTTTGCTAAGGGTAAATTTCTGCCCGATTAAAGAACAGATCTTAACTCCCTACCCACATGCCCAACCTGTGGAGTTGAGGATGATCTTCAACTGTACCCAGACATCTCTGCTGCTACCCTGGCTACTCACAGGTCGTTTCACCAGATGACAACAGCCTTAAGAACCGGCCAACATTCAATACCGGTAGGTCGGTTTCCTGACTAAGCTACTTGTCCTCAGAAAAGGTACCTTTTTGGTCATACTGTCCCCTGACAAGGGCTTATCAGCGTTGAAAGACTGGGATATCCAGCCACCAGACCCACCTATTTCCACCAAGACTAGCCACATTGCTAAAGAATGGTCTACAATCAACAGATGAGACTCTCTCTGTTCATTACACTCTCACAAGCTGATATGTCTCATACTGCTCCGCGTTTGTATAAATATGAACATTGTATCCTTTCAAATCGTTTGTATCCCTAAGTGTCTCATTGGGAAACTTCCACAACCTGGCACCTGGACACTTTTTTCCTCCTGCCCCCGCAGACATACTACCCTACATTCTACGTTCACTAACTTACCTTATAGCATTTACTGTCCTCGTAAAGAGATACATCTATGTTACAGAGTTGATACACATTGTAATGGTATACTTATATGAAACTTAGCATATCATATATGCTATGTTTAGAAGCGCCCGTATATATACTTCTCTTCTGCCACTTCCTTTTCTGCACTTAGTGGCGTAAGTATTTGTTCCCTCATGGGTACTACTTCAGTTTTTTATGTTTTTATGCTTTCCCTTTCCCTACGGTGTCCTCCCTTCTGTTTTATGTCCTGTCTGAGACTGGAAACAGAGACTGTCGCGGTCAGAGCCCTGGGTACGCCATCTTACTCAATCTAATAACCTAAGCTAATGTTTAACTTCCTCTCTTTAAATGCAAAGGGTTTGACCTCTCTTAATAAACGGTGGATTTGGGGCCCAAAATGCTAATATCATAGACATACACGAGACCCACTTCTCATTACACCACAATTTCGCATCTTTAAATAACCAACTTGTTACTCTGCATCTGGCCAATTTAAGAAAAATGGGGTAGCCATTTTGGCACTAAATGTCCTTTTAAATTGGAGAAACAGATCACTGACAAAAACAATAGATACCTAATTTTAGTGGGGAAAATTGGATGCCAGTACTTTGCTTTGGTATCCCTGTATGCTCCAAATTCCTGTCAGTTCCATTTCTTTAGGAAGCTTTGTCAAGCCATCCACAAATTTAAACGTGGAATGCCATTATGTATGGGAGACTACAATGTTGCCTCACATCCCTCCAAACAGTCTATGACTTCTTTTGCTACTGTCTCCTTCGCATTCTCTCAATTATTAGAGAAATATGACTTGTATGATGTGTGGCATGCATATCACCCAGGTGAGAGGACAACACATATTTCTCCCATGTACATAGTTTGTATTCAAGCATTGATCTTGTGTTATCTGGCAAATGGTCTCTCCAGCATATTAAAAGTGTTGAGATGTACGGGGGATTCGGGTAATGCGGAAGGCCTTGGATTCCTATTTGGAGACAAATAAACCCAAGGAAACCAAGGCCTCACTGGTGTACCCTTAAGGCAGTTATGAGAGGAGCAGCAATAATAGCTGCGGTCACAATTATGAAAATGCAAACAGAGGTTTAGACTTCTATTAAAGTAATTATATCATTTTCAAAAAAGCATTGTCTAAGTGAATGTGTTGTGTTTCCGAAGCACAAAGTAATTTATTTTAGGAGATGCAAAATTTAGCAGTTCAATACATATTTCAATACATATTTTTAATACAGTACAGCCAATACCAAAAAGATACATACATACCGTGCCCGCATGCGCTCGCTAAGCTGCGATCCACTGGTACCAGCTGTCACGGACTTACCTTCTCCGCCGCTGGTCGGGATGCCGCACTTCCGGATTTGGCGGTCACATGACCGCAACCCGGGACGGGAAATTCAAACCTGCCAGCATAAAATCTTCACTCTGACACTCGGTGAGTGTCAGAGCAACATCTATTATTCCTGGCTCCTGTTCCCTGTTGAATCCTGACTCCTAGACTTCTGCTGACTCCTGTGTATTGACTCCTGCCTGTTTGACTATTCTTCTTCTCCAGTCCTTGGGTACCATCCGGCTTGCTGACTACGCTTCTGTTCTGGTGACCCGTGTACCGACCCAGCCAGATTGACTCCGAGTTTGCTCTGACCATGGATCCTGCAGCGAGGGACCTCCTGGAGCATTTAGCTAGGAGGGTAGAGAAACAAGAGGCAAATCAGGAGCAACTTTTAAAATTCCTTCAGAGCCTATCCACACGGATGGACACTATTCAGAATACCTTACTAGCCGCCAGACCTCCGGCACCCGTAGTTTCTGCACTGGACCCTCTGGCTCCCGCAGCCTCTTCATCCTCCCAGATGCGTATCCCTAGTCCTCCCAAATATGATGGGGATCCTAAATTATGTAGAGGATTTTTGAACCAATGCTCCATTCAGTTTGAGCTTCTGCCGGGAAATTTCCCTTCTGAGAAATCCAAAGCAGCTTACGTAATCTCCCTACTTTCTGGCCAAGCCCTGGCCTGGGCCTCACCCTTATGGGAGAGGATGCACGATTTTTCCATCTCTTTATGCACCTTTAAGAAGATCTTTGATGAGCCTGGAAGAATTTCCAATGCCGCCACCGCCCTGTTATGTCTGCGCCAGGGGACACAGACTGTGGGTCAGTATGCGGTTTAATTCCGAACCTTGGCCTCGGAACTCCGCTGGAACAACGAGGCTCTGGTGACCACCTTCTGGCAGGGTCTCTCTGACCGTATTAAAGATGAGTTTGTCTCCCAGGAACTCCCCCCATCTTTGGACGATCTAATTTATCTCTGTGTCAAGATAGACCTTTGTTTTAAGGAATGCAGTGCTTAGAAAGAACAAACCCGTTGCACCATGGTCCGCCTAGCTCCGACTTTCCAAACACCAGTCCTTCCTCCTGAGGGGCCGATGCAACTAGGAAGGACCCGCTTCTCAGCTGAAAAGAAAGAGAGAAGATTTCGCAACAAACTATGTTTGTACTATGGGGAGAGCGGTCACGTCCTGAGTTCTTGTCATAGACATCCGGGAAACAACAAGGCCTAACGTATTCAAGAGGGATCTCGTTGGGCCTCTCTAGTCAATCCCCCTCTACCTGCCAAGCTAACGATTGTCTCACCATTCCCGTTTCTTTACATCAGGGTTCTTCCACCCTCTCTCTAGCCGCCCTCCTTGACTCCGGAGCCGCGGTTAATTTAATTTCTGCCGCCCTGGTGAGACAACTCTCCATTCCCACAGAGACCTTGGATCAACCTATTTCCCTCTTGGCCATCGACGGAGGAAGGATCCTTGAGAATTCTAACCAGGTTCGCACAATTCCTCTTCTGCTTCAAGTAGGGGCACTCCATCAGGAGAACATCTCCTTCCTGGTCATCCAGAGATCTATCAATCCTGTCATCCTTGGACTTCCCTGGCTCCGCCTCTATTCTCCCACTTTTGACTGGCAGTCCGGTCATATCCTGTCGTGGGGACAGTTCAGCTTCTCCCACTGTCTCCGTAAGGTGGTTCCCCAAGATGTTCCTAAACACTCCAAAATATTCCCCTTGACTCTTCTACCTGAGTGCTACCAAGCCTTCTCTGACATCTTCTGCGAGCAAGAGGCCACAAGACTCCCTCCACATAGGATCTGGGACTGTGGTATTGATCTTGTGCCTGGCAAACCCATTACTAGAGGCCGTGTATACCCACTTTCCGTTCCTGAATCTAAGGCGGTGGAGGGGTATGTCCAAGAGAACTTAAAAAGGGGCTTCATCCGTAAATCTGCCTCCCCGGCTGGGGCTGGCTTCTTCTTCATGAAAAAGAAGTTACTAGTGGCCTTCCTTACTGAGGGATGTAAGGAGATTTGTTTCTGCCTGTTCTGAATGTGCCCGACACAAGACCCCCAGGAAAAGACCTTATGGATGTTTGCTTCCACTAACCATTCCTGAATATCCCTGGTCGCAGATCTCCATGGATTTCATCACAGACCTTCCTCCTTCCATATCCTGTACGGTGGTGCTAGTGGTCACGGACCGCTTCTCTAAGAGTGCCCACTTTATTGCTCTTAAAGGTCTTCCTTCTTCTTCCTCATTAGCCAATATTTTTGTTAAAGAGATATTTCGCCTCCATGGTTGTCCTCAACATATTGTTTCCGATCGAGGATCCCAATTCATTTCCAAATTTTGGAGGTCTTTTTGCAGCAAGTCTGGAATTAAGCTTGATTTTTCCTCTGCATATCATCCCCAGTCCAGTGGGTCAACGGAGAGAACTAACCAGGAGTTAGAAAAATTTGTAAGAATATTTATCTCAAGCAATCAAGATAACTGGGTGGATCTCCTCCTATGGGCTGAGTTTGCCCATAACAACCATTTCCATGAGGCTATCTCTAATTCCCCCTTTTTTGTATTTTATGGCTGTCATCTGAAATTGCCCACCTTCTCTCAAATTGCACCAGCTGAGGTTCCGGCAGTGGACTCTTTGCTTCGTGACTTCTCCTCCATTTGGGAACAGACCAAGAGAGATCTGAAGAGAGCAACTATTTGCTCCAAGGAATCCTATGATAAAAGAAGAAGAGCTGCTCCCAAATTGTCAGTTGGTGACAGAGTATGGCTGTCCATGCTAAACATTCGTTTAAAGGTTCTTCTTCTCCAGTCCTTGTGTACCGATCCGGCTTGCTGACTATGCTTCTGTTCTGGTGACCTGTGTACCAACCCGGCTTGGTTGACTCCGAGCTTGCCTTCTGATACGTCTGCATTGGCTTCCTGTGTACCGACCCGGCCCGTTGACCACGCTACTCCTGCTCCACTACGCTGCACTACATCTAAGGGTGAACCTGAGGACCGTAACCTGCAACTCCTGGAAGCAATGCCCACCCGGCTTTGCGGCGGTTCTTGGTGAACACCGGGGAGATCGTTAGACTCAGCACCTCAGGTAAGGCAGCTATATTAGATTGTAGTAACTCCAGAAATCTGTTACACCAGCTTACAGTACTTCAGTCCAGAATACTGTGGTCAGAGAAGACTGGGCTAATACCAGCTAGAGCTGTATTATATACACCCAGTGTTACAGTGAAAACAATGCAGATGGTGTGGCTTGCTTCTATTGGTCCAGGTATCAGGAAGGTCCAGTGTGCTGCAGGTCATAGGCCAGTTCAAACCAAAATATCGAAAGGTGGGGGTCATCTCTCCAGGGGTTGTGCTCTGACTTTCCTGCCAAGACTCCAGTTTCAACTAGGCATTTTACAGTTGGTATCACTCTGATCATTTATTTCCTAACATCAATAACTAGAGTATGGAATGTGCGATCTCTTCGGCGAATGAACCGGACTTTCATTCATCCAATTATACGACTTTGATACTTCATATGAATCACAGCTAGCAGCACTAGAAGCCCACCATAAACGTACCCCTCAGGATTCCAAGATCAAGGCCGAATTAACTGCTTTGCACAGGAAAATTAATGAAGTTTCTCTTCTACAGCTCAACAATGCCATAGCTAGATTAAAATTTTATACTTTGACCATAGATCTAGCAAATTGTTGGCCCGCAAACTCCGTGACAAGAAGGCTATCAACAGGGTTAAGGCTATATGAAATGTACAGGATACCCTTATTTCTAATCCCCTTAGTATAGTGAATAATATTGCTTCTTACTATGAAGTCCTCTATAATCTAAAGACAGAAGCATCTCTGACCCAATCCTATCCTGAGTTTATTAAGAAATTTCTGGCATCCGTCTTGTTCCCACGCGGCAAGGCCCTGGGCCCGAACTGCTTCACACAAGACTTCGATACCTCCTTCCGGCTTAAACTGACCTCTGTCCTTTCTAAACTATTTAAATCAGCCAGTAAAGATATGTTCTCACTCACAGAAATTCTTGAGTAGCAATTAATTACCATCCCAAAGCTAGGACAAGACCCCTCCCACTGCCACAATTACCATCCCATAGTGCTCCCCAATTCTGATCTAAAAATAATCTTTAGATTAATTGCTAACCGATTAAGGTGGGCTGGTAGTTAGGTGCCAGACAACACAAGGAGAGTCTTTATTGAAACACAAAGAGAGTCTTTATTGAAACTAATTCAGCTAGCGCTGTACCCCTGTTACTACTATCGCTTGACGCCAAAAAAGCTTTCGATAGGAACCATTGGCAATACATATCTGTGGCCTTAACTAAATTTGGGTTTGGTGGATCTTTCCTCTAAGGTGCAATTGCCTTAGAGGAAAGATCCCATTGCTGAAGACTCCTTTGGCCAGTGTCTTCAGCAATGGGTTCCTTTCCTCTGCCTTCCTGATTACCATTGGCACCAGACAGGGTTGCATCCTCTTCTGACTGATGTTTGCATTGGCTATGGAACCCCTAGCCACCAAGTTTAAAATGTCAAATGTCAATGATGTCAAACAGACTATCATTGGTACCTTTCACCACAAGATTTGCCTCTTTGCAGATGACATACTCCTATTTGTCACGAAACCTGAGTGATTTTTACCTGCATTATCTCAATTTCTGAAGGAGTACTCAGAGGTATAAACTCAACACTTCCAAATCAGAGGCATTAGGGGTGGCTATCACACAGGACTCCCTAAAGTCCCTAAAATCACTATGCAAATTTCAATGGTGTTCCCTCTCTATTACGCATCTAGGATATGTATTCCTCCGAAACCTACATTAGTTATTGAGAGCAACTACTAGTCACTACTGAGACAGTTTGATATGCTCATCAAATCCTGGGTGAATTTTGAGATCTCTTGGATGGGCAGGGTTGCTGCCCTGAAATGTATGTTGCTTCCAAAGATCCTGTATTTACTCCACTCTATCCCCTACCTGGTTCCCATGACTCTTCTCAATAAGTTTTATGCCATCACATTTAGCTTCATCTGGAGTAACAAGCGCAATAGGCATTCTAGAGAGCAAATGTTCAGATCTAAAATAAGAGGCGGCCTGGCCACTCCTAAACTGGATGCTTACCAACATGCCCCTCTACTTGAGCAACTTAGAGATTGGCAAGCCCCTTCCCCATTGAAACCTTGGGTGAACATTGAACAAAACAGTTCCGCTACAATACCATTAGCAGACCTTTTGTGCCTAGATAGACATAGCAGGAAAAACCCAGCATCTACCCTTAGATGCGTTAAAGATTCCTTAATTGTTTGGGATAAGATGATGACTGTACCCAAATTACCACCTCCCCTCCTCTAGTCTTTCTACTATTGTATTGTAACAATTGATCCCAGATCGCTGCCTTGACTTTTTGTATAGGAAGGGAGCTAGTCGAATACAGGATCTTCTGGATAGCGGTTCACTCCCTCCCTTCTCACATCCATAAGCCAAGTATGACATTCCAGCCCGAGATTTCTATAAGTATCTTAAGGTTAGGCACTGGATACAATCCAATCCCTCACATCCACCGAAGTAGATGCCGACTCCTCCTTGTATTCAATTGTCGCTCTCCCCCACTTCCCATGCAGGTAGCATCTCAACATGGTATCAGCTCCTCCTGTTCCCTATTGACAACCGTGACTTACCGGTCCAAACTGCCTGGGAAACTGATTTGGAGATCACAGTCTCAGCGGAGGATTGGGAGAAAATCTTTCAAAATATCTATACGATGTCAAAGTGTATTAACCACTCAGAGTTGGTAATAAAAGTTGTACACGGGCTGTATCTCACAGCAGATAAGGTCCACAAAATCTGGCCCTCAGAATCCAAATATGATGAACATAATGGTACCCACTTGACACTGATTGTCTCTAGATATGTCTCCTCCAGACCTCCTACTGTTTCTTCCCCCTCTCCCTTCTAGCTATCTCTGACATAAGTATTATGTAGTGTATGTTTTGTTATGTGTTGGTAATGTTGATTGTTCAGTTTTTTCTTTACATCTCAGATTGTACCGAGTAACCATTGCTATGTTTGTTACTAGTCTCTTTATAAATTCAATAAAAAAAATATTTCAAGTTAAAAAAAAAAATCAAAAAGGAAATGTCATTCCTGCAGTAGTCCAAAAAGAAATGGGTAATTAGTAGTGCAAGATGATAAACTACAGCTGCAACACTAATTAATTGAATACTATCAGCTAAAGGTCAACACAGTCCATCAGAAGTGTCTGCATAATGCTGATGATTGTCATTATGATCATTGTGCATGTTTACATAGACCCTGCAGTACCTGCAAGAGATATGCCTACTGAAAGGCATATCTTGAATTGTGTTTAAGTCTATTCATTCGCACTTACATGAACACTCCCTTCTGTTCTCTGTCTACACTTGCCTGCCCCACTCCAAGCGTAAAGGGCTGCAAGTATTAGATATGCAAAAACATAATTGTGGAAGCAAAAGTATGCTTTTTGTGCACATGTGCAGTACAAATCCATATGTCTTATGGGAGAAAACAATACACCAAACTCTAAATGATCCCTATTATTTTCAATTGCATAAAACAAAGGTGAGAAGGCTATATTAAATTGAGTTCTAAAAATAACCAAAACAATTAAAACATTTTTTGCAAAGACACACAAGCAATGTATTTGAAATATTATTTTTCTTTTTGTCCAATATAAAATGTGATTTAATAAAATGTTTAATGTAGATGATCCTTTGAAAGCATTTCCAGGTATAAAGATAAATTCATTTTTGATTTTACTCATTAATCAGACATGTTGCATGGGAATTGGTACTACATTTATCATGTACAAACCTTGAAAGCAACGATGCAAAATAAATGTGATACTTGTCTGCAACCTGTTTTTTATGTAACTCCTCCTCTTGACATTTCCCAAGCTGTATACTTACAGATGTACAGTTCATGTAATGATAAAGGAATCATGACATTTATTAACCTACAAAAACAGCTATTATGTTACCTGCACTAAAAACTGTTTCCAATAGAGAAAAATATGTTAATAAAAATGGGTGACATTTTCAAAAACTATATATGCCTTAATACATTTTTTAACACTGTGCTTTCTGTTCATAAAAATGATTATAACTACTTTTTACTAATTTAAAATTTATACAAAATTACAAAACAAGACCAAAAAGTAGAATACCTAGGACTTTACTAAAATATATGTCAGAGTGCCATCATATTTAGCAAATGTTTCTTAGACACAGCACAAAAGAGTTGCACACACTACATGCTATAATAAATATTATTATCATGCATGCACATTCTAACTATTCTATCGGGCACACCACCTTCACTTTTATAAAGTAACAGAGAAAAGGCAAACATGCAAGAATATTTAACTTGGTAAATATAACCCACAGACTTTTGACAAATTGAAACCAAGGACAATTAGTAATGATTATTACTCAATAAAAGTAAATAAATAAATATTGAATACTTAGTCAGAGACAAACAGGAGAGGTAGCAATTATCTTATACCTTCCTACCATAAGCTCTTCATTTCCCATATATTTTCCCTTTTTGCTTGGACCCCTTATTTTCTAACTTAGCGGAGCCAGGCTGGAAACTCCCAGGGAACACAGAGAAGAAGTGGACATAAACTTGGACCCCTGACCAGCCCCTGGGATAAGCTACCATTCCCAGCTTGCATGAGGTTAGGATGCTCCAGCATGGAAATTAGTGGAGAAGAGATGGGCAAATTGAGATGGTTCTTGCTGGGGTTTATGCTTCCTGTCTGGACTTTAGTTGCTGAGGAGAGAAAGGATCAAGAAAGCTGTCTCCATTAATATAGAAGGAAAGCTTGCAAGTCTGCACCAATATGTGCCCAAAAATACAGTTAAACACCACAAATAAACAAACAATGAGCAACATCTGAAGAAATCCAGAAATAATCTGCATCTGCTACAGCCTAAGTCTGCACTACTTCGCTGATTGCACAGGACATTACAACTAGGTAATTCTTTTAATTCCATCAATATTTTTTACTCTTAAAACTGAATGACAAAATGCTTTTCTTACTCTCCTTTCATGGCATTATCTTTAGAACTATATCATCCTTCATCCTTCCTGCAACAAAAACCTCTGTCCACATTGTCCCTTCATTACTCCACTCATCTCTATTCAACACTCCTGAACTTTTTTCATATTTATATTCAATAGTTGTAACAGCCTCACCCTGTTGCCAGAAACTAATAGGTCTCACATCTTACAATCATCTATCTCTATCACTGCTTCTATTAGCTGGTGATATATCACCTATTCCAGGTCCCCCTCACTTCTTCATTGCACATATAGTTGAACACTACTGTAATACAGCAAACCTCAAACATATCATCTGTCTACCTTCTCTCAAAGTCATTAAAATGTGCTGTATGGAATGCACCCTCTATTTGTAACAAACTTAACTTTATATTAAACCTCTTCCTCTCAAACAACCTCAATCTTCTGGCAATAACTGAAACATTTCTTATGCAATTAGACACTTCCTTACCTGCAGCCCTTTCACAAAGTGGCCTCCATTTCACCCACACCCCCAGACCTGTAGGCAGACAAGAAGGTGGGGTTGGACTACTTCATTCTCCACATTGCACATTCACAGTGCTATCAACTATACCATCACTCAAATTCACATCTTTTGAAGTATATACAATTTTGAATTTTAACTCATTATCTATGCGTATTGCTGTGATCTATCTCTCCCCTGGTCCACACCCACAATTTCTTGGACATTTGTCTGCATGTCTCGCTCACTTCTAATCTTCTGACATCCTTTCCATCCTCATGGGTAATTTCAACACCCTATTGCTAATCCATATTCCAATGCTGCTTCAAAGCTGCTCTCTCTAACCTCCTCACTTCGTTTATCCCAGTGGATTGAATCCTTTACTCATCGGGGTGGCCTCTGTCTTGATCTTGTTTTCTCTAGACTATGCTCAGTTTCTGAATTCCTTAACACTCCTTCCCCCCTCTCAGATAATCACCTTATTAGCTACATGTTCACCCCCAGTTCTTTAACTTCTATGTTGGCAAACTCTACAAAGCCTCCTCCACAGGAATCTCAACTCTATTGATTTTCAACAGTTTTACACCTCTCTTCAATACTTTTGCATCCCAATATCTACATTCTCCACCCCTGGAGTATGAATTGGAACTTTTAGAAAATGTGTACTATTTACAAGTGAAAATGTGAATGTAAGTGTGTGTGTTATTAATTCGATTGGGTCATTGCATGTGATGTACTGATTGCAATCGCACGGGAAACAAAAATTAATTTAGCCGACTTCATCTCATTATTTGACAGGCCACTCTTTGATAGTGCACAAATGTATCACCTAATTATACTTTCTATCTCAGGATTGTAATGCAATTCTTCATTAACTGTGGTACCTGTATATCTCATTATCAACACATTCTCAGTTTCAGTATTTACCTTGGTAGAATGTTTTTCAGACTTCAACATAGTAGGAACACACCTGACACATGCCAGTTACTATAATGATACCAAATATAAGGGATAAGGAGCTTACCTATACTGGCAATCATTTCTTGTACCCATTCTCCTAGACCTGGGAACCATTTTGCAGGGTTTAACCACGAAAACCACCCTCCTACTTTTTCTCCTATTTCATACAATGAAGAATTATTGTTCTTCCGGAATTCCCATTTTAACTGTAGGATTTCATCCATCTTCCGGTCAATGGCTTTTTAGGGACATCTGTATTATTTGGGGTGTACCTGCAACACTTAACACCAAATTGGGTAGCAAATGTTACACAATAACTCCAGATCTCTGAACTCATAGGACTTTACCCTTCCATCCGTAACAAAAACCTCAGTTTTATTACTTTATCTTATGTTCCCTCCTCCCCTGTACAAATTTCTTGATGTAACAGCTCTTAAATGTTGTGCCTGTTTCTTAGTCATTTATTTGTAAAGATGCCTGATGAAGGGTCTCTGTGCTCTGAAACCTAGCACATATAATAATATTTTTTTTTGGTTAGCCAATAAAGTATCACTCCTATAATACTTTTTACTTTTTTGTCACAAAAATATTTAACATCACATAGTATCCACCAGTAGTAGACATAAGGCAATTTAACACTAACCTGAAGCTCCTTACCTGTATTTCTGAAGGTGTCGTCATGCATCTCGGTGATATTGTCAATTAATTTAGCCAGGTTTTGTATCTACTTAAAACTTAGAGCTCCCCAAGCGATTGTTGTGGGGTCTAATGCGACCCTGATTTGGAATCCTGTAGTTTCATGAATTAACTTTGTAGCTACAGATTTTTCATCTGGAATTATATTTATTTTGCCAGAGTGTTCATACTGTGTGTGTGTGTGTGTATGTATGGGTGTGATGTCGACCTATGGATATCCATCATTTCATTATGTGTTAGGGTCATAACCTTAGGAACCAACCTACCAGAAAACATATACCTTTGTAACTCAGACTTAACCATGTGTAAGCCCTTCTCCCACACACACATAATAAACATCATCTCGGAGGATATAATGTACAGTAGAATTATTAATAACATTGCATAAAGTCTTGACAACACGCCCCATGCCTAGTGTCTCCACTTGTTCAAGGCAAATTTCGACATGTATGACATTCTGACAATAGCCCAAAGGAACTTTCCCAATTAGTACCCTCTTATGTTTGTTGACATGCCCTTGTCTATGATGACCTTCAGTATTTATGGTTATTGGTATTCTAGCGAGTCTCCCATCAATATTGGTGTGCCAAGCTATTGTCTGATCATTTAGTTCAGCTTCCCAATTCTCCAGCTCTTTATATGTGAAAAATTCAAACATAACAATGACCGATCTATAGAGTATTGGTGAAGCTTCAGACTAGGGGACCTAGTGGTATTATACCTCCCTTCTAAGGGTCTCCCTCCTAGTAATTCAAGGACCTCAGAGATGTTTAGACAAGTGACAAAACTTCTGTCCACGCCAATCCAGTTTGAGCCATTACCTTACTCAATTTGTTTTTATTGGTACCGTTTACCCTTTCGACCTTCTCACTGGCTTGTGGTCGGTAAGGAGTATGAAATTTGCTATTAATTCCCATGAGTTTACAAATCATTTGAAAGATCTCACTAGTAAAATGTGTACCCCTATCACTCTATAATTCTAGGGATACCATATTTGCATACAAATTCCTGAACAATTTTTTTAGCAGTAAAAACAGCAGTTTTAGTGGCCACTGGAAATGCCTCTATCCAGTTAGAAAATACATTGGTGCATATTAACACACACTTGAGATTCCTGCAAGGTGGTAATTGGATGAAGTCAATTTGTATTACCTGGAAAGGTATATCTGTAGGAGGGATATTGGATGGCTCCATTGGTATTATCTTTCCAACATTTTTCCTCAAACAAGAAAGACAAAACATTGCTTTCTTACTAGCTTGAGAAGACAAACTTGGTGCACACCAGTATGCTCTAACCAGCTTACACATACCTTCTTTACCCAGATGAGTCAGACCATGTTCTGCCTCAGCTAGGCCTGGGAAATATGTACTGGGAGCCACAGGCTTACCTTGTCCATCTCTCCAGAGTCCAGAGGACTCTTGACCACATCCCTTCACCTGTTCCTATAGGGAACACAAATCTTGCATTTCAAGAAATTTTTGTATGTTTGTCATTTGGAAAATCATCATCTTGTCAGTTAACATGTCTACAGATAAACCTACTGCCCACTTGGCAGCTTCGTCTGCCCTGCTATTATCCACTGATACAGGGTCTTCTTTGTGTGTGTGGGCCTTGCACTTGATGATGGCTACTGCCTTTGGTAATTATATTTGTCACTAAATTGCAGAGATGGCCACTAGTCAGTATAAGTGCAACCGAACAGGGAGGCGCTGAGTCTAACGTACCTGCGGTATTCACCAGGGACCCCTGCAAGGGAGTTTGGGCTGCAGAGGGTACTCAAGTCGCAGTTCTCCAAGACAGTCACCAGTGTAGCAACAGTAGTAAACAGGTGTAGTCAGACGGTTCAGGTCAAAGCCAAATGAGCAAAGTGGCACACAGGGAGGATCCAGAGAGAGTAGTCAGGTCAAGCCAAATAATCAAACCAGCCAAGCAACAAAGTACCAATTAGTAACACAGGAGAATAGTAGGAGGCAAGCCGAGGAACCGAAGAACAATGGATCAGAAGTTCAGGTTATGCGAGTAGAGAGTGAACCAATACTCTGGCACCCTAATGGTGTCAGAGAATTCTAAAACAGTAAGGTGAACTCTGATTGGGTGATGGAGATTCAGCGGTCAGACATGCTGACCACCGACAGGTGAGCGGGGATGGCATGCAAGGGAACCAAGGTGTGTCCCGTTGCTAGGCAATGGGACACAGCTTTCAGGAAGGTGCAGATGCCCGTTTCCTCCGTGTCAGTGCGGAGATAGCGCTTGAAAGTACCCCCTATCCTGAAGAAGAAGAGTTGGAAATCTGTTTCTTTAAAATCTTTCATAGCAGGTGGGGTGCATATACGATTTCTTATCCACCCAGGACCTCTCCTCAGGGCCATAACCCTTCCAGTGGATGAGGAACTGAGTTTTGTCGCAAATAGATTGTGATCTCAAGATGCGTTCAACCTCATATTCGTCGCCTAAAGCCGTCTTTATGGGAGGAGTTCGGAGACTGAAAGTTAGAGAATTCATTTAAAACCAATGGTTTTAATAAGGAGATATGAAATGAATTATGCACACGGAGTGAAGGAGGGAGATGGAGCTTATAGGTAACTACATTAAAAATATGGGAGATGCGGAAAGGACCAATATATCAAGGAGCGAATTTCACTGATGATAGATTGTTGTGCGTGGATAGCCAGACCTCGTACAAAATGTGAAGAACTGGAATCTTCCTACGATGGCGATCAGCAAAGAGCTTATACCGTTCCGAGGATTGTAAATTGAGATTGTACTTGGGACCAAATTTTTAGAAAAGTTACGAACCATATCTTAAGCTGCGGGTACTGATGCACTGGAAGCCTCTGAAAAGGTGGAAAGTACCGAGTGTCTGCCAAAGATGGTAAAGAAAGGAGACACTCCAGAGGATTCATGCTAATGGATATTATGTGAGAACTTTGCATAAGGTAGATATTTACTACAGGAGGATAGGTGATCGGAGCAGTAACAACGGAGGAATGTCTCCAAATGCTGTTTGACCTGCTCAGCTTGACCATTCATCTGGGGATGGTATCACGAGGAGAATTTTAGACTGATTCCTAGATTGTTGCAAAAGGATATCCAGAATATTGAAATGAATTGCACACGCATATCGGAGATGATCTCAAGGGGACAACCATGGATACAAAAAATATTTTTAATGAAAAGAGTGGCTAGTTCGCCAGCAGTTGGCAATTTCTTAAGAGGGACAAAGTGTCCCATTTGGAAAAACGATCGACCACCACCCAAATACTATTGAAGCCATGGCTATTGGGGAGGTCAGTAATAAAGTCCATGCTGATGCTTGCCCAAGGAGAGTGTGGAACAGGAATCGGAAGAAGAAGCCCGGCTGGGAGACGCTTAGAGTCTTGTGACGGGCACATACTCCACAAGCTGCAACATACTTGTGAACATAAGCACTCAAGTAAGGACACCACTAGCTGTGGGACAAAAGGGCAATGGTTTTCTTGACCCCAGCATGGCCAGCATATTTGGAATCATGAGCCAAGCTAACAGTCTGGGACGAAGATGGGTCTCCACAAAAGAGCGTCCAACAGGGGGTGTCTTAACAAAGGATTTAATCAAAGCCAGAATCTTCAGTAGACTAATGATAGGTCTAACATCCCAGTGGCAAGAATCCAAAGACCTGGACAGTGCATCAGTTCTGGAATTTTTAGACCCAGCACGATAAGTCTGAATCATCTGAAATTGAGAAAAAAACCCAGTGACCAGCGAGCCTGACAAGGGTTAAGGCACTGGGCAGATTCCAGATAAGTGAGGTTCTTATGATCTGTGAATACAGTAATAGGTTGGAGGGCGCCCTCAAGAAACTACATCCATTCTTTTAAAGCTATCTTGATGGCCAGAAGTTCCTTGTCTTCGATGTTATAGTTGGCCTCACCGGGTAAGAACTTCCACGTGGGAAAAAGGTGTCAATGGAATTCTTCTGAGAGAACTGCACTCACGCCCACAGAGGAAGCATGTACCTCTAGAAAAAACGGTTGTAGCTGGTCAGGTTGTCTCAAGACAGGAGCAGTGGCAAAAGCTTCCTTTAGAACCTTGAAGGCCAAAACTGCCTCCTGAGGCCAGTTTTTTTGGCTTGGCCACCTTTACGGTAAGTGACGTGATGGGTTCAATCAAAGAAGAGAAGTTTTTAATGGATTGCCGGTAACAATTGCAGAATCCAATAAAGCGCTGAGTAGCCTTTAGGCCAGAGGGTTGAGGCCAATTAAGAATAGATTCTACCTTTTTAGATCCATTTAAATACCCATGCCAGAGATTATGTACCCGAGGAAGGGAACCTGATGTTGTTCAAAAAGGTACTTTTCCAATTTGCAGTACAGGCGATTGGTGCGGAGACGAGACAAAGCTTCTTTGACATGATCTCGATGAGAGGTAAGGTTCCGGGAAAAGACTAGAATATCACCAAGGTAGACGACTACTGATTCATACAAAAGATCTTTGAAGATTTAGATGATGAATTCTTGAAAAACCACAGGGGCATTACAAAGCCCAAAGGGCATCACGAGGTACTCATAGTGCCCGTCGCTAGTATTAAAGGCGATTTTCTACTCGTCACCCTGGCAAATGCGAATAAGGTTATAGGCCCCTCTAAGATCCAGTTTGGTGAAAATCTGCTCCACGGATCTGATCAAAAAGTTCTGAGGGGAAGTGGATAACGTTTTTTTTACCATAATAGCACTCAGCTTCTGGTAATTGATGCAGGGTCTAAAGTTACCGTCCTTTTTGACAAAAAAGAAACCTGCACCTGCTGGTGAAGACTTGCGGATAAAACCACGTTCAAGATTTTCAGAGACATATTCTGACATGGCTTGAGTCTGAGGGAGGAATAGGGGGAATTCCCTTGCCCCTAGGGATGCTTTTGTTGGGTACGAGGTCAATGGGGCAATCAAGGAATTGTGAAATTTTAAGTGTGTTATAGTATTAATTAAGTTATTATTATTATTATTATTATTAATATTTATTTATAAGGCGCCACAAGGCATCCGCAGCGCCGTACAGAGACAAACAAAATCACAATACAATGGGAGACAGCACAGTACAGTAAACACAGCAACTCAGTACGCTCAATGCACAGCTAGAGAGGGCGGGGAAGGGGGAGGGAGGATCCGCAAACGATGGGGCCCAAGAAGGAGGGCGCGGAAGACAGGGAGACCCCCAGGGGGGAGGAGGGAGCGAGAGTGGACGTGGGGTGGAGGACCCTCGAGGAGGAGGGCTAAGTAGCTGGAGAGCAGAGTTAGAAGTGGTGGAAACAGGAGGAGAGATGGCCCTGCTCAGAGGAGCGTACAATCTAAGGGGAGGGGTGGACAGACAGAGAGACGCAGGGGAGAGAGGGAGAGTAGGGGGACAGAGGCAGAAGATAAGGTAGGAAGTTAAGTGGGAGACAGAAAGGCTTTAAGAAAAAGGTGGGTTTTTAGGGCCCGTTTGAAGCTGGACAGATTAGGGGAAGTTCTGATGGAGGGAGGGAGCTTGTTCCATATTAATATTATTATTAATTATTAAGTTAATATTTAATATTAACAGTTAATATTTATTCTAAGTAATGAATGTAAGTTAATATCACTTTCAGGCTATTACAAAGTAATTTAGTGTGATATGATCTATATATAGGAGTTAAACATAGTGATATTTTATAGTAAGTTAGGATTAGTTTATAAAGGGAATTTGTAGTCTACTGGAATTAGTTAATATGTAATTTTGCTATTATGCTATAACAGCCAAAAGTATTAATATTTCATGAAAGTGTTTGTGAATTGAATTATTATGTATTCCATAATTGTACATCTACAATTTTTTCCTGGTGGTCATTACATCCACGTCCATACATACCCAGACTAAGAAGACTAGGTGGGGGCACTACGCATGAAGTAGTGATACACACACACAACGATTACATATACACTCCTTAGCAGGAGTAAGGGGGTGTAACATGTATTTTATATAGCCAGTCTAGTGGGTGTATCACCTCTCTATGCATCTGAGGAACTAGGTTTGTGCAGACTAAGAATACACGAAGAGACTTCAGCTTTAGCATTTATGACCAAATCCAAATTACTTTATCCTATTGGTTCATAGACAGCAGGCTTAACATTGTAGGTTTCTATTGTAGGTTTCCATTGTAGCACCTGTTATGGCCTATAAATTGATTTGAGCAGCTTCCACTTTTGTACATTGTAGGTTTCTGTCAGCAACATCCCATAACCAAGTTTCAAACAATAGAATACATTGCTGTCTTGATCAACCCTTTTATTTTTACGAGGACACAATATATACCATGATATACTAGGCCTGATTCATTTTTCACGCAAAAAATGAATGTATTGTGTATTTTTCCAAAAACACACATAAATCAGACATATGCATATTTTGTATTAAACTACAAGCGGATCTGAAGAAATGTCTCTTGTTGAATATGGGTATGCTCTACCAAAATACACTTTGGGATACGTACATATGTGGAATATAAAGTCCCATCAGAATGCACAGGAGAAAAAACATTCAATTGTTTTCACTTTTTATTAATACAGTTATTTTATTCTTTATCCATGACATACATTTGCCAGGATGTTATTAATGTATACTGTACATAAAATTGCATTTTGAAAGTTGTTCCTGATTGTACACACGTGTTCTAGCATGCATACGTGACCGTTATCACTGTTACTCGGAACTTATACCTGCTTTGTAGCTAGTGCAAGTGATAAGACTGAATAACACGTATCTTAGAGGTGCCCAAAGCTGGACTCAAACGCTGCTGTGTGCACTCGCCCTTGGCACGCCCTTTTGTACACTATGTAGATACACCTCTTCCCCTCATCATTCTGCCCATGAAATTAATCGGAAGTGTCTTTTGTGTTCAAAGATAATTGGATGCTCTTGCATTCACTGGCATATAGTTTGTTCCTGGGCATGCGCAGTGCAATTTACTGCAAAGAACGGCATGTATCAGCACTTACGTTCCTTAATGAATCAGGGCCACTGTGAACAATGCAGCAATATTATGATATCAAGCTATTAAATTCTATGACTGACAGCTGAGCCATTGCAGCATATATGTGAAACTGAGTAGTTGTTTCAGTAGAAAGGTATCCCCAATAGAAAATATATAAAGTATCTGGTACCTCAGATATCGATGGCACCTCAGGCCTCAGTTACATAAGCCCTCTCAGATTGATGACTTTTAGGGTCTATTATTTAGAGGACATGGCCCATTTACACTATTCCTTTAGGAGTGTGCAAACTGATGTTATGCTGGGCACCAGCTATTTTAGTGCTGCTGAAAGATCTACTTGAAATACTGTATTGTATGGGATTCAGATCACAAAGAATCAATGCACGATTTGTTGGATTAGCCAGATCAGCATTTAGAATAATGCCATCCTCAGAGCAAGACAGAAAACACAGACAAGGTCCTATGCATGTTCTATAAAGAGGAGAGGGGCAAGATAAAGATTGTCAACCACCAGTTCTGCTACACAAAAGGTGGACAATATACCATGTTTTCTATTAAAATCTGCCTCTATGCTCTTGTAATGTGCTCAGCTGTCAGTTCACATAATATGAAACATGTCCCAGCTGGCCTCTTAAGCGCTTTTACATTTGTCTGTAAACATGGCTATATATATGACCCTATATAAATCACTGTCTTTGACAACAACAACAACTTTTTAAAGCAAAAAAGTTAATCCATGACATTATGCTGTTGTTTCTGTAATAAAATAATAAACTATGCAATTACCAGAAGCTTAATAAAACATCAATCACCTCCATGGTTAAAAAAAATGGAGTAATGAACTAATTAAGCGCTACTCATTGTTCCAGCAACGCAGATCAATCCCTTATCTTAATTTGAGAAGCCATGTGTGAAAAGAGCAAGGGGAGACTGCAAAAGAAAACCTTAATTAAGTAAAGAAAGATTGTTGCCTCCTCTGTACAGCAAAACTCTGGCTCACTGCGATGCCCTTTGGGAAATAGAAAATGCTTTTGGCTATATTAAAAGTTATTTGAAAAGGATTATCACCCTATAGATAGTGTGCTCATAATTACAGCTATTTCAAGTATGTTATGTCTTTACTAGATTCTGTAAAACATGTGTTTTTAAGCATTTTGTCTTCTATAAACACTTTAAATATGAGCAGCAAAAACAATGTATTAATAAGTTTCATTATCAGAGTGTAAAAGAAAAAGTTTTACAGTAAATAGCATTAATTCATAAATTATTGATAAAGAACAGAAAAGACACATACTTAAGCAAATCTTTATGACAGTGTTCATTTCCACCATTTCCTAATAATGCTAACCAATGTAATTTATTTTTAAATGTTTTGCAGCAAGCAAAACATTTCATGCACATGGTTCTGCTAACATTTTCAATATGCAGACCAAATTATGTTTTAACATAACGGTTTTCTAATCTTCTATTTTCAAGAGGAAATTCTATCATAAGATAACAAACTGAATCCCCCGATGCTAAGAACTAGCTATGTGACTGTAATCACCAACTACAAGAGCTAGAAATGAATGCTGGGTCTGTAATGATCAATGACTAAAGCTTGTGTAGTTGTGAAGACTGCCCCTGGTGCCCTAAACTGCAATTACATGTGGTCCTTTTTTGATTAGCTGGTGGTTATAGGCAACCAATACCAGAGGACCCCTTCAATATACAGGTATTTAACACTAGTTCACATATGGACAGATTCTAGTGCACCGATGTGGTGCAGTGCAACTTAAATTGGGTGTCATGCCATCTCAGTTTAAACACAAAGAGCTAGATTTACTATCTGGCGAGATGCGTGGCGGCTTGAAGCCGCCATGCATCGCCACGGTTTTCTGGCGGGTTTGCATTGCAAACAGCCGGATTTACGAATGGGCGCATTTCATCTTCAATTTGAAGCGGCCGGCGATGTCACAGCGGGATGTAATGCTCAAAGCCGCCGGCGGCTTTTAATAGAACATGGCGCTTTTGCTTTAAATTACGGCGCTTTCGTGTGATGGCGGGTTTTTTGAAAATTACACCTGTCTCATGGCCTGTTACTATTGGCTACTTTCAAAGTCAGGAGATTTGACATCACAAGCCCTATGTAAATCACTGGCCTGCCACTTTTTATTTGATAGGGTTGTGAGGAGTTTTGAGAGAGGAGTTTGGTGGTTAGTGCTTTGGTGAGAGTTGGAGTACAGTGGTTTGGTGGTGCGATTTCTGCTTGAACTGTGAGTAGTCCTGTGCTAGTTTTCAGTTTTGTGCATTTATTTTCAAAAAAAAATTCTGTCTTGTATTTTTTGTATTTGACTTGTCCTTTGTCTGTGTTACTTGTGTGTGATTGTGTTGAAAGTGTTTCTGTAGTTAGTGTAGTTTGTTCTTTGTGTTTGTAAGTCTTTCTGTGTTTTGTGTTTTTCACATTTATTTGTGAATATGTCCAGAGAGAGGAGGGGAGCAGAGGCTGAGGAGAGGGAGATGGAGGTTGAGGGGGCAGAGGAGGGTGAGGAAGGCTTTGAGGAGTCAGGACAGGGCAGGAAGACCAAGACAGGGAGGAATGTCCGTTTCTCCCATGATGAGAATTGTGTGCTGGTGCACAACATAGTTCCCTGCTACGAAGTTATATTAGGGAACCTGGCAGCCCGTACTCCTCTAAGGCGGCGCCACCAATTGTGGGGGAGAGTGTGTGATGCAGTGAACGTGGTGGGGCCACTAAAGCGGACAGTGGCTCACTGCCGCAAGCGTTTTTCTGACATCAAGAGGAGACTAAAAGAAAAAATGGCCGAGGAAAGGAGGTCCACAAGAAGAACAGGTGGTGGGCCCCCTCTTCGTATCGAATATACAACTTATGAGGAGGAGCTGCGGCAGATAATGCCCCGGGAAATTGTTGAGGGGATTAATGTACAAGATACAGATTCACTCTCGTTTGCCCAAGTAGTTGGTGAGTTATTTGCCTTTTTTTACTCTAACAGTTTTAAAAGGACAGTTTTCTTTTTTATAACTGTTTTTTTATTTGCAAACACATTTTTCCACAAAACTGTATATTTGTAAATTGCTTTTTGTTGCAAATACATTGTATGCTTTTTCTAATACATCCAGATTCGCCAGGACCGCAGTTAACTCCCAGTCCGAGGTCTACACCTCCACTTTCAGTGAGAGATTCTGCCCCAGAAGAGCAATCAGGTGCGTGATTTCTGTTTTGGAGAGAAATAATGGAGTTAGTAGATTTTCTGTGCAAATGTTGCTGTCAATGTGATATTTTGTTACTTTTATATGGTTTGCAATGAGAACATAGGGCTACATTTACTAAACTGAGATGTTGCCTATAGCAACCAATCAGATTGTAACTTTAATTTATTTATTGCATTCTACAAAATGACAGCTAAAACCTGATTGGTTGCTATAGTCAACATCTCCACTTTTTCAAGCACGCAGTTTAGTCAAAATACCCTAGCATGTACTACACAGAGGGAGAACTAAAATAGTATTAGCTTACCCCAAAGCACGGTCTAGCAGCATTTGGCTGTCTGCATCATCATATTTGTAGGTCAAAAAAACTTTGCATTTTTAGTCCCCTCAGCCATACATAGTCCAAATGAGAATGTGTATTCAAGAGAAAAAAAGTGCATCCTTAAGCAGGTAGCATAGGACAAGAAACCAGGAATGCAAACATTGTTAAACAATCTGTAGTTGCACAAGATTATTCTTTTCTATCCAGTGTTCAGAATGCAATATACAAACATATTATATCCTATACACTTACAGTGATTTTTCATACACAGGGTCGTCTTCATATCAGGCACCTCAGCGGGAGTCCATGCAAATGTGCCCTGAGCCAGAGGATCAAACGTTAATCACCCTGCAAACAGTGGATGCCCCTGTGTCTGGTCTCCATGAGCTTTCACCTGGGTCTGCAGAACCACCATCACACCAGCAAACCTGCACCTCCAACTATGGACCCAGTAAGAGAAATGGCGCAGGCAATTGGGCTTTTTCAGCAGCAGCAATCCAGCTTTATGGACAGTCAAACGAGGCACATGTCACACATTGTGGCCCATCTGAGGCGGGCACACCGCACCAATAGCCAGATCCCTGCTGCATTGAACCGGATTGCATCTGCTATGGAGCAATCTAATGTCTCTATGACCCAAATGACTGGGGCTGTGAAGGCCTTACATTCCTCAGTTAGGGAGGGTAATGCCAATGTGATCCTCCTGGCAGGGCAAATCCAACAGGAAATTGTGGCCCGTTTCCCTGCACCGATGTCATCAGCCACCACCAGTACCGCTAGCATGCCAAGTAGATCTGTGCTGAGAACTCCTCCAAAGAAAGGTGCTCGGACCAGGGGTGGCCGAGGGAGAGGAGAGAGTGGCTCCAGACCTACTGATATGCCAGCAAGAAGGCGTCGCTAGTGTAATTTTTTTTTTTTTTGGGTTATGTTTTGTACATTTATTTCTATTGTGTTGTAATGCAATAAATGCAGTTACATTTCAATGCACACAGTCTTTCTTTTCTGCAAATGAAACAAGAGTATACTGCTTGTAAAAAACAATGCACTATTTCCACTTACACATTGACTTCTGCCTGTAACTTTTCAGGGATGTTCACATTTACCACATGAGGAGTACACACTATCCTCTTTTTAAAGGTTCCAATTTCCAAAACAATTTAAATAAAAAAAAAAACATTGCACTAACATCAAACACATTTTAGAGCAATAAATGTTTATCCTACTATGCACTTACATGTAAAGTAGTTTGTAATGAGACGGTCTCTAATCTGCCTTCTGCCCTTTGTGCTCTGCACATCACCAGATGTGACACGGACCCCTTCTTCTTCACTGTCCGCTGCAATAATCGGTGGGGTAAGTTGATGTAAAGCCAGGTTATGTAGCAGACAGCAAGCCAGGACAATCTCAGATACCTTTTCAGGTGCATACATAAGCACCCCACCAGATTTATCAAGGCACCTGAACCTGGTTTTCAAGAGTCCAAAGGTACGTTCTATGACACCTCTAGTGGCTATGTGTGCCTCATTGTATTTGTGCTGTGCAGGAGTCTGAGGATGCAGCAGAGGAGTCATGAGCCAGGAGCGACACCCATATCCTGAATCTCCTGCAATAAAACAAAAATGTTAGCTACCATTTAATTTGAGCATGTTGTACAGCAGTTAGCACATGTGAGACAATTTGACCAATGATAAGGGATATATAAAACATGGTAAGTACATACCCAAAAGCCATCCCTCTGGCATTTCACCACTTTCATATTTAGCATAAAGGGTAGACTGTCTGAGGATAAAGGCGTCATGACATGACCCAGGATAGCCTGCCACAACACTCATTATATGCAGGTTAGCATCACACACAACCTGCACATTCAGGGAGTGGTAATGATGGCGATTAACAAAAACCTCTGCCCTGTGGTGAGGTGGTCTCAGGGCAATATGAGTGCAATCTATTGCTCCCATTACATTTGGGATACCTGTGACCCTATAGAAAGCTCCCTTGAGCTCATGCCCCTGTGACTCCGGGCTGGGGAAGCTGATATATCTGGGGCACACTCTTTTAAGGGCACCTAAGACCTGTCCAAAATGCCTGGAAAATGTAGGCTGCGTTATGCCAATCACTCTGGAGGACACAGATTGAAAGGAACCTCTTGCCAAAAAGTGAACTGCACAAAGTATTTTGTGTAGTCCTGACACTGCATTAGAGCGGCTGGTTGTAGGCTCCAAATCATCCTTCACTTGCTCATAAAGTGTCATGAGGTTAGTACGATTGAGCCAAAACATTTGTACTACCTCCACATCAGCCAAAGACTCCAGATTCAAACGCACTGTAAATGCACGTGGAGTGTGGGGTCTTCGCAGGCTCTGTGGAACAGATGCCAACTGCTGTTCATCCTCCTCCTCCTGGCGCCTTTGTGCCTCCATCAAATAAAAAGCTGTAAACATACACTGGCAAGAATGCACCACATTCCCTGCAAAAGCAATTCTCCAACAAACCCACACCTGAAAAATAATGAGGGGCCCTTTTTGTAAGCATCATGATTAACTGCTGGCCAATAGACTGTGATTGTCTGTGATTTCTTCATCCAGAAAAAACATTTTTCACATTTGGATTGCATTAGCATTAAATTAAGGGTTAACTATGTAATGAAACATTGTGCATCCTAATTTCTTTGAGGCACCAGTATTATAGTTGATTTGTTCAAAGAAAAAACAACTAGAAAAGGAATGTTGAAATGAGAATTTACTATGCAATCATACAGGGTGAAAAAAACAAACAAAAAAAACAAAAAACAGTACCCTGGAATTACATCACCTTTTGGCCATTTCATAGACACAGTCCTAATAGAGCAATCATTGCACATGAAATAGGCCTTTCTCTTATGTTCTGATTGGCAAAATACCTCAAACAGCATACTGTTTAAGCAATCTCGCCGCTCACAAGCAGCTCTTTCATTTTGGTCTTTTGAATGGCGGTTTTCCAGCGGCTTTATAAACCCCCTAATAGTAAATCCGGCTGTTTGTATGTTGAACATTGTTGAAACCGTCATGGCGCTTTCTAAAGAGGCGGCTTTGAAAAAAATAATTTCTGGCCATTTGGACGGCGGGTTTAGCGTTAGTAAATCCGCCGATGGCTAAATCCCCGGCAAACCCGCCGACTTACAAACACGCCTGATAGTAAATCTAGCCCAAAGACTTTATTACAGCTTCACTTTCTCCAGCACAATAATCATAGCAGTTTCAAATGGTATACACATCTTCTCCTCCTGCACATTCGTAAGCAGATAGTAAAGGTTTCTTCTTATTCCATCTCTCTGCACAGTAACTGACTGCATGTTACATACTAGACACTGCTATTGAGAGCAGTAGTTCATCAGGCACAGATCACAGGTGCATCACACAGCCTCCTTTAAACTAATTCAGCTTAGAAAGTTGCAGACAAACTATGATTTACAATGTGGATTGGGCCTCTGGATAGAGTTGAATATTGGGGCAATCCAGTCCACTGACATTTATAAAAACAAAACTATATTGATAATATATTAAAAAAATGTCAAAATGACTTGACCAGGTCCGTAAAAAGACGAAAATATTAAAATCAGATTGGTGAAAAAGACATGAAAAAGTGTATGAAATAAAAATTATTTTCAGACCCTTCCATAGGGCTGGTCTAGGATGTGTATAAAATATGACTAGGTAAGTTGTGTCACAATCATAAAATATAAGTACATATTCATCCAAGAATTTATATAATTATTTATTACAAATCTAATTATACAGCTCCTTGCATTCTTGTGATTTGGATATGAGTATATTCCTACAACTACTCAGAGTATTAATTCTACATATCAGTAACCAAGCCAAATGAATGAGTGCATTGGGATTACATAATATAACACATCATCTCAGTTGTAATGGATATAATTATACTGCAGCTGTATTAATATATTGGAACTATAAAGAGATGATTCATCAGAAGGGTCTCTCATATTGTTTAATTATCACTGAGAGATATCACTGAGGAAAAATCGTCAGAGTTAAATATCACATGATCAGGGTGTTCATATACGTTGTTTGTCACTGTAAGAGGTTATGTTGATTGCATAATCACTCAAAATGTATTTCAATTAGAACCCTGTATGTTGTTTCCCTGTGTGGTACTTCCCCTATCATATGACTATAGGAGGATTATATTTAGAGATGCTCACTGACCCCCGTGTTTTGGTTTTGGTTTTGGTTTTGGATCAGGATTACCGTCGTGTTTTGGTTTTGCCAAACCATCATTGCGTGTTTTGGTTTTGGTTTTGTTTGGTTTTGTTTTGCTATTTTGTTTAAAAATCAATGTTTTTTGGCCTACAATAACCAAATTTAGTGCTCCACCTGTTTTTTGGATAAGTAATAAAATTGTAAAGCTAATAAATTATCCAAAAAACAGTTTAATTCCTGGTAGGCCTTCATTAATTCGACACACAAACAAGATTGTCTTCCTCTCCATCTATAATTATTGGCAATGCAGCCATCGTCTTTGGATGTATATTACACCCTACAGTTATACTTAAATATGTAAAGAAATGGACAAAGGCAGTTTGGTTTCTGTCTCTCTAGGCCCCCTCTAGTTGTATAAAATACCAAAACATTCAGCCGTTATAGACTGTACAATATTAATTGAAATGGAGAAAGGCAGTTTGGTTTCTGTCTCTCTTGGCCCCCTTCCACTTGTAGAAAATACCAAAAAATTCAGCCGTTATAGACTGTACAATATTAACTGAAATGGAGAAAGCCAGTTTGGTTTCTGTCTCTCTAGGCCGCCCTCCACTTGTATAAAATACCAAAAAATTACGCAGTTATAGACTGTACAATATTAAGAGAAATGGACAAAGACAGTATGGGGTCACTCTGTCTATGACACCCTACCCTTAAGGAGAAATTGCCCAAACAGCAGCCTTTCAAGACGGTACGTGATAAAGAAATGCCCTAAGTCCATTTCCTCTTTGGGGGGAGATTGCACCCTACACTTACATAGAAAGTTTTAAAAAGATGTTATTGTCATCACCTGGAGCTTCATCCTCACCCTCATGAGTGTGTACGTCATCATCACAGACTATCAATTCATCGCCGCTTGAATCCGCCATTAGAGAACAGTCAGTGCTAGGATGTCTTGGATGGTGAAGGCCTTCCTCGTGGAAGATGTAGTTCATTTTTATAACCATCATTTTCTCCACATTTTTGGGAAGTAACCTTCTACGGCGATCACTGACTAAGTTCCCTGCTGTGCTGAACACTCGTTCAGAGTACACACTGGAGGGTGGGCAGCTTAAGTATTGCAAAGCAAGTTTGTACATGGGTTTCCAAATTGCCTGCTTTTCCTCCCAGTAAGGAAAGGGACTGTCTGACATTTCCATATCAATTACCTCTTGAAAATAATCCTCCATCATCCTTTGCATGTTAATACTCATATTGGATGGAGTTATGGGCAAGGTCACACCTTTTTTTGAAAAATCCTTCAAACCAGCCCAGATGCTAAACTGTTCTGGTCTGCCCTCTGCGTCTTCCCTACTTCATTTTGAAAATTCAATTTTTTTTACAAGCAGCAGCTGCTTGAGAAACTGAAGGAGGACACGTCGGCAAGCCAAGGCCCAGTTCGGCGGACAACTTGATGAGCAATAGCTCCTTGCAAAAGTTCACATCTTGTACATTGTAAAGCAAAGACTCAATGTAGGTCTTAAACCTTGGATCAAGCACAGTGGCCAAAACGTACTGATCCGAGTTCAAGATCTTAATAACTCGAGGATCATTGTGAAGCGAATTAAGTACTTGATCGACAAGGTCAACATACTTTGCGGAATTGCTTGCTTTCATCTCCTCCTTCAGTTTCTCAAGCTGCTTTTCCAATAGTCTAATTAAAGAAATGACTTGGCTCAAACTAGCACAATCTGCACTCACTTCACACATTACAACTTCAAATGGTTTCAGCCCCTTGCACAGCACTGAAAGGATTCCCCACTGTGCAAGAGTAAAATACATGCCCCCTCCTTTCCCAATGTCATGGCTTGTGCAATATGCTTGGATGGCTTTGCGCTGTTTCTCCATCCTCTGCAGCATGTACAGGGTGGAATTCCACCTAGTTACCACCTCTTGCTTAAGTTGGTGGCAGGGAAAGAAGTTAAACTGCTCTTGGAGCTGTTGCAATCTCCTACATGCTGTGGCAGAATGCCTGAAATGGCCTGCAAACTTACGGGCCACCGAAAGCATCTCCTGCACCTCACGGTTATTTTGTAGGAAGCTCTGCACCACCAAGTTGATGGTATGAGCAAAGCAGGGTACATGCTGGAAATCACCCAGCTGTAATGCTCGCACTATATTGTTGGCGTTATCAGAAATGACATATCCTGGTGAGAGTCCAAGTGCTATAAGCCATGTATCAATCTCCCCCTCATCCTCTTCTATTTCCAAAGTGGCATCCTGAATTTGTGTATCACCGGCTACACTCGGGCTGTTCAGGCACACATCAGCAGAACTGCTGAAAGGGTCCCTCTTTATGGGTACACTAACAGAATGCTCACGATTAGACATCCCACTGTTGGATGGACTCTCCACAGGGATTGGTGTCATTTGTGATTCAGAGCAAACATTATCCTCTACTGCCTTGCTGTTATCTTGCAGCTCGGCTTTGACGCGTAACAGTAGTTGTGCACCAATTGTAGACTCGGTAACATTTTTTGATATGCCACTAATAGAAAAAGGTGAAGGCCTCCTTCTCTCTTTGCCACTGCGTGTGTAGAATGGCATGTTGGCAAAAAAAAATTTATCAGCACTTAACTTTTCCTCAGTTACACTTCTTTTTCGCTTCAACACGGTAAAAAAATTTTGGGTGTGTGTTTTTTTGACTGATTTCAAAAGACTGTGTAGTTTGACATCGCCTTTCCCAGATGACGTACTGGGAACACTAACATCAGGACTGGTGACAGAACCTGGTTGCTGATTCTGATCATATGTGGACTGCTTTGAATCCATTATGAGCCCAAAGCACTTGTACTGCTACAAATTGTTTTAGATACTGCTGACAAATATGACTTTTGACAGCCAGAAAAATTAATGCAAAAGAATGGGGGACTTCCCAAAAGCACTTTGGAGTGCTAAATATTATTTTTGTAGACTGCTGACAAACAGGACTTTTGACAGCCAGAAATATTAATGCAAAAGAATGGGGGACACCCCAAAAGCAATTGGTAGTGCTATATATAATTTTTTAAGACAGCTGACAATCAGGACTTTTGACAACCAGAAATATTAATGCAAAAGAATGGGTGACAGCCCAAAAGCACTTGGAGTGCTAAATATTATTTTTGTAGACTGCTGACAAACAGGGCTTTTGACAGACAGAAATATTAATGCAAAATAATTTGGGAACACCCCAAAAGCACTTTGGAGTGCTATATATAATTTTTTAAGACTGCTGACAAACAGGACTTTGACAGCCAGAAATATTAATGCAAAAGAATGGGGCACAACCCAAAAGCACTTGGAGTACTAAATATAATTTTTTTGGCACTGCTGCAAAATAGGACTTTTTTGACAGCCAGATAAATTTCTGCAAAACAATTGGGGAGACCCCAAAAACAAATGGGAGTGCTAAATATATTTTTTTGGCATTGATGCAAAATAGGACTTTTTTGACAGCCAGATAAATTTCTGAAAAAGAATGGGTGACACCCCAACAGCACTTGGAGTGCCAGAAACTGAACGAAAACCCTCCTCTCTTCTCCTCTTACTGCTGTAACAACTGATTACAATGGTATTGAATACAATCAATCACTGTCCCTGCGCTGATCTAGCCAGTGTGACCTAACCCTGCTCTCTCCCTCTGTCAAATGGCGATGGATTGCTGTGGAGGCTGGTATTTATGCTTTTCAAATCTCGCAAGAACCGAGCTCAGAAAAACGAATATGTCACAATGACGTTTTGCCTCGATTTAGAATCCGAATGGGCAGGAGAGTACCGAGCATGCTCGGTTCGGTACTCGGATACCCTAAACTTGGTAGGATTCGGATCTCGGGGAACCGAGCCCCCATCTCTATTTATATTGTTAATGGGCTTAATGGTTCCCTATAAAATGCATACCCTATTGAATAAATTGAGGGAGGTTATTTTTTGTGTGGGGTTCCTTGTTCCCTATCAATAGATGTGGTTCTTTCACATTTCAGATACCTGACTACAGGAATATCTTAATCTCTAATTTCTATCAATACCTGTATGTCTGCACCCATTATGATTAATGTGGACACAGCCTGCAAAATAGTGCTGGTCTGTCCACAATGCCTATAAATGGTCTCCTTCACCATGAAATAATATACATATATGTCCGATTTGTTGGCCCTGTATGTATGCCACCATGCACTGACTGATCAAATTCCTCACATCTATATGGCACTAAAAAATGTTGTAAGCTCCATGTCAATACTGCTGCAGTTACAAAAATTGAAGTGACCTAATCCATGAGATGCAGCTTTAAGCCGCCAGCCGGCTCTACTTCCGGATCCGTTTAGTCATAAATGACATATAACCGTCGCTCAATTGGCTTACTCCTTGGAATTCATGTCTTTTCACCAATCTAATTTTAATATTTTTGCCTTTTTATAGAATCTAGTCAAGTTTGATTTTTTTAATATATTATCAATAAAGTATAGTTTTTATAAATGTCAGTGAACTGGAGTGCTCCAATATTCAAATCTATCCAGTGGCCTAGTCCACATTGTAAATTGTAGTTTACTAGTATGTTTGTGGTAGCACCCTCTCACACAATATATTACAATTATTATGTATCTATTGTAATGAGGAAAGTCCAATCCCTGGAGCGGACCTACATTCTTCACTTTTGTGAATAAAGTTGCAGGCATGCAGATGGACATTTCACAGATCTTAAGGATCTCTATCCAACTCTCCAGGGACTCCTCTGCCATGCAGTCTCCTCTTCCCTGATTAGCCATGTTGCACCGTGTAGCAATCCTTCCCCCCCGTCACTGTATGGTGTTTTTTTCAAGGGGGATAGTACATGGGCATACATCCCAACTGTCCCAATTTCAGCAGAACAGTCTGTTTGTACCGCAAATGGGAATGTTGGGGGAAGGAGTATTGTTATTGTATACAGTGCTAAGCAGCCCTCTGGGGCATGGTCACACACCCTTTTCTGCTGCCAGGGACTTGCATGTTGGGAAGTATGCATGGGGTACCTGCATGAAGGGACTCTCCAGACCTCTCTCACACATTGCTCTGTGGTGCCAAAACTGTAACTGCTGGGTAGATTTTACTTCTGGGGTTCTGCTGAAGGAGGGGATTCCCTGCTAGTATCTTGCAGTTGTTCTTCAACCATTGGAACTCTTAGTTACTGGTGTTCTCTTTGCCTCCTTATAGACTATGATCCCCCATGCTTCACAGTGTTTTTAACCATGTGGTAGCCCCACCCCTTTGTGATGAAGTGGCAGCCCGCGTCATCTCAAACAAGTCTCACAAGGTCCGCGCTTTGTTGGCTATAGTGCTCCCCTTTGACCTCACCTGCTTTCAGCAGGGGCGGCGTACCTCTAGATAGCACTATTTGCATTACATAATAATTGCAAACTGCCCAAGGCTAGCGGGAACTGCTGCTGTACCTGTAATCACCAACTGCCCTGGGCCAGGAACTAGCACTACGCCAACAACTAACCAAATGAGATCATAAAAAAGAGTAGAATTTCTAGCGCCACTTGTTTTATAAACATAGACATTCACAAAGTTGCATCCTCCAGATGATACATCAACCTTGGTGGTAGTATAGCTTTATGCCTTCTGATGTCCATAGGTCTTGTTATCCAATGCAGGATACAGCTGTATCCTTGAAAAAGACCTAGACTAAAAGGTTAAAACGCATTTGATAAGGCATGTAGCAAAACTACCACCAAGGTTGATGTATCATCTGGAGGATGCAACTTTGTGAAAATCCTGGGAACCACAAAGTCATATGTCACATTTAACATCTTTCCAATCTGATATCGTTTTATTATTTATTTATTTTTTAAATACATTTTTATTAAATTTTTATCGGAAAAAAAACGGTACAACAAATGCTATGACAATACAACTCATAACAGTATTAACATCGAGAGTTTATAATACGGGTAGGGTATAGAACTCGGAACCACTATAGGGGGAGGGGTCTTTAAGAGTAGTAACCTTCAGATAGACGTGAATCAAAAGTATTATAGTTATGAGGTAAACGGAGTACCATAAAGGGAAGATGGAGAGAGGGAGAGGAAAAAGAAATATTAGAATTTGAAAGCAGAGAGGAGGAGGATAGTGGGGGGAGGGGCATGTTAGTAGAGGAAAGAACAGAGAAGAAGGAAGGGAAAACAGGTCCCAGCAAGGCTAGGCTCAAAAATTTTTTTTACTGAAATATTTATATTTTCATTTTTTAAGAAGGGGAATGTGTAGCGATGAAGTAATCCTGCCATCTATGCCAAGTGGAGAGAAATTTGTAAGGGCGATCAATAATTACACTAGTTATGTGCTTTAGGTTTTATATATATATATATATATATATATATATATATATATATATATATATACAAGTTAACCCATGCATGATACTCATGCATTCTAGTCAAATCAAGCTACTTAAGGTGTTAAAAAGGTTCTTGTCATGCATTTGGGCCTAGCCCAGGCCTCCTCAGGGGAAGAGCGTTATTTCCCGACGCAAGCGCCCTTTTTTAACGTGGTTTTGTCCACATGTCACCACCTCATCATTTTTCTCCATCATCTCATCCTTCATCTTCATCGCCACATCCTTCATCAAGCTACTTAAGGTGTTAAAAACTCCCCACTGTCATCCTCGGCAACCACCAACCACTCCCAACTGTCACTTCTCCTTCAAGAAATATATAGGTCAGTGTATAACTCTGCCCACACACGCCACTAGGCATTTATATAGTAGATATATATATATATATATATATATACCAAACACTCTGAATTAGTTCCGAAATAGAGGGGCTCTCTGATTGCTTCCATTTCCTGGCTATTAAGCATCTGGCAGCGGTCAGAATATGGCCTGGGAGTAACCACATTATTTTATGGGTGTCAGGAGGTAGTCGAGGGAGGAGAAAGTAAGATAGATGGAATGGGGATCTTAGATTAGTAATTTTATAAATAAGGTCAGCTACCTCCTTCCAAAAGGTTCCATGAATTTTGGGCAGCTCCACCAGATATGAGACAGGGAGTCAAGCTGGCCACAGTTGCGCCAGCAGAGGTCAGAGGTTGTCGGATAGATTGCTTTGTTTAAAAGGGACTAAATACCAGCGCAATAAGAGTTTATAGGAATTCTCTTTTATCTGTGTAAAGATAGAGGATTTGGCAACTGCCTCGCGGATCTCTGTCCTTTCCTCAGGGTCCAAAGTCTCAGCCATCTCCTCCTCCCAGCGGAGCTCATGAGCCTCCTTGTCAGGCAAATTGTGACTCATTAAGAGAGAATAAAAAAGTGGATATTAAGCCTTTAGATGACGTTTTGTTTTTACAGAGGGTTTCTAGGGGAGAGGGATTATGAGGAACGCGAGGGTCTATTAAGGTGGAGAAAATGTGCCGAATTTGTAGCTATTGGTAAAACACGGAGGTCGAAAGGTGAAAGCTCTCACAGAGATCAGCAAAGGTCGGGAAAAAATCCCATTGCGACTATATCGGAAAGAAACAAAATATTCTGTTTTGTCCATTGGGAAAAAGATTTTGGATTGACACCAGGAGGGAAAGAGGGGTTGTGCCACAGTGAGAACATCTGCTTGGGATTAGCTAAAAGTTAGAAAGTGCAGGTGCAATATTTCCATATTTCTAAAGAGAAGTGAACTGTTGGGGGAAGATCTTTAGGGTCAGCCGGAATAAGATACTGGGGGATAGCATCTGAAGAAGGTCAGTCTTCATGTTGACCTAGAGCCTGGTCTGAGGAAGAGAATGAGAGAGGACCGCTTGGGTGAGATGAGACGCCAAGTAGTGTTTGTGGAGACAGGGGAGACCCAGGCCCCCATTTTGAGCATAACGAAAGAGAACTTTGAGCCGAAATCTCGGACGCCGGCTGGACCATATAAATTGTGAGATGCTTGCCTGTAGATCTTTGAGAAATAGTGATGGGACACGTACAGGTAGGTCTGGAAGAGATAAAGAATCCTTGGTAGAATATTCATCTTAATTGAGACCACTCTACCAATCCAAGTAATATACTTCGGGGACCAGGATATGAGATCTCGCTTCAGAGCGGCTACTAGCGGGGGAAAATTGGCAGTATAAAGGCGATCATAGGTTTTGGTGAGATTGACACCTAAGTATTTAATGAGATGTGGCTGTCAATAAAATTTGAAAGTGTCTTGTAAGTGAATCTGAGTGTTCGAAGGGAGATTGAGGGCAAGGGCTTCAGTCTTGTCGGAGTTGATTTTAAAGTTTGGAAGGAGACCATACTCATTAATTTCTGCTAAAAATGATGGGACAGAAACATGGGTGTTTGTAAGGGTGAGAAGGACGTTGTCAGCGTACAGGGCTAGTTTAGATTATCTTAAACCTGTGGATATACCAGAGATATTAGGGTTGAGACAAATTCTGGAGGCTAGGGGTTCTATCATTAGGGCAACGAGGAGGGGCGAGAGGGGGCATCCCTGCCTGGTGCCATTCCGAATTGGGAACGCCGCTAAGGCTCATCCATTGGCCAGAACCGTTGCTGAGGGGTTGACATAGAGGGAGGCAATCCCATTAAGAAAGGGGCCTTGTATGTTCGCTGTTTTGAGGACCTCACGCTTGAAAGGCCATGAAACCCGGTCAAAGGCTTTTTCAGCATCAAGCGCGAGCACCAGAGCCGGAGTTTTAAGCCTATTAGAAGCATGGATCAAGTTGATGATTTTCCTAGTATTATCGGCTGCTTGACGGTTGGAAATAAACCCCACCTGGTCAGGGTGGACCAAGGAGGGGATCACATCGGCCAAACGATTTGCTAAAATCTTAGCCAATAGTTTTAGGTCCATATTTAGTAATGATATTGGACGATAACTTGTACAGAGACTGGGATCCTTTCCCTCCTTCGGGATGACCATTATGTTAGCTCTGGTGGTGGCGTTGTCAAACTTTTGACCCTTAAGAATCGAATTAAATAGATTTAGAAGCAGGGGTGAGAGGACAGGGAGCAACTTTTTGTAATATATGGCCGTGAGACCGTCTGGGCCCAGGGCAGACGCATTCCTCAGGGATTTAACTGTACATTTCAACTCGTCAGCGGATATATCCTGACTAAGTGAGGAAGATTGCGACTCACTAAGCGCAGTAAGACGACATGTATTTAAAAATGTTTTGATTCGCCTGAGGTTTTTAGGGGGGGTGGGGGATGTCAGACTGTAGATCATACAATTTTGAGTACAATTCTTGGAAATGGTTAGCTATCTTCTGTGGGTCAAATAGCTTACTGTCGGAGGCATCCTGAATGTGAATAATTCTGTTGCGGGTCCGCTTGGTGCGTAAACTACGCGCCAAAAGAGCATCCGTTTTGTTTCCTTTTTCGTAGAATCTTTTGCGGAGCCACTTCAGCGTGTTGGCTGCTTTATTACACAAAAGTTGTTGTACCTGAGCTTTTACAGCCAGGATTCTGAGATAAGTTTTGCGTTTTGGGTAACGTTGATGCTTCTTAGTGAGGGAGACCAGCTCAGATTCGAGATCCTGCATGTGTGCTGTATAGATTTTTTTCTGGGCTGATGACATGCTAATTAAGAGGCCTCGGATAGTGGCTTTATGAGCCTCCCATAGGACAGAGTGCGACATATCTGGGAAGGAGTTGAAGTTCTTGAACTCCTCATTTGCCTGCGACACTTTCTGTAAGTTTTCCGGTTTGGAGACTTGGGTGTGGACTGAGGGAAGGATATCAATATTAAGAGAAATCACTGCATGATCCGACCAGGTAACCGGAATTATATCCGAAGAGCGCAAAGAAGGAGTGGAGGACATTATCTGTGAAAATCATGTCTATGCGCGTATGGATGTTGTGAGGGACAGAAAGTGTGTCTATGCATGAGCAGAGGAGTTCAGGACTCGCCAGGAGTCGTAGAGGTCATACAGCTTGATTAGGGAAGGTGTAGGGGGACAATTAAGAAAAGTATTTCACTGAAATATTTGTTTTGTGTACACAATATGTAGAAAATCAATGAGTACTGAGAACGTATTTATACAGAATCACACTATGTTGCTTTATTTGTTTTTTGCACATATTGTATATATTGGACAAACCATTGTAATAATAATAATTGTTTTATTATTTTTATGTTTTCACATCACAACCCATATGAAAGAATCAGCACACCAATATGGAAGGAATTGCTAAAGAATTTATATGCAACACTTTCATTCTTGTCTAAACGTTTGTAAGTACAATTTGAATGGGTGAGATGTGGGGAAGGCAGAAGATCACAGCAGCACTGAATCCATCCTCATATTTATATACGACACCTATCACATTTGTGTTTAGCAAGTGCTCTCACTGTAGGGGGACAATTAAGAAAAGTATTTCACTGAAATATTTGTATAGTGTACACAATATGTAGAAAATCAATGAGCACTGAGAAAGTATTTATACAGAATCACACTATGTTGCTATATTTGTTTTTTTTCACATATTGTATATATTGGACAAACAAGCACTAATTGGAACACTATCATTGTTGACTGAAGAAGAACAGGAGGACTTTGCTTATATATAAATATTTGGTTATTCACAATTTTATTCGGTTGTTTATGTTTATAACACAAGTAGCGCTAGAAATTCTACTCTTTTATGATCACATTTGTTTTGGAAAAGTGTGCATTACTTTTAGAAAAGTAGGGCAGTCATTTGATAGAAGCACAGTCCAAGCTTAGTTTTCACCATTGTTTTCATTGAACAACTAGCCAAAGCCAGGGAGTAAGATGTAACGAGAGGCACATCTTATGAACAAAATAACAGATAGATGTCCAACTCTAAATGAACCCCACCAAGTAGAAGGAGCATAACATAGGGCAGAGGCCCCATTACAAGGTGCCAGCTGGCTTATGATACGGTGTCTCAGGTGTGTTATGTGAGTGAGAGCCTACGTAAACCATTTATTCTATTGCGACTCTTATAAATAGACAAAGCTGTATCTAGGCTTGCATGACGAATTTTGTGAGTGACATGTTATTTAGGGCCGCATTCATCAAGGAACTTAAAAAAAATGCACATTATATTTAATTTAATAAAAAATGGACAAACTACGGACATATGCATGTAAAGATAAGTCTGTTGATGAATATAGGTCTAAGCCCGCTCTGCTTTGACAGACATGATAATGCATGATATGTCCAATACATTTGTGCATAGCTGGATTAAGGGGTAGTCATGTACCCCAGACCCCATCTGTCAGGGCTCCACCCAGACCAGGAGCCAGCGATGGAAAAATGGGATAGTTGGTGGCTTGCCTCTCCTCCAGGACCAGCCACCTTCATTTATATGTGTGGTCGCCTCCTCTCCCCGTAGGAGACAGGTGTCACATGGGCCGCACATCACATGACAGATGCCATCCCATATGTGCAGAGCTGCAAGAGAGGCAGACTGCCTCTCCTACACAGTGAGGATGGAAAACGGTAAGTGTGAGGGAAGGGAGAGAGGGTATTAATATAATGTGATGGAAGTGAGTGGGGAGTCTTTCTATAATGTAGGTGGAAGGTTTAATACTCATTTAATGGTGGAGTGTAGGTGGGAGCTAATTATTTAATGGGTGCTATTTTATTTGTGGGATGATGGTGGGGCAATTTAATTTAATGGTGGGCCTCATTAATTTAAGATGGGGTGATAGATCGTTAGCATAATCCTGGGGTGGGGGCAGGGGGGCATCTGCCCCCCGGGCCAGTCCCATAGTGGGCTACTTTGGGCTGGGTCACTGGGCCATCTCCATTTTTTCCCATTAAAACAGTCTGCTGAGTCAAGTTTTCCCCCATGGCTAAAATTTTCCAGCCCTCCCCTGGTGGGTCTCTACTGTAATTTGGGTGGGAGGTAGGTGTGAATGTAGATGTGAAGACCCGGGGTATTAGAGAACTAAAAAGGGGTACCCTAGAACTTCTGGGTCAAGTCACACAGACAGGAGACAGGGAAAGATACAACAATGCTATGTGCTCTGTGCCTGTGATCTAGCTCCTGCTCCTGCTGCTGTTCCTGATAACCAGCATCTACTACTCGTGTACCGACCTCGGCTTGCTCTCCACTTCGCCTCTGCCTCTACCTTTGGACCTCTCCGCCTCTCTGTGCACCGAACCCGGCTTGTTTGACCTTCCTTACCATCTCACCTCCTGTTAGCCAGCCTTCCTCCCTGCCACTGGGCTCCTATCCTGTCTCCAGACCGTGACAATAGCCTTGTCCAAATGACTTGGTATGCTGAAGCATTAAGATTGTCCTTCACTGGAGATAAGGGGCCTAGCCAAAACACTCAAAAACAGCCCCATACCATTATCCCTCCTCCACCAAACATCACAGTTGGCCGGTAACGATTTCCCAGCATCCGTCAAACAAAGACTCACCCATCTGACTGCCAAACAGATGGATTCAATGCTGCCCACATGTTCCGTGTCACAGACTGTCTGAAGCAGATCTAATGCTCCTCCAGTTGTAAAATCCATTCTTGTGTCTAAATAAGTTTGGCAGTTCTTCAGGGATGAACGGGAGATATCCACAAAGGAGAAGGAGATAAAAGATGCAGCATGAGCAAACATGGTTTAATAATGTAGAGTTCATTGACAGCACATTAGGGCTTAAGGCAGCTAAGCTATTGGTAGCTTGTTTTGTGGTGGCTCAAGCAAACCAAGTTCTTCAGCTACAAAAGTGGAACTCCTTGTCGCTGGAGTGCTTGCTTTGTTAAACTGTACATGTCCTTTTCAATATCTTAAATAAAGGTGGGTAGGAGGGCCCAAGTACAATTCCATCTTGCACACACTTTTCTTTTCTGCCACTGCTATGTGGCAATGTTTCCTAGATGTGCTATGAACTGCCATGTGTTTGCGTAGTTGCTCTGTCGCTCAGCATCCAGGTGGCTCACTGCAGTCCTTGTCCTAAAGTGTGCGAAAATAATATTGTGACCAGTGAGGTGGTCAAAATTGACTGGAAATGACTGGAAATTAGTGTTATTGAGGTTAATAATAATGTAGGAACAAAAAAAGAGCAAAATTATGTGATTTTAGCATATTTTAGCAATTTTTTAAAAAAATACAGATCGGAAACTAAAAACAAAACACACAAGGGTGGTTTTGCCAAAACCAAAACACGGGGGTCCGTGAACATCTCTAGTAATTAGTAACTGAGACCATAGAGTGTATTTGTGTAAAAGAGTCCATGCTAATTTTATATAATGAATGCTAAAATCAATAAACACAGTTCATTAAAAATAAACTTTATTTGGACAAAGGAAACATACTGCCCATCTAAATTCAAAAAGTCTAAAAATATATGAATTAGTCCACAAGAAACACATAATAAATGGTGTGCATCTATAATATGGCAGTTTGTATTTAACTTGCAAAATATCTTCTTATTTTCTGTGTCTTAGAAGTAGAATGTATTGAAATTCAGATGTAATGTACAGTGGGTAAATGGGCTGTAATATTTAACTTGACAATATTAAAAGTGGTTAAATAAATCTCAGCAGAACCTAATAAATGAAAAGCAACCTTCTCTTGCTAGTTATCCTTAATACGTAATTGTAAATGATCGAAGAGTTAAAGACTCTTTATTTACCCATGTGTTGTGACAAGTAATTTATAACATAACAAGCAACCCCTGCAGGGAAACCTTAGACAATAAGGTTTACCTACCTCTAATTTGTAAGGTCAATAAATAGAATTCCCACAAGATGTCCAAGTATAATGAACATTAAGTGGATGACAGGGCCTAAGACCTTGGAAATGAACACTGAGTTACAGAGAGCTGTTTAGCGTAATTCATCAGAAGCATTAAAGTGCCAGCACCCCGCAAGTAGCTGCTAAACAAAGATTAAGATTAAATATGTTGTTTTCAGCACAGCCAGCAAGGTATCAATTTATAAAATATCTTTATACACTAAACTGCTTCTAAAGTGCTTTACTGTATACGCTGTATAATAATAAGCAAAACTGTGTTGTTGTTTATTTATTTAACTTAAGTTTTTAAACAGCGTAATGAACAGTGGGTGTCTGGTAAGTCAACAGTCAATAACAGATCTATCTGCCTTGTTAACGGGTACTTCTTAGGTCAGTGCTTCTCAAACCTACCCAGGGGCTTCATCAACTCTGCATTTTTGTGGATATCTTTTAATATTCACTGGATCTATCAACTTGACACATTTGCCTTTGCTCATTGGAGGAGATCCATAAAATATGATCTGTTAGTGAGTTCTGAGGACAAGTTTTTGCGGTGAGAGTGCTCTGTTCCATGCACAGTCACCATTAAAATTGTGGTTAACTGCTGCTGAGTTCAAACTTGCTTTACTGACATCCCATTTAGAATTCATACCTACTGGTGTTTTACTAGCAGTTTTAATGCTAGTGAAAACATTAATAAAAGCCCATAGCAACCGCAAATGCAGCTGCGCATTTTTACTAGAACTTTTTTTTTTGAACTCCTTGTAGGCTTCCCAACATAAATATGTAAAACTGGTGGATTCTCAGGCGCTATAACTTATCGCATGGAATCAGTCAGTAACCATTTGAACAATATTAAGTCCACTTTTTAGAGTTAAAATATCCAACTATAAGATTTTTGAATGTTCTTCTAAAAATCGTTCTGTATTTTAAGACATACAGATCAGGCAACAACCCCACATAAAAAAAAAGAAAATAGTGATTTGGTTTGCTTTAAGTTTTCTCAAATGTGTCCAAAAGATGTTTAAATTTAAGAACCTTGGCTGCAGGAAATCTGAAACACCAGTATCCAGATTCATTTTCTATCCCTAAGTAGGATAATTTATCCACCTGACCTTCAGTTTTGTCCATCACTATGTGCACTCTCAACACTCTAAGCAAGGCATGAACAAGCTAACCACAAATCTCCGACTCCACTGGGCTGACTAGCAAATAAATAATTCAAGTAGTGTGCCAAACCATGATGCCTTGTACCTGCCTCAATACACTAGTGCAGGAAGGGGTGAAATTGTTCAAACCATGTGCATGACATGGAAGAATCCATGCGCAAACATTTGTCTATAAAGAACCCATCCTGTAGCCTAAAGTCCATAAATTTATTTGATTCAGGATGCAACCGGAGTAGGTGAAAGGCCTATTCCAAGTCAATTTTTGCCATCAGCTCACCCTTTTAACATTCTCCAAAGCCTTCTGAAATGATTTGTACATCACCCTGCATTCAAGGGCACTAATAGCATTATTAAATAACCGACCATCCGGATGAGACAGTGCTGAATTAAATTAAACTTTTGGACAACACCCTCATGTGATAAACCTTGGACAGGGGGGGCCTGAGTCATTAAGGAATGCATATTGACCGCAGCGCATGTACGTGCACTAATGCACATATCTGGTGGTTGCGAAAGCCCAAAGTCAACAAGACACGTATTGTCACATACGCAGCTTAATGACTTCTGGTGCAAATGTTCCTATTGTACCTGTTGACGGCAGTGCACGCCAGCAAATAATAGTACGTTCTGCATTACTTACAGAAGCGAACGCTATGCTTTTTATTGTCATAGTTACATCATTGGTGTATCTCTCAAGTGTTGATTCATGTTTAAACAACTTCCCTTGTTTGTTATAAAGTGCTAGTTGTAATTAACAGTAAAATATCTTTTTCCCTTGTTATGCTACTTTGTTTACCTATACCACCAATGGTCTCTGTGAATCCCAAAGTGTCAGCATGCCTTTTGCCCTGGTTGCTATTTCTACAATTGGCAAATTTTGCCACTAAGCCTGCCATTAATGCCCCATTGTACATGATGGACCATTGAGGGGGCATGATCATCATCCCCTAATGGTGATAAATTCACATGCATACAGGGGAGGCAGGCTCCCACCAGCTGTGGACCCTGTAACAGCTACACCTCCTACTTCTAAGGTAGCGCAGGCTATGGGGGAATATCACAACCACTACACTGCAGAAGTCCTCTGATGGCATGGTAAAAAAACCAGAACCTATAATGGTGCACATTTGGTGAAAATTATATAACTGATATGTGTTTTTGGCTTATTACATTATAAACCGGATGTGAGGTGTGACCCTATTGTACCGTGCTTGGCCTCTTCTCCATTGCCTTTAACCAACATCGTTACTTAAATTTATAATGATAAGAATAAAAATTGGTAAAGCAAATCACACACACAAACCAGTTTTTCTTTTAACGAAACAATTTATATATACAAATTAATTCAATATAAAACATGTAACATTTTAAAACTCAAAATAAATGTATCTAACTTTTTTTTAGATATTTAATTTATTTTTTACTTTTTTTGCTTTTTCTTTATATTTTTTTTCTTCTTTCTTCAGCTCCATCAGTAACCTCTGGCTCTGTGGTCTGGTGGAACCCATCAACTCCTCATCTGCTGCAAAAAACGAAAGACAACAATTTAGTCAATGCACTCTTAATACATTCATGTGGTGAAATGCTAGGTCTAGGTTCCTGTACATATGTGTATGCATTTTGCAAGCTCGGTATAGTGAAGAAATGGGATGTTACCCAAAAACTGGGACCATTTTTTAAATTCTGTTTAATGTAGGAGTAATACGAAGTATATCGTATAATTGTGTGTTGTTTTTTTTATACATTTTCTCCCTTGAAAATGTTGGCAAGCAGACTCTCACCCTCTAGGGTGCATTTTTTATGACAGCCAGCTGCAAACAAGACAATAAGTTGGGAGGAGGGCAGTTTCCCTATTGGGGGAACTTAGGATGGCCTCTACTGTGAATGGGCAGGGAAAACAGTTTCTCATGTCCTACGTCTATCTCGTAAAAAACAAAAAAAATCCAAACTCAACTATATAAAAAGGACCATACTTACTCTCTTCCACCAGCACCTGTGGCTGCTGAGAGGGGGGTTCAGGCTGGCTCTGGAAGAGCAGTGGTGAAGTGCTGAGGTCTTCACCAACTGCCAACTCCTCCTCCACCGCTGACTCCTCCGCCACCGATGACTCCTCCTGTGGCTCCTCTCTTTCACCTGCCGCCTCCGATTACGGCGGTGGTGTCGGGAGCTGCATTGCCATCCTGTTGGAGAGCATGATGTGTTATCTTACTTGTAATTTTTTATTTTCTTCAACATACACAAACATGCAGCTAATGGTAGCTTTCAATGGTAAATGCCAGTCATGTCAAATAATTAAAATGGTTAACGTTTGAAACAAAATAACCATAATAAGCAGTAGAAACTGTATATCATAATAAATATTATTATTAATAATAATAATAACAATAATAATAATAATGATGATATTATTAATTATTGTGGTAATGGACACAAAATAGGCCTTTGCAAATATGTCTCGATATTTTCTGTGTGCTGAAAATTTTATATTGGCATATTATATAGTGTTTTGCCCAGACATACAAGCATGTATTTCTGCACTCAATTCTGCGAGGAGGTCAGGCTGCCGTCTACGAAAATCGCTCCATCTGCGTTGCAATTGGACGATGGAGCGACGGCTTCCCAATTGAATGTGCAGACGCCTGCGTACGGCTTAATACAAATTCAGTTTCTCCTCATTACTCACATACGGGATCAAAACAACGGTCCAGAGTTGCTGTAAGAACTCGCAGTCTCCCAAATGACACTTTAATATCCTGCTTACCTATTGGTTCTCATTGCATGTCTGTCACGGGCACTAGGAGTCTTTACCCAGGGATCACCAGATGATGGACTTACCAGAGCAGTATAGGTGGTAATATGGTACTCTGGTAGCGGGGTGATCACGGAACAGGAGACAGCAGATGGTAGAGAATGCTCATGGAAAGTCTATGACTAGCAGCACTGGTAATATGTAATAATAGTACACGAGGAACTGAATGGACAAGGGAAACGTGAGGGTAGTCAGTGGTCTGCGGATAGCAAGTTGTACCACTGCTATAGTGAGGAGGAATGTCCAGAAGTAACGAGGAGGTGATGAGAGTCAGCGGTCTGCGTTAGCAAGTTGTACCGCTGTCTTGGTGAAGGAATGGAATCCGGGTGGAGGTATCCGGGAAGTCAGTGGTCTGCGTTAGCAAGTTGTACCACTGCAATGTGAAAGGATACGGAAACAGGTGACTCAGGAAACAGGGAACAGTGGTCTGCCTCTAGCAAGTTGTACCACTGAATATATATGTGAGGAGGAGCACGGGGAGAGAAATGCAATGCAGAGTATACACGGGCACACTGAACTTGATCCCACGATGATATGCACAATATAGTAATGACTGAACAGCACTGCACAATAATACAAAGTCACAAGAACTATCCAGGCAAAAGGTAACACAGTCAAATGATGGCAATAGTCTCAGTGGATAGTAAGCTCCAGAGGAGAACAACTCAGTCCAGCAAGACATGCAATACACCAGCACAGTCAATGAGAAGTATGCATACCGTGGTTCAGGAGAGCAGGCTGTCAGACAGAAGTGCAGAGATACCTGGACGGCGGGAGGCCGGCAGGATACGAAGTCCCAGGAGGGTAGAAGCGGTAATCTAGTAGGTGCAGCGCACAGGTAGGTGAACCAGCAGGGATAGAAACAAATACTCAGGAAGCAGTAGTATAAAGAACTGGACACCTGGAGAACACTGAAAAGTAGAGATGATCTAGACGAGATGAAAGCAGCGGGGCGTTGATCCAATGCAGACAGGCGAGTTGACACAAGCGGAGACACTGTAGAAGCACGGAGAGCGGATCAGCTGGCTGCAGACGCGAGGAGTACTGGAGGGTAGCGATGAGCAGGGAACTGGAGATACACGGAGGCAGCGGATAGGACTCAGCTGGAGCAGTCATGATGAAACACGGGAGAGTTGAGGTGAGCAGGATACTGTAGATACACGGAGGCAGCGGATAGGACTCAGATGGAGCAGTCACGATGAAACACGGGAGAGTTGAGGTGAGCAGGATACTGTAGATACACGGAGGCAGCGGATAGGAATCAGCTGGTGCAGTCACGATGAAACACAGGAGAGTTGAAGTGAGCAGGATACTGTAGATACATGGAGGCAGCGGATAGGAATCAGCTGGTGCAGTCACGATGAAACATGGGAGAGTTGAAGTGAGCAGGATACTGTAGATACACGGAGGCAGCGGATAGGAATCAGCTGGTGCAGTCACATTGAAACACGGAAGAGCTGAAGTGAGCAGGATACTGTAGATACACGGAGGCAGCGGATAGGAATCAGCTGGTGTAGTCACGATGAAACACAGGAGAGTTGAAGTGGACTGCAAACTGAAGTAGCACAGAGGCAGCGGATAGGAATCAGCTGGTGCAGTCACGATGAAACACAGGTAAGATGAAGTGGTCTGGAAACCACAAACGAACAACAGGAATCAGCAGGAGCTGAACACACGAGGACACACAGGAACACCTTCAGAGGCTCATGGGGAATGAGACTCTAAGATCAGGCAACAAGGTATTGACCTCAGGTGCTTTAAATAGGGAGTGTTGCCTGATCAGCCAATTAACTAAAAGGAACATGAACTGAAGGTTGAAAAGGGCTGCACATGCGCAGACCCTCAGGATGGTGGACGGCCACGGTTCCTAAACACACGAGAAGTAGCACTCACAGTCCGGTGAGTGACAGTACCCCCCCTTTTAAAGGTGGGCACAGAACACCTGGAACCGGGTTTGTCCGGAAACTTGGCATAAAACTTCTTAAGAAGAGCTGGAGCGTTGAGATCTTCAGCTTTGATCCAAGAACGCTCCTCAGGACCAAAGCCCTTCCAATGAACGAGGAAACGAAGAACTCCTCGCGAAATTTTTGCATCCAATATATGAGTAATCTCAAAGTCCTCCTCCTGATGAATTTGAACTGGCCGAGGTGCTGAAGGAGGGACCGAGAAACGGTTGATGATGAGAGGTTTGAGCAAGGACACATGGAAGGTGTTGCAAATACAAAGATTCTTAGGAAGTAGAAGTTTGAAACAAACTGGATTGATCACTTGAATGATCCTATATGGACCAATAAAACGAGGAGCGAATTTCATAGAAGGAACCTTCAAACGGATATTTTTGGTAGATAACCAGACACGATCTCCAATTTTCAGTGGTGGAATAGCCCGCCTCCTCTTATCTGCAAAAGACTTATATTTGGCAGATGTCTTCTTTAAACAGGTTTTGACCTGAGACCAAATATTTTTGAAGGTTTGACAAACAGTCACCACAGCAGGAACTTGGGTGGGAGGGAGGGCAGGAAATTCCGGAAAAGACGGATGGTGACCGTAAACCACAAAGAATGGAGTTTTAGAAGATGACTCATGGTACATGTTGTTATGAGCGAATTCAGCCCAAGGAAGCAATTCTACCCAGTTGTCTTGATTGGCTGATGAGAACATCCTTATAAATGTCTCAAGATCTTGATTGACCCTCTCAGTTTGTCCGTTTGATTGAGGATGGTAGGAAGACGAGAGTGCTAATCGTATGCCCAAGGTCTTGCAAAGGGCCCGCCAGAATCTGGAAACGAATTGTACGCCTCTATCTGACACAATCTCAGATGGACATCCATGAATACGAAAGATTTCTTTGATGAAATATTCAGCCAGGGTAGAAGAGGAAGGTAAACCAGACAAGGGGACGAAATGCGCCATCTTCGAAAATCTATCCACCACTACCCAAATAGTATTGCAGTTTTTACTAGGAGGAAGATCAGTAACAAAGTCCATACTAATATGGGTCCATGGCTTGGACGGAATGGGTAGTGGTTGAAGCAACCCCGCTGGAGTTCTGCGGGGGGTCTTGAACTGGGAACACAATTCACAAGCCGCCACAAACTCTTTAACATCTCTCCTCATAGAATCTCAAAGGTCTTGCGTTCACCAGAATGTCCAGAAAAACGAGAAGAGTGGAACCACGAAAGGATTTTTCTCCTAAGATTAGGAGGCACGAGGGTCATCCCAAATGGTAGCACCTTAGTGGAAGAAGCAGCCAGCGAAACACATTTGGGGTCTAGAATAGAGTGGTTGGAAACCTCTTCAACGTCAGAGGACGTCACAAAGGCTCAAGATAGAGTGTCGGCTTTTTTGTTCTTTGCAGCTGGTTTGAAGGTTATGATTAACTCAAAACGCGAAAAGAAAAGAGACCATCTTGCTTGACGAGGATTCAAACATTGAGCAGACTGTAGATATGACAAGTTCTTATGATCCGTGAAAATTGTCACAGGATGACGAGCTCCCTCCAACAAGTATCTCCACTCCTCCAATGCTACTTGAATAGCCAGCAACTCCTTGTCCCCGATGGTGTAATTCTTCTCCGCAGGCAGAAGACCCCGAGAGTAAAAGGCACAAGGATGGAATTTTTGTTGCTCCGATCTTTGGGAGAGAATGGCTCCTAAACCAACATTAGAGGCATCTACTTCTAGGAAGAAGGGGAGCATCACATCAGGCTGTCGAAGAATGGGAGCAGAGGAAAAGGACTCTTTGAGAAATTGAAAGTCTTGAAGAGCCTCAGATGACCATTGCTTAGTATTGGCCCCTTTACGAGTCAGGGCCACAATAGGAGATGCAATTGAAGAGAAGTCTTGAATGAAGCGTCTATAGTAATTGGCAAAACCTAAAAAACGCTGAATGGCACGAAGAGTAGTTGGCTGAGGCCAATGTAACACAGCATTCACCTTTTCTGGATCCATTTGCAGGCCAACTCCGGAGACAATATAACCCAGGAATGGAATCTGGGGCAACTCGAATGAACATTTTTCTAATTTGCAGAATAATGAATTTCTCCGGAGTCTGGAAAGAACTTCTGCCACATGTTGGTGATGGGACGGCAGGTCCTGTGAAAAGATCAATATGTCGTCCAGATAAACGACGACACATACATATAACAAGTCCCGGAAGATCCCATTAATGAAGCCTTGGAAAACAGCGGGGGCATTGCATAACCCGAAGGGCATCACTAAATATTCATAATGCCCATCTCTGGTGTTGAAAGCTGTCTTCCATTCGTCACCGGACCTGATTCTAATTAAATTGTAGGCATCACGAAGATCCAACTTGGTAAAGATCCGAGCTCCCTTAATCCGATCAAACAACTCAGTAATCAGAGGAATGGGATACCGATTTTTAATAGTAATGGCGTTAAGTCCACGAAAATCTATGCAGGGGCGTAGTGATCCATCCTTCTTTTTTACAAAGAAGAACCTGGCTCCAGCGGGAGAAGTAGAAGGTCGGATAAATCCTCGCTGGAGATTCTCTTGGATGTATTCAGATGTAGCTTGAGTTTCGGGTAACGAAAGTGGATACACACGACCCCTAGGAGGAGTCTTGCCAGGTAGAAGATCAATCGGACAATCCCATGAACGATGAGGAGGAAGACGTTCAGACTGAGTTTTATCAAAAACATCGGCAAATGAAGCATACTGAGGAGGGAGTCCCGGTGAAGAATGTGAAATGGAAGATTGCTGTATTTTAAGAGGAACGACTTGGGAGAGACAACGATGGTGACATTCAGCTCCCCAAGACGTAACTTGAGGAGTGCGCCAGTCAATCTGGGGAGAATGACACTGAAGCCACGGAAGGCCTAAAACAATCAGACTTGTAGTAACAGGAAGGATTAAAAAGGAAATTTCTTCTTGATGTAGCACACCAATCTGAAGCGTTACTGGAGACGTACTCTGGGTGATGAGACCATTGATAAGACGTGATCCATCAATAGCAGTCACAGTAATTGGTGTCTTCAGGGTAATCAATGGTAGGGACCATTGATTCACTAGGGATTTAGAAATGAAATTTCCCGCAGCTCCAGAATCAATAAGTGCTTGGGACTCAAAGGATTTGGTAGCGAAGGAAATTTTAACATCAAAAGCGCAGACTTTTAATTTCGTAGAACATGGAAAGGACTCCAGGGACCCTAACTTCACCTCTCCAGAACTAGTTAGGGCCTGGCATTTCCCGATTTTTTAGGGCATGAATTGAGCATATGTGTGAAATCAGCACAATAGATACAAAGTCTATTCTTTACTCTTCGGTTCCTCTCCTCAGTAGTTAATTTGGAGCGTCCTATCTCCATGGGTATCACAGGAGATGAAGCTGGACGAAGTTGAGAAGTTGAACGAAGAGGTGCTTTAACTGAAGTTGTTTTTTCAGACTCCCTTTCACGGAATCTCATGTCTACTCGATGACAAAGAGAAATCAAATCTTCTAAGGAAGTAGGTAGTTCTTGAGTAGTCAGTGCATCTTTAATTTTATCGGAGAGCCCCTGCCAGAAGGCGGCAATTAACGCTTCAGTGTTCCACTGAAGCTCAGAGGCTAATATCCTAAATTGAATGACGTACTGTCCTACTGTACGAGAACCTTGACGTAAACAGAGAATGCTGGATGCAGCGGAAATGACACGACCTGGTTCATCGAATACACTTCGGAACGTGGAAATAAATTTGGCACTATCCTGTAATAACGGATCGTTTCTTTCCCACAGAGGGGAAGCCCATGCGAGAGCTTGTCCAGAAAACAATGAAATAAGATAGGCCACTCTGGAACGATGGGTAGAAAAATTTTGAGGTTGGAGCTCAAAATGAACAAAGCATTGGTTGAGAAAACCCCTACAAGTTTTGGGGTCTCCATCATACTTTGACGGAGTAGGCAGGTGAAGCGTGGAAGCCGTAGACACCTGGGATGGCACTGGGGAAATGGAGGAAAGTACAGGAGCATCAGCATTAGCTGTGATATTCTGTTCAGATGTTCCTTGGGAGGCTAACGCCTGGTAACATTGTAATAACAGAGGTTGGCGAGCATCCTGTTGCTCCATACGGGTGACCAGATGCTGCAGCATCTCTTTAGCTGTAGGTTCCGGATCTGGGTCTGTCATGGCCTGATCTCACTGTCACGGGCACTAGGAGTCTTTACCCAGGGATCACAAGATGATGGACTTACCAGAGCAGTATAGGTGGTAATATGGTACTCTGGTAGCGGGGTGATCACGGAACAGGAGACAGCAGATGGTAGAGAATGCTCATGGGAAGTCTATGACTAGCAGCACTGGTAATATGTAATAATAGTACACTAAGAACTGAATGGACAAGGGAAACATGAGGGTAGGCAGTGGTCTGCGGATAGCAAGTTGTACCACTGCTATAGTGAGGAGGAATGTCCAGAAGTAACGAGGAGGTGATGAGAGTCAGCGGTCTGCGTTAGCAAGTTGTACCGCTGTCTTGGTGAAGGAATGGAATCCGGGTGGAGGTATCCGGGAAGTCAGTGGTCTGCGTTAGCAAGTTGTACCACTGCAATGTGAAAGGATACGGAAACAGGTGACTCAGGAAACAGGGAACAGTGGTCTGCCTCTAGCAAGTTGTACCACTGAATATATATGTGAGGAGGAGCACGGGGAGAGAAATGCAATGCAGAGTATACACGGGCACACTGAACTTGATCCCACGATGATATGCACAATATAGTAATGACTGAACAGCACTGCACAATAATACAAAGTCACAAGAACTATCCAGGCAAAAGGTAACACAGTCAAATGATGGCAATAGTCTCAGCGGATAGTAAGCTCCAGAGGAGAACAACTCAGTCCGGCAAGACATGCAATACACCAGCACAGTCAATGAGAAGTATGCATACCGTGGTTCAGGAGAGCAGGCTGTCAGACAGAAGTGCAGAGATACCTGGACGGCGGGAGGCCGGCAGGATACGAAGTCCCAGGAGGGTAGAAGCGGTAATCTAGTAGGTGCAGCGCACAGGTAGGTGAACCATCAGGGATAGAAACAAATACTCAGGAAGCAGAAGTATATAGAACTGGACACCTGGAGAACACTGAAGAGTAGAGATGATCTAGATGAGATGAAAGCAGCGAGGCGTTGATCCAATGCAGACAGGCGAGTTGACACAAGCGGAGACACTGTAGAAGCACGGAGAGCGGATCAGCTGGCTGCAGATGCGAGGAGTACTGGAGGGTAGCGATGAGCAGGGAACTGCAGATACACGGAGGCAGCGGATAGGACTCAGCTGGAGCAGTCACGATGAAACACGGGAGAGTTGAGGTGAGCAGGATACTGTAGATACACGGAGGCAGCCGATAGGAATCAGCTGGTGCAGTCACGATGAAACACAGGAGAGTTGAAGTGAGCAGGATACTGTAGATACACGGAGGCAGCGGATAGGAATCAGCTGGTGCAGTCACGATGAAACATGGGAGAGTTGAAGTGAGCAGGATACTGTAGATACACGGAGGCAGCGGATAGGAATCAGCTGGTGCAGTCAAGATGAAACACGGGAGAGTAGAGGTGAGGAGGATATTGTAGATACACGGAGGCAGCGGATAGGAATCAGCTGGTGCAGTCACAATGAAACACGGGAGATCTGAAGTGAGCAGGATACTGTAGATACACGGAGGCAGCGGATAGGAATCAGCTGGTGTAGTCACGATGAAACACAGGAGAGTTGAAGTGGACTGTAAACTGAAGTAGCACAGAGGCAGCGGATAGGAATCAGCTGGTACAGTCATGATGAAACACAGGGAAGATGAAGTGGTCTGGAAACCACAAACGAACAACAGGAATCAGCAGGAGCTGAACACACGAGGACACACAGGAACACCTTCAGAGGCTCATGGGGAATGAGACTCCAAGATCAGGCAACGAGGTATTGACCTCAGGTGCTTTAAATAGGGAGTGTTGCCTGATCAGCCAATTAACTAAAAGGAACATGAACTGAAGGTTGAAAAGGGCTGCACATGCGCAGACCCTCAGGATGGTGGACATCCACGGTTCCTAAACACACAAGAAGTAGCACTCACAGTCCGGTGAGTGACAATGTCGGTGTGTCTGCACGTCCAGCACGGAACCATTACTAAGATGGCGACTCACCTGTCAATTACTTTTTAGCCAATAGGAGGGACTACCGTTCTGGCGACTACGCAAGAGAACGCACCGGTAGCACTATAAAACTTACACTGCATGCGATAGTCGGCCCTGACAATTTATGCATGGACAAAATTTTTTGCTGTTGAGAATCGGATTTGATTGGTTGATTTTGATGTAAGTAACATGGGCCTAGGTCTGCAACCTGACATAGCATATAATGAGAATTAATAATTGCACTTTCTTTTTTCTTCTTTAGTTTCCCATTGACATTTGTGGGTCACAGCACATTAACAGCACAGGATAACCCTCCATTTTGTGGTAAGTAACATGGGCCTAGGTCTGCAACCTGATATAGCATATAAGGAGAATGAATAATTGCGTTTCTTTATTCTTCTTTAGTTTTCCATGGACATTTGTGGGTCACAGCACATTGACGGCACAGGATAACCCTCCATTTTGTGATAAGTAACATGGGCCTAGTTCTGCGCCTTTTTGGTATAGTGATGGACTAAACTTATTTTATTTCAATTTGTAGACATGTCTGAACAAGAAGCAAATCAGCCTTCTGGTTCATAATCTGTTGGGGCGAAAAAACACGCCAGCCCAATTTTAGTAAATCGGAAATTGACATTTTGGTGGAATTGGCTGTTGATATGCTCCACTCCACTCTGCGTCAGTTCTCGGCAGGATCCAAAGCAAGAATATGGGAAGAAATCACAAATGAGGCGCAATGCCATGGCTCCAATAACACGCAAGGTGAATGAGGTCCAGAAAAGGTAAATATGGAATCGTGAAACATTTAGCTCTTTGTTCTTATATAAAATGTGTCAAGATTTTGGGGATAATTTCATCCTTCTAATGTGTCTATTTTGTACACAGGTGGCAAGACTTTAAGCGTCGCCTTAAAGACAAAATTACAGAGCACTGGAGGCATGCACAGGTGGTGGACCTCTGGCACAACTTAAACTAACTGCATTGGAGACCAGGGCATTGGCCTGTTTGGATGCGGAGATGGTGCAACGTGTGGGCCGCATTGACACTGGACATAGCCCATCCGACAGCTCCAGGTATATACACACATATATTATATATATATATATATATACAATATATATATATATATATATATATATATATATATATATATATATATATTACTGTTAAAAATAATTGGCCTTTATGTAGCAAATCCTAAACTCAAACATATTTGCAGTTACATATAGTGAGAAGTAAAGAAGTTATATTTTAATCACCACACACAGCTAAGTAAACAATTGTATTGAAAATGTATCGTTTCACATCATGCGCACAATAATAATTCACAATAATTTCCTTAACAAGGTATTAACTTTTTTTTTCAATTTGTCATTGTAGGGGCCAATACAACTGGAGAAAATTCTGAGGATGAGCTGGTGGAAGAGGCACATGATGTGGAAGAGCATCAGATGACTGAGGAAGCAGAAGTCAGTGAACGGGAATCACTGCACACCTGCTATCACAGTATTCGGGAGACAAATACCAATTATCAGTCCAACAGCACAGATATTGCCACAACCCTCACACGTATGGAGCATACGTTACACAGTAGCCTCACCCGTATAGAGAACATTTTGGACTTAAACCTTACCTCTATCAACAATACCCTTACACGTCTCACTGACCTTATTGCAATGTATATCACCAATCCTGCAGCACACATATCACAGGGGTCTTCTACTTCTTTCTCTCCATCTCTCAGTCCCATCTATCAATCATACTACACTTCACCTGATTATGGTTCCACAAGTAGACCCTATCGCGTGCACCCGTCTTCACATATTGAACAACTCCCTTCTCAAGGTCCTATTGTTTCTAGCGTAAGACCCCAAATGCATCACCATCGTTACCAAAGCAACCAATATTTTGACAATGACCCATATGCACATTACAATCTGTCAAACAACTATCATTTACCTCCACCTGCCCCTTCTGCCATCTCTGCCCCCTCTGCCCCTGCTGCCATCTATGCCACTTCTGCCATCTCTGCCCCTTTTTTGCCATCTCTGCCTCTTCTGCCATCTCTGACACCCATGTACCCCGTGCCATCCGTGCACCCCGTGCCACCCATGCACCCCGTGCCACACAATCATTGGCTGCTGCACACTCACTCACTGCTGCTCCACTGGCCTCTGCTTCTTCCCGACTGTTGCCTTCTACACCACGGGTTACCAGAGGCCAGTCTCATCCAAGAACAGCTGCAACCATTGTTCCAACAAAGAGGCCCCAAAAATCCAAGTAATTGTTTGTTTTTATTTTTCCTTACAGTGTAAATAAAATCTATAATGACATACTTCTTAGTTATGTATGTTTTCTTTTGTAAAAAAAAAAACTTACAAGAAAAGTAGGTGTCCAGGACATATTGTTTAAAGGAGACAGCATCAACTTATTCAGGAGGGCTGGGGTCAGCATCTAACACCTCCTGGCCAGCAACCTCGGCCTCTTCCACCCAAGGAACCCCACTTCTAATGGCGATATTATGGAACACCACACACAGAGCAATAATATCACACACAGTGGTTGGAGCGTACATTAGAGCACCACCGGACCGATCTAGGCAACGGAATCTGGCCTTTAAAAGACCAAATGCCTGCTCCACAACCGATCTAGTGGCTGTATGTGCAGAGTTGTAGGCCATCTCCTGCTCTGTACGTGGGTTCAATAGAGGAGTGAGGAGCCAAGGGCGAAAAGGGTATGCACTATCTCCTAGAAGGGGTGACAAGAAGGAGAAAGTGGAAAAATATGAGTGACACAAATGTAGGTCCATCAAGAACACAGACAACATGTTGGATGACAAATAGTGGCAAAGGAAGCAATTAGACAGATATTACTTCAGAGAAACTTACATAATATACTCAATGTAATTTGACCCAAGGTTTAATCTTTTGAAAAGCTTTTGAAATGGGGAGCTGTCCAGGCAGGATTTTAAGGTAAACATCACACTTGAATGTACCTGGGAATGATATTGCAATGCGCCTTTGTAATATGTCTACTTAGCTATCAAACTTAAGACATTAATATTTCCACTTTAAAGTACTACATATATGACATCTATTGAAAAGAAAAAAAAGTACCTAATAGCCACGCATCACCATTCGGCCTTGCACCACCTTGCCTCTGTTGCAATCTTTGCCACATCCCTGATTTCCGGAAGGCAAAGGAGTCATGTGTACTCCCTGGTCACATAGCTACCAGGTCACAAATCTGGAGAGACGCATCACATATAGCTTGGACATTTATTGCGTGGAAATGCTTGCGATTCAAAAAATTGGCAGCATTCCCACCGGAGGGGACCAAGGCTACATGAGTCCCATCTACTGTACCTATGACGTGCGGGAAACCAGCTATGTTGGAAAAGTGCCGTTTGATCTGCACAAGGGACTCCTCATCGAGTTGCAGATGTATGAATTGCCTGAGCCGCAACAGGAATGCCCCCAGAAGAACCTTTAGCACACGACTGAGGGACTTCTGGGACATCCCTGAAGCGACTCCCACAGTGGTCTGAAAAGACCCTATGGCGCAAAAGTGCAATACCACCAACAGTTTGGTCATTGGCGGTATTGCTTTTGGGATGTTGCGCTTTGGCTCCAGGTCATTCTGCACAATGTGCAGGGTGTCAGGATGAAACGAGGCGGGAGTCGATAACAACGCACCACCTCAGCATCAGACATTCCAAAGAGGCTGACACGTTGCCTGAAGACACGCTCCCTGGGCCGGGGATGATGGACTACTTGCTGATTTTTGAGGCGTCAACGCTGGTTGCCCTCCTGTGCTGCCACATGTGCCTCGGCCATTTCTAACAAACGTTACATTTGAAAGAGAAGGATAACAAAAAAATGAATTACCTCATAGTTTTGGAAATGTCACTCCTGTTTGCACTGGAAACATTTACAATATACTTACACCAACAAGTGGGTTGACCAAACTCATAATGGGACTGAAAAAAAAAATATTTTGCACAAAGCAGTGAACACAATTTGCCATTGTGACACATGAGTAGGCATTAAACAAAGCAAGAAATCCCCCCAAAAAAGCACACATACATATGTCTCAGTGAGGGGGAGAGGATAAGAAATTAATCCTTCTCCTTATATGCTATGTCAGGTTGCAGACCTAGGCCCATGTTACATACCTCAAAATGGAGGGTTATCCTGTGCTGTGACCCACAAATGTCAATGGAAAACTAAAGAAAAAAAAAGAAAGTGCACTTATTCCTTCTCCTTATATGCTATGTCAGGTTGCAGACCTAGGCCCATGTTACTCACCACAAAATGGAGGGTTATCCTGTGCTGTTAATGTGCTGTGACCCACAAATGTCAATGGAAAACTAAAGAAAAGATAGGAAAAATTAAAAAACTAGTAAACAGCCCCACCAAGGAAACTATTACATGAAACAAAGTATTACACCCAAAAAAATACATATCTCAGGGAGAAATACTCCCCAAAAATAATAAGAGAGAGAGAGAGAGAGAGAGATGGATGGAGAAAGTGAGGAGAAAGAGAGAGGGAGAGAGGAGGGATAAAGAGAGAGATGGAGGTAGTAAGAGATAGAGAGGGAGGGAGGGAGAAGGGGGAGGAAGAAAGAGAGGGAGGGATAAAGAGAGGGAGGGAGAAAAAGAGAGACAGAGAGAGAACAAGAAAGAGGGAGGGAGATGTGGAGAGAGAGAGAGAGAGAGAGAGAGAGAGAGAGAGAGAGAGATGATGGAGAAAGAGAGAGAGAGAGGGAGAGAGGGAGAGAGAAGGAGGGAGGGAGAAAGAGAGTGAGAAAGAGAGACAGAGAGAGAAAAAGAAAGATTGAGGGAGAGAGAGAGGGAGAGAAATGGAGGGAGAAAGAGGGATTAGTGAAAGAAATACAGATATGACAGAGGGATAAAGGGGTGAGGGATGTGACAACAGAGAGACAGCCAGACATATAGATACAGAATTGAGTGAGAGAGATAGAGATGAGAGGTGTATAAACATGGAGACAGGCAGCCAGATATAGAGACACAGATATGAGTGTAAGAGATACATAGGTGAGAGAGACATGGGAGAAGCAGAAATAGTCAGACAGACACAGAAACACAGAAATGAGTGTGAGAGAGATATACATAGATGAGATGCAGAAGGACATCAGACTGGAATACAGAGACAGAAGCAGGTATGTGTGCTGCAATTAATTTGTATAATAGGAAGGTTAGCAGGAACAATGTACACTGAATAGACATCTGTATAAGAGGTGGAGTGGAGGGAACTAGTACCATGACAACAATAACCCAGCATCTGGACAGCAGTGACAGCGATAGTGAAGCCAGTGTATCCCTGTAACTGGCCGAACCCTCCCCCCCAGGGCGTGCCCAGTCTGTGCCCCTCCGAGAGGCTCTGAGCCCCTGAACTAGAGACAGCCAGGGCTGCCTCCCACCCACCCCCCGTGTGACTGGAGTCCCCTCCCGGCCGTGACGTTCCTGAACCCGCCCCCATCCACCAAGTAGACAGCCTCAGAGAAGCAGGGAGCCAGAAGGGAGCATGGTCCGGATCCTGCAGCAGCAGCACCTCACACACAGACAGCGCTGCTCCTGCACCAATCCCCGGGGCTCACACAGAGAATCTTTCATTCACTTACCCGCAGTGGAACGCATGTACGTTCCACCAACAGGAAGTTCGGCATTTGCATTCCAAATGCCAAACTTCCTTTCAGTGGAAGATGCGTTCCACTGCGGGTAAGTAAAAGCCTGTAGATAGAGCCAGGTAGCGGGCGGCTGCTGTGCCCACTTGGGCTTGCGCCCTGGGCGACGGCACCGCCCGCACCACCCTAGTTACAGCTCTGTAAACTAGACCCCGAGTAGGTGCATAGAATACACCGTCAAACAAGCGATTGCATGCGTTCGCACGAGTCTGACTTTGACGTCGGTACATGGGAACGCCCTCATTGTGAATTGACTACGGCACCACACCACGTTACCACCCTGTTCATGCCCCAAAGTCATAGGTAGTCGCAAATGGCAATTGCGTTCGCACCCGTAGAGCTTTCGTGTTTGGAAAAGTGTGTTCGCTCGACTGCTGAGCATGCGTACAACACATTTGCGTACGATAAACGCTGAAAATGGACATACGTCCCTTAATGACTCAGGCCTGGGGTGTCTGAAATGTGCCACACATTAAATTAATTTCCCACAAGACTTTATCATGAATTGGGGTCATAGCACCGTTTACGCCACGAGGTGGTATCATATCACTGTGTATCTCCCTCCTGTCAGAATGCAGCACTCTAAATCCTGGGACAGAGCCTGACTTCTTTCTGCTGTACTGGAGGCTGCTTGGGTCAGACATTTTGCCACATCCGGCTTATTCTGAGCACCTGACTTGATCCACCAATTAGCTCCCTCTGCAAATTATAAAAGTCAGCTTCTACACTCAGCTAACTGCCAGTACAACACTTTTCTAGTTCCTGGTTCCAGCTTACCACTGTTGCTGTTTGTTTGCTGCTTCATTCTGACTGTTGTAATACAGTCTTCGGCCATTAACCCTTTGTATGAATTCAGCTTTATTCTGCCTTCTGTAATACAGACTTTGGCTATTAACCCTTTGTGTGGATTCAGCTTCATTCTATCTGCTGCTGTACAAATTCCAGCTGTCACCCCTCCTGTGGATCCATCTCTCTTCAGCCTATTCCTGTCTCACATACTGGCTATTTGAGGTAGTAGGTTGCTGCTCTGAGTCTTCCAACTTCTGGAGCCATCTCTGCGTCTCTGGGTTCCAGCTTCCAGTTCCAGGCCTGTCTCAGGTTCTGAGTTCTGAGTTCTTCTGGGCCAGTTCCAGGCTTATACAGCTCAGGAGGTAGTCACCCCCGGTAATGCGTTGCCTGAATTCTGAGCCTTCCTAGTCCCAGTTTTGGTACTATATTCATCTGAGTTTCTGGATCCTTGATGGTACTGAGTCTCTGGCCGAGGGTTCAGTCTCTCTGTTCCTTTGTCCAGGTTCCAGTCTACTAGGTCCAGATTCCAGTCGTTTATTTCAGTACGGAGTCCAGTCCAACATTCCTCCTCCTAAGATCTGGTGTACAGGAATAAAGCACTTCCTCCATGAGCAAGACTTTCATCCGGCCTCCAAGTTTCCACTTTTCCCTGCCACAACTAGTCCTAAGGGTTCCGAGAAGGATCCCAGAAACCCTATTACCGTGATATTATCCTTCACTATGTCAGGCACTTCACAGGCTTAAAATTCTTCAAAAATGGTATAAAAACTGTGCCTCATATCTGTTAGTGTAACACCCCAAACACTTGGCAACCTCCTTAAGCACAATGAGTGAGCAAGCGTTACGTAGGGGGACCAATGGACACACCCCACTCAGCTGAAGCTTGTCCTGTCTTTCTGCCGCATTTCTTCAAGAGTGCCATCATCCACAATCTGAACAAGTGTGCCCAAATCTGTAGGCTGACCCTTTGTCACACAGACTACTGTTAAATGCAAAGCATTTTCCTCTGGATAAATAGGGCATGCTAGGCCTTCTTTGCACTGCCCTGTGAAGTCTAACCATACAAAATTATAGACTGGGTGGTGTAACCTACAGCCATAACTCCATGTCCATGCTCCCAAAAGCAATTACACTCTCGCCATCTTGCTTTTTACGAAAGGTCTCATCATATCTCATCCACATCGTCCCACTCGACTTCATGTACATGCCCTGAATTATATACATATATTTGATAGCGTTTCTTGTGCTTTTCAGGCCTGGGGGTAAATGTATCAAGCTGCGAGTTTGCAACTCCAGCGATTTTCTCAGGAGAGTTGAAACTAGCCGATGAATGAAGCTGAGATTTCATGCAAAATCGCCAGTGAGTTGTGCTTCTGTCAAAATCGCTGTTTGCAAAATCGCCAGTGATCAAACTCCCGACTGTTTGCCACTGCAGCTATACAGCTCTCAAATGTATGAAGCTGCGGGTTAGCAAACTCAGGAGAGTTTGCTTCAAAACACGCCAGATACAACACGCTGCTTGATAGCAGCGTGTTGTACAAACACATCACTGTTATACTGCCCTGGCAGTGTTAAAATGGTAAAGAACAGATAAAAGTTGAAAAAAAAACAAAGCGTGAGGTCCCCCCGCTATTTATGCTTAACCCTAGTGCTGCCTGACTAGTGCTGGTCCCGTGAAAATCAGGGAAAAATTTTGCGTGGGGTTCCCCCAATTTTCACTTTACCAGCACTAGGCAAACCAGCCAGGGTTGGCGGCACTATAGCAGGGAGACGCGCAGCAGGGGTCCCCCTGCCATAATGACTAACCAACCCTAGACTGTTCAGCGCTGGGCTGGATTCCCTAGGGAGTGGGGTCCGCTGAAAAAAACGAGCGCCCCCCCCCCCTAGAAAGAACCAGCCCAGTGCTGATAGCACTAGGGCTCTTCCTACCACCCCTGGGCTGTGGGTAGTAGGGTAATACGGCGTAAAGTAGTAAAAAAAACAAACTGACACCAATTTTGTTTGTGGAACTACAAGTCCCAGCCAGCCAGGTTGCCAAAAACAGTGTGGCCATGCTGGTGCTTGTATAACTACAAGCACCAGCATAACCACGGCAGCCAGGGCATGTTGGCACTTGGAGAACCACAAGTGCCAACATGACCTGACATCCCTGGCTTGCTGGGCCCTGTAGTTCCACAAAGAAAAAAGTTTAAAAGCCACAACACCCTCTTATAAACCACATACATTTATTAAAAATAATAAAACCCACAATAAAGACACTAACCACCCTCTTTTAAACCACAAGTATTTATTAAAAATTAAAAAAAACAAATACTTACCAATGATGCCTTCTTTCTTGCTCCAATGTCACTTATTATTTGTAAATCCATCTTGCCGGCTTGCCCCAGTCCCAGCCATTTGTACCTCCATAAGGGAATCTTTGCCAACAGGAACTCTTCGCCCAGAAGGGGCACATATTTGTACATCCCGACTCTTTAGTGTTGCTTGAAGATAAAAAAAAAAAAAAAACAGGAGCCGCTGCAAACACCTCCTACCTAGTAGGAGGTCCGTTTCGCAATGCTCTTACGCTGTTTGCGTAAGAGCTAACTACTGTATTATGGTATTTTCCCACACTAGTGGGGAAATCACATAATACTGTATCTAGCGCTTACGCAATTAACGTAGCGCATTGCGCATGCGCTACGCTACTTGCGTAACCTGTAATACAGTAAATACATTTTATTTAATAATTGTTCCAGCAGCACCTCTTTCAAGATTTGTTCAGGGAAATATACATACCGTCCATCCCAGTGCTGGAAATTCTTTGTAGTTGTCTGGCAAACTCATACCCCAACTATTCAACGTGGTTTTTTTTCTCTCTCTTTTAGAAATGGGTTGCTTTAGTTAGAAAACAAAAGAGTATTACTGCTGCACCAGATACTTTACAATAAAGAGAATTCCCCTTAACTCCCTGAAAATTCCACGTATAAGCTTCTCTATATGTTTGAGAGGGAGGTGCTACCAATTAACTAGAACCAATATAATTTACTTAGAAGAAAAAATTATTCCTGTAGTGTACTTCAACAGTTGTTGTATTAATCTAATATAGTGATAATATTACAGTTTCATCGGCTTATGATACATTTCCCTGCATCTGAGTTAAAATATAACCTTAATTAGATGATACCTACATATGAAAATAATGATCATCATCACCTGTTTGGTATAATTAATTAATCATACACCTGACTCTAATCCTAAGGCAAAGGGTGGTCACATCAAATATTGATATGAATAAGATTTCTCTTCTGTTCATTCACCTTGCATTTTGTTAATTGATAAAATAAATTATTAACAACTCTATATCTGTCCCCCGGGCACCTGCCCATCGTGCCCTATGGAAGAGACGGCCCTGATATTTGGACTACCTAAGTCTACAGCTTTTTGGGAATATGTGTGTTGATATCTTGTCATTTGTTTTGCAAGTCGGTAATAATCATCTGCTGCCTGCTTTTTAAATGCTATAAAACAAACAAAGTTCCATATTGACTAATTCTATTAAAATAAACATTCAGACTTAACCATTTCCAATATGGAACTATATGCACCCACTTTTGCAAATGTATGCTAGGATTGCAAACTTTATTTCAGTAATTCAATGCAAACTAACAAACAAAATGTTTTAATTAAAATTAAACATGAATTTGTCTTTGGATAATAATTAAGACACCTTTGTTAAGTAGAAGCCTTTATATGTTATGCAGCATTAATTTTTTAGCGGTTTGGATTATGTGAAATCTGACGAAATCCGATGTTGGGGATTCGAGTGCAACCGAGTCGCAACTTGGTTTCTCCCGTCAAACTCGGATCTCAAAAAGAGGCAGAACATAATTTCTGGGAATTTTTTTTTGCAAAACTCTCGCAAGTTTTGGATTGCCATCTTTTGTATATATAGGCCTCCCTCATTTTCTCAAATACCATTTCAGAACAGACAGCGTGTAGGGAGTAGGCTAGCTGCAGTGCTCTGCCCAGAAAATGGCGTTTAGGGTGAACGAGGGACATAGGAAAGAAATAGAATCCTGTCATTATTGCAAAGCAGTTCAGTAGTGTTTATTCAGCTAGAATAATTTGCTGATCAATTGCTCGAATTTCAATCTTAAATAGACATTACACGGACTAGTGGCTAATGGTTGTTAGAGATGTTCACTGACCCCGTGTTTTGGTTTTGATTTTGGATCTGTATTAACTTTGTGTTTTAGTTTTGGTTTTGGCAAAACCGCCCTCCTGTGTTTTGGTTTTGGATCTGTATTTTTTAGAAAACTTGCTAATTGTGCTAAATCACATAAATTTTCAATTTTTTTGTTCCTACAAACTGCAATAACACTACTTTCCAGTCATTTCCAGTCAATTTTGACCACCTCAGAGCTCACAATATTATTTTCATATACATTCGGCCAAAGATTGCAGCGAGCTGACTGGATGCTAAGCGACAGAGCAACGGCACAAACACTTGGCAGTTCAAACCACAACTAGGAAACATTGTCATGCAGCAATGGCAGAACATAAAAGTGGTGCAAGCTGGAATTATCCTTGGGAACAGTCACCCACCCATATGTTAAAAAGCTTTAACAAACCCACACAGAAACAGGAGGGGTAGCAGCTACAAACCAAGCATTGCTTGGTTTGTTTGAGCCTCTACAAAACAATCTAACGGTTGGCATAAAGTAGGTAAGCTAACAGTGCTGTCAATGAACTGTAAGACTGCAGCAAGAAGCAGGTTGAAGCAATGGCACAAACAGTCAGTAATTTATATCACATCTAACAAACATTGCCAGTGATGCAAGATGGAATTGTCTTTGGAGTTATCCAAGTGCATGCACCATGTCAGTATGCCGATAAACTAGCGTTTTCGGTGGGCCAAACTGATACCCATAAACTATCATTTTCAGTAGGCCAAAGTGTCCACAGAGAACCACATCTGTCACTTTCCAATCGCCTTTACTACCTTTAGGCTCGAAGAAGGCACCATGGATGTTAACTGTTCAGCCAATGTTATGATGTGCTCTCAAGTTTGTTACTATCATTTTCCAGAAATAATTCAAAAAACCGTAGCACTGCGTATAATTTGTAACAAGAAATAAAGTGGATTTTTAAATTGTTGGGTATTGTCAACGCATCACTGATTGGCCGCAGGTCACTGCCCTCTTTGAGGTAAAAGTGGCTCTTGGTCCTTAAGTGAGTAGGATTGCTTGATCTGCTTTGTGAGGGCAGGCAATTCTGAATCTAGAGGGTGTGGAGTCACTCTGACACCAGATTTAGCACCGGCCATACAGTAAGGGATTACATCCTTGTTCAAGTGGATTCAGGGTCAGTTGTCCATCCACGGTATGGTCCAGTCATCTGTGATTTGCTGTCCCGCAGTGTTCTTTCTCCTCCACCAATTTACCAATTGATTTAAATAAACTGTGACTTATTAATTTGCCACCTCAAGAAAGTGTCCATGTCTTTATTTAATTATATGCATAAAGTTACTGTATAAGTGATGTGTAGAAGTAAGAGACATCCACTATATGCAGTTTCGGATACTTATACAAGTTTCTTATACAGGTTTGTCTACACAGACACATGAACGACTACAATTTTTTATATGTTGTATACTACATTTAGCTTTACAACACATGTTCAGTTACATATGTCAATGAACAGTGGGGTCAATGTTCGCAATAAATTTGATTGTTAAAATGGGCACTATTTCATACAGACCTTACTGTATTTTAATTATAACAGCACAATTCAGGAGAGCAAAACTGTTGTTTCTTGTTAAGTCCTGTTCTACAGCTACTGAAATACATGATTTTGCAATTATTTTAAGATGCAGTTTTTCCTGTAAAAGGTGGACTATTTGTGATGACATCCATGTACTTTTTATGTCGAGTTTGCTGACCATTACATTTGCAGACTGCAAAAAAGCTCAAGATGTACAGATTGAAAAAAACCTCTGCATCTCGCTCCATATAAAAGAGTACATAGTGGTATTAAGTCAGGGAAACATAAAATGTAAAAAAAAGCTTTGACCTTTGTAAATAAAAAAACACCTGTAATCCAGGAAAAGTTAACTGTAGAAAAACATAAAATTGCCAACATGCCATTCTACACATGCAGTGGCAAGGAAATAATCCGGCTTTCGCCTTTCTGTATTAGTGCTAGTTTATCTTCTGCAACTGTCAGTGAGGCATCTTCTTCAAAGGTCTGTCATGACGATGCAAGACCTTGTCATTCTGAGTCCAAAAGAGGTGCCCAAAAACTTTTATGTGTAAAAGCAGAGCTGGAAAAATCAGTAAGGCAGTAAGAGAAATTGCATGTTCAGAAATTACACAAATTCCTGAGCAGAGTCTATCCACAAGTGCTATGTATAAACCTGATCTTTCTGATACTGTACTCATAAAGAAGACTCCTTTCACCATTTCTGCAAATGTGTGGCTGAGCAGCCTAATTGTAGCCGGTGATACACAAATTGAGGATGCCACTTTGGATTTGCAACAGGATGAGGGGTATATTTGTGTAGCTGACGATGGCGCTAATGAGCATGTTGATGACAATGATGTTTGTGTAAATCCTGTACAGTGGAAGCAGCTCTTGCCAGTGATAAGAACAAGGCCATTGTCATGCCTACGCATAAGACCAAAAAATTTGTGTGGAATTACTTTTACCCAAATAATGACAACAGTTGTCGAGCCATTTTTAGCCTTTGTAAAGCCACATTCATTAGAGGTAGGAACCTTAACCATCTAGGAACCTCATCCATGTGACGCCATTTGAAGCTAGTTCATGGCAAGCTCTTGGGAAATCAGAAACTTGTTCTAAAAAAACACCAACAAGGAGTCCAGCATCAGCTACCTCTCTTCTCTCAGCTACATCCCAGCATCTGCAATCTACACCGCCAACCCCTTCATCATCAATATCGTCACTAATGATCGGAGTTAGTTTTGCATCCAAGTTGCTAAGGCTAAATATCTCATCCGCTATCCAGGATTCCTCAGAAGAATCCTTGAGCTTTAGGCCCACTGCTGCTCCTCATGCTTTTGGGGGTGGATCTTCAACCCAGAAGCAGACCAAGAAGAAGACTACTAGTACAACAATTGATTATTAAACAATCCTTTGCAAGAGGAAGAAAGTATGAAAGCTGTGACCTAGTTGCAAAGCGGATCACAGACGCCATAGCGACTATGCTAGTATTAGATCTACATACAATATCCACAATTAATGCAGCTGTTTTTAGACAGTTAATTGAGGTCCTGTGTCTCTATTACCAAATTCCATCATGACACCATTTTAGTAGAAAAGCAATTCCTCACCTATACCAAATGTAATTATTGGTCTACAAAATGCCATTCTACCCATTGTACACTTAACCACAGATATGTGAACAAGCAGAACTAGTCAAACTAAAGATTATATGACTGAGAGTCACCAGGGATTGGTGAATCGCCTTCAGCAGCAGGACCAGCAGCAGCATGTACCCAGCATCACCAGATTTTTCAGAGGCAGGCTACTCTGTGTATCACCGGCTTCACAAAGAGGCACACAGTTGACAACCTTTTCGAAAAACTAATGGATGTCATTGCCACATGGCTTATCCCACTTGGACTTTCCTCAGGATACATGATTTGATTTCTGATAGCACCATCAATATTGTGAGAGCATTACAGCTGGGTAAATTCCATCACATTCCCTGTTTTGCTCCCATAATCAAGTTGGTGGTACAGAACTTTTTAAAAAATGACAGTGACATGCAGGAGATGCTGTCTGTGTCACAAAATATTTCGGGAAATTTTATGTATTCTGCAACAGCATGTAGGAGATTGCAGCAGCTACAGGAAGAATACAATTTACCCTGCAACCAACTGAAGCAAGAGTTGGTAACAAAGTAGAATTCCACCCCTTATATGTGTCACGGCACTAGGGTTTCTGGGATCCATCTCGGGACCCTTAGAGCTAGCTGTGGCAGGGATGCAGTGGAAAATCGGAGGCTGGATGAGTGTCTTGCTCATAGGGGTACCTCTATTCCTGTATACCAGACGTTAGGAGGAGGAATGCTGGACTGTACTCTGTACTGGAATAAATGACTGGAATCTGGACCTGATGTACTGGAACCTGGATATGGGAACATGGAGGACCTGACCCCACGACCAGAGACTCAATATCGCCAAGAACTCAGAAACTCAGAGAAATATAGTACAACAACTGGGACTGGTAAGACTCAGAACTCAGGCAGAGACTATATAAGGGGTGGCAACCTCCTGAACAAAATAAGCATGGAGCTGGCCCTGGACAACTCAGATTTCAAAACCTGAGGTAGGCCTGGAACTGGAAGTCGGTACCCCGACACACAGAGATGACGCCAGAAAGTGGATGACTCAGAACAACAACCTACTATCCCAGATAACCAGTAGGAGAGACAGGAATAGATTGATGAGAGGAGGATCCACACAGAAGGTAACAGCTGGAAACTGTAGATAGAATGAAGGTGAATCCACACGAGGAATAAACAAAGTCTTTATTTCAGCAAACAGAGTGAAGCTGAATACACACAAAAGGTTAATGGTTTAAAGTTTGTATCACAGCAAGCGGAATGCAGCTGAATTTTCACAAAGGGTTAATGGTTTTAAGTCCGTATAACAGCAACAGGATAAATCTGAACTTACTCAGAGAGTAAATGGTTGAAATCTGTAAACAGCAGGCTGAATGAAGCACTGGTAATTTGTTGAGTGGAGGAGATACTTGCAGTCTGCAGAGGAAGCTAATTGGTGGATGAGATCAGGTGTTCAGACTCAGCAAGATGTTTAGCAAATGTTTTACCCAAGATGGCAGCCTCCAGTACTGCAGACAGAAGTCACTCTTGTCCCAGGTTAGAATGCTGCATTCGAACCAAAAGGGAGATGTATGGTGATATGGTACCGCAGAGTGGTGTAAAAAGGACTAAGACCCCGATTCGTGCCAATATGCTTCTGAGGATGTAGGAAAAGCAAAAAGCCATCCACACTTACTCAACAAAATATGATATTTTGAAAGGAGAGGAAATGTACTTTAGTCCAGCGCAGTGGCGAATACTTTTTGTGTTGTGCAAAGTGCTGAAACCATTCGAAGTCGCCACCTCTGAAGTGAGTTCAGACACTGCTAGCTTGAGTCATGTCATTTCCCTAAATAGACTTTTAGAAAAGCACCCTGAGAAATTGAAGGAGGAGATGAAACAAAGAAATTAAGCCAAGTATTTTGGACTTGTAGACCAAGTACTTTTTTCGCTTTAACAGGATCCAAGAACTATCAACATCTTGAAATCGGTTCACTACATTTTGGCGACTGTACTTATTCCTAGGTTTAAGAGCTATGAATTCTCTTTCTTTCCAACTGATCCAGATCTCAAGAGATGCAAGGGGCAGTTGACAGATCAATCGATACATGACGTGACAACGTCTCCTCCTTCAGTTTCTCAGGCAACTTCTGCTAGAAAAAAAACTTAGCTTTCCTAAGAGACCCAGCTGTGATGCAGATGAGTCACCACAACATTTTGACCTCTGGTCTGGTTATATAGAATTGCCCAAAAATCGTGACAGCTCTGCCATAAAATGAACTACAAATTCCACAAGAAAGACCTTTACCAGCAAGTAGTGGAGACTGGAGAGTAACAAAAACACTGCCAACCATGTTTCTGTGTGAGCAATGGCACTGAGACTGGAGAGTGACAAGAACAATGTGACCGCATATCCTGAATCCTCTTGATAAAGTCGAGTGACGAAACGCGTTGATGGGGATAAGGCATTTCTGCTTCTTTCCTGTGGATTACCATACCTACCTTGGCCAGGTGGATTTGAGGGATCCGTGTTTACCATCTGGAAAAACTGCAGATAAGCCTATATATGTTATATATTATGTATGGGCGCATTTTTTACTCTTTTTATTCTTGTTAAAAAAATTTTTTAATATGGATTGTTTTTGCCTATGAGTTTATGATAGTACCCACGAACGAGAACTTAAAATCAGCCTTGGTTAGGCATACTGCACCATAATGGTTTTTTTCTGAGCCTTTTAGCTATCCCAATATCAGAAGCTATAAAGATTGTGCATCAGATGATTTCCACCACACAGATGTCGGGAATCTAATCACAGATAAGCTGTTTATTATTTGTTTTTTGGTCCGAGGCTAATTTACTTGCCGTTTCACTAAGAATTTAATCTTTTTGTTATTTAATACACTATGCGTGGCGCTTCTACTTTTGTTTTTTAGAAATATTTGGGCACTTGCAAATGAGTGCTTACCTGAAGGAGCTGCCTGCTACATAAACTTGTATGTTTTATACCTATATTGTGTATGGTGTACATGCATTTACATGAGGTTTGAATTGTCACAATATTGGTGGTATATATTAGAAGCACTAAGCGCCTTTATATCTTCTTTTTATATATATATATATATATATATATATATATATACACACATAAATTCTTTGCCAGCAGAGTGCACCTAGCACTCTATCCACTGTTATAGGAAAAAAATGGTAAAAAGAGCTTTAGAACCAAATAAAGTCACTGCACACAATGTATCATAATTCATATAGGAATGAAATTAACGCACAGCCATGTAGCAAAAGTCAGCTGGTGGTGACGCTCGACTAGAAAACAGCAGTAGATGGAAAAAAACAGTAGCAAGAAACTCACAGTTATGGATGAAATGTAGATTGTGACCTTTCCAACCTGTGATTATATGTTGATGCCCCAATTGTTGGTGTCAACAGAATCTTCAGACACTCAGCTTGACCTGTACGCTCCAAGTGATGGAAGATAAAATAACAGCTCTGTGTTATATTCTTGTGATTAAGTTGCAGAGATAGAGGTAAATAATCCAAGCCTATCCAGTGATGTTGTAGGCTAAATCAACAGGATATTGCCTACAACAGGAAGACAGCCACAGTACTGTCGGTGAATGAACTCTGTCACACATGTATGGATACCCACAATAGACTGGTGCTGATTTCACAGAGATGAATGGTTAAATAAGTGCAGCCAAGTTGTAAAGTCTCAAAATTGCTGACACGTTTCTTTGCCACAGAGGAAATAGTAAATATAAAATAGAATACCATCAAGCACGTAATGATAAACTGCCACAATTGTAAGATACTTTTATATTTATTAGCATAATGACAAGCAGGAGCAACTGTGTGCAAACTGTATGTGAAATCACATCACAACAAATACTAAATGATACAATTTACCAAAAGAACTTTCTAGCATCGTGTTTGAAAAATAATTCATTTGAAAAACATGATACCATATAATAAAACATAAAACAAATTCAATTAAATACCCATTCTAAATAACCGGTAATACTCAATATTGCAAATAAAGAAAATATAAATTATACAACTTTAAATATAGTAATTGAGCTCATAAAAATCTCCATATACTTAATACTAATAATGAATATCAACACCATAATATATAAATATAAAAATAAATATCAATATGTATGTTAAATAAAATCTTGGTACACACAAGTAAAAAGAAGACTGGACCTGATTAGAACTCTCAACCTTGCTTGTTCTGTACTGTGACCTATCTTACCTTTACCTCAGTGGTTCCAAAACTGTGCGCCTAGGCTCCTTGGGGTGCCTCGGCGATCTCACAGGGGTGCCTCGGCCAGGGTCGGTATTAAGCAAGGCGGGGGACTACTTGGTAATTATTTTGGCTTAGGGGTGACTTGAAAAAATTCTGGAAACCCTAAGTGTGCCTTGAACTGAAAAACTTTGGGATCCACTGCTTTAGCTACTTGAGTCATGGAATAATTAACAAAAAATCCCAAGGAATATGTATTCTATGACATCATCTGGGACAGATATGTCATATGATGTAATAATCATGTGAATGCAAATAAACTGAACGAATGTATGAGAAAATGAAAACCATGGAGCTGGTTTTGGTGATATTAATACCTCATTTCATCACACCACCAACTGAAGCAAACCTATTAGATAAATGAAATGGCAAAAAGAATTAGTGTAAGGTGCAAGAGATAAAAATGGTGAACGCAGGCACTAAATTTGGAACATTACACCTTATGCACCATGGAGAGTGAAGAGAAAGTAAAAATAAAATATCATTGGATGGACAGAGGCATCAGTAGATATTTAGACAAGTAGATACCCAATTGTAAAGAGCTACCTAATTTGCTGTGGCTATATAAATAAATGAAGATGCTGAGAGACGAAGGTGTCCTGCAGCCATACTAAATGCCTTCAAATATTACGCACACAATACAATACATTGCCAGATTATTCATCGGTAGTCAAAAGCAGGGCTTTTGACTACCTTGTTTTACTTATAATGCTGCCCTTTTGAATCAAACTCGGGGACTCGTATATATTTATGGGGAGGGAGGGTTGAAAAATCGTCTCCCCAGAGTAAACTTCATCCAACCCTAAGATAAAAGGGACTGCCGGAGTCTTGTAGCAAAGGTGGTGCCCAAGACCCATGTATATAAATATGGAATGTAGATAAATAATATTTATATATTATATTAGTTAAGTGAAAGACATATGTAAAAGACATAGCTCAATATTTGCACTTCCCACGCATTTAAGTATGTATAATACGCATACTGATGCAGATTTGGTTGCTCAAAACATGTCTTGATAATGCAATTGAAAATCCACACTCTGAGAAATAAAGAGGACATATTTTGGCCCTGGCAAAGAATGCCTATATAGATGGAGATATGATGATTTAAGCTATGTGATGGAGTTAGAGAACGTAAAGTATGGTTAATCATTTTTTTAAATTAAACTGGAGAAAGCAAATGCACTGATGGCAGATTTATAAAATCCTTCATTAAGGCGACAGTGGACAACAATGGACAGCGACATTAGTAGACAATTAAAAACTTTGTTAAATGGTGGAGATCAAGATGCCATTGTCCTTGGAGGTAGATCTGTGCCTTAAGACTGCCATTCTGAATCAAACCAGGGGACTTGCATATTTATGGAGAGGGATGGCTGAAAAATCATTGCCCTGGGGAAGCTTCATCCAACCCCAGGGTAAAGGGGACTGCCCGAGACCTGAAGCAAGGCAGGCCCCAGGAAGGGTTGTACTCACTCTGACCCCAGGGCAACCAGGACACCTCACACTGCCACTGCGTCCTGGCTAGTAACAGGCAGGCGGGTCGCACGGCTGTTATTAAATTAACAGGTAGAGGTCAATGGATGGACAGAGGTTTGAATGAATAGTCTTAGACATTTTTGGAAAGTTAATAGATGAAGGTGGCCTCCATGTCATGTGAGGAAAGTAAATGGATTTATACATTAAAGACTCTAACACCACGAGGCTTAAATATTGATTTTGAGCTCAACAGTTTTCTTTAATAAATATAAGGTTTCAACTTGGACCATATTTATCATTTTCATAATAATCCCTTTTTACACCTTTTAACATTCCTGGTTTCATATATGTTTTTTCACATATTGACACTTTTTGCTCTATATTGATTCCAAGTAAGGCTTGCTGCTTTTTTAGAATCTACTCATCAATACATCTGGTCTATAAAGACCTTCATTGGTTAAACTCCGCTTTAAAACTATAAAAGGAGGCTAAGTTGCCCTTCTATCCCATACATCCCTGAGGAAGCCCTTCATTGGGTGAAACGCGTAGGATACCTATTCTAAACGGATTTACCAATAACCAACAGCATTTACATCTCTCACTGACAAGCCGGCATCACGCTAATACAGACTGGATAATCATATCCGCATGCGCATGCGCGAACAACCAACTTTCACTCGGCAGCTGGATGTCTAACAGCGTGGACGGAGACTCGTACAGCGGCTTCCCCATACGGACACCTGTGGACTAGATCCTGCAGAAGCAGGGTGAGTTAACCCCCTTCTCTGTTCCCTATCCCTTATGAGGTTTACCGGAGCTGTTAGCACCCTTGAAGCAATTGCCAACTTACATTGTTTTCAACTAACTGTTTATTGTGCACCTTGGACGGATACTAGTTATTTACAGTCAACGAGATCACAATACCTATTGTTGTTTGGGCCTAATACACATGGCGAATTTTTAATTGCTTTCAGACTTGGCAACCACTTTTCTATTAGAAGAGTATCAAACAGACGGCTGTCTGTTCTTTGGAACTTTTATGCATACCAGCAGGACTGCTGAATGTTTACTGTGCTTGTTTTATATTATTGCAGCACTAGAAGGTGTAAGTTTATGCCTCCACTTCACCACTGTGTTTATGTTTCAATAAATACTCATTAACTCATCCACTACCATTGTTTATATGTACAGGCGCCTGGGGACCACCCCAAGTTTTTCTTGTGGTCTTTTCACAGTTCAACCAGGGAGGAGGGGTCCCCCCCGTTTACATTGTCCCCATTTTGGCAGCCATCACCGATATCAACTGGTGTTTGCGCAGATATATAATATTTTTCTATACGGGTAAAGGGGACTGCCCGAGACCTGAAGCAAGGCAGGCCCCAGGAAGGGTTGTACTCACTCTGACCCCAGGGCAACCAGGACACCTCACACTGCCACTGCGTCCTGGCTAGTAACAGGCAGGCGGGTCGCACGGCTGTTATTAAATTAACAGGTAGAGGTCAATGGATGGACAGAGGTTTGAATGAATAGTCTTAGACATTTTTGGAAAGTTAATAGATGAAGGTGGCCTCATTAGAAAATAGACTGGAAATAACTAGAAGTTAATATTAATTCTATAAATAGTTATATAAGAGCAAAAACAGTTCAAAATGACATTATTTTACCTATTTTTCACAATTTTTAATTAAAGCCAGATCCAAATGCAAAACCAAAACCTTTCATGCTTTTTTGGCAAAGCCGAAACTCAAACGAGGTTTAGAACCGGTTCCGAAACCAAAACACGAGGGGCAGCACACATCTCTATTAATTTCCAACTATGAACTTACAGTATATACTTGCTTTATATTAGTCACATTACCAAATCTATTCTCTACAAATCCAAGTTGCTATTCTTGTTTGCTGTTTGATTGTGGCTTCTGTTTCTACTTGTTGCTTTTACAAGGTACAGCTCACAAGTTTCATTGTCCTGTAGCCAAACATCAGCCCCTTCTGTGCTGACAATATAAATGCAAAACACTTAGGTGCTTAACAGTCCCTTGTCAGTTTCCACAGCATCATTTTATTCTAAGCTATTTCTTCCTAATGTGCTTCCTTTGTCCTGAACTTCCATGAAACAGCTGTCTATATGCTTGCAATTTCCTTTGTTGGGAGACTGCATTTGCAGGTGGTTTCTATTCATATACGGTGATAGAAAAATGTTTCTAGTATAATTCTCGTATTATGAGTATGGCTATCATATAAGTTTTCATTGACTTTAAAAAATGTAACTGTTCTATAACTTCTATTTCTTACAGAACTATGTCACGAACACGCTCCCAGCTGCCGTGACTTTGGGTTGTTTGCTGTATGAGGTCACACATGATTTCTGCCCGCAGTCTTTCTCACCGATCACACAGGTTCTAGACCTACGGAATCGCCCCCAAACACAGCGCTCTCACACCCCCCCAGACACTTCAAGGTTCAGCCACCACCTATTGGGTACGGGCAATAGGACCCCAATATACTGTCCCACACTGGCACACAGGCTTCTAGTTCCGCAAACTAGCAAGACTCACACCAGCACACACAGGGTTAACTCTTCACACCTCCAGACTGTTACAGAAATGTCATCATTTTAAAGGGAAAAGAAAAAATTGTAGAGCTGTATATCAAGGGCACTCTTAGGTCTAAGTTAATAATTATAAATCTTTATTGATATGCATTAAAAATGTCCCTATATATGGAACACTCCTTATTTCTTAATACAAATGAAATAGCGAAATATTAAAAAAGGGGGAAGTGTAAGCAATTTGATGTAGATTTGAAAAAAACTGCTAAAAAAGGTAGCTTAAAACTACCCTAACACACCGCTATAAACATAGTAGAGCAATATTGGATTTTATAATCTTTTAACACCTGCTATTTATAAATTCAAAGATCCAGATCAAAAATATTGTGTAATGCTGGTGATCTGTTAATAATCAGATCACATATATAAGAGGGATGGTAGCTATCTATTTTCTGTGGGCCCTTCTTAATCCCTCCTATACACAGTGTATACTCTGTCCCTGATAATTAGATCAGACAGGCTTACTATGATAAAACATTCACACCAGAGCTGTATTGTTATCTGTCTTAATAAACAGACTAATCTCCACACATTGTATTATAATCTGTATATCTAGATGTTTAGTAAAGACAGCGCTACCTATACACAGAATATCTGGATCCAATAAAGCCATTAATTCAAACATTACTATCAAATGGTAAAGTTCATACCTTTAGGGAAACACTTAAGTTTTATTTTTATTATTTATATTTTATTTTTAATTGGTTATTTACCTATAACCAATTTTTGGAAAGAGGAAATAAATGTTTTCTATCACATTCACTATTTAATCAACATACGTTTTAGTTTCATTTCATTGAATACTCACTTTTTTTGGGACAATAACTCATATAACTAATTTCAACAAACTTTACCTACATAGAACACACTAAAAATATCTTGTTTGATGTACTTTAAATTTAGAGATAGAAACAGGACCAATACAATAAACATAACATCTCAGACATATAATCTATAATAACAATTTGGGATAGAAATTCCCAATTTAAAATAACTTAGTCATTTAGCGCTTTGGAATTTACTAAATGAATTAAAATATCTCCAAAATTTGTTCTTTTACACATTATATATCTTAAAGGGATTAGAATCAGAAGATATATATTGATTCCCAGCATGAGTTGAAATGCTTAATAACCACTATCATATATATATATAAAAATAATTGTTTTTTACTTACCTGCAACAGGTTAAAAGTGACATAGATAATCCCTGATACTGTTACAATATATAGTCAGGCATTTTATTTCATTGTTGTAAAAGCGGAGACTAAGTGCAATGAAAACAACAATAAAAGTATCCCCATTGGTCTATTGACCTGTCTATCAACCAGGAACTTCCTGGTTGCTATAAACGTCTCTGAGTGACGTTTTTTAGAGGTGGAGTCTCAAACTATAAAAGACTGTTGATTGGCTCTATCTGTTTGCCTTACAAAAGACAGATAGCGAAACGCGCGTTGGCAGCACAGCACGCCGCTATCCTGCTCTTATATATACTAAATTTTAGATCATTAGATCCAGATACTTTGCGCTGTTATAGCGCTGCCTTTATTAAACTTTCAGAGACATAAATCATGAAACATTGTGTGAAAGTTAGCCTGTTCATCGTGACAGCTAATTTCACAACTCTGGTGTGAACCTTTTATCTCAGTGAGCCTATCCTACACACTAAACTGATATTATTACATCCAGATATTCTGTGTATAGGTAGCCAGGGCTGGTGCTAGGTTTTGCGGCACCCCCGCTATCATCAGCTCAGACCTTGTTGTAGTAAGAAATAAGAAAATTAATATTTGAATGTTAAAAACAATGACTTGCCACCCCAACCTCCACCCCTAAACAGATTAATCAACCCTAGTGGTGGTACTAGCAAAATCAGGGGCGACGAAAAGCATGTGGGTCCGCCCGAATTTACCGATACCAGCACTGTGCCATAATGCCAAACCAGCCCTAGGCCGGTCATCCTTAGGCCAGTTTGCATGGGGCTAATTTATCTGCCTTACGTTACTCTGCACTTTATAGACTTAAGTATTCTCAGATGCCATTAGCAAGCTCTAAAAAGCAACACTTTTGTAGCTTGATAAATAAATTTGTTAGGCTGGCCACATAGATCCATGGAATGGGGAAAAAATATTTAATGTAATGGTCTAAAACGATGGGAGGTTGGTCGTGATTTACAATTTATGCTTCTAGGTGTGCAGAACCATCTCCAGACATCAGAGAGAAGTCATGTACCTAAAAGGTGCTCCTAGAAAAGCCATGGTGTTTTGAGGTGCTCATTGAGTGTGTTTTGTAAATGAAGTCTGAAGTTCTATATGGTTACTATGTTACTAGTTACTATGGCCATTATTTAATTTTGTGTATTTTAGGCATAAAAATCCAAATTATAGCTAAACTCAAGTCCCAGACATTCCAGATAATATTTCCCCTTCATTTTTCATTTTTATGCTGTCAGATTTGTGCCCCAACACACCTGCTGCCACTGCATAACATACATATAAAAAGAGACAAATAAAGATGTTTAAGACAAGAACTTAAGAAAACATAAAAATAGTCAGACAATGATGAAAAAGGGAAACCTGGCCTGCAGAATTACTGATTACAATACAATAGCAAAATGATGATGACAGAAGCAGTCATTTAGAATTATTGGTAGTTTAGGCAACAATTTCAAAGCTAGTTCTTTTGATTATGGAGTACAACAATTTCTTCTCAGAAAATGGTAGCTTAATAAAAACTTTTGTGAGCTGGTTTCTGCTTCCAATTACTGTATAAGCAATTACTGTATATTGTTCCAGTTACTATATTTTCTATGGCTTCACTTTGCATGCACTTTCCAGTGGACTCAGACTGAAATGGTTTGGCTCATCTTCTCCAATAATGAAGACACTTTGTTAGTACATATAAAAAAAATGCAGTTACACAAGAAGCATATCACCAAATAAAACACAGAACTGCCACTGCATAATTTTTATTGTCATAACTGATTTTTAAAAATAGTTTTTAGTTGACTCAAACGTTTAATTGGACCATCTCTGAAAAAAAGCAATTTAATTATTTTTATATATCTGATCTCTTCTCTTTTTTTCATTACTAAAAAAAGAACCCTACATACCATTTAATCAACTTTAGCATTATGTGATTTCATAAAATGTGCCCCAATTGAATGGATATTTGGGCATTTGATCAAATTTGGATGTGCATCAATCAAACCTCTCATCTCTGCTATAAAAGTACACATTTTAGGGCTCTAGAGTTTAGTTAACATTAGTCTGTTTTAATTAAGTTACGATTTATTAGAGCTGAGTACATAAAATTCTGTGCAATTATTTATAATGTCCAATTGACTTACCATGTTGAAGCGATGCTGTCTGTAATGAACATAAATAAATGCATGCTGTTAAGTAACAAGCTAAACCTCAATACTATGGGCCTGAATCATCACGGTAAGCAAAGTGAATGAAATGTACATTGTTTTTTAACAATCGGACAGAAATTGCAAACACGTACGCCCATATTTAAGTACAAACACATCTCAAGAAACTGATCTATTTGAATATGGGTATACGAAGTAGAGATGCTCAGGCTCGGTTTTCTGAAAACCTAGCCCTCCCGAACTTAGGGTATCCGAGTAGGCTGGCGAGTTGGGTCACTATTTTTGCGCGTCCACAGATCTGAATCGAGGCAAAACGTCATAGTTGCATTGTCGGATATTGCAGATTTTGGATTCCATAAGTACCTCTCTCCCCATGAGATCCAGCGCCATTGCTCACACAGAAACGGGGTAGCAGTGTTCTTGTCACTCTCCATTCTCCAGTGATTTTGCAGATTTTGGATTCCATAAGTACCTCTCTCCCCATGAGATCCAGCGCCATTGCTCACACAGAAACAGGGGTAGCAGTGTTCTTGTCACTCTCCAGTGCCATTGCTCAGTGCCATTGCTCATACATAAACAGGAGGGGTAGGAGTGTTCTTGTTACTTGACAAAAATTGACTGAAAATGACTGGAAATTAATGTTATTGAGGATAATAATAATGTAGGAACAAAAAAATAGCCAAATTATGTGATTTTAGAAAAAAATAGGGATTTTATAAAAAAAAAAATAGGAATCCAAAACTAAATCCAAAACACATGAGGGCGGTTTGCCAAAACCAAAACACAAAGTTAATCCAGATCCAAAACCAAAACCAAAACACGGGGGTCAGTGAACATCTCTAATAAGAAGGCTCTGGCTGTATGGTATTTTTTATATACAGACAGAACAGACTGCAGGATACCTCATGCATATGTGCAATATAAAGTCCTATCAGAATGCATTAAAAAAATTTAAATACATTAACACCTCTTAATACTATAATCATTAATATAAATACATTTAAACATTTTTTAATTATTATTTTTATATGAAATACATACTGTCAGTCGGGATGTTCTTAATACCTACTGTACATAATATACATTTTTACAGTTTGTCCTAATTGCATACACATTCGTAATCATTATCAGTCGTAACTTACACCGATCCTGTAGCTGGTGCAAGTGACACTGCTAAAAATCACATACCACAGAGATGCCCAGAGCTTAAACACTCGATCTCAGCATGCCCTTACTGTACATTGCCCCTTCCCTCCCTGGTTCTGCCCTTCAAATCATAGGCTGTCATTTGTGTTTCAACTTGAATTGAACACACTTGCGTGCACTGGAGCAAAGCCAGTTTATGAGCATGTGCAGAGCAGTTTCATGTAAAATACGGCACGCAACGGGATTTCAATCTGAAGATGAATTAAGCCCTATATACAGTGGTGGCATTCAAATAAATTAATAACCGGTTCTCTTCCAAAATGACCGGTTTAAGTATACAAAAATGTGTTTTGCCCCTCAAAACACCCTCCCATGCTACTTTTGCCCCTCAAAACACTCTACCACGCTGCCTTTGCCCCTCAAAACACTCTGCCATACTGCCTGCCTTTGTCCCTCAAAACACTCTGCCATGCTGCCATCCTTTGCCCCTCAAAACACTCTGCCATGCTGCCTTCCTTTGCCCCTCAAAACACTCTGCCATGTAGCCTTCCTTTGCCCCTCAAAATATTCTGCCATGATGCCTAACTTTGCCCCTCAAAACACTCTGCCATGCTGCCTTCCTTTGCCACTCAAAGCATTCTGCCTTCCTTTGCCCCTCAAATCATTCTGCCATGCTGCCTTCCTTTGCTCCTCAAAACATTGCCATGCTGAATCATCTATTCTTTCTACTCTTTCCGTCCTGCAACTCTCTGTAATATGTTGGGCATGTTGGGTATATTGGAGTATGTGTTTTGTTTTTTAAAAAAGCTTTTTATTTTATCTTTCCTTTAAATAGTGAAACTGGAACTTAAACTGAACTTCCAGTACCACCGATGTTCTGGGGGGTGTGATACGATATGACAATAGTGAGCACACCGACAGTGAGTTCACCTACATTTAAAATCCGAAGACTGAGATCCCGATATGACATTAAGAGTGACTTACCATTACACAAAGACTGTAAATTGGTGACCCCATCTGTTTCCGACAGTTGTACATGACGTAATTTGCAAACGCGACTGGGACATTTTAAGTGGCAATTTGATGGTAAGGTTAACCCTACCCCTAAATCTAACCCTAACCCCTAATCCTAACCTTCTACCTACCTGAGATTATAGGAAGCCGGGTCTGTGCATTGCCACTTTAACAGCAGTCACATTTTGAAGTGAACAGATCGGGTCATGAATTTCCTGTCTCTGTGTAATGGTAAGTCGCTGTTTGTGTTATGTTGGGGGTGTCAGTGTTCTGATTTTAAATGTAAGTGTAGTTACTGTCGGTGTAGACACTATCAGGAAAGTGAATACCACCTGTTCTGGACCCCTACGGATGCTCAGGTGCAAGCAGAACAGGGATCTCCTGAGAAATGAGTAACCCTGATCTTCTGAATATTTTTCACTGTGGCAGCTGAGTATCAGTCAGCTACCATGTTAACAAGATTATGGTAAATCTTGACAATAAAATATTACACTTTTTTTCCGTAAAAACCCTGATGATGATAATAAATACAGCCCTATATCTATGATCAAAAATGATGGACGCGCTGAATGATGTTGAGAGATTTCTGTTCAGCTGATTTTTTCCCTATTTTTTAAAGCAACATGAGATACCTTAAAATGTTTGCTAAATCAGATAGATCTCAACAGGACAAGTTGTGAGCAATGAAAGAAACTGAAGCCTATACAGATTGGAAGATATGTGGCTAACACTGTATGTGACAAGTCTGTGACAATACCCATGTAGCTGTTGCAGACAAAGGGGCACTTCCCTGCAGCTGGCAACAACAGTGACACTTACACAGAAAATATTCTTTAAGTGGCAGTAGGCGTGATTGCAGAAGCAATTACCGAGAAGCTTTAGAAATTGAAGTGTGTTGTATAAAGGTTACAGCAGAGCGGTCTACATGCGAAGAGCAACTTTCAGATGTGTCAAAACTAAGTGTGACAGGGTCAAGTTGTGTAAGGTGTGAGGATTGCTAGCTTTGAAGTGAGCTGCAGAGTAAAATGATCGTAAGATAGTCTAGCAGGACAAATAGAGATGGACAGCCCTGTTCAGAAAAATATTTTCCGACATGCAGCAATATCACGGTCAGTCTGTACCTTTTTTTATTTAAAATCACTACACGAGTACTAAGCTGTTATTTCAATTCTGATACAGAATCTTCAAAAGCAAGTGAAGCCCCATTTAACATTAATATATTTCAAATGCTGAAAAATAGCATTTGAGATAGTATAGAGCAGAGCTGAATAACATACATGAAACAGCTTACACGTTTCCCTCTCTTTCACTCCTTTGCAACATGCATGTTAGGAGAGCAAAGCTAATCTACAGAGTCAGCCCAATGTCAGTGGACTGTGCAATTTTATTACAACATATAAGCTTGTGCTGGAGGTGTGTAATAAAGAGTGGTTTAGGCAAATAATTGTATCAACCTTACAGGGGTTACCACTGTTGCTAACTGGTAAGGGTTTCCGCATTCAGCCTATTTATCAAATATTATGGCGATACAAGTACTCTCAGGATTGATTTAACAGATAGAGAAGGTGAAAATAGATTTTTTTTTAATTTATGGGACTATTATTTTCTGAGGAAGGGGAGACATACATAACTTTATATCTGGTTTATACACTGGTGCATGGTGCTAGACATTCACCAATCAAAGTACTGGAAGGTCTCAACACATGATTGGTGTATGGTTGGAAATATCCACCAATAAGGTTACAGGAAAAGATGTGGATTCTAAATTTTATCACCAACAGAGGTTAAGGGTGATGAACTGTACAGAGAGGGATCTGTGTAATAAAGCCTCGATAGGTCTGGGGTCTAAATAGTAATTCCACGATGGGACTAGGGTCTGTGTAGTAAAGCCACCTTTGGGCTGGGGTCTGCATTATAAAGACACCAAAGATCTCGGTGGTCTGCATTTTAACACCACCAGAAATTAAGTGGACCTCCATTGTAAAGACATCATAGATTTGTGGGAACAGCATTGTAAAACCATAATAGATTATGGAGTCTGAATTTCTATAGTGGCATTCAGAATAGGGTTGGTAATGAATAGTAGTCAATAATTGTGAGGACTGCACGTCCTAGTGGATTTTTGGAAATCACCTGAGCAGTTTGTTGTAATCAAAACATAGCTTATTCCATATATGGCAATACAGACATGCAGATGTACAATCACTAGACAGAAGTAATTATTCACAGGTATAGCATACACACATGACGGAAGCACATTTCCTATTCACCAATCCATGAACACCCTCAGTACACAGGTTAAATCCCCTTCAATATTCCCAAAGTGCTGGAGCTAATGGTGGGTGGACAAGGTGCAATAGCCAGGTTATGGGGTTAGGTATGGCTGAGCGATTAGAAGTATTCCGACAACTGGGCTTCCTACATTAAAAACCCGATGGCAGAAGAAGACGAATGAAATAGAAGCAGACTTACCTGAAAGACGACGAGGGAGATGTCCGATGGCAGAGCAGGTGTCACGAAGTAGGAATGTGGCACCTGCAGATATTGGCACTGCTACACTAGGAGGCACGGAGTCTAACGCACTGCTGCTCTTCACCAGGGACCCCCGCAAGGAAGTTTGGATTTCTCTGCAAAAGACATGCAGGTCGCGGCCCTCCCAGGAAGCTATCCGCAAGATGGCGGTGAGAATTGTGGTCGTACAGGCTGAGGTCAAGAACCGTGCGGGCTATTTAAGTACCAAATCAGGAAACAGAGAGTAGTCAGCAAGCCAAGGGTCAATCCAGAGAATACTACACAAAACCAGAGGGGAATCCAAATCAGGGTCAGGGAGAGCCGGGTCGGTACACAGGTTTGCAGTCAGAATTCTCAGGAACATAGGAAGTGCTGAAGACTAGTACACTAGTTGCACCCTAATGGTGTCAGAGCAGGAGTTATATAGTGGAAGGTCAGTTTGCATTGGTGGACAGTGGTGCGGCGGTCAGATGCGCTGACCGCCGACAGGAAGCCGGGGTGCAAGTCCCGTTGCCATGGCAACGGGCGCGAATGCGCCCTGGCGCTGCCGGAAGGAGCGTCCCCGTTGCTAGCAATGGAGCGCTCAGTGGAGAGAAGACGTCCGTCCCTGGCCAGCGAGGAGGTGCGGGGATGGCGTCTGACAGCAGGGTGACAGGCGACGATTCCGACTGGAGACCTGTGCGGCACTGCAGTGTGACAACGGCGCGACTTACTTCAATGGTAATTTAAAGCGACAATGTCCGGACCCCGCAGGCTAAGTGTTTAAGCAGTTAGCCTGCGGGGTCCGGACATTGCCACTGTGGGAACATGGGGACTGTTTGTTCCAAGTATTCATGTGTGTGAGAACATTTTTAATATGTTGCTCAGGGGTTGTCTGGTTTTCTGCTAACAAGTGCAAAATGGAGGCTGTTATGGGTTCCCATTACTGATACAGGTTGAAGCCTAATCTTTACAGAGGAGCAGGTGCAAAAGTCCTTTTGTAAGTGGAAAAGGTGATCCCAGAAAATCCCACCTTATCCAACTAGTACAGCATTACAATAATTTAGCTCCATAGAATGAAATATGCAATTGAGGCATCTGTGTATTCTATATTTTGGAATGACTGCTCTTACTTTGCACAACTCTTTCCCCTGACTGTGCAAACCACTGCTCTGTCACAAATGCAGTAATCTTGGTGCATATGTGCAAGTCAAGGAGTGCCGTTTTGCACTTTGTAAATGACCTCCTTAAAGTTCTCTTGACTTCCTAACTGTTCAGTCTCCATAATACAAATTAGCTTGAGAGAGGCAAGATATTGCTAGAGTGTCTCGATTGTTTCTGTTCCTCATTTATTCATATTGGTAAGTGGGCTAGCTGACAGGAGGTCAGGCAAGTTATGGCTCAGAGAATAAATATTATTATCAGGGTTATTTCTAGGTCTTGGCACCCGGATTCACGGCACAGAATCGTCTTAGTGCTCTGGATATTTTTATTTATGTTTTTAATGATTTATAGCAACATGGCAATGTAGCTATAATAAACAGACATTTTCTGCTTTATTCATGTCACTTTATACTGTGTGCATGTGTATGATAACTGCAACTACAAATGTGGTGAGTTAAAGAGGAGGGCATTATACTGTAACAAAGCAATAATTACAATAAAAATGTTGAATGTGTTCTTTTATTTCTAGTTCTCCTTTAGATCCTCCACCAAAAATCACAATGATGTTCATAGGAAATGTAATTGTTCTTCCATGCTACCAAGATTTCAGTAATGTTTAATTGCAGCATTACCCAGTATAATGGCAAAAGACAGCATACATATTGACCAGAGCAGTGCAATTCCCTCATTCTGACAATGCAGGGAGGTGGTAGAAAAGATTAAGAAGACAAAGAACAGCATTTAATGAAACAGCCTGCACTGTGTCTTGCAACTAACAATGTAAAATTGGATTTACAGCCAAATGCCTCTTGATTTGAAGACACTCATGCTTATAAACTGAGCGTCCTGCATCCAATTACCAGATGAGTACCAGCTGATCAATGTAGAAATGCATTAAGGGATTCTTTATTGTATATAGAAGGCTTAACAATGCAGTGGTAAACAATTATTCTTTGTGGTCAAATTATTTAAAAAAAAAATGTTTTGGTGTTATTGCTGAAGGAAGGGTTTGGGTAACTTCACATCAAAATGGAAAATATCTGTATTAGGAGATATTTTATTATCACAGGTGAATTTTATAAGACCGTTTTCAGGAATGGTGGTAAATTAAATCAGATGATGACCCCTATCGACCTATGTGTATGTGGTAATCTTCTGACCTTGTTAATAGGCCCTAGTGACACCAGAATGTATCGGCTGTTCAGATGTCATCCAGTCTGACCACCCATGTGAGTGCCAAAACTAGACTGTTGATCGATTGCTCAGTGCTTGAGCCAAGTGGCAGAATTGTCCCATGTGTTGCCAGCTTGCCAAATAAGCGCACTACTAAGAACTTTTACATCTATAAGGCAATACATATTAATAAAATACTTGAGAAAACCAATCAAGATAGTCACATTAGACAAGAAATAAAAACAAAAACAAAGGGAGCGCCAAGGGACTGAAGCTAATAAGAGTAAATATCTGTCACAAATATAGCGCAATCCGTATGTTAAAACTAGGGATGTGCACCGGCGACTTTTGAGGTCTCGTGTTTTGTGTTTTGGATCCGGATTTTCGTTATTTTTGGGGTTCGGATTTGTCTCGCAAAACACTTGACGAAAAGTCTCGGTTCGGATTTAAGGTTTTGGATTCGGATTTTTTTTGAAAAAAACATAAAAAGTTTAAAAATCAAGTTTTTGGGCTTATTTTCACTCCTACGCTATTATTAACCTCGAAAACATTCAATAACAAGCATTTCCACTAATTTACAGTGTATTCTGAACACCTCACAATATAGTTATTAGTCCAAAACGTTGCAACAAGGTATCTTTCTGGACTGCGTAGAGGAGTGGGTCACCACAATATATATTAAAAACCCTGAACTTTTATGATTCGCACCAATAAATGTACCTGGACTGCGTAGAGGAGTGGGTCACCACAATATATATTAAAAACCCTGAACTTTTATGAATCGCACCAATAAATGTACCTGGACTGCGTAGAGGAGTGGGTCACCACAATATATTAAAAACCATGAACTTTTATGAATCGCACCAATAAATGTACCTGGACTGCGTAGAGGAGTGGGTCACCACAATATATTAAAAACCCTGAACTTTTATGAATCGCACCAATAAATGTACCTGGACTGCGTAGAGGAGTGGGTCACCACAATATATTAAAAACCCTGAACTTTTATGAATCGCACCAATAAATGTACCTGGACTGCGTAGAGGAGTGGGTCACCACAATATATATTAAAAACCCTGAACTTTTATGATTCGCACCAATAAATGTACCTGGACTGCCTAGAGGAGTGGGTCACCACAATATATATAATAAGAAAACCATCAACTTGTATGATTCGCACCAATAAATGTACCTGGACTGCGTAGAGGAGTGGGTCACCACAATATATATTAAAAACCCTGAACTTTTATGAATCGCACCAATAAATGTACCTGGACTGCGTAGAGGAGTGGGTCACCACAATATATTAAAAACCCTGAACTTTTATGAATCGCACCAATAAATGTACCTGGACTGCGTAGAGGAGTGGGTCACCACAATATATATTAAAAACCCTGAACTTTTATGATTCGCACCAATAAATGTACCTGGACTGCGTAGAGGAGTGGGTCACCACAATATATATTAAAAACCCTGAACTTTAATGATTCGCACCAATAAATGTATCTGGACTGCGTAGAGGAGTGGGTCACCACAATATATATTAAAAACCCTGAACTTTTATGATTCGCACCAATAAATGTATCTGAACTCCGTAGAGGAGTGGGTCACCACAATATATATTAAAAACCCTGAACTTTTATGATTCGCACCAATAAATGTACCTGGACTGCGTAGAGGAGTGGGTCACCACAATATATATTAAAAACCCTGAACTTTTATGATTCGCACCAATAAATGTATCTGCGTAGAGGAGTGGGCACTGGGCACCACAATAAAATATATAAAAAACCTTCAACAGGTCTGCATTACACTACACATACGGCTGCTCCTCCATCCTCTCCATCATATACATGTTGGAGTTTTAGCGTGTGACAACCTCTTGTTTTTGATAATGTCAGTGCATTTTGAATATTTTTGAATATTTTTCAATTTGCCCCACACCACTGAATGTACTTTATCTATGATATGCATCTATCTATCTTGACTGCGTAGTGTGGTGGCCCCGGTACACAATTTGGTACCGAGGCCACAATATAATTAAAAAACCCTCCACGTGTCAGAATTCCACCAAAAAAGGGTATGGACTGCGTAGTGTGGTGGCCCCGGTACACAATTTGGTACCGAGGCCACAATATAATTAAAAAATTGGGCATCAACTGTCACCGTTGTTTAATATCTGATACACCCAAATATGGACTGCACAGTGGAGTGGCCCCGGTAGTAAATTTGGTGCCGGGGCCACAATACCTCCTCCAACTTCCAAGTGTAGTGTTTATAAAGACAGACAGCGTCGAAGTATTATTAGTTGACTTTCTTAACCCTAAAATTGTCCCTGTTGCAAATATTCGTGCAATGGACAGTTACTTTTTTATTGAAAGACTCAAGCTTTCAAGTGTAGTGTTTATAAAATATAAACAACAATACAGTAGTTTTAGAGCACGTCAATACCTCTTGTTTTAAATTATGACAGGGCATTTTACTTTTGGTTTAATTTCTTGAATTTTTTTAAATTTGGTTTTACTTTTTGAACATGGCAAACGACTGTTGATTGGTCATATAATGCAAAAAAAAAAGATCCAAGATGGAATTGTCCTTGGGCCCTCACACCCACCCTTATGTTGTTGAAATAGGACATGCACACTTTAACAAACCAATCATTTCAGCGACAGGGCCTACCAAACAACTTTGGCTGAAATGATTGGTTTGTTTGGGCCCCCACACCAAAAAAGCTATTCATCTCTCCCTGTACAGACTAAACAGGCTCTACTGAGGCAAGATGTCGTCCTCATCCTCAACCTCTGATTCCTCTCCCCCTACAGTGTGTACTTCCTCCTCATCACACATTATCAATTCGTCCCCGCTGGACTCCACAACCACAGGTCCCTCTGTAGTATCTGGAGGGCAGTGCTGTACTTCATTGAGGAATTGATTATTCATTTTTATAAACATCATTTTTTCAACGTTGTGAGGAAGCAACCTCCTTCGCCGCTCACTGACCAGGTTCCCCGCTGCACTAAAAACTCTTTCTGAGTACACACTGGAGGGGGGACAACTCAGGTAAAATAGAGCCAGTTTGTACAGGGGCTTCCAAACTGCCTTTTTTTCCTGCCAGTAACAATATGGACTGTCTGACATGTCTACTTGGATGGTGTCAGCAAAGTAATTATCCACAATTTTTTCTATTGTGACAGCATCCAATGCAGCGAGAGTAGACATGTCTGCAATGGTTGGCAGGTCCTTCAGTCCGGACCAGATGTTATCAGCATCCCCGCCAGTGCCTCTTTTGGGAAAACTGAGCTTTTTCCTCGCAGCCATAGATGTGGAAGAAAATGAGGGTGGAGCTGTTGGCATGTCACGGTCCTCTTCAGAGGACAATCTCCTGACCAGCAGGTCTTTGCACCGCTGTAGACTTGTGTCCGCCGGAAACAGAGACACAACATACGCTTTAAACCGAGGATCGAGCACGGTGGCCAGAATGTATTCCTCTGACTTTAAAAGAGTGACCACCCTCGGATCCTGGCAAAGCGTACGAAGGGCTACATCCACAAGAGCTACATGCTTGGTGTAATCGCAATGGCTTACCAGCTCCTCCCTCAATTTCTCCAGCTGCTTCTGCAACAGCCTGATCAGGGGAATGACCTGACTCAAGCTGGCAGTGTCGGAACTGACTTCTCGTGTGGCAAGTTCAAATGGCTGCAGAACCTTGCACAACACGGAAATCAGTCTCCACTGCGCTTGACTGAGGCGCATCCCCACTCCTTTGCCTATGTCGTAGGTGGCTGTGTAGGCCTGAATGGCCTTTTGCTGCTCCTCCATCCTCTGCAGCATATAGAGGGTGGAGTTCCAGCGCGTCACAACCTCTTGTTTGAGGTGATGGCAGGGCAGGTTCATGCTTTTTTGATGTGCCTCTAGTCTGCGGTAGGCACTGGCTGAATGCCGAAAGTGTCCAGCAATTTTGCGCGCCACCGCAAGCATCTCCTGCACACCCCTGTCACTCTTGAGGTAATGCTGCACCACCAAATTAATGGTGTGGGCAAAACATGGGACGTGCTGGAAATTGCCCATATTTAATGCCCGCACAATGTTACTGGCATTGTCTGACACCACAAATCCCCATGAGAGTCTAAGTGGGGTAAGCCACTGGGAGATAATTTCCCTCATTTTCTCTAATATGTTGTCAGCGTTGTGCCTCTTATTAAAGCCTGTAATACACAATGTTGCCTGCCTTTGCACGAGCCGCCATTTTGTAGTTGCTGCTACTGATGCAGCTGTTGCTGTTGCTGCGGAAGGGGATGCATCTACCCAGTGGGCTGTCACAGTCATATAGTCCTTCGTTTGCCCAGAACCACTTGTCCACATGTCCGTGGTTAAGTGGACAGTGGGTACAACCGCATTTTTTAGAGCACTGAGGACACTTGATCGTACTTCTCTGTACATTTTTGGTATCGCCTGCCTAGTGAAGTGGAATCTCGACGGGATTTTGTACCGGGGACACAATACCTCCATCAACCCTCTAAATCCCACTCCACTGATGGCGGACACCGGGCGCACGTCTAACACCAACATTGCAGTTACAGCCACAGTTATACGCTTTGCAATAGGGTGACTACTATCGTATTTTGTGGTCATGGCAAACGACTGTTGGACGGTCAATTGTTTTGTGAAAGACTTAGCGGTCTTACGACTTCCCCTCTGGGAAGATGACCGACTAACAGCAGCAACAGCAGCAGTGGCAGTAGTAGGCGTACCGCTGCAGGATTCCTCGGATGAATCCCGTATTGAGGAGGACTCAGTCTGGCTGCTGACTTGGGCTGCAGGACTGAATCTGATGGAGATTGTGGAGGAAGTTGACGAGGAGGGTGTTGCTGGTGTGTATCCAACTGGACCACGGGATTTAGGTGTCCCTGTACCGATGAGGGTCCTAGCCCCAGTTCCTGAACTAACCACTGAACTATGAAGGTTATTCAGGTGACGTATACAGGGAGGATGTTCCTAGGTGGGCAAGATCCTTACCCCTGCTTATTTGAGCTTTACATAAGCTACATATGGCCATACATTGGTTGTCTGGATTTGGATAAAAATAACTCCAGACCGAAGAGGTGCATTTTTTGGTCTTCTGACCAGGCATGACGATGGGCTTTTTCATCCCATGGACATCAGCTGTTTCCCCCCCTGGTGCCTCATTTACAATAACCACATCACCATCCTCATCATCAAGTTCCTCCACAGCGCCAGCTACATCATCAATAGCCTCCTCCCGAGCCACCTCTTCCCGTACAGTGATGGGAAGGTCAGGCTTGACAACCACCAACATCCTTGGACTCGCCTTGTGGATTTGTGATAATTTCTCTTTAGAAGGCAGAGTTGTTTGCTGTTTTGTTGCTGACAGCATAACTCTCTTCAATTTTTTGTAGGGGGGGGAGGAGGAGGAGGGCTAAGATCCGTGGGTGAAGCTGAACCACTAGTCATGAACACGGGCCAGGGCCTAAGCCGTTCCTTGCCACTCCGTGTCGTAAATGGCATATTGGCAACTTTACGTTTCTCCTCAGATGATTTTAAGTTTCTCTTTTTGCTACTTTTTCTTAACTTGGGCTTTTTGGATTTTACATGCCCGGTACTACGAGATTGGGCATCGGGCTTGGAAGACGACGTTGATGGCATTTCATCGTCTATGTCATGACTAGTGGCAGCAGCTTCAGCATTAGGAGGAAGTGGGTCTTGATCTTTCCCTACTTTATCCTCCAAATTTTTGGTCTCCATTATATGTAGCACAAGATACTGCAGAATGTGTGAACTTGGTAATATTGCAGTACCAATGGACTTATACTGCTGGATTGGTTTTGCAAATTTGGTTATAATTATTATATATATTTTTTTTTTTTTTAATTTTTTTTTTTTTTTTATTTTTTAAAAACTTGGGAATAATGGGGAAATAACTATGCCCTTAGAAGCACAGAGCACAGGACACAGCACCACTGGACTGAACAGGACACGGCACAGGACCCAGCAGCACTACGGAACTCAGCAGGACAGAGCACAGGACACAGCACCACTGGACTGATACTGCAGAATGTGTGAACTTTGTAATATTGCAGTACCACTGGACTTTTACTGCTGAATGTGTGAACTTGGTAATATTGCAGTACCAATGGGCTTATACTGCAGGATTGGTTGTGCAAATTTTGTGGTAATTAAAAAAAATTAAATTAGTTTTTGGTATTTTTTTAAAAAATTTTTTTTTATTTTTTTAAACACAGGGGAATATTGGGGAAATAACTATGCCCTTAGAAGCACAGAGCACAGGACACAGCACCACTGGACTGAACAGAACACAGCACAGGACCCAGCAGCACCACTGACCTCAGAAGGAAAAAGCACAGCACACAGCACCACTGGACTGATACTGCAGAGCACAGCACAGCACAGAACTAAACAGCACAGCACAGAACTAAACAGCACAGCACGAGATCTACCAGGACAGAGGACCACCTAACACACCCTCCCTCTACCCTGATCAATGCCCGAGTGAAGATGGCGGCGACTAGCGGGGAATTTATAGGATCCGAGTATCGCGAGATCCGACAACGGGATTATGAGTCAGAGCCTCAGTTTCAGATTTGAATTTGGCGCCAATACCCGGATCTGTCTCGGATCCGACTCGGATCGGCAACGTTCGGGTGGGCTCGGATTTCATAAATCCGAGTGCGCTCATCCCTAGTTAAAACCATACATTTATTACAGATATAAAAACAATTAACACTATAGAATTCTAAAACAAATAGGAGGATTCGTCTCCACATAAATAACCAAATGTTATCTAGCAGTGCATATATTACGTTAATCCCAAATGTCCAGGTAACTCAAGGTAAGCAGATGTCAATCATATACAAGGTGCAAATTTGCATTCCCACACAGCCAACAGCACATACGTTTTCTTGCTGTGTCAAATGTTTTAATACTGCTAGATAAAGATCCAAATCTCAAAACAGCGTGAGTGGCCAGTTCACTTATAATATAAAAACAAATTTGTGCGCATATTTGAATCACTGTTCTCAATCCAACAGCATCTGGAGCTGTGTAGAGGTTGCATGCATCTGAACACTTCAAGAAATATTTAGGAGCGGTCTCAGTACCCAGTCTAACATAGTGGCTGTTAGGCAGAAAACTTTCCCCTTCTAGTTTATCACACAGCCAAAGAATACTCCGTGTTCTGGGTCTCTCTCCACACTGATGTGTTTGCTGGTTATGCTTAGTCCTAATTAGACACAGTTCTGGTCTCTAAAGTGTAGCATGTAAAAGTACATCAATAATGAAAGTAACACTTGTCTGTACATAGACCTAGTGTGCTGGATGTGGGAAATAAGTTCAACTGACACATTTCTTCAGTATAAAACTGACTTTCTCAAAGATCTTTGAAAGTTTGGGAAAACCCATTAAGACAGCCACATTAGACACATGGCTATGTGGAACTCCTTTCAATGCTTTAAACTTAAATAGAGAAAAATAATTAAACGGTAATAACATAATGAAGGAACGATATCTCATCAACAAAATAGATTAAATAAAACAATTTAAAACTTTTACTAGTTATTATAAAATACAGTAATATAGAAATAAATTCAGGATTAGATATTGCTCTCTACATTATGTATTCCTTATATTGTACCTTTACACCAAAAGTCACATTGCTGCACAGACCCAGGCCACAATGCCGCATTGCAGGGAATCCCATCTACAGTGCACTGCACAGTCATATTGTAAAGGCATACTGTACTTATTTAGGTCCCAGCTGGTGACTACATTATATGGCTGTCATGGAACCATTTTGCAGTTTATTATATGGAGAGTCTACTGACTGCTTCTATGTATGCTTTTCTGTACTCAAACAGATAATCAGTTGACAGAAGATATTCCAGGACAGTTACACACTACAGTCAACAGCCTGGTCACACTTCTCTGCCTCCCGGCCAGGTGGTGATTACATGAAGAGGGTGGGCAGCAAGTACAGTGGTGAATTAACTACATTTTCTGCTGCCACTCTTCATGTAATACAATTACTTGATTGGTGTATTTAAAGGAGAGTTGTGGGTGGTGCCAATGGAACCTTATTTGAAAACCCCTGCATTATCCTTAGGTACAGGTCTAATATGCTGTGAATCTTGCTCTGATTGCTCTTTATCAACCATATAAGCTTCATTTCACAACACCATCAGAAAAATGAACAAAGGATGCAGCCTCAAAAGACACTACAGAAAACAAGAAAGTGCAATGGATAAAAGTTCACTGGCTCAATATCTTAAAGAATACCATTTAATTCTTCTGTTTATTTCACTTGTATTACGCTGTACTTATAGATTGTTGTCATGATTTACTAGGCTATAAATAAATGTGAGTGTAATGTTTCAATGAAAGGTACTAGCTTTGCATGAACCCTTGCACTTCGGTGTTGAGCCCAAACTCTCTTGAGTTTAATTGGTGCAACTGCAAATTGGTCCTTGTATGACTAATACAGTTGTATAAGTTTTGGTTGTATCCTCAAATATTCTGCATTGTATTAATGTATTTGCTCCTAAAAGATGCACTAGCAATTCACTGGAAAAACTAATTCAGTAATAGCAACTTGGCTTAGCTGGAGAAGCTGCAAAATGGTGGCTCAGAGGAAGGAGGAAGAGCACACTGCACTCCCTCTTCCTTCTTCAGCTATGCTGTGAGACCTCTCACCTGCAGCTTAGGGTCCACAGGTGAAGGCTCTGTGTGATGCTGGTGGCCCACAGGCTACCTGTGACCCACCACTGCACTAGTTCCAGAGATAAAGTGTAACAGGAGAGGACAGCCCTTAGGAATACAAATCACAGCATGTACTTGTCATTTTAGAGATGTTAATTTGAACCTTACTATGGAAGAAGACACATTCCAGTCGAGGGGCGCCTCAGATATTTAGTGATGTCTTGGGAAACGTTTTCAGTGTCAACTGTTTTAAAAATGTTTTACGGACCACTATTCTGTATGCAATGTCCTATGTTAGAATGCAGAACAGATGTCAAATGCATGCTTATCTATAAATCGGGTGCCAGTCATTCGTTAATAATGCTTTTTACTTCAATGTGTTTTGGGAAGAATTCAGTTCACAGGAAAACAGGTTACCTCTTATAACTATGAGGCTCTTATTTGGGTCATTGGCAATAGTTGTTCAAAAAGCATAGAGTGAACTTTTCCATACTTTGGTCTGAAAATCTCGACTAATAATGTTGGCAACAAAGTACAGTATATTGTTATCTAGGATTTAAAAAAGGCACCAAACATCACATACCCTAAATTCCCTTTTTATAGCATGTAAAGTATCCTAAGAACCATACTATCCCTTATAATACCATCCAGTAAAGATTAAAAAGGTGAAACAATCCCCACCCTAGTGGTTCCAAATGATTAACTAGTAATGAGTCCCCCTATGGGTAGAGGCATTATTCCACTCATGGTCAAAGCATAAGTAACATGACAGTAAAGCATAACATATTTTTCAAAAAACAAGCTCCTGAACATAACTAGTGTATCTGTATTAGAGATGGGCGGGTCCGGTTCTCCGAGAACCGAACCCACCCGAACTTTGGGTATCCGAGTACCGAGCTGAGCAGCTCGGTACTCTCCCGCCCATTCCGAATCCAAATCGAGGCCGAACGTCATTGTGACGTCGTCGGATCTCGGGACTCGGTTCTCGCGATACTTCAACTTTATAAATACACGCCTCCACAGCAATCCATCGCCATTTGACAGAGGGAGAGAGCAGGGTGTAGTCATAGGCTAATTAGAGCAGGGACAGAGAATACCATATTGTTCTTGCAATTGCTCTAACCAAAATCGCTAGTGCAGAGAGGAGGATAGAGGTTTATTATTTTTTCTTCATATTTGGCACTCCCCAGCGCTTTTGGGGTGTCCCCCATAATTGTGCATTAATATTTCTGGCTGTCAAAAGTCATATCTGTCAGCATTATCTACTAAATAATTTGTAGCACACCTCAGTGTTTTTGGGGTGTCCTCCCTAATTGTGCATTAATATTTCTGGCTGTCAAAAGTCATATCTGTCAGCAGTATCTACTCAATAATTTTTAGCACTCCTCAGTGTTTTTGGGGTGTCCTCCCTAATTGTGCATTAATATTTCTGGCTGTCAAAAGTCATATCTGTCAGCAGTATCTACTCAATAATTTGTAGCACTCCTCAGTGTTTTTGGGGTGTCCTCCCTAATTGTGCATTAATATTTCTGGCTGTCAAAAGTCATATCTGTCAGCAGTATCTACTCAATAATTTTTAGCACTCCTCAGTGTTTTTGGGGTGTCCTCCCTAATTGTGCATTAATATTTCTGGCTGTCAAAAGTCATATCTGTCAGCAGTATCTACTCAATAATTTTTAGCACTCCTCAGTGTTTTTGGGGTGTCCTCCCTAATTGTGCATTAATATTTCTGGCTGTCAAAAGTCATATCTGTCAGCAGTATCTACTCAATAATTTGTAGCACTCCTCAGTGTTTTTGGGGTGTCCTCCCTAATTGTGCATTAATATTTCTGGCTGTCAAAAGTCATATCTGTCAGCAGTATCTACTCAATAATTTTTAGCACTCCTCAGTGTTTTTGGGGTGTCCTCCCTAATTGTGCATTAATATTTCTGGCTGTCAAAAGTCATATCTGTCAGCAGTATCTACTCAATAATTTGTAGCACTCCTCAGTGTTTTTGGGGTGTCCTCCCTAATTGTGCATTAATATTTCTGGCTGTCAAAAGTCATATCTGTCAGCAGTATCTACTCAATAATTTGTAGCACTCCTCAGTGTTTTTGGGGTGTCCTCCCTAATTGTGCATTAATATTTCTGGCTGTCAAAAGTCATATCTGTCAGCAGTATCTACTCAATAATTTGTAGCACTCCTCAGTGTTTTTGGGGTGTCCTCCCTAATTGTGCATTAATATTTCTGGCTGTCAAAAGTCATATCTGTCAGCAGTATCTACTCAATAATTTGTAGCACTCCTCAGTGTTTTTGGGGTGTCCTCCCTAATTGTGCATTAATATTTCTGGCTGTCAAAAGTCATATCTGTCAGCAGTATCTACTCAATAATTTTTAGCACTCCTCAGTGTTTTTGGGGTGTCCTCCCTAATTGTGCATTAATATTTCTGGCTGTCAAAAGTCATATCTGTCAGCAGTATCTACTCAATAATTTGTAGCACTCCTCAGTGTTTTTGGGGTGTCCTCCCTAATTGTGCATTAATATTTCTGGCTGTCAAAAGTCATATCTGTCAGCAGTATCTACTCAATAATTTTTAGCACTCCTCAGTGGTTTGCGCTCAGAATGGATTCAAAGCAGTCCACATATGATCTAAATGAGCAACCAGGTTCTGTCACCAGTCCTGATGTTAGTGTTCCCAGTACGTCATCTGGCCAAGGCGATGTCAAACAACAGAGTGTTTTCAAATTAGTGCAAAAAACAAAAACCAAAAAAAAATTTACTGTATTGAAGCGAAAAAGAAGTGTAACTGAGCAAAAGTTAAGTGACGATAAAAAAAAAATTGCAAGCATGCCATTCTACACACGCAGTGGCAAAGAGAGAATGAGGCCTTCACCTTTGGCTATTAGTGGCAGATCCCAAAAAGTTACCCAGGCTACAATTGGTGCACAACTACTGTTACGCGTCAAAGCTGAGCTGCAAGATACCAGTGAGGCATTACAGGAGAATATTTGCTCTGATTCACAAATGACAACAATCCCTGTGGAGAGTCCATCCAACAGTGGGATGTCTAATCGTGAGCATTCTGCTGATGTGTGCCTTAATAGCCCGAGTGTAGCCGGTGATACCCAAATTGAGGATGCCACTTTGGAATTAGAAGAGGATGAGGGGGAGATTTGTGTAGGCGACGAGGGCGCTAATGAGGATGTTGATGAGGATGAGGTTGTTTGTGTAAGTCCTGCACCAGTGGCAGCAGTTCTGGCACGTGACAAGAAAAAGGCCATTGTCATGCCTGGGCATAAAACAAAAAAATCCACTTCTTATGTGTGGAATTATTTCTACCCAAATCCAGACAACAATTGTATAGCCATTTGTAGTGTATGTGAAGCCACAGTCAGTCGAGGGAGGGACCTTAACCATCTTGGAACCTCGTCTATGTTACGCCATTTAACGAGAGTTCATGGCAAAGTGTTGGGAAAAGCTGAAAGTTCTTCCCAAAAGAATACAAGCACTCCCTCATCAGCTAAGACCCTCCGCTCACCGACATACCGACGGCTACAAAATACACCCACCACACCATCCTCATCAATATCCTCAGTAGCGCTCGGAGTTAGCCCGGCATCCCACTTAAGGCTGGATGACTCCGGCACTATTATTGATTCCTCTGAAGAAAGCGTTAGTCCTGCTGCTGCTGTTGCTGCTGCTGGGGGTGAATCGTCATCCCAGAGGCAGGTGAATAAAATGAGCAGTCCTACATTTCAGCAATTAACTGTGAAACAATCATTTGCGAGGGGAAGCAAATATGACAGCAGTCACCCAGTCGCCAAGCGAATCACAGACGCCATGGCTGCAATGTTAGTGTTAGATCTGCGTCCAATCTCCACAATAAACGCAGCTGGTTTTTCACAGTTAATTGAGGTTTTGTGTCCGCGTTACAGAATTCCATCGCGACACCATTTCTCCCGTAAAGCTATTCCACAACTATACCAAAAAGTGTGTAAAAATGTAGAGATTGCGCTGAAAAATGCCATTCTGCCCACTGTTCACTTAACCACAGATATGTGGACAAGTGGAAGTGGCCAAACCAAAGACTATATGACTGTGACAGCCCACTGGGTTGGTCATTCACCTTCACCAGCAGGAACAGCAGCAGCATGTACACCACTACGTAACATTTGTCACAGGCAGGCCACTCTTTGTATCACCGGCTTCACTAACAGGCATACGGCTGACAATTTGTTACGCAAACTGAGAGATGTGATTGATGCATGGCTTATACCACTCGGACTCTCCCCAGGGTATGTCATTTCAGATAACGCCAACAATATAGTGCGAGCATTACAGCTGGGTGATTTCCAACATATTCCCTGTTTTGCTCACACCATCAACTTGGTGGTGCAGAGCTTCCTACGAAATAACCGTGAGGTGCAGGAGATGCTTTCGGTGGCCCGTAAAATTTCAGGCCATTTCAGGCATTCAGCCACAGCATGTAGGAGATTACAGCAGCTCCAAGAGCAGTTTAACTTGCCCTGCCACCAACTTAAGCAAGAGGTGGTAACTCGGTGGAATTCCACCCTGTACATGCTTCAGAGGATGGAGGAACAGCGCAAAGCCATCCAAGCATATTGCACAAGTCATGACATTGGGAAAGGAGGGGGGATGTATTTCACTCTTGCACAGTGGGGAATCCTTTCAGTGCTGTGCAAGGTGCTGAAACCATTTGAAGTTGTGACATGTGAGGTCAGTGCAGACTTTGCTAGTTTGAGCCAAGTCATTCCTTTAATTAGACTATTGGAAAAGCAGCTTGAGAAAATGAAGGAGGAGCTGAAAGCAAGCAATTCAGCAAAGTATGTTGGCCTTGTCGATCAAGTACTTAATTCGCTTCACAATGATCCTCGAGTTATTAAGATCTTGAACTCGGATCAGTACGTTTTGGCCACTGTGCTTGATCCAAGGTTTAAAACCTACATTGAGTCTTTACTTGTAAATGAGCGAGATGTGAACTTTTGCAAGGAGCTATTGCTCAGCAAGTTGGCCGCTGAACTGGGCCTCGGCTTGACGACGTGTCCTCCTTCACTTTCTCAAGCTGTTGCTCGTAAAAAATTAAATTTCCAAAAAAGAAGCAGGGAAGACACAGGGGGCAGACGAGAACAATTTAACATCTGGGCTGGTTTGAAGGATTTTTCAAAAAAAAGTGTCACTTTGCCCATAAGTCCATCCAATATGAGTATAAACATGCAAAGGATGGTGGAGGATTACTTTCAAGAGGTAGTTGATATGGAAATGTCAGACAGTCCCTTTCCTTACTGGGAAGAAAAGCAAGCCATTTGGAAACCCATGTACAAACTTGCTTTGCAATACCTAAGCTGCCCACCCTCCAGTGTGTACTCTGAACGAGTGTTCAGCACAGCAGGGAACTTAGTCAGTGATCGCCGTAGAAGGTTACTTCCCAAAAATGTGGAGAAAATGATGTTTATAAAAATGAACTACATCTTCCACGAGGAAGGCCTTCACCATCCAAGACATCCAAGCACTGACTGTTCTCTAATGGCGGATTCAAGCGGCGATGAATTGATAGTCTGTGATGATGACGTACACACTGATGAGGGTGAGGATGAAGCTGAAGATGATGCCGATAACATCTTTTTAAAACTTTCTATGTAAGTGTAGGGTGCAATCTACCCCCAAAGAGGAAAGGGACTTGTGGCATTTCCATATCACATACCATCTTGAAAGGCTGCTGTTAGGGCAATTTATCCTTAAGGGTAGGGTGTCATAGACAGAGTGACCCTAAACTGGCTTTGTCCATTTTTCATAATATTGTACAGTCTATAATGGCTGAATTTTTTAGTATTTTATACAAGTGGAGGGGGGCCTAGAGAGACAGAAACCAAACTGGCTTTCTCCATGTCAATTAATATTGTACAGTCTATAATGGCTGAATTTTTTGGTATTTTATACAAGTGGAGGGGGGCCTAGAGAGACAGAGTGACCCCAAACTGTCTTTCTCCATGTCAATTAATATTGTACAGTCTATAATGGCTGAATTTTTTAGTATTTTATACAAGTGGAGGGGGGCCTAGAGAGACAGAAACCAAACTGGCTTTCTCCATGTCAATTAATATTGTACAGTCTATAATGGCTGAATTTTTTGGTATTTTATACAAGTGGAGGGGGGCCTAGAGAGACAGAGTGACCCCAAACTGTCTTTCTCCATGTCAATTAATATTGTACAGTCTATAATGGCTGAATTTTTTAGTATTTTATACAAGTGGAGGGGGGCCTAGAGAGACAGAGTGACCCCAAACTGTCTTTCTCCATGTCAATTAATATTGTACAGTCTATAATGGCTGAATTTTTTAGTATTTTATACAAGTGGAGGGGGGCCTAGAGAGACAGAAACCAAACTGGCTTTCTCCATGTCAATTAATATTGTACAGTCTATAATGGCTGAATTTTTTGGTATTTTATACAAGTGGAGGGGGGCCTAGAGAGACAGAGTGACCCCAAACTGTCTTTCTCCATGTCAATTAATATTGTACAGTCTATAATGGCTGAATTTTTTAGTATTTTATACAAGTGGAGGGGGGGCTAGAGAGACAGAAACCAAACTGGCTTTCTCCATGTCAATTAATATTGTACAGTCTATAATGGCTGAATTTTTGGGTATTTTATACAAGTGGAGGGGGGCCTAGAGAGACAGAAACCAAACTGGCTTTCTCCATGTCAATTAATATTGTACAGTCTATAATGGCTGAATTTTTTGGTATTTTATACAAGTGGAGGGGGGCCTTGAGAGACAGAAACCAAACTGGCTTTCTCCATGTCAATTAATATTGTACAGTCTATAATGGCTGAATTTTTTGGTATTTTATACAAGTGGAGGGGGGCCTTGAGAGACAGAAAGCAAACTGGCTTTTTCCATTTCTTTACATATTTAACTATAAGTGTAGGGTGTAATATACATTCAAAGACGATGGCTGCATTGCCAATATGCATAGATGGAGAGGAAGACAATCTGTTTTGTGTGTAGAATAGGCCTACCAACGAAGAATTAAACTGTTTTTTTGGATGATTTATTACCTCAACAATTAGATTACTTGTCTCTAAAACAGTTGGAGCACTAAATTGGGTTAATTTAGGCCCAAAAACATGGATTTTCCCAAAAAATAGCAAAACAAAACCAAACAAAACCAAAACCAAAACCAAAACACGCAATGGCGGTTTTGCAAAACCAAAACCAAAACCAAAACACGACGGTAATCCAGATCCAAAACCGAATCCAAAACCAAAACACGGGGGTCAGTGACCATCTCTAATCTGTATACAGTGAGTACCTGCAGAAAACAAACAATATACTGCCACAGTTGGACTATACAACTGTGCCTGTTTAATTACAGTCAAAACATAGCAACTTTGAAACCAAACCTGGATGCACTCTTGGTGGTATTTCTGTAACAACACCTAAAAACATTTTTAAAAGTTTGTATTTATTACACTATTTCACATTATCATTACAAGGTTAACATGTACATAATTTGTATCTAAGCAAAATGCCCATTTGTGCAAAATGTGCCAACTATTTAAATAAATTCCATCTTAGCTCTTTGACTAATGCAAAACAGGATTTAAAATAGTCATGTTTATTAAACAGTACATGTATTTTCTTTGTGCATTTTGCAACCTTGTCAAAAATATCACCCATCTTATATAGCAATAATAATTTAATGAGCCATCTTAATGTCACGAGATAAGCATCATCAACTGCACTAGAGTGTGCTTGATGCAAAAATGCAAAAGGATGATAGGCTACTGTTTAACTCATTCACGGGTAAAATTTTGTTGTAATGTACAGATTCAATGCATTGTAGGTTCAACTGGCAGTTAAATAATTTAAGACTCTAATCAAAGAATTCTGGTGCATAACATTTTGACAACACAGTTCCATGGATTGTAATAGGGCATGACAGAATCTAATCAACAAAAGTCAATAGTAAAACAAAATGACAAATATAGACAGAGTATCTCTTTCATATATCTGTCAAGTCAGCATTTTCAAATGAATAGCCACACAAAGGATTCTCCATGGAGCGGTAAGTCTGTACAAGCAGAATACTGATCACTCTGAATGGCCCACGGACATGTTTATTAAATTCAAAGTACCATAGGCAGTAAGTTATTGATTCCTGAAAAATGCTGCTTCTGCTATATCCCCGCAATGGTGGTACATTTTGTTATACTATTCTAATATACTTTAACATTTTGTTTCACTTTTTTCAACCAGATGTGTGTTTGCAAATGTATAAATCAGAATTTTTAAATGTTGGGTAGTGAAATGTATATGCACACTTAGTGCCTGGTTCATGTCCCAATGTAAGTCCATTAGCGTGTCATATTTTGGGTGAATTCGCTGTGCGTATGTGCCAGATCCTGACTTGGCAAACAAGCAGTCCAGAACGCCCTGACACCCAGGGCCTGCTGAGCCATGTAGTCCCACAAAGTAAAATTTGAATAAAACACACAACCCTCTTTTAAACCACATTAGTTTAATAAAAATAATAAAACCCCTAAAATAAACAACACACCTTGTTAAAAGTACAAAAATTTAATAAAAACAATAAATACCCATACACTTTCCATCTTATGTCTTCATCTGTAAATGATCCAATCATGTAAACTTTTAATCCATTGGTTGAAACAAGTCAGAAATAAAATATTCCACAGGTCCTGTAGTTGTCCAAAAAAATAACATCCAAGGTCCTGGAATAGTCCAATAAAAAAATATATATATATATATATATTCCAAATGTTCTTGAAAATAATCCTTTCTTCAATCTAAAAGACCCCAAAATAATCCAAACAATCCAGCTTGGCAAAATAAAAAAACACAAGAATGATTGCACTATGATCCTCTCTGGAAAACCAACTCGCACAGAATGAAATATTAAGAGACGCGAGGTCTATTAATACAGTAGGTTTTTTTTCCACGCTGTCTCAGAAAAGGGATGCTTTTCCAACTGTTTCTGCCAGTTCTGAGAATGAACAGATTGATCTTGTGCACGATTTGATCAAAATCAACAGATACATGCCTTCATGAATCAGGCTCAGTAACTTTTATTGCATTTCTCTAAATAATTTGTAGCTTTATTAAAAAATGAGAAAATGTGATCAAAAAATGTAGCACAGAACTGTTCGAATAGTGGGGAGAGCATCTCGATCAGCTGCCACACAGATTAAAGCTGACCTTTAGACACAAGATACGACAGTTTCAACTTCCATCACCCTTCAACAATTTAATGATGTTTTGATCCCCGAGCCTCTTAGTTTTCAATTTTGCCCTATGACAAGGTGCTCCAGCTGAAAAAGGCATTGCTCGTCACCAAACTGTTCTTTGATGGTTTGGAGAAGTTGCTCTTGGAGGATGTTTTGGTACCAGAGATGCTTTACTGTTGGCATGACACAGGACTAAAGGTAGTGCTTCATCAGAGAAAATTACTTTAGCCTAGTCCTCAGCAGTCCAATCCCTGTACCTTTTGCAGAATATCACTCTGTCCTTGATGTTTTTCCTGGAGAGAAGCGGCTGGCCTTTTTGGCACCAGGACATCCTCCAAAAGTCTTCGCCTCACTGTGCATGCAGATGCACTTACAACTGCCTGCTGCCATTCCTGTGCAAGCTCTGCACTAGTGACGCCCCGATCCTGCAGCTGAATAAAATTTAGGAGATGGTTCTGGTGATAGCTGGACATTCTTGGGTGCCCTGAAGTCTTCTTCACAGCTATCCAACCTCTCTCCTTGAAATTCTTGATGATCCGATAAATGTTTGATTTAAGTGCAATCTTACTAGCATCAATATCCTTGCCTGTGATGCCCTTTTTATGCAAAGCAATGATTACTGCACATGTTTCCTTGCAGGTAACCATGGTTAAGAGGAACAACAATTATTTCAAGCACCACCCTCCTTTTAAAGCTTCCAGTCTGTTATTCTAACTCATTCATCATGACAGAGTGATCTCCAGCCTTGCCCTCATTAACACTCTCACCTGTGTTAACGAAAGAATCACTGACCTGATGTCAGCTGGTCCTTTTGTGGCAGGGCTGAAATGCAATGGAAATAATTTTTTGGGGGATAAAATTAATTTTCATGGCAAAGAGACATTGAAATTAATTACAATTCATCTGATCACTCTTCATGACATTCTGGAGTATATGCATATTGCCATCATAAAAACTGAGGCAGCATACTTTGTGAAAAATAATATTTGTGTCATTTTCCAAACTTTTGGCCATGACTGTAATAATTCTAATTGCTTTCTCTGAGTAAAGATTGTATTATATTCTTGTATTGCCCTAAAGATTGTGTTATGCATAGCCATAAAGACTATTATATTCATTCATTGCCACAAAGACTGGTATTACCTCGAAACCTGTGTTTTCACCTGTCTTGTTTTTACTGCTGCGATATAAAATGTGCAAGTTCTCAGACCATCACTATATGCAGTGAACTGCAATAAACTCTGTGACAGCACGAACCACAGCAAACACTCCACTCTGTTGACTTTTTACACGTTTACTGGATCTTGTGGAATCCATAATGTTTCTTGAGGATTAAGAATGGTTTTATTTTATTTGGGGCTATTGATGGTTAAAAACTTTATTCAAATGGAATTTCTCCACACTGGCTCCATCTTGGTTCATAAATGTAGCCAGGTGGATTGTAACATAGTGTCGTGAAATTACCAGAGTTCGGTGGCTGTGTTACCCATAGTTCCTAGTCTCCATCTGCCCTCTCATCCACAGGAAGTAAACAGCTCCTCCAATCCCTTCAACATCACAAATGCTTGTAAGTGGTTAAAACAAGGAGTTTCTCTTTATTAACAGGGATTAGGAATCTTATTATCCAATTTTGCCCACCATTGTTCCCCCATGGACTCTAGTAGACTTGAAGGAAACAGCCAAGCAGAGGAGAACACCATGTAGGAAGAATGTAGAAATATGTGTTCTAGGTTATCCAAAGCCTGGTGTAGAGTCTCTCACCAACTTCATCATGGTTCCTGCGTCTGATCCTGCACATGACCCGCAAATACTCTCCATATCTAGTTGCCACGAATCTCTGCTCCATCCTGAACTGCTTGTGGGTCTGTTCGCCTGGTGAGCCTGCTGTACCATGGAGATTGGGGTTCAGATCCCTATCATGTTGATAGATAGCATTGGCTGAGTAACAGGGAACATCAAATTATCAAATTATCCGCCGAGATAATTAAACCAGCTTGGAAGAGAGATTTAATTTTACCACCGCAGTATTGCAAGGACAGCTTGGACAGGAGATTTGTTCTTACCGCTGAAATATGGTAAAGACAGTTTGGTCAGGAGTTCATTGTTTGGAGGGATCCAGAAAGTAAAAAGTCTCCATTTCCCATATAAGTTCCTCCGGACCACTCCACTTGACTACTGCTAGGCTGGAGAGCAAACTTTACGCATAAATATTTCCTTTACAGTGGGGAGATTGAAAAATGCTGCTGGACCATGGAATTATACGAATTCTATCTGAACGCTCTAATACCATAGGACTTTTCCATTTTTATCATCTTTCTTCTGTTAATAGCGCTTTGAGTTGGTTTTTGTTGTTATTTGGATTGTGATTAGCCCATGGGGTTTGATTTAAAGTATATATATATCTTTCAGTGACTATTGTTTGAATTAGATGTTCATCTTTTGTACTAATGATACTATTGTATATATCTACTCTCTTTGACTGTATGACACTGAACCCCTAGATACCAGGACCTCTCTGGGTTCCTACCCTAATGTCCTGGTATCATCACAAACTCTATATTGTTTTTATTACAACATCACCTCATATTCATGTGAATTCCTAACACTATTGTACCATCTAGAATAAACTATTTTACATTATGTATCAGATTGGTATTGAAATCATGTTATTGCAAGTATATATCTTAAATGAAGTTCTGCCACAGAATACAATATGATATAATGTCTCTGTGGTGTATTTGTGTATCTAAGCATATAAGGTTAATTATTCATACTTAATAAATGTAATCCGTCAGAAGTTTTTCTTCGGGTCAAATTATGCCTCTGCCTAGTCCAACTAAACCTTGGTCACATCTCTCGATGGACTTTATTGTAGACTTACCTTGGTCATCCGGACACACCACCATCTGGGTGATGGTAGATAGGTTCAGCAAAATGGCACATTTTGTTCCCTAGCCAAGCTGACCAGCGCTCAGACCTTGTTTCTATTATTTGTTCGGCATATCTATCGCCTTCATGGTCTGCCTGAAGACATAATTTCTGACCGTGGCTCGCAATTTGTCGCCCAGTGTTAGAGATTTTTCTGTACGCTCCTGGGCATCAACATCAGCTTATCATCTGCATACCATCCTCAGTCTAATGGACAGACAGAAAGAGTCAACCAATCGCTGGAACAATTCCTCTGTTTATACATCTCCAAGTTTCATGACAATTGGGCTTCTTTGCTCCCCTGGGCCGAAATTGCTTATAATAATTCTTGCCATTCCTCCACCCGCATGTCTCCATTATTTTTAAAATATGGCTTCCATTCCAGGGCTAACTCTCTGTGCTCTATTTCTCCCTCTGGCTTGCCTGGTATATGTCCTATGGCCTCCTACCTAAGAACTATCTGGAAAAAGGTCCACTCTGCTTTATTCCAGGCCTCTCTTCGATCAAAATTTTTTGCAGACCGCCATGGCAGGAACTATTCCCTCAAAGTAGGTGACAAGGTCTGGCTTTCCTTTTGGAATATTAGGCTCAAACATCCCTGCAAAAACCTTGGACCTAGGTTCATTGGACCTTTTGCTATAAACAAAAAGGTTAATTCCGTTGCCTTTAGGCTAAAACTTCCATCTTCACTGAGAATCCCAAATACGTTCCATTGTTCTCTCTTGAAACCCATTGCCTTGTCTAGTAAATTCAGGTTCCATGAGCCATGAAAATCTCGGCCAGTCCAGGTGCACGGATATTGTGGAAAAGATCCTTGATTCTAAGAAGGTCCAAGGACAAACCCATTTCCTGGTACATTGGAATGGCTATGGTCCAGAAAAACATTCTTGGGTTCCTCAGAGATGCCTGCACGCTGATAAACTTCTCAAGGAAGTCTTTAAGCAGTTCCCTAGGAAACCTGCATGTCAGGGTTCCTTGACCCCTCCTCAAGGGGGGGATGCTGTCACAAGTCGCAGAGTCTTGGCACTGCCGCAACTCGCTCAGGCTCCCTGGCTGCATCCATGCCATCGTCATGACGTCACCAGGACATCAGTTCTGGCTGTTGCCATAGTGCCTGCAGGGACACTCTTCATTTCACAGCCGTGACAGCTGGGCGCATGCGCAATGTCACGTAATTAATTAAATCACTTCTGGGGATAATCCTACCTCCTGTGCCTCCATGTTTCTGATAGGATGAGTAAGGAGACATGCTCCTTACATTTAACAGTGAGATCACTAGTAACTTTGGTGAAGGCAGTTTGAGTGGGGTGGAGGGTTTGAAACCAACATGTCAAAGAGAGAGTGGGAGGAGAAAAATGTACTGAGGTGGTTGTAAACAACCTGCTCAAAAAACTTGAAGGCGAAACAGAGAAGGGATATGGGACAGTTAATAGAGAGAGAGGAAGGGTAAAGGGTGGTTTTCTTACAAATAGTGAAGAACAGGGCATGTTTTAAGGTGCAGGGGCTAGTGCTAGAGGAGAGGCTTAGGTTGAAGAGGTGGGCTATATATAATCAGGTTGGAGCACAGAGGGATCAGAGGGATGAGGAGGCATGTAGAGGGAGGAAAGGAGGAGAGCACAGACTTCATTCTGCAGACAAGATGGGTGAGTTAGAGTCGTAGGGTCAAGGTGTTTCGCCCGATGGAAGGAGAAGTCACAGTGGATGGACACAATTTTGTAGGTGAACTTGGTGGAAAATTCAAGTGTTGTTAGGGAGGATGGGAGGGGGAGTTAGCAGGGACAGAGAATGGAGAATGGAGTTGAAGGTGGCAAAAAAGGAGTTTGGGGTTTGGAGGATTGTGAGGAAATTAGAGATTTAAAATAGGACTGCTTAGACAGAGACAGGGCAGAGTAGTAATAGGAGAAGATGAATTGGAGGAAACTACATAAGAGCATGATTTCCTCCAGAGAAGCTCAGCGAAGCAAAAGCTTTTTTTTCTCAAAGCAACCTTAGCACTCACCTTTGTGTGATGAAGTCCACGCACACATGCGGATGAGCTGTTAGCCAACCAATTGTGATGATGTCATCACACCTGACCAGCTATCTCCATTGTGTATATGCCATGTGTCAGCAGATAAAAGCGAGCTGTGTATGTACCTTCAGCACATATAGAGTGTGGCCACCACTCTAGAGAATGATGACTGACTGACCAAATCCCTGCAATGTCATAATCATAAAGAGATGCATGTCATTGGTGTTTATTATTAGAGCAACTTTCTGCCAGGCCCTACCATCATTATCAATAATCTGTAAGCAGATGCAACAGAGAGAGGTATCCTCATATAAATATTGTTAATGAAGGTACCTGGTACAAAGTCTAATACCACTCACTGCTTTCTTATTGTGTTTACTATTCTTTTAGGGCCAGATTCACATTGGAACATAAAACGTGTTTTTAAAAGTGCATGCAAATGTTGCATAGTTGTGCTCGTATTCAAATCCACACATTTCTTAAGATACATTATGATGTGAATGGCAATAAATAAATTATGTTACATAATTCTACCATAATCGTAGATATGTATATGTGAATTTTGTTTTTTTGGGGGTGCAATCACACTTTTTCATGATTAAAAATTAATGTAAAATACAAACAAATCAAACAAAATTTATTTACTATAATTAATAAATGTATTGTATTTGTTTTTGTTTTTAATCAGTTGTATACATTTCTGTGTAAAATTAAAGGCAGTTGCTCAGCTGGAAAAAAAACAATATACAAAATTAAAAAAAACAAAAAACATAAATGTTAACATAAGCAACTGCTTTTTTAAAAAAATATGAAATACTTACAGTTTTCCATTTGTTGCTGCTGAAATGCATCTGTGTCAAGTTATTAGACAAAGTTTCACCTACCTCCTTAACAATGACCACAGCGTTTCTGAGAAATTAAATGTCATAATAGGTGTCCCCCTCCAATGGTCTGATATAGTTGTATTTGATGAGATCAGTGGTTTCAGGTGTGCATGTGAATTGACAATCATCCAATTTGATTGTGAGGTAATGTAGTGTTGGTCATCACTATCATCCAGCATTTACACCTGTCCTTTAGCAGGTATAAAAGATATACATGAAAAGAAGCATACTTGCGATAACACAGGATCTGAATTAGCTTCATGTGGATAAACACTGCCTTACTGGACATGGGCTACATTAGTTCCCCCTTTCCACCAATGTTTCGGCTCTGAAGTAGTAATGGGTTGTATGTGTCGGATGTGTGCAAATATGAATTAGGCGCAATTGTGCTTATTGGAGTAATGTCCGTTTCTGGACATTTGCAGTTCGATATCATGCAAGATACGCTATGCAAATGAACAAACATATGAGTTTGAATCAGGTCCTTAGTGTCTAAAGTGTGAGCTTAACTTATGTTGCAATATGTGAAAACAACATTCCCTATTTTTAATACAGGGTATAGCATGAAGTGTCTTTAATATAGAGAAACTGTACGTGAAGTAGATATAATATTAATAATGCATTAGTGATTGCAGAATATTAAATATTAATAAAAAAAACATTAATAAATGTCTGTATGTCGCAGAGTTTAAAAACACCAAAGAAATCAACACATTAAATCTCTTACCAAATAAAGTAGTCTAACAATGCTTGCCAAATAAAGTTACTGCACACTGATAAAATTTCAGCTTTTATCTCTTTCACACAATATAGCTACACAGTTACAGTAGGTGCACTAAGTGTCTTAGTATACAATTGCATAAAAGTGTTAAAGAGTTAAATGTGCTCTGATTCCATAAAATAAGTATGTATTTTAAACTCTTGTTTAATAATGCATGTTTTCTCAGCAAGAATAGAATGTATAACACCTTGCAGTGCAGTTTGCCAGCCTATTAGTCTATCTCCGGCTCTGTACCTCTCTTCCAACTGCTATGTACATTGCTAACATGGGAGTTGAGGTGTGAAGAGAGCAAACAAGGGATCATTAGAAAAGTTTCAGAGCCCATGTATTTTGCATGAGAGAACTGGGTCTCCCTGAGAACTGTGACATTGTGTTCCTTGGTTGTACATCAAGCACATTCATACATTCTGTGTATAACTTATATTTTTTTCTTTTATAAGTCCTGTCTTCAGCATGTGGTCTAAATACAGGAAAAAGAAAAATGTGATTTAGGTGCTTTATATATTTTCTTATTGATTTTTAGGGATAACCTTAAGTGTTGTAAAGTAAGTGTTTATATATGGTTACCAAAACTAGCTCTCAATTCAGGGACATAACCACTTATCCTTAATAATGTGCAAAAAAGAAAATTTAACAAAATGACAAGTAAAATATCACTAAGTGTGCATGAAAATGTTTTTCGTAATATATATATATATATATATATATATATATATATATATATATATAAAACAGAGTGATAGCAAATGATGAAAGTGGCTTAAAAATAACAGGGTCGTTTATAATACCACAAGAACTGCTTTCTAATTTCCCAGAGAAACAGGTAGAAACTGAGAGGAAGCGAGGGAACCTATTGTTCCTAAGGTTATACAGTTTGCTATCTTTTCCACCCAATTGGGAGTAGGCACATCAAGCGAAATAAGCACCGGCATCTGAACAAGGAAGATCGATCTCTCTCTCTCTCTCTCATTGCCTCAGTTTAAATCTTCAAGTTATTAAGTTATCAATGAGTTGGATGTAACCATCAACCTTTTGAAAATAATTAGAAGAATAACAGCTCTTCCAACAAACCCTTGAGGTGGCTGTACAGTGTTTTTTTATTAAATGTCATCAAAATCCATCCAGTGGAAGGCACAGAACAGCTCCCCGGGTCAAAGTTCTGCCCAGCGTACACCAAATGAAGGTCCGACTGGTACCCTAACCCCCCCTAACCCTGGCCAGGATCCATAAGGATCACCCCGCATTGGTTTCATCCCAAACCATGCAGGGGTGTCCGAATGTAGGCTCAGAACAGGCTCCCTGGATCAAAGATTTGCCTAGCGTACCCAACGGGTGTTCCGACCAGAACCCTAACCCCCCTAAAGCCTGGTCATGATCCAACTAGAGAAACCTACGCTGGTTTCACCCCAATCAGTGCAGGCATGTCTGAATGTATGACTGGACAAACAAACAGACCAATGAATTTTATGTATAAGACTAGTGAGAATGTAGAATCAATGGGAAGGTGACAGTGGATGAGACTCCAGTGAGAACAATATGTCTGATGGTGGCCAGACTTCATGAATGCTATGCCCATGGAAAAGTGTATTGTACTGGCCTTTTAAGTGTTTAATATGGGTGCAGAGCCTTTGTCTATTTACTTTTATAATTGTCTCACTCTATTGGGTTACTGTAGCTTCACTGTCTATGATGCACACCCTGTATCACTCAAAATGTATTATCTGCATAGTCTTTGAAGTTTTCTAGTGTGGATGCAGGCTACCTGCATTTATCATCATCAACATTTATTTATATAGCGACAGCAAATTACGTTGGGAATCTACTTGTCTAAATATCCACTGATGCCTCTTCCCATCCAATGTCATCTAATGTCATCTAATGTCTACTGCCTCTTTACTCTCCATGATGCATGCTGTCTAACGTTCCAAATTTAGTGTGTGTGTACCGTTTCAATATTTTTATCTCTTGTACCTTGCACTCCATACACAACAGTTTTTTTTCTTTAATTTCTCTAATGGTCTTGCATCTGTTGGTGGCATGGCAGATGATATTTTTTTTGCAGCCACTGCAATGTTCTACATATGGTCACTGAATATCAAAAAGCACCTTTTTTCCCACACCTAATATAGATGTCACTGAATGACCCTTAATAACTTCACAGGTATTGAAAAAGTGAAAAAAGTCTAAAATATTGAGGAATACTGAGGGGTTGTGCTGATGACCCTCACAAACAACCTGTTTTTTTTCCAACTTAGTTCAGATGTCACTGTTCCACAAAAGATTACTTTCATTTAAAAAACTTGAAATATTAAAATAAATAAATGTAAGTTTTTTGGAGGTGGGGTGGGGTCTGTTGCTAAGAGTCATAAGCAAAAGCTCACTGTTTTTCTCCACTATACTATATACTAGTTAGCAGGGCCGCCATCAGGAGGGTACGGGGGGTACTGTTGTACCGGGCCCGGGCTCACCAGTGGGTCCGGTACAACAGCTCAGCAAAGACTTACCTGGGGCCCGCCGCTGGTCTCCGCTATTCTGTCTTCAGCCTGGCTGTCACCGTGACAGCCAGGCACCAGGATACGATCGCAGGGGTGGAGGAATCATTCCCCCTGCGATCATGTGATCTGTCACAGGCAGAGCACATGATCGCAGGGGGAATGAATCCTCCACCCCTGCGATCGGATCCTGGTGCCTGGCTGTCACGGTGACAGCCAGGCTGAAGACAGAATAGCGGAGACCAGTGGCGGGCCCCAGGTAAGTATGTGTTGCTCATGGGGGGGCCCGATTTTTTCTGAAGGCGGCCATGCTAGTTAGTTCAGAATGACATAACTCAATCTATATGCTAGTACTATATATGCATTAATAACAACCAGTAGCCACTACTCCATCTAAACTCTCTGACAGATTAAAATAAAAGCCAATTGATCAGCAACCATTCTATCTGACTGATCCCTATATACCTGCTTTACAATAATCACAACTATTATTTTGTTTTCTCTGTCCCTCTTTCACCCTGTCTAATGCTGTATTCTGTAGTTTAACTTAAAATTCTATTTTCGGAGCAGAGCACTGCAGCTAATATTGTCGCTACACGATGTCTGTTCTAAAATGGCACATGAGAAAACAAGGGAGGGCTATGTATAGAAGATATCAATTCAAAACATTTGTAAGCTTTGGCTCTATATTGTCCTGGAAAAGTATTTTGCCTTGTTTTGAAATCCGAAATTGGTGCACAAAAGTGAGTCATGATTTGGTTTTACTCAGAACACCAAATCTCAGGAATCTGTAGGATTAGACTGAATCCAAACCGCTCATCTCTAAATCTATATATATATATATATATATATATATATATATATATATATATATGTGTCCATACAGAAGAGATAAAATATAGTAAAATGGATAAAACTTGGGCTTAAGATATAATGTAAGCTTTGGGATACGTAACTGTCAGCATTAATCTTATATCTGTAATGCTCAGCAAACTAAAAAAAAACTTTTAATGTATCTTTCTATATTCTTTATATACCATTTATATGCAATGATGAAGGAAGCGGAAGAAAAGGGGTGTCTAGAAGGGGCACTCAGGATATAGGAAGGGGTATATTGTTACATATAAAATATAAATTTTATTGGTATATTTAAAATAAAGCAATTGTATAATCCTCCTAAGTACATAAGAAGCTAGCGAAATATTAAAAGCAAAACATACATGGTGAATTACGTTTCATCCTATATTCACACCAATTAAAACACTCACGAAATGTCATCAATTTCAGCTGCTTTTGTTAGATTTTCAATAAGATATACTTGATTTCAAAAATACCAGAATGCTACAGTTGATATTTTCTTCTCTGACATATTAGCAGTAACAATTAATTATATGTCTGATTAATTGACTGTGTGTATTGATCAGCGGCACTCCTGGGAAGGACATAATAGCAATAACTGCAGTTTTAAAGTCATTGGTATTTCCACTTGCTGAAAATTGGCCAGTATTTATTGCTAGCAATAATGACAACCTTAAAAAAATGCAACCTCATTTCCTAGCATTTTTTTTAAACACTTTTGTAAGTTGGGTATCAGCATTTAATAAAATAAGCTAATATTTTACAAACAACAGTGTAATGGTTGACTTAAAATACTAATGGAAACCATATTCTATTAAGAACTACTTGCATGAATGGAACAGAAGGTTGCTCCCAATCCACCACAATCTGATATGTGGTTGTCAACATTAAGGTGTAAGAACGTGGATGGTAGAATTTTAATTTCTGACCAGAATGTTAATATTATAGGTGCTAAGTACTAGAGATTTTCACTGAACCCCTCTGTTTTGGTTTTGGATCTGGATTAAGTTTGTGTTTTGGCTTTGGTTTTGGTTTTGAAAAAAACACCCTCGTGTGTTTTGTTTTTTCTATTTTTTAGAAAAATATCTAAAATTACATAATTTTGCTCTATTTTGTTCCTACATTATTATTAACCTCAATAACAATAATTTCCAGTCATTTTCTGTCAATTTTGACCACTTCACAGGTCACAATATTATTTTCATCCACTTTCGGACAAAGACTGCAGCGACCTGGTTGGACGCTAAGCAACAGAGCAATGGCACAAGCACACGGCAGTTCAGAGCACATCATTGCCACACAGCAGTGGCAGAAAAGAAAAGTGGTGAATTGCCCACCCTCCCACCCTTAAATAAGATATTGAAAAGGATATGTACATTTTAACAAAGCAAGCGCTCCAGTGACAAGGAGTGCCACTTTTGTGGCTGAAAGGAAAACTGGTGCAAGATGAAATTGTCCTTAGGACACCCACCCTTATAATGGATCTTAAAAGCAAGCTTTAACAAACCAAGCACTTCAGCGACAAGGAGTGCAATTTTCATGGCTAAAGTGCTTGGTTTGTTTGAGCCCCACACAAAACAAGGTAACAATGGGCTTAAGGCAGCTAAGGTAACAGTGCTGTCAATGAACTCTACAATGGCAAGATGTTGATGTCATCATCTTCATCCTCGCCCTCATCAGTGTGTACATCATCCTAGCACAATATTAATTCAACCACGCAGGAAACCACCATTACAGAAGTCTCTATAGCATAAATATCAAAAGCAAAAATGTAAAAAAAATTTTTTTACCTTTTAAAGAAAATAACACATCTTTAATAAAGGTGAAAATTTACTGTAGAAAAACATAAAATTGCCAACCTGTCATTTTACCCAAATATTAATAAGCATTCCAGCATCAGCTAGCTTCCACCTCTCAGCTAGATCCCAGCACCTGCAATATACATTGTCATCATCCTCACCCTCATCAGTGTGTACATCATCATCACTCTATACTAATTAATCCCGGCTGGAATCCACCATTGCAGAAGTCTCTGTACTTTGTTCTAAATGCCTGTAAAGGCCTTCCTCGTGGAATTTGTAGTTCATGTTATGACAGAGCTGTCACGATTTTTGGGCAATTCTTTTTGACCAGACCAAATTTCAAAATGTTCTGCTGAATTATCTGCATCATCCTTGGGTCTCTTAGAAAAGCTTAGCTTTTTCTTCAGCAGTCGCCTGAGAAACTGAAGGAGGGGACGCAAGCACCACTTCAGCTGTCAACTTGCTCACTAGGAGGTCATTGCATCTGTTGTGATCTGGAACAGTAGGAAATAAAGAGAAGACATAGCTCTTAAACCTAGGATCAAGCATAGTCGTCAAAATGTAGTGATGTCATTTACAGAAGTTGATAACTCTTCAATCCTGGCAAAGTAATTAAAGTATTTCATCTAATAGTTCGACATACTTAGCGTAATTTCTTTGTTTAATTTCCTTCTTCAATTTTTCAAGGTGCTTTTCCAAAAGTCTAATTAAGGGAATCTCTTTGCTCAAGCTATCAGTGTCTGAATTCAGTTCACAGGTGACTACTTTGAAACGTTTCAGCACCTTCCACAACACGTAAAAGTAATCTCCACTTCGCTGGACTAAAATACATTCCCCCTCCTTTCCTAATGTCATGGCTTGTGGAGTTACCATGCATGGCTTTTCGCTGTTCCTCCATCCTCACAAGCATATAAAGTGTGGAATTCCACATTGTTACCACCTCTTGCTTCAGTTGGTTGTAGGGCAAAATAAATTATTCTTGCAGCTGCTGCAATCTCCTACATGCTGTAGCAGAATGTCAAAAATGTCCCTGTAAATGTATATTTAGGCCACAGACAGCTTTTCCTGCACATCCCTGTCATTTTTCAAAAAGCTTTGTGCCACCAAGTAGATTGTGTGAACAAAACAGGAAATATGTTGGATTTCACCCAGCTGTAATGCTCTCACAATATTTGTTGCATTATCATAAATTACATATTCTCAGGAGAGTCTAAACAGGATAAGCCATGCTGCAATGATATCCTTTAGTTTCACTGTATAGCAATGGTTAGAGGCAGAGCTGTAAGGAGGGCGGTGCGTGTGGTGCGACCGCCCAACATGCAAGTCTGAGGAGGCACAACACCCGCCCACTATATGCTGTCCCAAGTTGGTCCTAGGCACTTACCACAGGACTGTCATTTTTGAGTGACAGGGAACCAGCACCCTGCATCCTGCTCCCTGTAGTATATCTGACATGCATATGCAGAGCAAAAAGCAGACAGAGTAAGAAGATTGCAGTGCAAGAAGAAGACAGAACAAGAAGAAGCAAGATGCAGAAATAAAGGAGCTGAGGAGCCCTAATGTAAGTATAAAAAAATGGGGGTGGGGGGGGTGGAGAGGAGGCTGTAAAAAAAAACAAGTGGAGAGAGGGGACTGTTAAGAACAGGGGAGAGAGGGGGCTGTAAAAAACAGTAGGGGAGAGAAGGGGCTGCAAAGAGCAGGGGGGGTCAGAAGAGGCTGTACAAAATGATGGTAGGGAGAGAGGGGGTTGTGAAGAACGGGGGGAGAGGAGGCTGTAAAAACAGGGGGGGAAGAGAGGGCTGTAAAAAACAGAGGGGAGGGGGCTGTAAAGAACAGGGGGGGAAAGAGGGGGCTGAAAAGAACAGGGAGAGGAGTCTGTAAAACACGATGTTAGGGGGAGAGGGGGCTGTAAAAAAAAACACAAGGGGAGAGAGGGGGCTGTAAATAAGAGGAGGGGATATAGCGAGCCATAATAAGTAATGAATTATAAATAATAAACACTATATTCAAAAAGGCAGAGATGTGTTTATCAGTAATAATAATCTCTATTAAATGTGGTGGAAATTTGTATGCCATAAATTTGATTGTGGGGCTGGTGGGGGAAATAGGCCTTTGTATTAAATGGGAATGCTGTTAATGCCGGAGATGGTAAGGGGTGAAATTGGTTGGTTTATTAAATGTGAATGCTTTTTATTTAATAGGGCTGGTTCGGGGAAAGGAGGCTTATTTATTAAATGTAAACACTAATGTAGGGCTGATTAGGAGTAAGGAGACATAATTATTAAATGCAGGTGCTATTTAATTTAATGTTGGTGTATATGGGGGAAAATAAGCAATAATCATTAATTGTGAATGCTATGAATTAAATTCTGGGGCTGACTGGATACAAGGAGGCCTGTTTATTGAACAAAAAAAGCTAATGATTTAATGTCGTACTGGTTATGTGGCATAGTGTTTAGTGAATTCTCGACTTTCCAGGAGGTGCATAGTAACTATAGTAACTATCTCTTTTCCAAACAGGGAACCCAAAATTCCAGGATCCGGCCAAGCAGATACTGCGTTTAAGAAATCGCCAGCAGCACCAGTTAGGAATGTCCCCCTCTGGTGGTACGATCCTGCGAGTGTGCGGATGGGGGGGGGGACTGGGTCGCCAATGCTATGTCTTGCCTAGGGCACTAATATGTTTATTTACGGCACTGGTTAGAGGTCTGGAACTCAAAAGTGTTTCAATTAAAGAGTGGAGATTTCTCAGTTGAAAGAAGTTTTTATTTGAATGGGCACACTTCGTCTGTGCTTTGGGTATTATGGCAAGGCTTAAACATCATTGCAGCACCCAATTTTAGCAGTCACCTATTACACATGTTACATGTCCCTCACATCGATACACACTTAATTGCTGCCAACAACTATTGTATTAGAGAAATAGAACTCTAAAACACTGTTACAGCACTCTCTGTTAGCAAAACAGGTTAACAAATCACATACCAGCATTCAAATGTTTAACTTGAGTGCACAGAAAAAGCAATTTTTCTCATCTTAAAAGGACTATAGATATGTTAGTGTATCAAGGATAGACTTATTAAATTATAAATTTGAAAAAAACCTATAAAAAGATACAGTGCATTGAATATAACAAACAACATAAAAAAAATACAAAAAGGGATAAAATTTTCAGAGGAAATCACACATTCTGCCTTGTCCAAGGCATAGTATGTATGCATGGGACAAGGCAGAATGAAATGGGCTGCTTTTCAGTTTGATTAGTCCAAAAAAGTGAAATTTTTCAATAACATACTAGGGTTTTATGAACATGTTCCACTGGTAAGTACCTCAGAAAGTCAGTGTATATGCTAATAAGGGAAGGTAATCCACTCCTGGATATGAATCATGGTTTGTTCTGAAATAGTCCAAAATCTTATACCTGCCATGCTTTTCCTTTAATACTTTACAGAAACATAATTCCCCATTGAATGAACTGATCATAATTTATCATACATTAGCTTATAAAATATGATATTATGACATTATTAAATCTCATTCCAGGAGATACTTCATTACTGTAATTTCTCTCTACAGAAGTTATTTATAATTAGCGCACAAAGAAAATAATATTTAGTCTATCTCATTATTTTCTCTCTAAAAATCTATATCTGAGTTTTTTGCTTTGTGGCTAGGTTAATTGCATAGGTAAACAACTGTTATATACACCTATGCAAGAAAGGAAAACAAATAAACATTATATATTCCTCCAGAGAACTAATAAAAAATTGGACTTATTTATTTTCTTTTTTCTATAGAGTTATACAGTCCAGACACAAAAATACTACATAAATACTAAACTTTTCAAGTGTTTGAAGTGATCTGGTTCAGCAGATTAGAATAATGTAACCTATTTCTTTTTAGATTTTAATTTTCTGCCACCTAAAATGAGGCAAGTACAGTACTTTACTATAGATAGTCCTGTGACTGTGTTCTCAATAATGCTAAAAGCTATATGTTAAATAAATTATATGAGTTCAATTTTTTTCTCAGTACACCTTAATGTTAATATTTATTTATAAAAACATTCTTGATTAATAATAATGCGTAATTGTAATTCTCATAGCTTTAATGCAAAAATATCATGTTATGGTGAATTACTTTGTGTCTTAGCATGAATCTGTTAATACTTTTCTGATATACATCTTGGAAATAAGTTCAGTAAGGGGTAAAGCATAAAGACTGTAATTGGAGCTTTTTCACAATATACACAAAAAAATGAAATGGAATTTCATTCAATAAATCAGCTTAACCTTTTCAATGTTGCTGGGTGGAAATTAATTACTCATATCTTCTCACAAGACCTTTTCAGAGTGTGTGATATAAGTGTCTCCAACAGACCCAGGGCATCAGAATAAAAGCTTTGCTAGTATTCTTAGCATTAACTATTTTAAAACTGACATACACCTACCTGAAAGTAATTCTAGAGTGGATCAAATATGACAAAAACTAAGGGGACAATTTACTAAGCAGTGCTTATTTTTGTGGTTTAAAAACAACCACGCATTGCCAACTGTTGTAAGTTTAGTGGTTTTTAGGGCAAAAACTCAAGCTGCCAGCAATGTGTGCGTCCTGCTTCGATTAGTAAACTTCTAAAGCGTCTTCTCTTTCAGTTTGGTTGCTGGGTTGTTTGGGTGGTTTTCTATTGGCTCTCAACCATCAGGATATTTACCTCAAGAAATTATAAAAGCCCGCCCTCTTCCTCATTATAATTGTTAGGGTACTGATGAGCTTGTTTCTTGCTAGTACATACATATGAGAATTTTGAGTGTGGTTTTGTGAATTGTCTTGTAGTTTTGTGGTCTTGTTACATATTTGTATTTTGTTACTAGTGCTTGCTGTGGATTGTCTTTTTAAGTTATATGTTTTTGTGTGTGAGTGTGGTGTGGTGTGGTGTGTCAGTGTTGTTTTTGTACTGTGTTTTGTTTTTCTCTGTGTTTAATGTACTCTGTGTTGTGGAGAGTATGTAGGAGAGGTAATTAGAGTGTGGAGAAGGATGAAAGGCAATTAATGCAGAAAGTGGCTCAGGAGGATTTAGAGGAGGCACGGGCTCATGATGCTACAGAGGTTGCAAAAACAAAGTCTGGGAGAAATCTCAGGTATTTACACAAATAAAACTTTGACTAGCATTATCCCCTCTTATGAGATGATATTAAGGAGCCAGGCTGGCAAGACCCACATAAAAAAAACAGCTATGGTCAGGTGTCTGTAATGCAGTGGAGTCCATAAAGTGGAAATGGTACTCTGAGAGCCTTTAGGAGTAAATGGCCAGGAAATGAAGGGCAGCTGCAGTCACAGATGGAGTGTTACCTAGCAATGGAATACACTGCAAATGAGGAGGAGCAAATTTAACCGATGGAGACAATAGAGGGCAGTAACGAGCATGACAGTAACAAGCATTTATCAGAGAAATATGCTGATGAGTAGAACTATGAAGTTTTAAATATTTTTATTTTATATTTTTTGCATACAATAATAATGCAAGATAAATTGGCCCAAAATAATGCAATCAGACTGACATAGTGGAATATACCATGTGTATGATATGTTTTTACTTCACAGTATTAATATAACTAACAATATTTACAAATTCACATATTGCCCTATGGTTCAATCAACAGGTTCATCACAAAGACAAGGGCCATCACCCTCAACCCTCAAATGATGATGTAGCAGGCGAGACCACCTAATAAACAAATAACATTTTTTCTTATATTGAACTAAACTGATTTACTGGAAAAACAAAAATGTTGCCAAATCAGAATTTCTTACATATATTGCGGTCCAAATTTACACACTGTAACAAAGGCAAGCATTTAGAGAAATGGGTCAAACAGTACACCTAGGTTAAGATAAACAGGTGGAGGACATATGTGTGACAAAATAATAGTATTAAGTCTGATTTAACTTACATGGTTTGGAAGTGTCTTTTCCCACAGCAAGCTGGCAGGGTGTGTCAATAGTCAGAGCAAACAGAGCAGCTCATGAGAACTCCTTTTTAAAGGGAAGGTGGCAGTGTCACCTGCCCAACAAGATAGGGAGGAGTGTCAGGTATAAAAAACAGTTTGTTTCACTGCTCAGTGTGGCCGATGCAAGCAATGCTTGCCTGTGTCTAGAGAACTGGTCTCTGTTTATTTAGTGTTTAGGGAGATAAGAATGGAATATTTATATTGTCAAATACTTTACCATCCTGACAATAAAATAAAGTAGAAATCAAGAAGTTGTTTGCATGTGTTTCTTCAAAAGTGTGCTCTTGCCACAATACCTATGCATATGTTTTCATTTACAGGAACATCCAAAGCAAATTGAGTTTCACATTGACTAAGCCCCACCTGTGCAAACTGAAGTCAACCATGTGAGCAGTCTGACCATGAGTCCACTCATCACCAACCAAATGACCCTCTGATTGACATAGAAGCTGTATTGACAGATTTTAGAACCATCCAAACAGAATTTATGCATATCCAATTTCAACAGATGACCCAAATTAACAAATGAAAAGGGCAATAAAATACCTTAGTATTCACACCAATGCTCACAATCATCTATAAAAAATGCAAAGGAGCATTGATAATAATTACACCAGATGTCCGTAGCATTAAATGCTTTAACAGGGTCAATGAGGGGAACTCAACTCAAGTGTTATTTCAGCAGTTACTACTCTACCAAGGTGCAGTGTATGCACAAGGGTTGGTAAAGGATGAGGCCACAATATTGAGCTCTCACAAAAGCCAAGCTACAAAATTCCAACAAAAAAATAGTTAATTATATTATTGTAGAACATATGTTGTTCTTTTCTATACAGCATTCTTTGGCTTTTGGTATACTTAACAAGCTGGTGGTTCATCTTTTTAACAATGGTTTGGACAATAATTTTGACCTCTGTATTCAAAAGAAACATATAAAGACAAATACCATCTTATTATTATGTAAATCTTTAGTGAGGCAATTAATTGGTCAGTAGTGCTATCTACTTTGACAAATACCAGGCAGGGCCACAATAGCCTCCACACAAATGAGATATGCTTTAAAATAAGGAAAGAAAAAAAAATATATAATGTTTTGAATTTTGTTATTTACAGCTCAATTAAAAAGTAAACTCTTTTAACTAAAATCACTTATAGACGATCATTTTAGCACATTTGTCTCTGTAATACCCAAATGTGAAAAAAATATTTAATTATCCCATTATGTTCCCAAAAAATATATAATTTGTTCCAAACATATTCGCTTAGTAGACTAGGAAATAATAAAGTTAAAATGACATATAGAGAAGTTGTAAAATGTGTCCCTCAAAAGGGCCGAAACACATGTGGTCCTAAAGGGATTGCATGAAATAAAATTGAAAATAAAGGCAAAGTTTCATTTTATTTATGGACATAATTTGTTTTATATTTCATGTCATAAGGGATATTGTATGATTAGTACTTCATATAATTTGTCATGTTTTTTTCTAAATGGTGCAATCAGAAAAACCTTGAGAGTAGAAGTATTTAACGTTTGCCTACAGAGTTAATAACAAAATGCTTGTTTGTTGTGGTTTGTTTGCTTTCAATTGAATCTTGTATTTAGCAAAGCATAATTGAAATCCCTTTAGAATTACAACTATTCTGCACTAATTCCTTAGATAATACAAATACAGATGAGACAATATTTGCCCAAGGTACAATAGGGAATAAATCATGTGAGATTCAAAACTATTTAGAAATGTATGTATGTATGTATGTATGTATGTATGTATGTATGTATGTGTGTATGTATGTTATTGAAACCTCTCCATAATTAATGGATTATTTTCTACAAACTTCATATAAGAATCAACCTAATCTAAGTTTAACAAGTACTGTGTTATGTGATATATAGTACTGTTAGGGGTAAGAAAAAATGACAGTTCTTTTATGCTCTATTATCAGCCTCTATGACTATACTCCTACTGAGGAACTATAATATACCTCCCAACCGTCCTGATTTAGGCAGAACAGTCATGATTTGAATGCTCTCTACCAATGGACAAAGCTTCAGATATTAGGGTGGTATTGCCTTCGTTGTTGCTCTGCATGGCACTGGTGCACAAAGCAATGATGGTTTTTTTGGGGAGAAGAGAATGGGCAGAGTAGCGCTTCAAATGTACTAGGTTTGCCCCCGGGGTGTGTATATATCCCCATCATAAGTTCAATACAGACAGAAGTCGGCGCAGGGGGAAGGATTTAGAGACAGAGGGAGACAAACAGTATTCAAAATATTAGACTTTCCAAACTTAATAAGTCCTACCCCACTCCTTATGGGGAATGTCTCTGACGTTATCAATTCGAAATCACAGTTCTATCAGAGTATTTGGCACCCTTGGACCCTTCTTGAAAAATGTTTTAGTTCCTCCTCACACCGATAGCATGTATGTGGGGAAAGAAGAGAAAAAAATCCGCTCATAGCGTAAAAACATTATCTGCATTTATTAAAATATCATTAAAAACACTCACATTAAACAGCGGTGTCTGTTCCCATAAAGGTATCTTTATAAATCAACCCTCAAAGTCCCGCAGGAAAACGCGATTAGACGATTCCTCGTGTATTGAGTAACTCCAGCCGTCCTCAGTCTCAGAGTGCCGGAAAGAACCCTGTGACGTCCAGGGGGCGTGGTTACTCCGTGGATGTTTCCAATTGTCATATCCCCATCATGACTTAGCCATGCCCTCTCTCCCAAAGCCACCTACCCCAATGCTGGGAGGTATGCCATAATGGCTGTTAGTGAAGGCTAATATCCAGTATGGGAGTTTCTCAAAGGAAACTCATTGTAGGCCATTCAAATATTTTTTTTTAAACATATAATAGTGTCATGACCAGGTATGTCATGAATCAGTAGATGGACTTCAGCCTATCTTCTAGAAAATAATCCTACATAAGCGTACTTTCTTTTAAACATGGCATTGATACAGTGCAGCAGGACTTTGCTACATATCTTTAAAGCAACAACTCTTTGTAAAAATTTGAGGCCTACCATAAGGATTGGTATAAACTAGACAGATTAGAGGTAGGTAGAATACTACTTGCCTATTGTAAAGATAAAAGAGTTATTAATAGAAATGGTTACTTTTTGGATGCATCTGCTGAGTAAGCTACATATCAACCTGAGACGTTGGACCTTGCCAGGGCTACTGAGGGTACTTATAGGGTGAACTTTAAGTAGACCTTAGAAATTTGCCAGGGGTTACCAACAGTATCTCCCAGTGTCAAGAGATGAGTGAAAGTTTCAAAATCCAATATGTGGTTGATTCAACCAATTTCATTTGTAATTCTACATATTGATTCAGTGATTTCTTAGTTAAAACTGAGTTTCTTACAGAAAATGCATGTGTAGATTAGTTTATTCCAGCTCCAGGACCATATTGGTATCTATTTTGTATGACTAATGTGAATGGGAGATAGGGAGGGTGTTAGTAACCTTTATGGAAAGGGTTCCCAATCTATACATCTCAAAAAAAAGGGAAATTCCTCTGGGATGCCCACAAAGCTGTAATCCGTGACCGCCTAATTAGAGCTGCTGCGTACGCTAAAAAAGTGAGTAATATCTGGCAGTTTCTAGGCTTCTAATCAGCCTTGACAGAATTCCTAAATCCTCGTGCCTACCTCAGGAACATGCTAAACTTGTAGCAGCAAGGGGTGAACTAAATAGTTTAATCTCTACTAGAGCAGAGAATTCTCTCAAAAGCCTAAATCAAACCTTTTATGAAAAAGGTGATAAAGCGGAGAGATTATTGATGTCTAGGCTACTATCTAAACTTCCCTAAAGTAATGTACTCCATGTCAAGCCTCATTCAGTTGGTATTGCTCAGGATCCAAACCAAATAACAGAAGAATTTAGGAGGTTTTATAGTAAACTTTATAACATCACCCTGTCACATGGCCCCTCTTTGACCTTGGCTGAGACCTCTAACATTTCCTTTCCCAATGCCGCCTGCCCAGACTCCTGCCTGCCACAATCCAGCAATTAGGGGAAGACCCATATCACTTTTGAATGCAGACATCAAGATTTATGCGAAAGCCCTTGCTGATCGCCCTAATGCAGTACTATCTCTTCTGATCCACAAAGACCAGCTGATCTTTATACCAGGCCGTCAGGTGAGTGATAACACCAGAAGACTTGTTAGCCTCATTCACTACATCAACTCCAAAACCCCGGCTGTAGGGCTTTCTCTGGATGCAGAGCAGACCTTTGATCGAATTAGATGGCCCTTCATGCTGGAGACACTTAGGACATTTGCTTTTGAGGGAATTTTTCTTCAAGGTATCCAAGCTCTATACTCAAACGCCTCTGCTTAGATTTCAGTAAATGGGGTGATCTCTTCTCTGAGCTCAATCACCAATGTCAGACGACATTCTCACCACATTAACTTCTCCCCAAATCTCACTTACAAATCTGCTTTCCATTCTCGCAGCATAAGGCTCAGCCTCTGGTTATAACATCAACCTATCTAAAACTGAGTCCCTCGCTCTCCATGTACCATCTCCCACCCTGGGTCTTCTTAAGAGTACCTTTAACTTCTCCTGGCGGCATACTAAATTAAAATACATGAGGGTCTATATTACTTCCCATTACGAATATTTATATGCAGAAAACTTCCCCTCCATAATTAAAGCAATTAAATTAGATCTGCTCAGGTGGCAAAAACTAATCATCTCCTTACTGGGTCGGATAGTTGTCCCCAAGATGAATATCCTGCCCTGCTTGCTTTATCTTTTCCAAATTCTCCCAGTGCAGGTACCTAGATCCATCCAAATCCAATTGCATCACAGGTTCTCTTAATTCGCGTGGCGGCAGCATAAAGCGGTGGCAGGGGATTTCTAGACATCCGCTTATACTATATTGCTACTCACCTAAGCCAGGCTGTGACGTGGTTTACAAAATGCCAAGGCCCTCAGTGGATTGATCTGGAGGTCTCCTGCTGTCATATATCATCCTTAGGTTCAGCTTTGGGGGTCCCAATGGGCCTCAGATCCCTCTTGCAATTACACTCTGTGGACCTTTTCACATGTCAGATTTGGGATTATTGCAAGCTCCACTTCGAATCCAACTCCACTCATTCCCCTATAACGCCTCTCTGGAAAATCCCGCCTTTACCCCAGGGCAATGCTCTTCCCGTTTCAACTCCTGGCAGGAGAGGGCTATCAGAATGATGGGGGACATTTTACATGCAAACCAATGTATTTCACTAAGGATGTTGCAGCAGAAATTTGACTTTCCTAATGTTATCCTTTTTGCTTTTCACCAGATGAAACACTATGTTGACTCTCTTACTAAACCTGATAGAACAAGACCTTTAAACCTCCTGGAATCCTTGCGTGTGCACTCGCCAATGCAAAAGGGGATTATTTCCACACTGTATAATCTCCTTATATCCTCCAAGCAAACCAACACCCCCATCCATGAACTTAGGTGGAAAGCTGACTTGGGCAGTCCACTCAATGAAAACACTTGGGCAAACACTAGAAAGAGTGTCTCCAAGACATCCATCTCATCTCTTGTCAAGGAAAACGCCTACAAAATATATTATCGTTGATACCTGGTCCCCACCAGGCTGAAAAGAATCTATGGTTCCACCTCTGACTTATGTTAGAGGGGCTGTGGGGAACAGGGATCTTATCTCCACATCTGATGGTCCTGCCCACAAATCGCCTCTTTCTGGGACGATGTTGCTGCTCTCATTAGCAACGTTACAATCGTCCAGGTCTCCAAGTGTCCATGGCCATTTCTCCTTGGCTCCCCTATTGAGGTTCTGGATAAACATGCTGACAAATTGGCAATTCAGATCCTGATCCCCTTTCTAGACAGAAATGACTTACTAAAATCTGGTACCGGCATCTATGGACAAAAATCTCTGCATATCTAAAAAGGGAAAAACTCCAATTTCTCCCAAATTTGGGGTGACTGGTTCCTTAATAATGGTATTTTTGATTCTGCACACTCACCTGACCATCCTCAATCTGTCTCAGCCCTCTTCCTGTGATATTGATATTTAGTAGATTACACACTGCATACCGTTACTCGGCCACCGCGAGTCCCGGATTCGGTCTCAACACTCCTTTCCTCCTTACTTCCTCCTTCTCACTCCTACTTTTCCCCCACCAACTATATACATTGTCACACTTTTATGCTCTCGTCAAAGGTCTATTTCCAATTTTGTGCTACTGTACCCAATATTTATATTCATATTGTGCAATCATTCTAATCTAATATGGTCACCTCTTCTTGCCCATAATGATAGATATTGCCTGTTTTTGCTGCCTTTTGACCATGCCTTGCATTTTATGTGACGAAACTTAATAAATACAGTCTTTAAATAAAAAGGGGGAAGATTCTAATGCAGCTGTAAGAGAATAGGAGTTTTGGCGGTATGTGGTGTAGACCTCAGGCACAAAAGAAATGTTTGTCAGGTGGTTGCAATTTAAATAACTAGATTAGAATGAAGCCCTTTTGTGGATTGATAGTGCAAGATTAATATTTTACAAATATATTATCTTGAACTGTAGGTGGATAGTGTCAATTTACTGTGTAGCTGCATAAAAGATGAGAAAAAGGAGGCAGAAAAAGTGATAATTAGGAATATTTAGGTTCAATAAGTATGCAGGGATGATCACATCACATATTAGGGGTAAATGTATCAAGCTGAGAGTTTTCCAGCGGGTTTGAGAAGTAGAGATGTTGCCTATAGCAACCAATCAGATTCTAGCTGTCATTTTGTAGAATGTACTAAATAAATGATAGCTAGAATCTGATTGGTTTTTCAAACCCGCAGAAAACCTCTCAGCTTGATACATTTACCCCTAGATGTCATTTCAGACATATATATATATATATATATATATATATATATATATATATATATATATATATAGATATATTTATATTGTCCAGTCCCTTATGTCGTTTGAGTAATCTCATCCTGCAAAATGCATCCTTTGCAAAATGGCAAATTTAAATCTATTTTTGCAAGTTGGTTAATCTATATGTTAGGATCTACCTGCAACTTTCTGCTTTTGCATGCTGCTTTGTATTGGCAGCTCCTGCCTTCAGGACATTTGGACTTGTTACATTTAATGTATTATCTGATAGCACCTCTATTCACCAGAGGTCCTGCTATTGTACTTTTTCCTTTGTCATTACAAGGGGTTAACCTGTGTCACTAATTATCTCCTGCACCTGGTGTTTCCCTATTTATACCTGCCTCTCTCTATTACCTGGGCTAGTCATTGTTGTTTTGTTGCTTTTCCCTATGGTTTTGTTCTCCTGTGCTCTCGGACTTTTACATACTGCTGCTGAAATCACTACTGCGGATTTCTCTCCATTTTACCATTCTATCGGCATTCACGGTATTCTTTGCCAACAGTATTCAGCCTTCTCAGAAATGCCTGTACAGTATCAGCAATATGTGGTTCATACTATTTTTCTGTATTTTCTGATCAATAAACACCTTAATGCTTTCATCACATCCCGGGCTCCGTAGCTGGGATTTACATTGAAGCGTGACACTATACTCATCAAGGAATGACCCAGGATCTGCCAAACTCTTCCCATCAAATGGGGCAGACCCTGCAGACAACACCATCTTGGCGCACAAATCCAGGTATAGCCTTTAAAACTGCATGAAAATCCAAAATTTGTGCAGAACATCACAAATAAAAAGCATTTGCTGTTCAGGATTGCAAATTTACTATGTAGTAAATGAGCCTATTTGTGTATTCTTTACATAGCTAAATATTTGAGCAGCATGAAGGTGACACTCTTGGTCTTTATTGTGTTTGTACCATACTAATAAAATAATTGTACATTTTGACAAGAGAGGCCACTGTAGCTGTATATATGACTATACAAGGCACTTACCTCTTAAGGGTTATAGTTTTGCCAGGCCATTTTCCATCAGCTATTTTGATCCTTAGGGGATGTACTTTATATTCCCTATATAGGTTACCACCTTGGAAAATCCTGCCTCTTTTGCTGCACAGAATCCCTACCTGTTTATTTTGATGATTTTTTTATGAATGTATTTTACTAATACATTTCAATCCATTTAACTTCATAGCATTATTATACTTGCCACATGTTCAACTGTGTACTCCAATGAGTGTGAAAGAAGAGAGAGAGTGCTATAGCCTTGTGTAATGAGGTTTAAATCCTTGTCTGTGGGTGTAGTATTCTCTGCCACAGGAAGTAGTCATTGTGTGATGTGACTCTGTGCTTCTTTGTCTGAGGTGGCTCACAGCATCTGATATGTAAACGCAGACTAGCTTCCTCAACCTAAAACTATCTCTACTACTTTGTGTGCTACAGCCAAACATGTCTGATTCTCAAAGAGAAACCAATGTAATTAAAAAATGGAATAACTTTATTAGCAGTACTTCATTGGACAGGTTCAGCGGCCAGTTCATTTAATTGCTATATATACTGCACGCATCATCCTAGCTGCTTAAATAACTTGGATGAGTTCAGTCCACCACCCCTTACAGTACTCTCCATGCTGTCAGCTATCAAGAACCAGGAGCTGTATACAGGGCTACCAAGAGGAATTCAGGGCCCCGGTACAATAACTTCATGGGGCCCCCTTTATAGTTGAAAATGTAAAAAATGTTTGCACTGCCGCAGCAAAAAACGGTTGTGTTCCTACAATTGGGTCTGTGGCTATGCATCATTGGGCATGGCAGGCCACCCTCCTACAGAAAAAAACCCTGCATTATTGTGTACACCATTGAACGGTCACCAAAAATTGGGTTTGGCCCACTAGAATCACAACATTTCACAGACTCTCCTGCTCTCTCCTACCTGTTCTTCTTACTTTCACCAGCTGTGGCTGCATATTTCTTTAGTTGCGGCTTGTCTGGATACTGGAATAAACATTAAAATAATAGTATTCACATTCAATAAATAAACCTATTTCCCTCCCTACAAACAGCCCCAGCAATAAATTAATAGTATTTACATTTCAGAAATATATTTATTTCCCACAACGATCACTGCCATTAAATAATTCATAGACACATTTAAAAAAGAGACCTCATTCTCCTCAAACTCACCCCCACATTCACTAGCCCCCAAACCACCGCATTTTAAACTAATAGTCCCCACAATTAAATTGCCCCACCATCACCCCACAAACAAAATTGCACCCATTAATTAGCCACCACCTACCTCACACTACATTGCCACAAGACCCATGTGCCATCACTCACACACACACACACACACACACACACACACACACACACTGCCACAAGTCCCCTGTGCCATCACACACACATTACTGTGCCCCTTCATCCCCACGTTGTGCCCCCTTATGATCACACTGTGCCCCTAATGCTGCTTTTCCCCCCTTCACCTGACCCCCGTCATCACACTGTGCCATGCTGCTCCCCCCTCTCCTTCATCACACTGTGCCATCCTCCCCCCTCTCCTTCATCACTGTGCCATGCTGCCACCCTCTTTTCATCACTGTGCCATGCTGTGCCATAACGTCACAATGCAATGCAGCACAGTGTATATTTTAATAAGTTCGTTCATTACCCGCTTCGGTGTTCTTTTGTACTGGTATTGGGTGTCGGCATCCCCAGCATCGGGATTACCACCAGATAAAAGAGTGGCTGGCATTTCACGGGTTAAGGAACAAAATAACCGTGAAACTATATTTATCAAAACAAAGCCCTATTTGTCCTGAAAAAAACTATTGATGTATATACAAATATTATTTTTTTTAAATGTAAACTTAAATTCGCCTAAAATACTATTATCAAATCTACATAAATTATAACTATCTCATATTCAAAAGTTTAGCAAAGATGTCTCTTCTTTGTATATCCTGCTTAAAAAATACATATTGGCTGGACAGTGAAATGTAATTCTGCTATGTTGTTTTGCAGCATACAATAAAATTATGCAATCCCATTAACTTTTATTCTGCTGAACTGGTATTACATCCCGATCACATTTATGATTGGGAATGGAATAAAATCCATTAATCAGCTTGGAGTACTCATTAACACAAGATAACCTGTGGAGACAGGGTAGGGTGTCTACTAATCATTTATTATGTTTTCACTGGATGATACAAAATATGCCTTCAACTCATCCTTACGAGACAACAGAAGGATCTCTCTGACCCTATTAAAATGCTTGTATGAAAACATTGTGTATTGCTGTATTGAAAATAAAACTATTCAATTACTGTTTTATGTTCCCACCTGCTGTCAACTTAACAGAGCTGGAGACAACATTTTAGAGAAACTTTTCAGTTATGATTAATACTGTAGATTGCAGCTAGCCATCTTATTTAACACAGATTTTTTGCAAACATTATTGTAAATGTCAGTGCAATTGTCAGTGCAAAAGTATAATTTGTACCCAATACTGCTTGTTTGCATAATGAAATAACAGAAACACCATTAATGGGTTAGAGGGCAAAGAAGATTATTAGTAAGATGAAGGCCTGACACTCTTAATGATTACACTTGGATCATTCTGCTACTAGATATTTTCTAGGGGGAAGGGAAATTCATTGGAATTCAAAAAAGGGCAGTCTTATAAATCTTCTTTACATGCAAAAGTACAGATTACTTATCCATCTGTCACATTTTAAGGTGCAAAATACTGCACGGTATAACTTAACTTAGGTTGCAATTTATTATAAAACTGCCTTCAGACTGTCGTTATTACATGTGTCACTTTTTGTGCTTAATCTGTTCTTGGATATGTTTTTTTTCACAGAAATTCATTTGTAAGGTATAAAATGTATCCCATTGAAAGTATAGGATGAGAACCAGCTCAGGAACCTCCAAGGTGATGGAAAAAGTCCTTTTGTGGGGAGAAACAAGCTATGCTCTACAGAGCAGAGAATGCCCGGCTATGTACCCCTTCCACATTAATTAATTTAAATAACATTCTACAGAATCTTTCATTCTAGAAAACGTATCTACTTGACAATTTTGGCGAGTAGTATATAATTTATGCACTTAAACTAAGATTACATGTCCTTTTCCACAGGGTCTACTTCATCTACTATCAGATACTAGTCATCAATGAATGTTTGCACAGTTTTGCACCTATCTTTGGGATTATGGAAATCATGGATGATGTGGATTGATGCTTCGACGCTGTGCCACATATAAGACACTTTCCATGGAAACTTTAAAGTTGTATAATTATACTGATACAATTATGGGACACAATTCATTCTGGAAGGAGTTTTGAAAATTTGATATTGGCTAATTAATTGTTAGGAGTGTTAGACAGCAGTGCTGGTTTTTTTTTGAAAGTTATCCTGAGAGGAGTTTGCTAGTGAACACTGTCTAACAATGAGAACCGAATGGGACAGGTTACAAGTGATTAGACGGATGGGGTGAGAGCACAACAGGTGGAGTGTCCTTGGAAGCTCTGGAGAGTGAGAGACATTTAGAGAGATTTTCAGGCCTGGCAATAAATTAAAACAAATCATATTCTATAACTGTGATTTATGCAACCAAGTAGTGTGCAGGAGAGAAAAGACTAACATTTATTTATAATTTCATCAGAGAGAAGGTTATTCATTTGCTGGCTGTGATTTTACTGTTCCAATATGTCAGCTCCACTTTAACTTTCTTGTTACAAAACCTATAAATGCATGGGCACCTGTCCTTAGATATACCCACTGTAGGGGAAGAATAGGAATGAGCTAAACCTGGATGGTGAGTATGATGATCGCCAGAGGTACTGTAGGTGTAAGGAAGTATGCACCCACACAACAGGCAGTGAGCTGCGACAATATTTGCAATATTTTCTCTTAAGAGATATTTGGGTAGAGTTGTTTTGCTTCAAATTTTCCTCAGTCATCAAAATTAGTTAACTTATTAAGCTGTATTCTTTCATGTGTACAGTCTGCTTTCATTACCCTTGTCCTCCAGCTTACCAATAATCAATTAATATAGTCAATTTATAAAAGATTTGTGACACATCGATAATGCCAAACTAAAAACTTTAACACTATGGGTTTGTTAGTCTTCTTCTCAATCAACACAATGAAGGCTCTATGTACTAAAATACATAGAACCACAGTGCTCCAATTTTGGTGCAGAGCTCTATTCCAAAACAAAGTTGATGGAGGAGTTCAGTGTAAAGGAACTGATGCAACAGGTTGCATGAGAAAGACTTATATCATTACCATGGATGCATGCCACAAGTAATCCTCCCCAATGGCTGGACATGCAAAGAAGTTGTCCCAAGGCAAATATGTAGGTAAGAGTGAGAATGCACCACTCTTTCCTCTCTATGTGCTTTGGTACTTAGATTTCTTAGAATCTATGAAAAGTTGATCATGGTGGATTTCTTTTTAACCTTACTATGTATTGATGTTATTTTTTCATTCTGGTTTTGGAGGGAACACTGGCGTGAAGACTGCTATCTCCTGATTGGAAGTTGCATTCAGCTGAGCTGAATCAGTACTCTGTCTGGCTAAGCAAGAGCAGGTGAATGAATCCAAGATAGCAGCACCCATGTACTGGTTTTGGAGGGATCTCTATAGTGGAGACAGACTGGGTAGCATCCTAAAGAAATTTGAGATCAGCAGAGCCTGCTGACCCCAGGGACAGCTTACAATAAAAGAGGAGGGACAAGTAACAAGACCTGTGAGCCTAGTGCGTGGTATTAAAAAGGTATTAAAAAGATTAGCTTTCTCTTTATAATTTACAATTATCTTACGCAGGTTATCATTTATTGGTCTGTACAATTTTATATTTATATAGTTACATATCTAGCACAGTAAAATAAAAGAAAGAAACAAACTGACCAAATTCCGCCTTTCAGAAAATATATTTTCTGTTAATCCAGAGGAACGCAAAACAAAATCCCCAGTGCAACAGTTGCCAATGTAACCTCATAGGTGAAAAGGAAAATATGATGAGAAATAATGTTACCATGTAAGATTTTTTTGTTAATATTTTAAATAAATTTTTAAATAAATTTTTTTGTTAATATTTTAAATAAATACTGTTGAATATACATTCAACAGTATTTATTTAAAATATTAACAAAAAAATAAAAACTTTTTAAGAGTATATTTTCCCCAATCCACAAGAATTAATGCATCTCTGAGCTGATCAAATGATTCCCTCATAAAATTCATAGTTTTGTTAGCTCCATAAGAAAATATTTGATTGAAACTCAAGTGAAATGTTACCATGTTGTGATCGCTATTTCCTCTATATCCCTTCAACTCTGCATTATATAAAATATCTGCTTTTTAAGATACAACCAAATGCAGCGCTGCTTCCCCTCAAGTTTGTTCTTTAATCATTTTATAATTTAATATATGAATAGTTAAAATTACTCCTGAGGAGAACTACATTTTTCCTTCATGCCCTTTTAATTTGTAATAATAATTTAATTTCGGTACAATTGCTTATGTTAAGTATCTTATAGCAAACCCCAATCCATACTATACTGGTGACTTTTTCTCCATGGTGTTGTCATAATTTTCAAAAATATTTTCCCACTTGACTGGTATAAGCAGATTTTTACAAACATACACACACCCCTTCTTCTTTTTTATATATTTGTTATCCTTTGTAAACATACTATATTCTTTTAAATTCACTGCTCACTTATGACTTTATTCCAACCAGCTCCAAGTTATACCCATTCCATTTCAACATCATTAATTCTAGATTACCTAGTTTGTTTGTCAGACAAACATTTGCCATACATTTGATATTTTTAAGGCCAATTTTAATTTCACAGAGTTTCTTATAACCTCTTCTAACCCCTGCCCCACATCTCCTTCATTTCTCTTGAGTAACCCCTGGGGGTAAATATATCAAACTGAGAGTTTTCTGGCGGGTTTGAAAAGTGGGGATGTTGCCTATAGCAACTAATCACATTCTAGCTATTATTTTGTAGAATGAACTAAATAAATGATAACTAGAATCTGATTGGTTTTTCAAACCCGCCGGAAAACTCTCAGCTTCATACATTTACCCCCTGGTCTCTGTCTATGCTGCCTTGCACGTTACTTCTAGCTTCACAATTCCATCAGTTTCTGGTTTAAAACCTCTCCCAGTCTTTTAATTATTTCCCCCCCAAGCACAATTACACTCATGTAACTACATAATTCCAAAAAAACTTCCTTCCTACAAAAGTTTTCAGTCATTTATTTACTTTACTAAGTAGCCACTGTCTTTCAGTTGTAGCTTGTTGTATGAAAGTATTTCAGATAACTGTCACACTCCGCTCTCCAGGTATCTCTACCCGAGCCTCAAAACACTGACTATCACTTTAAACCTCTCTTCTTAGTACAGGCTGCCAGCCACGGCTTGCACCTGTGATTTCTTCACCTGTGTTTTAGTAAATTCTGCCATTGGTCATCCCTCCTTTATAAGGCCCCTCCTTTCACCTATTCATTGCTGGTTCTTCAAGTCTACACCTGGCCTGGTTCAGATACCTCTGCTGCTATTACCTTGCCGCTATCTACTCTGTCTGCACCGCTGACTACTGCTGACTCGTTCCACAATCCTGTGGTAAGCTGTGGCTGATTGTTGTTGTATCTCTGGACTCCGCTGATCTCTGCACACCTGTTCCTCTTACCCATGGTAATCGCTATGATCAACGCCCGCTATCTACTCTGTCTGCACCTCTGATTTGTTCCGCAATCCCTGATTAATTAACAAGTTTAAGCTGTCTGTAGGTAGCGGATTCAAGTTAGAAGCAATGTGCTTGCAAGGGATCGGACTAATTTACTGTGAGTTTTTATAAAACTGTGATCTGTGAGGACAAACCATACCCCTGACAATATTCTAGGAATGAAACGTGTAGGGTGGTTGCCTCGAAAGTTTTTTAATATTGCTGGATTGTATTTACAATATTGGACAGCGCAACATTTGTGGAACACATTACTTTCTGTAGTTTCTCGTTGGAATTGGAAACATTGTTTATACAGATAAGCCCTGATATGTATTATTGTTTGTAAACTATGTAAATCAGTCAGTTCAGATCGCCAATAGTTGGTCTTCCCACACTAGTAAGCATGTATAACTGACATTGATGCATATTTGGTTACCAAAAACATCTGTCTTGACAAGACAATGTAATTGAAAGTCCACATTCAGAGAAATTAAAAGCACAGAATTTGCAAAAAATACATGTATAGATGAAGATATGATGGCTGATGATTTATTCTGTGTGATGGAGTTAGAGAACCGTATAGACTGGTTAATTATTTTTGGAAATAAATCAGAGAAAGCAAATGCAACAGCAGTGCGCTGCAGACTTTGGCCAAAATAGGTCAAAATTTGGACATTTGTGCAGGGATCATTACAAAATGGACTGGAAATAAATGGAAATCAGTGTTAGTGCTAGAAATAGAAATATAGCATCAAAAAACAGCTTAAAATCACATAATTTTACATATTTTTCACAATTTTTAATTAAATCCAGATCCAATACTAAAACCAAAATCTTTGAGGATTTTTAGGCAAAACCAGTAACAAACCCAAAATACAAAGATGTTTTAGAACCAAGACCACATCCAAAACCAATACACAGAACACATCTCTAATATTTTATTTTGTTGCATGTACAGCAATATGTTTTAAGGAACCGTACTGTGAAAATAATTTTCACAGTACGGTTTTTCTCATTACATTTTCTTAAAATATGTTGTTTATACTGTATTGCAATGTTTAGAAATATAGTGCTATGTTTAAAATTTACATTTCAGTCATTCTAGTACTTTATATATTATCAACATATATCAAAGACTGGGAAATGTCGATAATGATTTAGTGCATGACCTGCAAAGTATTGTATATAAAAGGTAATTAAAATCCTCTAATTTATTCTGTGATAACATTAAATTTTAATTTTAATTTAAAAAAGGATATGAATTTTGTCAATTACTTTCATTATATAAAAAACCTGTAGCTACTTTATCTGAAATCAAAGTGGTTACTATAAGTTGGTTAATATTTAACAATATATAAGAGACTGCTTAAACTCCCTGCTTAAACTGCTTTGTTTCACCTACCGATCAACTTGACTTTAAAGTTATTGCGATTTTAAATTTCCCCTAGAAAGTCGCCTAATATCGGCGACTTGCAAAATCCGCACTTTAATACCACCACCCCATGGTGCTTAAATAAATTTCACCTAAATTCACTTTGATTTAATATTGTATAATATTGTAAATATTATATTAATAAGAAGTAAGTTGACTAAGCACAATCATATTTACATTGGTGTGACCCTATATGGTGTAATTTGGTCAAGACAGAACAAGTTACAGTTGATGCTTCTGGTTATTTCTCACAAGGGACCAAATGTGTTTACTCCAGAGGTCTACCCTAGAAAACTCCTGCCTGTCTCATTCATAACACAAAATAAAGGTGCCAATTGTATTGGGGATAAACCAATATGGTACATTTATTTGGCAATATGGAGGAGTTAGTATTGGGAGCAGGGAGAGGTAGACAGTAAAAGAGGATCAGAAATAACAAATTGGATTTGATAATAAGCACAGAATTCAATTAACATACTGTATATATGCTGGCTCTACTCAATTATGGATATATGTATATTTGAACAATGAGGTTTTTGTAAACCAACTACCTAATTGTACACAAAAGTGAGGGGATTAGTTTTACTATTCCACCCTTCAATTCTCTCAGAGTATGGGAAAAGTTAATGTTATCCCATTATATGGTGTGCTATGATATGCAACAATGAATAATAATGATGTCTATCAACTGTCAAAGTATGCCCTCAATTTGAGGATGAGCTTTATTATTTGTCAGAATATTTATGATAATGAATCTCCTTTAGCAACAATTACAATATTACAAATAATTAATAAATACATGAGGCTTCCACTATTCGATCTAGACCAAGGTAGCAGCAGTGCGTATAATGCCTTGTAGAGGCTCGAGCCTAGTGGAGCTTTAAGAGCCCTCTGTGGCAAAATGTGGTCACACCAAAACTAATAATAGGCCGTGACACAAGACAATATGAATACCGTTAATCTAAATGGCACACACACACACACGCATATATACACTTAGGAACCTCTCCTTATCAAGATCGGTCTTTTGTGAACTGTTGCAACCGTGTAGATGTAAGGGTGCACTCTACATTGTATAGTCTAAGACTCATTCATGTCAATGGCCAAGATGGGCTTGATATTGACAAATTCTTTAGGTTTTCAACAAATAATGCTACAGAAAGTTGTGCTATTAATTTGATGCTAACACTCCAATTCACTCAACTTAGACAAGGAGAAGTACTTAAACTGTTTCAGTCATGGTCCCTGAATCCATGTTCAGAGTACCTTGTGGGCTAAGCCTCTGTATGCTACAGTTCCTATTAGAAATCAACCAGTTGTTCTGAGGGTCTCAAGATAAGAAGACACTTATGTGCCTGCTGCTGCTCTTTCTTATAGCCTGGCATGAACTAGGTCTTAGACTTCTTGTCGCTGTAGACTTCACTCCACTGCCTGCTTTCTCTGCAGCTGGTCCAAGAGAAAAAAGAAAGAGGGCCACTCTGCACAGGCTTTTATCTTTCCTCAGCAACCAACAGTGGTCCTCAGGAGCTGCTTGAAGATTTCTTTGTTTAATGACCACCGGTCCTGATGTAGATTAGGAATTACATAGTCATCATTTAAAATTTTAATTCTGCATGAAAATAATAAGTATGACAATTTTAGGCCTTCATTATCTTTCTTATCCTGTTCACTCCAAATAACCTTCACATTTGTTAGCTGAAAAACAAAATTGGTATTCTCTAGTCATTACTAAGAAAAATATTTTTAAAATGCTTTTTACTTGGGTTAAGTATCAGTTTAAGAAAAAGGTGATTCCTGCAGATGTGACTGCACTCAAATGTTTTTAAACTAATATAATTAAACATTGCATTAACAACACAATAACAACAGTTAAATTAAACTACCACAAGGTGCATTATTGAGTTGATATCCTAGGGGGATTCATTATGTGTGTTTAATTTTAGGTAATTTAACTTGGCTGTTCATCATGTTTTGTCATTGTTCTCTTTTCACAATGCCATATGCCCTTTGGAAAATATATTTAACGTGTTCCCAGCCATAGAGAAAGCAAACGACAAGTACATAATAAGAAATAGACATTTATTGAGCAAATAATTGCAACATTTTTGAAGATACTATATATTATATATAACTATAGGTAGTGATGTTGGAAAAAAAGTAAAAAAAAACTGTGTTGATTCAGAGGAAGGCAATCCCCACTGAAACAGTGACCAATTAAGCCTAATCTAGTGTCTTCCTGGTCCCACAAATTATTATTATTAATTTTTATTTATAGGGCGCTACTAGGTGTCCGTAGCGCTGTACAGTGACAAACGAGATTACAATACGAGGTGAGACAGCACAGTACAGTAAACAATAAGCACAGTAACTCAGTGAGCTCAAAGCACAGCTAGAGGGGTGAAGGAGGGGAGAGGGGAAGGACCGCCAACGACGGAGTCCAAGAGGGAAGGCACGGATGACAGGGGAGAGGAGTGAGCGAGAGGGGACGGGGGGAAGTGGGTCCTCAAGGAGGAGGGCTGAGTAGCTGGAGAGCAGAGTTAACAGTGGTGAAGACAGGAGGAGAGAATATCCTGCTCAAAGGAGCATACAATCTAAGGGAAATAACCTGGATCAATCACCCCAATAACTGTTCATATAATGATGCATGTTCTGATAAGAGGATCATCCACTCAATTACTGATACATTTGGCTGGGATCAAAGCAAATACTATTTTCCTTTTAAAAAAACAAAACAACAAAGAAACCAAGTTACCTGTGATTCTGCTGGTAATCCGGAGTTGCACCTGAGTGGTGCTAGTAAAAGGTTGCAAGGCAGCTTAGTCAGTCTCTCACTGCCTGGGGACAGAGTCTCTGCAAGAGAAACCCTGATATCTGCCTGTAAGTTACTGTGCTAAAACTTATTTTTGCTTTGTCTTTGCTTGTCAGACAAGTGTTTAGATAGAACTGGATGGTAAGGTGTTTATTTTGGAGTTTTCTTTTGTTTTCTTAGTGAATGAAACTGGTTGATTCCAGTTGCATGAAACATCTGGACTTGTGTGAAATCTCTCAGCTGCTTTAAACACCATCTATCCCAGGAGATGGCATTGGGCCCCTCTACTCGGTCACAAAAGTTATGTACAGCTTTTTCTGTGGTAATAAACAAGATAGCCAATGGGCCTAAGGTGCTAACCACAAGAATGACAATGCTAAGTAATTTGTTCTTCTTACAGTGGAAGCCAGAATCCCACTCCAAGCATGCACAGAACCTCAGGAAGAGATTAAATATCCACACAAAATATCAATCAATAACATGCACATAGATGTGCAGTAAGTGGACTAATAAAAAAAATTAGATAGTACATCTGCCACAATCAAAGTGTAATACATGTAGTTGTGGGGAGGAGAGGAGGAGACTGTATAACCTATATGGCATAATCCATCAGTACAGTCATGGCCAAAGGTTTTGAGAATGACACAAATTTTTTTTTTCACAAAGTCTGCTGCCTCAGTTTTTATGATGGCAAGTTATATGTACTCCAGAATGTCATGAAGAGTGATCAGATGAATTGCAATTAATTATAATGTCCCTCTTGTCCTCCCAAAAGCAACATTTGCACTGCATTTCAGCCCTGCCACAATCAGGTCAGTGATTCTCTCGTTGACACAGATGAGAGTGTTGACAAGGAAAAAACTGGAGATCACTCTGTCATGCTGATTGAGTTAGATAGAATAAAATAATAAAATAATAAAAGGAGGGTGGTGCTTGAAATCATTGGTCTTCCTATGTTAACCATGGTTACCTGCAAGGAAATATGTGCAGTCATCATTGCTTTGCACAAAAAGGGCTTCACAGGCAAGGATATTGATGCTAGTAAGATTGCACTTAAATTAACCATTTATCGGATCATTAAGAACTTCAAGGAGAGAGGTTCAATAGTTGTGAAGAAATCTTCAGAGTGCCGAAGAACATCCAGCAAGCACCAGGACCATCTCCTAAATTTTATACAGCTGCAGGATCGGGGCACCACTAGTGCAGAGCTTGCACAGGAATGGCAGCAGGCAGGTGTGAATGCATTTGCATGCACAGTGAGGTGAAGACTTTTGGAGGATGGACATTAGGGACAAACTGATTTTCTGCAAAAGGTACAGGGATTGGAATGCTGAGGACTAGGGTAAAGTCATTTTCTCTGATGAATCTCCTTTAGTGAAAGGACTGGTGCTGATGGTGATTACACTAGCAGAGGAGAGCAAACAGGAATTGGATTGCTGGACCAGACTGGAACCAGAATGCTGGAAGATAATTGCTGTAACCGGACTGAAATGCTGTAACCAGAATGCTATAACCGGAATGCTGGAAGTGGATCGCTGTAACCGGACTTGAACCGGAATGCTGCAACCGGAATACTTTAACCGGAATGTGGGAAGTGAAGCACTGTAACCGGAATTCAGTAACTGGAATAGGTCCAGAGTGGATGGAACCAGAGTGCTGATATCGGACTGGAGCCAGAATGCAGACCTCACTGTCAGAGCTGGATTAATAGCAATACTTTGGCAAGATAGATAGCAAGCCTGCAAACTACTGGAAAACAGGTTGGAATCTGAAATGTTGCACTGGCAACAGGTAAGGGTAAGGTGGAGGCCTGTATTAAGTCTCCCCTTCATAAAAGCCCTAAAAGAGACGGAGTAAATATGATCTAATAGTAGCTGGAATACTAGCTACTTTTAAATCCAACATACAGTAAATCTATTAGTTTTAAGAAGACTTAAAATTAATACGTAGACTGCTGTGTATGGAGTAGAGATGGGCGGGCTCGGTTCCCCGAGTACCGAACCCACCCGAACTTCGCCTATCCGAGTACCGAGCCGAGCAGGCTCGGTACTCTCCCGCCCGCTCGGAACCCAAATCGAGGCTGAACGTCATCATGACGTCGTCTGATCTCGGGGCTTGGGTTGTCGCGATAATTGAAATTCATAAATACCCACCTCCACAGCAATCCATCGCCATTTGACAGAGGGACAGAGCAGGGTTTAGTCACAGGCTGATTAGAGCAGGGACAGAGAATATACCTTGTTCTTCATCCAATTCTGATAACAATTCTGATAACAATTATTGAGAAGAGAGGAGGATAGAGGAGTCTTTTTTTCAATATTTGGCACTCCAAGTGCTTTGGGGTGTTCCCCATTCTTTTGCATTATTATTTCTGGCTGTCAAAAGTCATATTTGTCAGCAGTCTCAAAAAATAATTTTTTAGCACTCCCAAGTGCTTTTGGTGTGTCCACCATCCTTTTGCATTAATATTTCTGGCTGTCAAAAGTCCTGTTTGTCAGCAGTCTGAAAAATAATTTTTAGCACTCCCAAGTGCTTTTGGGGTGTCCCCATTCTTTTGCATTAATATTTCTGGCTGTCAAAAGTCCTATTTGTCAGCAGTATCTAAAATAATTTGTAGCACTACAAGTGCTTTGGGCTCATAATCGATTCAAAGCAGTCCACATATGAGCAGAATGAGCAACCAGGTTCTGTCACCAGTCCTGATGGTTGTGTTCCCAGTACGTCATTTGGGAAAGGCGATGTCAAACTACACAGTCTTTTGAAATCAGTCAAAAAACACACACCAAAAATTTTTTTACTGTGTTGAAGGGAAAAAGAAGTGTAACTGAGAAAAAGTTAACTGCCGATAAAAAAAAAATTGCCAACATGCCATTCTACACACGCAGTGGCAAAGAAAGAATGAGGCCTTCGCCTTTCTCTATTAGTGGTAGATCAAAAAATGTTACTGAGCCTTCTTCTTGTACGGACACTCGTGACAAAGCAAAACCAAGTAATTTGGAGTCTAAAAGTGGTGCACAAGTACTGTTACGCGTGAAAGCCGAGCTGCAAGAAAACAGTAAGGCATTAGAGGAAAATGTATGCTCCGAATCAGAAAATACACCAATCCCTGTGGAGAGTCCATCCACCAGTGGTATGTCTAATCATGAGCATTCTGTTAGTGACAGTGTACCCATAAAGAAGGGCCCTTTCAGCAGTTCTGCTGATGTGTGCCTTAACAGGATGCCACTTTTGAATTAGAAGAGGATGAGGGGGAGATTTGTGTAGGCGACGAGGGCACTAATGATGATGTTGATGATTATGATGCAGACAGATTCCAAATTGCCTTTCTCAATTTCTATTTATATTCTAGACTCTATAACGGCTGAATAGTTTTCTATTTTACTCCTAGTGGAGAGGGGGTCTGATGCAGACAGATTCCAAACTACCTTGGTCCATTTATTTTTACTTTCTAATTCCACAGTCTATGTAGGCTACTTTTTTTCTATTCAACTACAAGTGGAGGGCGGGGAGGGCATAGATAGCCACCAAACTACCATGGTCCATTTATCTTTACTTTCTAATTCCACAGTCTATGCAGGCTGCTTTTTTTCTATTCAACTACAAGTGGAGGGCGGGGGGGCATATATAGCCACCAAACTACCGTGGTCCTTTTTTTTTTACTTTCTAATTCCACAGTCTATGCAGGCTGCTTTTTTTCTATTCAACTACAAGTGGAGGGTGTAATATAAACCCAAAGTTGATGGTTATATTGCCAATAATCAAAGATGGAGGAGGAAGACAACCAGGTTTGTCTGTATAATTTGCAGGCAAGTGATCGCATTAAGGATTAAACTGTTTTTTTCATAATTTATTATCTTTAGAATTACCTCACTTATCCAAGAAACTAGTGGAGCCCTAAATTAGGTTATTTTAGACCAAATAAAATGTATTTTTTTCAAAAATGGCAAAACAAGACCAAACAAAACCAAAACCAAAACCAAAGCACACAATGATGGTTTGGCAAAACCAAAACCAAAACACAATGGTAATCCAGATCCAAAACCAAAACCAAAACACGGGGGTCAGTGAGCATCTCTAGTATGGAGAATCTGTGTGTGGGAAGATGGGAGAGCACACCCAGTACACAGATCCACCTCAGTGGAGATGACCCCTGTTGATTACCACCACATCTGTAAGTACTAAGATTTACTTGTGAGCCAAGTGTTACGAAACTGTTCCACAAACTATATCTTGCAATTATAGCCACGGAGCCAAGCATATGATAAAAAACATTGAACTGTTTATTGCAGAGAAAACAACAATCCAGGATGCAATGAACACAGACCGGGTCAGAATATAATCAGATTTTCAGGAATAGCAGATAACAGGATTAATGCAATTGTCAGGTTACCTCCAGAAGTGATACAGGTGATTAATTAATGCTGTACAAGAAAACAGGAACTGGCTAAGCATGGATATCCACAGAAACAGAGAAATCAGGCAGATATCCTGAGTACAAACATAACAGGCTCAGGAATATCAATGACCAGCAAGGAAGGCTGGAAGAGGCAGGTATATATAAGACCCTCAGGTGTGGGTGATTGGGAAAAGACAAAACAGCAGCCCCTCTGGTGTTCCACACCTACTGCAGGGTAACAGAGTCCAAAATAGTCCCAGAGGAAGATCATAACATTGAGAGCACTGTAATGGACAGGCACTAATAGATCTAGTGTTTGTTTGATGTTTATTATTAAAAATATCAGTTGTATATAAGCATATGGTTCGTAAAAATGTATTTACAAACACCAGCAACACATAAAATAAATTTCCCCATGTGATATACAGACATTTTCAGTGAAACATAATGCTGATCTTACTAAAATTTATCGGGATGGGATTTAATTGACTCCTGTATATAATTGTGGAGGTGATAAATTGGCATTTTTGCATAACCATGAAACGTATTGGATTAATTCTCTTAATAGCCTAATTCCCATGGACTTTGAATAGTGTTGAACTGGGGTATGAAGGGCTCAACAGGTACACCAATGGTAGTGTAAGGGATTTTCCCGTGCTGTAAGGAAAACCCCTTATACTATAAATAGATCTCGCGGCTGAGCTGAATTCATTCCGTATCGGAGCATGTACACTGTACAAGCTGTTTCTGCGGTATCCTTCATTTTTTTTATTTTTTTTATCCAAGCATGTTCCGGAGTGGAATACTAATATGGGGACCCTCCTGGACTGAAGATAAGAAGACTGCAATCAACAAGGGGGCCCTCCTGGCCAGAAGAACTTAAGATTTTTAAAAGAATGGACTTTTGGAATATATATTTATTTATGGACTTTACAAGCAGGGACTTGTATTTGGATATGGTTTACAAGCATTTTTGGATTAAAAGCTGCTGATGAAAGAAGAAGAAATCTGATTGGAGAGTATTTTGGGATTTTCTTATTTTTAATAAATGTATGTGGTGTGAATGAGGGTGTGTATTGTATTTATTGGAGTTTTATTATTTTTATTAAATGACGTCTGTTTGTTTTTATCGCATAAATTTCGCCATTATTATCCTACTACCTACAGCCCATGGGGTAGGGAGAGCCCTAATGCTTTCACGCTTGCTTTTTTTTAAAACTTGATGCAAACTCATGAGAGTTTACATAATCGCAGCTTCATACATTTGAGACTTGTATAGCCAGAGTGGCAAACAGTCAGGAGATTGATCTCTATCGATTTTGTAAATAGCAATTTTAACAGAAACACATCTCTGGCGATTTTACATAAAATCTCATTTTAATACATCTGCAAGATGAAACACGCGCGAGAAAATCACTGGATTCGCAAAATTGCACCTTTATACATTTACCCCATAGAGTTGTAGCAACAGGTTGATCTACAATGTCATCCTCATTGATGGAATCATCACCTTCACTTTCATCACTTGTATAATTTCTTCCTCAGATACATCTTAACAGATGCTTCCACAAGCACTTATATCTCAGCCTTGGTCAAAGGTTTTCAATTAGCTATAGTAGATATCTATTGTACACAGATCAATATCAAACTAAATAGGAGTAACTGCAAACCATGTATTTGTAGCCAAATGGGAGAAACAAGAACAGACTTGCAGAAACTTGCAGTTCAGCGTAAATATCCTGCTCAATATGTGGACTTGTTTAAACTTGTATAACTATGTGAATAATACATTAACTATTGACATATTTGAAATGTAAGGCAATGAACTGAGATTGCATTCATAATTTTGGAGATTTTTTGTTGCTGAAATAATGTGTTTTAAAGAATATATGGTTACTCACTGGCATAATATTCATGTCTGGTTATATTGACCTCAACAGTACATTAGTACTAACTACACATAACTTTTAAAAAAAACAAAACAAAACATGTTTGTTTTTTTATCACACCAGCTATTTTCTATAAAAAGTAACATAGAAAAATCAAACTTACATAAATAACAAACTGACACCAAAATGAATTTAATTTTGAATGCACGAATTTCATTAATAACATCATAATCTCATTGTGCCTATTTTCCAGATTTATTATTGGCTCCAGAGTTTCTTTTTTGGTAAATTAGTCAACCACTATAAGGTCTGCAGCATCCCTCTTACCCTCTCTCCTTCTAGGCAGTGCTACCCTGATACTAATTGTTATTTTATATTAATAGCATAATGATATCTGTATTTAATATTTTAAAAACAATTATATAATTCGGGCGTACATGCAATCTCCATCCAATTAAAACCACAAAATTTGTTCACTTTGTGTTTCTTGATTAATCAGGTTCAATATATCTGCATGCAGTGGGCCAGTCCAACACTCGTTAGAGTCTCTTTTGATTTTAATGTATTTTTAGAATGTCCTTAGTATTAAATTATTATATTGCATTTATTTATGTGCTTTTTATAACATTATTTTATTTGGAATATACTGTATATATTGATTATGCCCCTTAATAGTCTTAATTAACTAACAAAAGGTCCGTGCCAATTTAATTTGTGTGTGACCAATTTAAACTAAGGTGTAACAGATCCACTCAGGCCATGTCTTGGGCAGAACCTAGTTATGGTCAAATTTTACACCAAATTTATAACTAGCTTAGCACACAAAACAGGATCGTGCAATGTATAAAAAATATTCATACTAATAATATAGTATCACATTGATAAGTATCAGACCCTCTCCTTTTTAATATTTATAATATGCACTTGCATGATATTGAAGAAAATTTGTATTAATGAACTTGTAGATAGCCTAGGAAGTAGAGTGTCCATATTCGTGGCACATAGAGCAGGAGAATAACTCACTATGGGATGAATTAGACAAAATTATTATACCAAGGTGCAGAGTTTAAGTTACTACCGTTATACTACAGAGCACACCGCAAGGCAGGATGGATTTGACTGTGTGTAGGTCCAATGAATTGCCACTTAGCACGGTGGACCGAAAACTACATGTTTGAAGACAGATAAGTTAGAAAAACCAAGGTAATTAGGTTTCAGGTTGAGCAAACAGAATCAGCAAGCAGAGGAGTAGTCAGGAGTAGCCAAATGCTAAAATCTGTCAGCTCATTACAAAGTCAGGATCCAGGTACCATGAAGTCAAGAACAAGCCAGATCAATAATCAGGAATCATGCAGTAAATAAGATTAAGCACTCAGGAGCTCAGAACAGCAAAGCTGATAACAGAGAAGATTTATACACTATTTAACACCCTACTTTGTGATGTCAGAAATCACCTGAAATTGCAACTCAGTAAATTTGTATCAGCTGTGCTTACCATCGTGTGCAGTGAGAGTTGACTACTGTCCTGAATCTAAATACAGGAAAAATGCTGGTGGACATGGGGCATGTGATAGAAAAACTAGTGGACAGGTGGTGGCATGTGATGGAAAAGCTGGTGGACATGGGGTGACATGTGAGTACAACAGTATTGATCAGGGGGCATGTGAAAAAAAATCTGGAGGGCAGCTTTTGGAGAGGGGGTGGCATATGATAGAAAGCTACTGGAGAGGGGACATGTGAAAGAAAAACTGGTGGGCAGGTAGTGGCATGCTGTCTAAAACGTGATGAGCAGCGAGGGGCATGTCAAATTCTGTTACCAAATTTGAAATCTTAAATATTTTATCTTTACATAAAGCTATGAAATTTGATAGACAAGTAAGCTTATGCTTACACATTATCTAATATTTAGACACACCATGGTTGTGGAGAGTGAGTGGGATGGTTGTGTGACTGAGTAGAATGGATGTGGGGACTAGCTTTGGTGCTACATAATAGCTCAGGCGTTCAGTTGCACAGGCTGCATGTGTATATTTTAGTGTATTGGTTTGTGTGTTTAAAGTGCTATAATTCTTGTTATGCCTACAGTAAGGATGTTGAATAAGCTGTCACTATTTCATCTGTATGTGTCATGGAACTGATAAGAAAGTTAAAGTTTCACTCATGTTCTGCTCAAAGTAAGGCTTGCAGAGGAAAAGGTGGAGAAACACCATGATGGCTGACATTGGAGGTCACAGGATTGGCAGCGTAGGTATGCCACCTGAGATGAGTGAATTAATATCTGTTATTACACTGTTATCCATAAAATATTGTTGGGTTAATCTATTTACTTCTGTGTTCTTGTATTATTTATGCAAGATACAAGCAGAAATATTGATTCTAGTGCCATGTGAGTCTATGTGTGAGTGTGCATTTCTGTGCCTCATTACAGAGAACAAAATTGGTAGTTCAGTGTGCCATGATTTACACAAATGTGCCCCAACTTTTTAGAAAAGGGCATAGGTTTGCATGAAAAGTTGATGAAGATGAATGACCTTGGTGGGAACTAATTTTTGCACTGATCATGCTTGTATGAGCAGTGTGAACAGTTCTAGCAAAACTTGGCCATAGTCTGAGCCTTTCCTTGCCACTGTGGGTGGTTCATGAGATGTTGGCTAACAAAAGAGCTATTATTATGGAAGAAATTATCAATTTTTCATGGAAGGTCCAGTCTGAGGCTTCTTTCTTACATTAACTTTTTTACTGGAGGAAGTAATACTGCTCTCAATAATAGCACTGGGACACTCCTGTTCAATAGATTGTTCAATGATTATAGTAGTAAAGGCTTGTCCCTGTAGAATAAGAGATAGGACAACATTTTCTTGTTTTAGCTTCCACCACACCAGGTGAATGCACAAAGAGGTAGGGTGTCTCAATACTGGGACTCTTACAGACAATCTACCCTGGCCAACTCGCGGGAAATTTACTGGGATTACCCAGTGCCCTTGGTATTGTGGGGGGAGCAGGCGCTCCCATTAGGAAAGGTTAGGCACTTGCCTAGGGCGCCGGGCTCTGGAGGGCGCCTGGAGGGCGCCACAGAATTCTAAAAATACTTTAAAACTGTGCGGTGACCGCTGACCATACCTGTCACGACCGCCCCACAGCATTCAGATGGACGGGGAGGGGGGGGGGAGAGGCTATTTTGTCACCACCGCCGCCTCTGTCTCTGTCTCCTCCCCTCCACTTACTAGTGTCAGTGAGTGGAGGGGAGGAGACGGAGCAGAGAGGCGGCGGTGGTGAGACAAGGTAAGGAGAGGAGGGAGGAGGGCGGCGATTTTTGCGGGGGGGGGGGGGGGCGCCGCTTTTTTAAAAATGCCTAGGGTGCCGTGGACCCTAGCACCGGCCCTGGGGGGGAGGAACATATTTACCAGGCAGATATTTGTATGTACACTCAAAAGAGAGTGAGAGAGAGAAGCGCCAAACATAGTGTGACAGCTATTGACATCAGGTGACAATAAATACAGAATATATATATATATATATATATATATAGATATAGTTTTAAAACAATCTGGAGGACAAGAGGGCTAATTGTATCCTGTAATTTGAGAAACAAGGTGTCTTGAATGGTGGCTTCAAATGAAGCCCTTGCTTCCTCACACAGGAATGGGCAAGGGGGTAACACAAAATTAAGGGTGTATGGTTGATTCATGTCCACCCCCTCACCCCTCAGTAGGCCCCTGCAATGTGAAAAAAAGTTCTGGTACTGAACTTATCTTCACTGTTCATGTCCAGCATAGCAGTTAGACACCAGGTCCTGTGTTCCACAATTTCCCAATCTACTATAGGACTGTGCTAAATAATTAATCATTAATAAAATCATTATTTATTTAATAACATTTTGCAGCTGTATTGCTGCAGGCTCACAGTGCTCTAGGCTCTGGTCCCTTCCCAACCTGCTTCAAAATACATAATGATGGTCATTACAAGGAGGGAGTGGTATATGTACAGATTGCAGTGTTTAAGGCCTGCCAGATTCCACCATCATGGGAGAATTCAATTTTGTCTAAGATTAATAAAACTTGGAATTGTCTGATTTAAAAAGATCTCAAAAGATAATTCCTGGGGGGCGTGGCCAGGATGCCATACTATGCGGGCACGTTTCTGAGGAGCTCCGCTGCACAAACTGTTTAAAAACACCCCAGCAGAGAAGGTTTTGCCCCAAACTCAAATCCCCGCTCTCCCTTATTCCATCTGGGAGGCGGGGGAGTCACTGTGGCTGCCGGAGGGACCTCCGGTCTGTCTTTCACCCCCGTGGGGGGAACTGCCGCTGCGGACGATCTCAGGCTGCCTGGGGGAGGACCGCTACCGCCTGTCCCACTGCCCGCTCTGCTCCTGGACCCTGGGAGACACCCCATCGCCGGAGAAGCTGATCCCGACGTGGCCTGAAGGAGGAAGGGCCTACTTCCGGTCCGGAGGCCTCGGGGCTGGGTGACTGCTGCCCCGTCGGCGCGCTACTTCCGGTGGGGACAGGACAAGGCGGCGCTAGGGAGATTCAACCCATCCCTCCTCTGGGGTAAGTGGACTCCCAGACCTGGTGCCTAAACATCAGAAATAGTCCCACGGATTCCCTGGCATCTCCCCCCTGGCCAAGCTCTACAGGGAGCAACTGATCCTACCTGGTTGGAGGCAGCACCCTTCAGCAGGCTTCCACATCTGACAGGCAGCAGGGACTCTGGATCTCCTGTGAAGTGTGCTGAACGCTCCCCTGTGTGTTGCACCTGCCTTACAATCTTGGTCCAATCTCATTTACACAGAGCTGGTCGCAATATTACTCTGCTGCCCTCCAGTGGCTGATTGCTGGTACTGCAATTTCTATTACCAAAGCTGCAGATCTCTATCTACATACAGTGGCTCTGAAGCTGCAGGAGTTAAATAGAAGCCATAATATCAGCCCTCTTTTATCTCCCAACATTCTCCCCGGAGATTCTTCGCAAAGAGGGTCTATCTCCAGGACAGCGTTCTCTTCCTGTCTCTGGGTAATTGCTCCATTCAAGTCGCAGCATTCCTCGGTCATCTTTCCTCATATTCGTAATCGAAGAGGTCTGGACTGCTACCTGGCTGGACATTGTTCTGCTTTAATATAAACCGCGACATGGAGTAAGCTACGACACTCCGCATGGCCCCCGTGCCAGGGTTCTCGCTTGGAAAGTCGTGGGGATGTCTTCTTCTCTAATCTAAACACAGAAACTTTCACAACAGCCCTCTCTGGTTGATCTATTGGCGACTGACCCCCTGAGTACACAATGCCGAAGGGTGGCAGGAAGGCGGGTGGTCCGGATCTCTCTCAGGGCCTCAAGAAATTTGGGTTTTCAGAGACAAAGACCCCAAGCACCTCTTCTCCACATCGTGAAGCTCACTCCGACTCTGACGACTCTGATTCCTCGCCATTGACTCGCAAGGATCTACAATCCTTGTTTCGGGAGGTTAAGGAGACAAGGAAATCAGTGCAGGCGGTTCAAACAGAAGTTCAAAAAGCTATCGGCTCACTAAGGGCGGAGGTCCAGGATCTAGGGAATAGGACAGACCTCCTGGAAACTAAAATGGATGAAGCTGCCTCTTCCCACAGGGATACGGTGACTGACATCCAACAATTGAAGCAAGACATGCTTCATATGCAGGAACAACAAGAAGATCAAGAGAACAGGGCCAGGCGTAACAACCTACGCATCAGAGGTATCCCTGAGGAAGTGGATCAATCCCTCCTAGACCAATATCTTAAAAGACTCTTTGCTGGCCTAGCTCCTGCTACCCCAGAGGATCAGCTTCTCCTGGACAGAGCCCACAGAGCTCTCCGCCCTCGCTCTCAAGAGTCCTCTCAACCCCGGGATGTCATCCTCCGTTGTCACTATTATACTACTAAGGAAGCGATACTACGGGAGTCTCGTAAGACTGACTCAATTTCATTTGAGGATGCCTCCTTGCAAATTTTCCAGGACATTGCTCCACTTACGCTCCTCAAGAGGCGTGAACTGAAGCCGGTGACATCTATTCTCAGGGACAATAACATTCGCTATCGATGGGGCTTCCCTTTCCGCCTCCTGGTCTGGCATCAGAACAAGCTTCATTCTGCTCGCTCAATGGTGGAAGCGGTCCAGCTCCTTGGGACTCTGGGTCTCCCGGCCCCGACTTCTCTTTCCCATCCGGTAGCTTCGGGATCGCAGCCCAGCTCTATGGGATCCACATCGGCCTCCCGAAAGCTTCCAACTAAAGAGTGGACGACTGTGACGAAAACCGCTAAACCATCTGTTGCTGTCCCCCCGCCTTGATAAATGCTCACTGTATTTCCTTGTTTTCCTATTTGTTTCAGAAACTACCCTGTTTCATGTTCCTTCTCTCTACATGACTGATCGCTGGTTTTCGGTCCCTCTCATGTAGACTAGAAGAAAGTAGGGGCCACTGGCTCCAGATGTTGAGTTAATTTGTTTTCTTACTAACTTTCTGTGTGATTACTTTATTGTTTTGTTCTCTAACTGTTTCAATATGCTACTCATCTACTGCCCTAGGATCATTTTCCTTATCTATGTTTGGCTGCTTCACTGATTGTGAGTAGTGAATTTGATCTCCTTCCCTCACGACATTCCCGTTCCACCTAGCTTGCTATATTGCTTCCATGACCCTGGCTGGGAGGTAATGTGGGCGTCCACACTTCACGGCTGGTTTCCCAGGCCCTGTAGGTGTTCGTATCCCTGGCCACGTTCCCATAATGGGTATATTGCCCTCGCCCGGCCCTTTTGTGCCACTGGCACTGCCCCGTATCTTCCCTGGCCGGCATCATGGACCAGGTGTGCCCTCGCACGCTGGCCCTGCCCACTACCCTTCCTCCCTCTTTTCCTCCACCTTTCCTTCCTCTCCTTTTTTACCTCAGGCACTTCTTCACACTTTTTGTCTTTATTGTATTTGTGTTAACTTGGGACTGTTCTTTTTTTCTTCTGTAGTGCAACCGGTCCTCGCTGGGGGACCCGAGGCGGCCCTGTCTTCACCTCCCGATGGCTCTTAGGATCTTCTCATTGAACGTTAAAGGTTTGAACAGCCCACAAAAGCGTACAACACTCTATCTTACACTTAAACAACATAGAGCAGATATAGTTTTTCTTCAGGAAACACATTTTACCCGTCACTTACATCCAGAACTGAAATCTAAACGGTACCCTTCTGCTTTCCATGCTTGTGACCCCAGACAAAAAAAGCGAGGAGTAGCTACACTTATTGCATCCCACGTAACCTTTGAGCTTTTGACATCTCATTCTGACCCTGAAGGTCGATTTCTAATCCTAGTGGGCAAACTCAATAATACTATATGCACCCTAGTTAATGTATATGGCCCAAATCAAAACCAGCGTTCATTCCTGGCTGCCCTAGACTCTTTGCTCTCTCAGGTACGCCAGGGAGAAGTGATTATGGCAGGGGACTTTAATGTTGTAGTAGATGATACCATAGATAGATCGTCCACTTTGCTCCCCCCCGTCAGCAGCTCGGAGTCTCGTAAATCTAAGGCTTTGGTATCCCTTCTTTCCCATCATCTCCTCTTTGACTCCTGGAGGCTCAGGGAACCCTCATCCCGAGATTACACATTTTACTCCCCGGTTCATGGTACCTACTCACGAATAGACATGGTCTTCCTCAGCCACGATTTGTCTTTAAAACTCAGGGCAGCTCACATACACCCGATGGTTTGGTCTGACCACTCTCCTATATCAGCTGACCTATCAGACATAGTACCCCGTCCTCGCCCCGCCTTATTCTAGAGCTCCGGACCCTTCTTGATGAGTATTTTCTCTTTAATGACCTTCCTGATACTTCCCCCATGACCCTCTGGGAAGCCCATAAGGCAGTGGTTCGAGGCCATCTTATCAGCATGGCCTCGTGCCGTAAGAAGCTGGCCACCTCTAACCGTGCGTCATTAACTATTCAACTCCAGACTCTGGAGAGACAGCATAAACTCTCCCCCAATAAAGAGGTATTGACCAAACTTCTAAAGGTGAGATCTGATCTGAACCTCCTTCTCTCTGAATCCACTGCCTCGGCCTTGAAACGGCTAAGGCAGACGTTCTACGAAAAGGGAGATAAAGCTGACAGAATACTAGCATCCCGTCTGAGGGCCCAGAGATCTCAAAACAACGTCATGGCCCTGAAGTCTCCCTCCGGCTTACCTATTTACCGTCCCGACCAGATAGGGCGAGAGTTTCAGAAATTTTATTCTTCACTGTATAACCTGGATGCTCAGAATCCCAGGAGAGCCCCTCCTGCGGATACAATAGCAGCTTTCTTGAGGCAAGCGAACCTCCCTACCCTTTCCAGCAGCCTAATCCAACAACTAAATGAGGAGATTACTTCGGAGGAAATACTGGCAGTTATCAAGGCCCAAAAGACCTCCAAGGCCCCAGGACCTGATGGCTTTTCAGCAGCCTACTATAAAAGATTTTCCCAGACCTTGGTTCCTCACCTCCGCTCCCTGTTCAATGCTGTCTTACATGGCGAACCTTTCCCGAAATCAATGTTAGAGGCGCGTATTGTAGTTATACATAAGGAGGGAAAAGACCCTAGCGACTGTGCAAGCTACCGTCCCATTTCCCTTCTCAATGTAGACATTAAGTTATATGCAAAGATCCTGGCTACCCGTCTGAATGGAGTCCTTCCGGGTCTAATCCACTATGATCAAGTGGGTTTCATCCCAGGTCGCCAGGCCAGGGATAATACTCGCCGTGCGATTGACCTTGTTCAAATCATCAATCAAAGGTGCCTCCCGGCCATGATGCTCTCACTGGATGCCGAGAAGGCGTTCGATCGCATCTCTTGGGATTTTATGACCCTAGCTTTGAAGGCGTACGGCTTCACGGCTGAATTCCTGACCGGGGTATCGGCCCTCTATAACTCTCCCTCAGCTAGGGTTCTGGTTAATGGGTCTCTTTCCGACCCTCTTTCCCTCTCCAACGGGACGAGGCAGGGCTGCCCCCTTTCGCCCTTAATTTTTGCCCTAGTGATAGAACCCTTGGCGGCGATGATCAGACAGTCAACGTCAATCTCAGGTGTGACAGTGGGACCGCGGGAATTCAAGGTATCTCTCTTCGCGGATGACATACTTCTTTCTCTGACAAATCCTCAGGAGTCTTTACCTGCCCTATATAAACTTATGGATGAATATGGCCTCCTGTCTGGCTATAAAATTAATTTTGTTAAATCCGAGGCCATGCTCCTCCATGCTTCCCCTTCCCTTAGGTCCAGTTTACAGACTAATTTTGCACTACGCTGGCAGGTCAATAAGATCAAATATCTTGGAGTTTATATCACCTCATCCTATGAGAAATTGTATCGGGAAAATTTCCCCCCCCCTTCTGTCAAAAATCAAACAGGACTTAGAGACTTGGAAGAGCTACATCATATCGTGGCTGGGGAGGATTATTGCTATTAAGATGAACTTGGTCCCTAAGCTTCTGTATCTTTTCCAGACTCTTCCAGTGAGGGTTCCCGACTCTGTGTTTAGGGATTTGCATTCCTCCTTTCTAAAGTTTATATGGCGTGCCAAGCCCCCTAGAATTTCGATAGCAGTGCTTAAGAAGCCCAGGGCCCGAGGAGGCAGGGGATTTCCAGACATTAAATTGTATTATTTGGCATCCCACTTGACCCAGGTGGCGGTAACTTATGCGCCTTATCAGTCCATAGCCTGGGTGGACCTGGAGACCCACTATGTTGGGGTCCCCTCCATGGCATCACTCTGGGGTTTGGCTAATATAGATAGGCCACCAGCAGCTTCCTCTCTCCAATCTCTTAAATTCTGCTTATCCCTCTGGGACTCATGTCGGGTCAAATATAAATTGTCCTCCCCTATTTCACCTCTGACTCCCCTTTGGGGCAACCCACACTTCCCTCCTGGCAACTCAACCCAACAATTTAAAAATTGGATAAAGGCGGGATTACGGGTGGTCTCGGACTTGGTGGTTAATCAAACTTGGGCTTCTATGTCTGAACTTCATCATAAATTTGAACCGTTATGTCCGCTCTTTTTTGAGTACTTCCAGGTCCGACACTACGCCATGTCTTTGCCCCCCCAGGAGGCTCTTCGGGCCCCGACCTCCTTCGAGTACATGTGTTTACATTCACCTCTCACTAAGGGGATGATCTCCCAGATCTATAATTGGCTCATAGATTATACCTTTGATACTCCAGGCCGACATGAGCGGGAATGGGAAAATGACTTGGGTCCTCCTCCAGACGACTTATGCTGGGAGGAGGTCAGGGAGGGGATTGCCAAGAGCTCGATCTCTACATTAATTAAGGAAACTGCCTATAAAGTGTACTATAGGTGGTACTATACTCCTGATAAGTTGTCTCGAATGTTTCCTACGGCCACTCCGAGCTGCTGGCGGGAATGTGGCCAGAGAGGTACGATGCTACACATATGGTGGACCTGCCCTCGCATAGTTCCTTTCTGGAACATGGTTCTTACACTCATAAACTCTGTGTCAGAACAACAGATAAGTAAGGATCCCTGGTCATTCCTTCTCTCTCGCCCTATACCTGATGAGAGCGCGCCCTCTAACAAGCTTATCTCTCATTTTCTGGCAGCCGCTAAATCCCTAATAGCAAAGCACTGGAAAGACCCTAGGGCTCCCTCTATGCAGGAGTTACGGTCGTACATAGGACATGTCGCAAGCATGGAAAGTATAACGTGCTACCTTCATGATAAATCATATAACTTTGATAAGGTGTGGGCCCCGTGGTACTTTCTAGAAAGCCGTAGCTGCCTTTCCAGTACGGCTCCTCCTCCTGCAGATGGAACATAGCTCTTGGGCCGCCTCTGGACCCCCCAGGCTGGAATTGGTGCGCGGATGGTGAGTAATGTCTGTATGCTACCCCTCTCTCGTGCAGTCATTGTAACTGTGTGCCCTAGCTTTTCCTAGCAATGTTCCAAGTTTGCGTGCCTATTGGTTTATTAGTTATATTGTTGACAATATTTGTGCCTTTCTACCCCCCACCCTCCCTTCCCTTCTCTTTCCCCCACCGATATAAAAGTATAAAACTCAGAGGAAACACTTTGATTATTAATATTTTTCTTGTCCAAAATATAATCTGTACTGTTCCTGTTGTTTCCTCTACAAATAAAGAGTTTAAAAAAAAAAAAAAGATAATTCCTGTTTATTATTTATAGTCATGATGTGCTTTTTTTAGTTCTATTCTTACACACTAAATAAAGGACTATGCATCTACAGTAAGCATGTCTGATTATTAACAGTAATGATGCATTTTGTGTTTTTAAAAAGTATACAAATTATGCACAGGTCTAATGAACAAGTAGTAGCAATTCATTAAGCTCTTATTAAAATGATCACTCTAACATATATTAAAAGCAGCCGAACTACACTTAGCTATTTCATATTGTCTTTTTGAGGTCTTGGAACAAAAGTTGTCATTCACAACACCAGAAGATAAACAACAACAAAAATAGAAGCAACAAAAATACAATGGACCCTTGCTTAACCTGGTGTTAATAAATAGTTGATGGCACATTAACTTTTTCCAACCAATTACCTTGGCTTGGAAATCAATGTATTGTTCACTGTGTATTAACTCCCATATTGAATGAATGCCACTAAAAACATCAACATGCAAACAGACTATTCTAAGTACACAGTGGGCCTGATTCATTAAGAAGAGCAATGCAAAAAAAGAGTAATTTTGATCCTAGACAAAACCATATTACAATGCAAGGGGTGTAAATTAGTTTATTATTTTGCCCATAAAAAATACTGACTGTTTTTTTTCATATAACACACAAATACTTCATCGCTTTATTTTTACACTGAATTTTAGAGTTGATCTAGAACATGTCCCAACCCAGTGCCATAACGAGGGCGGTGCGGGCGGTGCCGTTGCCCTGGGCGCAAGGCCAAGGGTGCGCAGCAGCCGCCCGCTACCTGCCTCCATAGCTTCAGCCCTAAGAGAGAGAGAGAGAGATACTTACAACAGTTGGATGCTTCAGCCCTTAAGTCTGTCCCGCAGTGGAACGCATATGCGTTCCACTGACAGGAAGTTCGGCATTTGGAACGCATATGCCGAACTTCCTGTCAGTGGAACGCACATGCGTTCCACTGCGGGATAGACTTAAGGGCTGAAGCGTCCAACTGTTGTAAGTATCTCTCTCTCTCTCTCTCTTGACGTTATCAAATATGCCACAAGCTGTCAGAGGTGCACGCTGCGCAGTAAGCATGGCCCAGTTCAGAATACTTCACTGCATGCTCAACCCCAACTAGAGTCTACTCTGGAATCTGTACTGTGCTTGGAGCAGTCAGGTCAGTACATTTTTTTGTTGCACACAACTGTTCTTTATTCTGTCAATTATTAATGAGCTAAGTAAGCAGTGGCACAAGAGGTCTAGCCTTATTTTTCAAAAAATAGAGGGGGACTAGTACATCAATGAGGAAGTATAGGAAGGGTTACAAAAAGGGAAATGGACACAATATTAATACAGATACATTAAAATATGTAATAATTGATCAAAAATGGTCATAGATTTAAGTTGTTCCTAGCCATATTATGTTGATGCTGTATGTTGAGGTTCCATTAAATTGAAATGTATGGGGTCTCAGTATTTACCAACATTTCTTGTTTACCTATTACACTCTGAATTAGTGGTGAACACCTGGAGTTTACATGAATATTGTAAAAACTGATTTTTATATACTCTGTACATTATTCAGGTCTTGTGAGTGCTTCATATCCTGTGTGTGTCTCTCTCTTTCTCTCTGCGTGTGTGTGTGCATATATATATATATATATATATATATATATATATATATATATATACATAGAATTCTTTCAGTAAAGTGCTAGCCACACCCACATTAGGTTGGTCACACCCACTTGTCACATGCCACTCCCACTTAGATGGGTGGCGCCGGTGCCCTGTCTCGCCCAGGGCACCAAAATTTCTAGTTACGGCACTGCCCCGACCTAACTATAAATCTGTCCCCACATTTTACATTTATCTCCCCCTTCAATGCAACATGGTTTTGCCAAGGTGCAAAGTTACTCATCTTTAATGAATCAGGCCCAAACTATTTTCTTATAAGCAACATTCCCCACGGATTTCACACATCCATGATATAAGATATTCAGAGGCAACTCTACTGTAGTATTTAGCTCTGACCTATTTAGATTTTGCGTTTATTCATAATTGAACATTTAGATTTTCCTGTTTGAGCTCTACCCCCAGATTTTGCACATTTTTATTTTGGGTTACACTAATTAAAACAATTGAGCTGATGCTAGTTTTTTTCAAGGAGTTTGTAGGATGAACTGATCATTCTTTATTCTATTACAAAATGTTCAGAGACAAGAACTTGTTTGAAACTGATATAAATCGATTAAAGATCTACCAAGATGACTGTTTTTACATAGTAGTTCCAGCATCACAATCTGCAGTCATTAAGTTAAAAATGAAAAAAAAATAAAAAACGTATAATTAAATGAAAATGTTTACTTTGATGAATAAAAAGTATACACAAACAAATGCACAGCACACACTAGTCATTTTGTTTATCCTGCAGAATGTTTTATTAATAATATGATTCATTTATTGTTTTGCAAGATGTTAGTTTTTTGTTTACAGCAGGGGGTCTTATGCTGTGGGTTGTAGAAATGAATTCCCATAACAATTAAGATGTGTCTTTGCAACCATCATTTTGGAAAACCTATTAATTACTAAGATCTTATATATTAATAAATAATAACATTGTAAAATAATTGTGTACATTTACGAATATTACTAGCATTTACTAAGCATGAAAGATGTGTATTGTATATAACATTTAGACAACAGTAAATAATTTAAAGGAAAAATATCATTAAATCAGTAAATCATGAGTGCTGAAACTGACTTCCTAGCTTTAATATGGGTACTGGGCTGCAATGGGTTAATAGGACAACCTGCTTTGAGACCATCTAGTAGAAAAATGGCTAACATATCTAGTGTAAACTAAGTTTGACTTTCACTCATCCTTGGCACTCATGCGGTTCAAAGATATAAAAATAATACTTATTCATCCCCCACTGCTATTTCTTGTCAGTGAAGGTCAGAAAAAGTGCTGACTAATGATGATATCATCATGCCAGTTCACAATGATTTCTCAAAGCATGATCAGTCACTCAACAATACACAAAGAAAAACTACATTGCACAAACAAATCTCAAGAATCAAGGGATGGAAAAGGGCAATAAAAGTGCCCATACCTCTCCCATCCTAGCACCTAGAAACTCAGGGGTACTCTTGTTTGAAAGCCTGCCTCTCCCAGCAGTCTGGGCCAGCTCATGAATTGTCTTTACTGCTACTAGTTCTTCAGTGTAACTCGTGTGTTCTGATCCTCACTGACTTCGTGGTATTGACTCCTGCTTGTCCCTCTGTTTTGCACCTCGTCTTGTGACCCAGACCCAGCTTCATTTTGACCTCACCCCTGCTTTTTTCCTGGTATCATTGTAAACCTTGGACTTTTGAATTCTGGCCTTTGTCTGATTCTCCCGTGAGTCCTCCAGTGCCTCATGTCTCCTGGTTAACCTAGTCATTTGTGCTGTCTGTGTCTGCAGATCATCTCACCTGCTTGTTAACCAGTTCACAAACTTCCCAGCTTGACCTGGACATCCAGCCTCTCTGTGCCTGCAGATCATCTCACCTGCTTGATCATCAGCTCAGGAACTTCCCAGCTCTATCTGGGCATCCAATCTATCTGTGCCTGCAGATCTTCTTGTCTACCTGGTAATACCAGTGTCTTTGTGTCTGCATTTCAACTGTAATATCTGCAATCCAATGTTTAACTTGTAAAACCAGAGTCTCCAGCTTCTCAGCATTATCTGACAATCCAAACACTCAATTGCTGCAATCTACTGTTCAACCTCGGAAAAACCAGAGTCTCCAGCTTCTCTGCTTCAGCTGGCAAACCAGACATCCAGTATCTCCAGTCCACAGTATAACTTGGAAAACTAAGGTCTCCAGCTTCTCTGCTTTATCTGGCACACCTGACATCCAGTATCTACAATCTACAATATAAGTTTGAATACCAGCTTTCCAGCCTGACATGTTTACTATGTTTTACCCGTAACTATGGTTAAACCTGTTGGGCCAGACATCCAGTTCTCCTATCCCTTAGTTACCAGGGTATCCTGGGATCCTGTTTTCTCTGTTTCAATGGATTTGAGTTGTTTGCCTTAACATTTACTGCATCTCAGTTTTACCTGTAAAACCCATGTTGCAAATAAACCACTTAGTTCCATTTCACATTACTCTCTGTGGTTATTCATTTTAGGAATCCTGACAAGTTTATAATTCACCATACTCCTGATTCTATAACTTTACAAGTATCAAGTTATCTTAATAGAATGACTAGCCTGAACTAAAGGAGTTTGCCAAAGACTGCTTTATTTTTGCTACGGCTCTACGATTGTTCATACAGACTAAAATGTTTGTCTGCTTAGCTAGAATCCATTCCTGGTAATGATGCCTGTAATAATCAGATTCCAGCAAATGTCAGTGCATCACAATCTGTATACAATTACAAGACTAAAGTTCTGACTACAGAGACACCTAAATCTGTGGGTGGTCCTCGTCGCTAATTGGCTAAGGAGGAACATCATTGTAGAGGGACTTATAACCTATGTTTCTACTGTGCCAGCCTGTAAGATGCTTTGCACAATGTCCCAACAGAAAGCACTATCTGGTTTCCCAGAAATGCAGAATTTCTCAGGAATCCAGCCTGCTTCAGGGAGGGTACTGTCCCTTCAGCCTGCGCCAGTAATGCCTCACAGCACTGTTCAGCCAGAAATACCTCACAGTACTGTTCAACCAGGGATGCCTCACAGCACTGTTCAGTCAGTGATGCCTCACAGCACAATTCAGTCAGGGATGCCTCACAACACTGTTCAGCCAGGAATGCTTTATAGCGGTACTTGTTCATAAGTGCTTCACAATGCTGCTTGGTCAGAGGTGCCCAGTCTGAACCTTCTTCAGAGTGGTGTGCCCAGTATGAGCCTCCTTCCAATGGATGTCCCCAGTCCGGGCCTCCTTCCGAGTTGTGTGCCCAGTCTGGGCCTTCTAAATTGTGTGCCCAACCCAAGTGTTCTTAGTTTTGTGCTCAGTCCAGGTCTTCTGCAAAGGTGCCAATTTTGGGCCTTCTGACGTCTGTGCACTACCCGAATTCTCAGAGTTTTGTGCTCAACCTTAATCCTCTGATATATGTGCTCAATCCCAGACTCCAGTGATATGTGCTCAGTCTGAGCTCAATCTATTTGATCCTATTTCTGAGCTTACAGAGACTCCTATTCTCGAATACAGGCGTGAACTTAACTCTGCCCTTGCCCTTCAGCATGATGTTCTAGCTTTCATCCTAATCAGGGACTACAGCTCTCCTGCTGTCCAAGTGGGGAATTTCTCTTAGACTGCTGCCCAGCTTGATTGTCCAGAGACTGCAACCCAGTTCGGGTCTGTGGATGGTATTTACCTAGACTCCAGGCCTGAGAATGGTATTTTACTGGTCTCTTGACCCGAAGATGGTATTTTCCTGGCCTCAGGGCCTAAGAATGACATTTTCCTGGCTTCCAGGCCTGGGGTCACTTTTGCCTTGGTTTTCTTGACTGATGAACCTATTAGGCATGAGGGCTGCATTGCCTTAACTTCCGGGCCAGAGGTGCCACCGATGTATGATCTCTGTGTGGTGCCACCGATGTCTGCTCTGCCTGATGTGCCACCAATGTCTGTTCTGCTTGAGGTGTCAACGGTTACTGATAATCATCCCTGCAGCGTTCAGTCAATTGTTTTTGATGGAGACATTACTCAGTTTATGGCATTGATGTATCAATGTTCAAGTCAATTTTCAAATTCTTCCGACACCACTCAGCACGACTTAATTGCCTCAGTAATTATGTCTTTTAGAGGAAAGGCTCAAAGGTGGGTATATTCCCTCATAGACTCTAAGGATCCCATACTACAAGATATTGTTGTCTTCAATGCTGTGGTTACAAATAAGTTCTGCCCAGCATTGATTCTCAAATTTCTTGAGGCGACTTATTTTCCTGTGCCCATCTTGGGTCATACAGGAAAGAACAGGCATAAAGAGAAAAAGCAAAAAATATGTTCCTTAAAGGGTGGCTATGATAAGAGTCTGCCCTTATTTTGAGTCAGGCCTGCAGTACATTTGTGCTAGTAGAGGCGCTGCTGTTATACTCAAACATTTTCTCTTCCTGCAGGAGCTAATCTCACACCCCTGTTTAATCAACTGCACCTGCCTCACTGACCAGTTATTCCTGCACCTCAACATGCACCTTACTGGTCACAGATTGTTTTCCTTGAATTGTATTCTCCTATGTTCTAGCCATACTGATCTTGTGTCCATGTGCCTTGGATATCCTGCTAACTTGTGTTGTGTTTCCCTGTGTCCTTGGACCTGGCTGTTGTGTTTACCTGTGTCTATGTCTTTCCTGCATTGCCTGGGACAGTCTGCATTCCAGTATTTGTTTACTCAGTTTACCTGCTATCTAGCCACACCCAGATTTTGTTGGTTTATACCCTGCATTATCTGGACTGTGTTTTTGCTATAATAAAACAGATTATATTTTACCGTACTCCTGACTCCATAGCTATCTTTACAAATATCCAGGTAACACATACTCACCACCCATGTCTAACTTAGTTCTCTTCTTCCAGGATATACTAGATATTCTGGAAAAAAGAATGCAGGTTTAGTGACAAGAAAGTGTGGAGTTGTTACAGGCATGGAAGCACAATATAACTATCACTGACATATAAATCCACCCATCTCTCTGAAGAAATAGTCCTGAGAGCTGATACATCTCATTGAACCTGTCATTCACTGTCATGTTAACAATCTGAAGCGGACACTAGCTGAAATTAGTGCAACTGATTGGGAGGCGTGCAGTCTAATGCACCCCTGGTATTCCCCATGTCGCGAATCACCCTTCAAGTTGAGTCATCAGAACCTGTTGTTGATGAGAGCTTCGCCTATAGCAACCTCCTTTCCCATAGAACCAGATATGTTTGCAGGTACTCGGTTGTCCCAGGACTTATTCTCGAGTAGTGATAACTTAACTCCGGTAGGTAGGCACCACAGAGGACTTGACAGTGGAATGCTGAGCAGAGATACTGTATCTATGGTAACTAGCATGCAGGATACACCTCGGCCAGATTAAGCAGGAACACTGAGTTTGCAACAGGATGCAGTACCAACCTCCACCAGTATAACAGATTGGCAATGTGGAGTAGAGGATGGTATAGTACCACATGTGTTGCCTGTGTGAGATGGAGCTAGAGAGCAAACAAATCCGGGTCAGAACCAGACAGATGGTGAAGTACACAGGGGAAATCCACATGACAGTCGGAGTGAGTCAAGAGTCAAAACCAGAGTGAGCATTATGGTACCAAACCACAGTTCAAAAGAGACATCAAAGGAGCAAGCCGAGTCAAAACCAAATTGCAGGTGCAGGTAACAGGTATAATATAGGAAACGCTGGAGCTGGTTACTAGCTGGTAACTATTGCTAGCAACAGCACACATGTGCTAAAACACATGAGCGTCAGCAAAAAATAAGAAAGAGACAACTGGATGCAAGCAGCCCGACGAGATCGGTAGCCATCTCTGGCACCTAAGGGAAGTGCAGGGAAGGCGCCTGACACTCACTCTCTCACTTTTTAGTCTAAGCACTATCAGAGTCTCTCTATTTGTCCCACTACAGAACATATGTTCCTCTTTAGCGTCTCTATCCTACCCCACCTGGCTTTCACTGGTTGACATTTCTTACATAAATGCTTCCTTAAAAAGTGTATCAACACTTCTATTTCTTGGTTCACTGCAAAGTCGGGTTGAAAGCCCCCTGACATGGATGCACCGTCAAATTCTCACCCCTTCTCATATTATATTGCTTACTTCTCTCTTTCATTAACTTGCTCCAGAGCTTTTGTCTTGGAACTTAGACTCTCTCTCTGGCAAATTAGTATATTACATGACACAGCTAAGTCCCGAAGGCTACCTCATACTTGTTCACAGTTGTCACTCAGGAGCTGAAATTATGTTTAGCTCCAGTTTATATCAGAAGGGCACTGGCATAGCAGAAACTCTTTAGACCTTACTAGTGAAATAGAGAGCTTCATTCCAAGGCAAAATTTGCCCTTAAAGACATTGTCGTTTTAAAATTAGCTACAAACTCGCCGAATATCGTCGAGTTGCAGAAATCGGAGCATAATACATTTACTCCCTGGACTCCATCTGGGCAACTGGATCAGACCTGGGGGTAAATGTATCAAGTTGAGAGTTTTCCGATGGGTTTGAAAAGTGGAGATGTTGCCTATAGCAACCAATCAGATTCTAGCTATCATTTGTAGAATGTACTAAATAAATGATAGCTAGAATCTGATTGGTTTTTCAAACCCGCCGTAAAACTCTCAACTTGATACATTTACCGCCTGGACTTCCTTTAGACAATGGCAGCTTACTCTCCGACACTGGCAAATCCCCCTCTGGAGTTGACAGCTCTCACTATAACAATGCCAGTTCACTCTACGATTTTTGCAGCTTTCTCTATTAGACTGATATCTCGCTGTTAGACTGGCAGCTCTCAATATAGCATTAAGCCCATCTGTAATGCCGTTCTCCATTTAGTTTCAACCCTTTCTGCAGTATCTCTTCTGGGATCTCATTATCATAGCATATGCAGGACACACTGGCAGGTCCCCTTCTATGGACTGCACTGCCTCTCTTACCTTAGTGGCTCTAAACTGTCAGAGGGTCAGGCAATGGTCACACCTGCTTTCTTCTGTGCCGCACTCCCCCTCTCTCACCAAGCTCATCTCTTTTCCCGGGGTCTGACATCACTTTCTGTGTTCTTGGTCATAAGGCATGCTAGGATATGTACTTTTCAGAGCCAGAAGAAGACTTGCACTGCCCGAGCTATTGTTTTTTCCCCACATATCTCTCCATGCTTGGAGTCTGCATCCCTGAACAATTGAGTGCTAGGTCCAGGTAATACAACTGTTCTGTTCACCCCAATATGCATAGCACAGTAATATTATTCTTTTAACAGTAGCACCCGTTGTTATCTAAGCCATGCTAATGTAAACCTTCTATGGCACATGGGATTGTTAATTCACAACTTATGTGGCATGCAACTCCATACCCAACCTTACAGAAGCACAATATAGTTAAATGGATCACAATGTGAAAAATATTTGACATGTATCCTTTGTCATATGGGTGGAGCAGAGCAGAAGAGGCATGTTTTTATTTCTCAGTCACATAGCTATTGTCATGGGCACTAGGAGTCTTTACCCAGGGATCACCAGGTGATAGGCTTACCAGAGCAGTATAGATGGTAATATGGTACTCTGGTAGCAGGGTGATCACGGAACAGGAAATAGCAGATGATGAGATGCTCAGGAAAGTCTATGACTAGCAGCACCGGCAATATGGAGGGTAATAATACACGAGGAACTGTATGGACAAAGGACACGTGAAGGTAGTCAGTGGTCTGCGGTAGCAAGTTGTACCACTGCTATAGTGAGGAGGAATGTCCAACAGAAACGAGGAGGTGATGAGAGTCAGCGGTCTGCGGATAGCAAGTTGTACCGCTGTCTGAGTGAAGGAATGGAATCCAAGTGGAGGTATCCAGGGAGTCAGTGGTCTGCGTTAGCAAGTTGTACCACTGCTATGTGAGAGGATACTGGAACAGGTGAAACTGGAAACAGGGGTCAGTGGTCTGCCACTAGCAAGTTGTACCACTGAATATATATGTGAGGAGGTGCACGGGGAGAGACTGCAACACAAGATATACACGGGCACCTTAACTTTGATCCACAGTAGCATGCACAATATATATGTATAAATGACTGAACAGCACTGCCAATATAGAAAGTCTCTTGAAGTAATCCCGCACGAGATAACACAGTCAATGATGGCAATAGACTCAGCGGATAGCAAACTCCAGAGGAGAACCAACACAGTCCAGCAAGGTATGCAATACACAGCACAGTCAATGAGAAGTATGCATACCGTGGTTCAGAAGTAGGCAGTCAGACAGGAGTGCAGAGATACCTGCACGGCAGGAGGCCGGCAGGATGCAAAGTCCCTGGATGGGTGAAGCGGTGGTCTAGTAGGTGCAGCGCACAGGTAGGTAGACCAGCAGGGAACACAGGAAAGCGTGGAGAGCGGATCAGCAGTAGATGGATGAGTAGCGCTGAGGAGTAGCAACAGCGGGTCTCTGCGGAAACACGGAGGTAGCCAATAGCAACCAGCAGGTGCAGTAACGATGGGACACGGGAGAGCAGAGTTGAACTGGAACTGTTGATCACGGAGAGTAGCGGGTAGCAATAGTGGCAGCAGCCTCAAGGAAACACGGGAGAGTTGAGGAGAACTGTAGACTGAAGCGCACAGAGGCAGCGGATAGGAATCAGCCAAACAGTCACGATGGAACACAGACGGGTTGCAGGTTGAAGACTGTAGTGCACGGAGGCAGCGGATAGGAATCAGCTAGCAGTCACGATGATGAAACACAGACGAGTTGCAGGTTGAAGACTGTAGTGCACGGAGGCAGCGGATAGGAATCAGCTAACAGTCACGATGATGAAACACAGACGAGTTGCAGGTTGAAGACTGTAGTGCACGGAGGCAGCGGATAGGAATCAGCTAGCAGTCACGATGATGAAACACAGACGAGTTGCAGGTTGAAGACTGTAGTGCACGGAGGCAGCGGATAGGAATCAGCTAACAGTCACGATGATGAAACACAGACGAGTTGCAGGTTGAAGACTGTAGTGCACGGAGGCAGCGGATAGGAATCAGCTAACAGTCACGATGATGAACACAGACGAGTTGCAGGTTGAAGACTGTAGTGCACGGAGGCAGCGGATAGGAATCAGCTAACAGTCACGATGATGAACAGGTGAGTGGATGTGGATGGAAGACTGTAGTGCACGGAGGCAGCGGATAGGCATCAGCTAACAGTCCCAATAATACACGGTAGAGTTGAAGTGGTTAGAAGACTGTAGTGCACGGAGGCAGCGGATAGGAATCAGCTCACAGTCACGATGATACACAGAGGGGTAGCTGTGGTATGGGAACCACAGTAGTAGAAGTGGTTTGGAAACCACAGAGGTAGAAGTGGTTTGGAAACCACAAGAATCAGCTGGGCTGAATAAACGAGGAAACACGGGAACACCTTCAGAGACTCATGGGGAATGAGACTCCAAGATCAGGCCACGTGGTGTTGACCACAGGTGCTTAATATAGGGAGTGTTGCCTGATCTGCCAATTAAGTTAAAGGAACATACACTGAAGGTTTAGAAAGGGCTGCGCATGCGCAGTCCCTCAGGATGGAGGACGACCACGGTTCCTAAATGTCCGGGAAGAAGCACTCACAGTCCGGTGAGTGACAGCTATGCTAGTAAAATTGCATTCTCTACATATGCTTTTTTAATATAAGATTAGGTAAAATATTCATTTTGCAAAAAGCATCTGTGACCTTCATTGTTTCTATAACTGCTAATGACAAGTATGACTGTCTTGATAATGATGATATTGCTGTGTGACATGTACCTTGCATGCTGTATATTTATCTTCAAAAGTAGCAGATTGTAACATTCATTTGCAATTTGACATAATATTAAAAACACATATGTTAATAATAGTAAATGGTGAAGCAATGGTGAATCAATATTAAATATTCAAAGTTCCAAATGGTTCCTATTGAGTTGGGAAAACACTCTACCAGATATACCATACTGCATGTACTTTCATGAAATCGGTATAATTAGGCACTATTGTTCCTAGTCACTTTATATTCAGCTAAAAACTTGCTGTTGTAGTACATACAATTCATAAATAACTATTACAAATGTAATTTTTGAACAACCTTATAATATGACTGTTACCTTGATCATTATTAAAGACAACAAAATCTTTAAAGCTGATAAAAATAAACAGTTATTCATGATTTTACATAAAAAGGTTATTGATATCTATCAAACTATAATTCTGTAACTATTCACCAGGGTAACCAGCGGGCAGGAGTTTTACTGGGCCCAGATGGCCCATGCACCTGCCAAATGTTACCATGGAATTATGACATCTCTGAGAGCAGTATACAGATGAGTTTAAGCTGATGCAAATCATAACGTGCCTCTAAATTGGTTTAGCTTTTCTTTTACAAGTTTTAATAAGGTGCCCATCTGTTCCTGTTAGGGATGAGCGCGCTCGGATTTCTGAAATCCGAGCCCACCCGAACGTTGCGGATCCGAGTCGGATCCGAGACAGATCCGGGTATTGGCGCCAAATTCAAAAGTGAAACTGAGGCTCTGACTCATAATCCCGTTGTCGGATCTCGCGATACTCGGATCCTATAAATTCCCCGCTAGTCGCCGCCATCTTCACTCGGGCATTGATCAGGGTAGAGGGAGGGTGTGTTAGGTGGTCCTCTGTGCTGTTTAGTTCTGTGCTGTTTAGTTCTGTGCTGTTTAGTGCTGTGCTGTGCTGTGCTGTTTAGTGCTGTGCTGTGCTGTGCTGTGCTGTGCTGTGCTGTGCTGTGCTGTGCTGTGTTCTGCAGTATCAGTCCAGTGGTGCTGTGTGCTGTGCTCTGTCCTTCTGAGGTCAGTGGTGCTGCTGGGTCCTGTGCTGTGTCCTGTTCAGTCCAGTGGTGCTGTGTCCTGTGCTCTGTGCTTCTAAGGGCATAGTTATTTCCCCAATATTCCCCTGTGTTTAAAAAAATAAAAAAAAGTTTTTTTAAAAAATACCAAAAACTACTTTAATATTTTTTAATTACCACAAAATTTTCACAACCAATCCTGCAGTATAAGCCCATTGGTACTGCAATATTACCAAGTTCACACATTCAGCAGTAAAAGTCCAGTGGTACTGCAATATTACAAAGTTTACACATTCTGCAGTATCAGTCCAGTGGTGCTGTGTCCTGTGCTCTGTCCTGCTGAGTTCCGTAGTGCTGCTGGGTCCTGTGCCGTGTCCTGTTCAGTCCAGTGGTGCTGTGTCCTGTGCTCTGTGCTTCTAAGGGCATAGTTATTTCCCCATTATTCCCAAGTTTTTAAAAAATAAAAAAAAAGTAAAAAATAATAAAAAATTAAAAAAAAAAAAAATATATAATAATAACCAAATTTGCAAAACCAATCCAGCATTATAAGTCCATTGGTACTGCAATATTACCAAGTTCACACATTCTGCAGTATCTTGTGCTACATATAATGGAGAGCAAAAATTTGGAGGATAAAGTAGGGAAAGATCAAGACCCACTTCCTCCTAATGCTGAAGCTGCTGCCACTAGTCATGACATAGACGATGAAATGCCATCAACGTCGTCTGGCAAGCACGATGCCCAATCTCCTAGTACAGGGCATGTAAAATCCAAAAAGCCCAAGTTCTCAAAAAACAGCAAAAAAAGAAACTTAAAATCATCTGAGGAGAAACGTAAAGTTGGCAATATGCCAATTACGACAAGTAGTGGCAAGGAACGGCTTAGGCCCTGTCCCGTGTTCATGACTAGTGGTCCAACTTCACCCAAGGATCAAAGCCCTCCTCCCCCCCCCTACAAAAAATTTAAGAGAGTTATGCTGTCAGCAACAACAACAAAACAGCAAAGAACTCTGCCTTCTAAACAGATGACATCACAAATCCCCAAGGCGAGTCCAAGGGTGTTGTTGGTTGTGAACCCTGACCTTCCCATCACTGTACGGGAAGAGGTGACTCCATCCAGCATTTGCAGCACGCCCTCTGCATATGCTGGAAGGATCACCCACAGTCCAGTTACAGATTTGGCTAATGAAGGTGTGAATGTTGTGCACTGGGAGGAGGATATTGATGTAGCTGGCGCTGAGGAGGATGTTGATGATTATGATGCAGACAGATACCAAATTGCATTTCTCAATTTCTATTTATATTCTAGATTATATAACGGCTGAAAAGTTTTCTGTTTTACTCCTAGTGGAGAGGGGATCTGATGCAGACAGATACCAAACTGCCTTTGTCCATTTCTTTGTATATTTGAATTGCTAGTTCTACAGTCTATGCAGGCTGCTTTATTTATATTCAACTACAAGTGTAGGGCGGGGGGGCATAGATAGCCACCAAAGTAACGTGGTCCATTTAATTTCACTTTCTAGCTCCACAGTCTGTGCAGCCTGCTTTTTTTTATCTTCAAAGTATTTATATTTACAAGCCTTGCAATCTAAATTAACTAGAGGTAGTGACGTGGTAGAACTCCAAAAGGCAGTTTGGAAGCCCCTGTACAAACTGGCTCTATTTTTTAACTGAGTTGTCCCCCCTCCAGTGTGTACTCGGAAAGAGTTTTTAGTGCAGCGGGGAACCTGGTCAGTGAGCGGCGAAGGAGGTTGCTTCCTCACAACGTTGAAAAAATGATGTTTATAAAAATGAATAATCAATTCCTCAATGAAGTACAGCACTGCCCTCCAGACAGTACAGAGGGACTGTGGTTGTGGAGTCCAGCGGGGACGAATTGATAATGTGTGAGGAGGAGGAAGTACACACTGTAGGGGGAGAGGAATCAGAGGTTGAGGATAAGGACGACATCTTTCCTCAGTAGAGCCTGTTTAGTTTGTACAGGGAGAGATGAATTGTTTTATTGGTGTGGGGGCCCAAACAAACCAATCATTTCAGCCACAGTTGTTTGGTAGGCCCTGTCGCTGAAATGATTGGTTTGTTAAAGTGTGCATGTCCTATTTCAACAACATAAGGGTGGGTGGGAGGGCCCAAGGACAATTCCATCTTGCACCTTTTTTTTTGGCATTATGTGACCATTCAACAGTCGTTTGCCATGTTCAAAAAGTAAAAGAAAATGCCAACAAATTCAATAAATTAAATCAAAAGTTAAATGCCCTGTCATTATTTAAAACAAGAGGTTTTGACGTGCTAGAATTAGTGTAGTGTTAAGATGTTATAAACACTACACTTGGAAATTGGAGGAGGTAATGTGGCCCCGGTATCAAGTTGGGTACCGGGGCCACCCCACTACGCAGTCCAGATACTTGTTTGGTGGAATTCTGACACGTGGAGGGTGTATTTATTTTATTGTGGCCCCGGTATCAAGTTGGGTACCGGGGCCACCCCACTACGCAGTCCAGATACTTGTTTGGTGGAATTCTGACACGTGGAGGGTGTATTTATTTTATTGTGGCCCCGGTATCAAGTTGGGTACCGGGGCCACCCCACTACGCAGTCCAGATACTTGTTTGGTGGAATTCTGACACGTGGAGGGTGTAATTATTTTATTGTGGCCCCGGTATCAAGTTGGGTACCGGGGCCACCCCACTACGCAGTCCAGATACTTGTTTGGTGGAATTCTGACACGTGGAGGGTGTATTTATTTTATTGTGGCCCCGGTATCAAGTTGGGTACCGGGGCCACCCCACTACGCAGTCCAGATACTTGTTTGGTGGAATTCTGACACGTGGAGGGTGTATTTATTTTATTGTGGCCCCGGTATCAAGTTGGGTACCGGGGCCACCCCACTACGCAGTCCAGATACTTGTTTGGTGGAATTCTGACACGTGGAGGGTTTTTTAATTATATTGTGGCCTCGGTACCAAATTGTGTACCGGGGCCACCACACTACGCAGTCAAGATAGATAGATGCGTATCATAGATAAAGTACATTCAGTGGTGTGGGGCAAATTGAAAAATATTCAAAATGCACTGACATTATCAAAAACAAGAGGTTGTCACACGCTAAAACTCCAACATGTATATGATGGAGAGGATGGAGGAGCAGCCGTATGTGTAGTGTAATGCAGACCTGTTGAAGGTTTTTTATATATTTTATTGTGGTGCCCAGTGCCCACTCCTCTACGCAGTCCAGGTACATTTATTGGTGCGATTCATAAAAGTTCAGGGTTTTTAAGATATTGTGGTGACCCACTCCTCTACGCAGTCCAGGTACATTTATTGGTGCGATTCATCAAAGTTCAGGGTTTTTAAGATATTGTGGTGACCCACTCCTCTACGCAGTCCAGGTACAATTATTGGTGCGATTCATAAAAGTTCAGGGTTTTTAATATATTGTGGTGACCCACTCCTCTACGCAGTCCAGGTACAATTATTGGTGCGAATCATAAAAGTTCAGGGTTTTTAAGATATTGTGGTGACCCACTCCTCTACGCAGTCCAGGTACAATTATTGGTGCGAATCATAAAAGTTCAGGGTTTTTAAGATATTGTGGTGACCCACTCCTCTACGCAGTCCAGGTACAATTATTGGTGCGAATCATAAAAGTTCAGGGTTTTTAATATATTGTGGTGACCCACTCCTCTACGCAGTCCAGGTACATTTATTGGTGCGAATCAAACAAGTTGATGGTTTTCTTATTATATATATTGTGGTGACCCACTCCTCTACGCAGTCCAGAAAGATACCTTGTTGCAACGTTTTGGACTAATAACTATATTGTGAGGTGTTCAGAATACACTGTAAATTAGTGGAAATGCTTGTTATTGAATGTTATTGAGGTTAATAATAGCCTAGGAGTGAAAATAAGCCCAAAAACTTGATTTTTAAACTTTTTATGTTTTTTTCAAAAAAAATCCGAATCCAATACCTTAAATCCGAACCGAGACCTTTCGTCAAGTGTTTTGCGAGACAAATCCGAACCTCAAAAATAACGAAAATCCGGATCCAAAACACAAAACACGAGACCTCAAAAGTCGCCGGTGCACATCCCTAGTTCCTGTGCGGGTCTCCGAAGAAGCAGTAGGATGTTTAGAGCTGGCCATAAAGTGATTGGTGTTACTTTAATGTGCACCCCAAATGAATTGAAACCTGCTGCTGGAATTAACATACATAAAGTAATAAAGGCATTAGACAAGACACAACAGAGTAAACACAGGCTCTACTGTTTTTCTGAATTTGAGAACTGCCAGAATGGTCTCTACAAAACAAAGACATATCCTTTTTCCCTCATTTACACAAGAATAGAGATGAATGAAGTTGGAGTGAATTTTTGTACAAATCAAGTTTCACTGTGAAACAGACTGTTTTGCAGAGGTGCAACATTCTGGCATTTAATCTTTGAGACCTGCTTTTGCAGCATCATTTCACAGAATGTCACTCTAAAAACTATAGGGGCCTGATTCATTAAGAATCTTAACTTCAGAGACTTCTGTTTTGCACATAAGTTAAATACTGACTGCTTTTTCATGTAGCATACAAATATCAACTTTAAATTTCAGTGTACAAATAAGCTATGAAGTATTTGTATGCTACATGAAAAAAACAGTCAGTATTTAACTTATGTGCAAAACAGAATAGTAATTTGCACCCCTTGCATTGTAACATGGTTTTGTCCAGGAGACTGAAATAAGAAGTTTCTAAAGTTAAGATCCTTAATGAATCAGGCCCTAGATTTGTATATTTACTTTTTGCTGAATTTATAGTTTATGAATAGAGCAGGGCAACTACAGTGAAAATATTCTGCTATGTGGTATAGTGGGAATGGGGACACTCGGAGTCTGACTCTGAGTTGGATGCATATGCATTAAAAAACAAAAGAAAAAAAAGGCACATGCAAAAATAGCATATTAAGGGACATATGCTGAGGAGCAATCATCATCATCATCATCATTTATTTATATAGTGCCAAGATATTCCGTAGCGCTTTACAACTGGTGACAAACACTGTAAACTAATAAACAAACTGGGCAATAACAGACAAAAAGTTGAGAAGCCCCTGCTTGCAAGCTTACAATCTATGGGACAATGGGAGCTTGATACATGAGGTTAAGTCTACATTTTCGGCCCAGCCAGACTGCAAAGGTAAAAGTGACTCATATGCTAAATGATCCTGTCACACAACAATGTTGGTCATGGGGTAGTTGTCTTGTGTGAAATTGTGTAACGGATGGCAATTGGGTAATGTAGTGAGGTTAAAAGGGTGGTTGAGGAATATTATAAGCTTGTCTGAAGAGGTGGGTTTTCAAAGAATGCTTGAAAGTTTGCAGACCAGAAGAGAGTTTTATTGTGCGAGAGAGAGAATGCCATACAGTGGTTGCAGCCCGAAAAAAGTCCTGTAACTGGGATTGGGAGGATATAATGAGGGTGGATGAAAGACGCAGATTTTGTGCAGAATGGAGTTCGGGAGTTGGGAGATATTTTGAGACAAGAAAGGAGATGTATTTTGGTGCAGCTTTGTTGATGGCCTTGTAGGTTAGTAAAAGTATTTTATATTGGACTCGGTAGAAAACAGGCAACCAGTGTAGAAACATACAGAGTGATTCAGCAGAGGAATAACGATTTGCAAGGAAAATCAATCTTGCTGCTGCGTGCAAAATAGATTGCAGGGGTTTGAGTCTGTTTTGGGGAAGACCAGTAAGGAGGGAATTGCAATAGTCAATGCGGGAGATGATAAGTATATGAATTAAGGTTTTTGCAGTGTCTTTTGTGAGATGTGTGCGAATTTCGGAAATGTTTTTTAGATGTATGTAACATGATTTATATATAGAGTCAATGTGGGGAACAAAGGATAGGTGTGAGTCAAGGATTACACCTAGGCAGCGAGCTTGTGGGATGGTATTTATGGTCATGTTATCAACAGAGATAGAAATGTCAGGTATGCTCTTTTGGTGGGTGGGAATCTTATTAACTCTGTTTTAGAAAGATGAAGTTTGAGTTGGCGAGAGGATATCCAAGATAAAATGGCAGAAAGACAGTCAGTTGCACGGGACAACACAGATATCGAGAGATCAGGAGAGGATAGATAAATTAATAAAGGAACTTATTAGATTTCCAAGAGAAGCGGTATAGATAGAAAACAGCAGAGGACCTAGTACTGAACTTTGCGGTACTCCAACTGATAAAGGAAGCAGAGCAGAGGTGGCCCCAGAGAAATTAACAGTAAAAAAGTGATTAGAAAGTTAGGATGAGAACCAGGAAAGAACAGTGTCTTGAAGACCTAGGGATTGCAGCGTTTGTATGAGAAGAGAGTTGTCAACGGTGTCAAATGCAGCCGAGAGATCCAGGAGAATTAGGAGACAGTAATGGCATTTAGTTTTAGCAGTGACCAGATCATTGACAACCTTAGTCAACGTAGTCTCTGTGAAGTGTTGAGAACAAAAGCCAGACTGAAGAGGATCCAACAGGTTGCTTGCGGAAAGGAAGCATGTGAGGCATGTGTAGGCAAGTCTCTCTAGAAGCCTGGAGTGGCACGGGAACTGAGAGATGGGACAGTAATTTGAGAGAGAGTTTGGGTCAGAATCTTGTATAGTGATGGAAAGATGCCAGTAGATAGCAAGAGATTACAGATTTTAGTTAGAGGTGAAATGAGCACAGGAGAAAGGGATCTACCAATTTGCGAGGGCATAGGATGAAGAGGACAGGAGGTAGAGAAGTAAGATAAGAGAGTAGAAATTTCCTCTTCATTTGTGGGGTCAAATGTAGGGATGAGCGCACTCGGATTTATGAAATCCGAGCCCACCCGAACGTTGCGGATCCGAGTCGGATCCGAGACAGATCCGGGTATTGGCGCCAAATTCAAATGTGAAACTGAGGCTCTGACTCATAATCCCGTTGTCGGATCTCGCGATACTCGGATCCTATAAATTCCCCGCTAGTCGCCGCCATCTTCACTCGGGCATTGATCAGGGTAGAGGGAGGGTGTGTTAGGTGGTCCTCTGTCCTGGTAGATCTCGTGCTGTGCTGTTTAGTTCTGTGCTGTGCTGTGCTGTGCTGTGCTGTGCTGTGCTGTACTGTGCTGTGCTGTGCTGTGCTGTGTTCTGCAGTATCAGTCCAGTGGTGCTGTGTGCTGTGCTCTGTCCTTCTGAGGTCAGTGGTGCTGCTGGGTCCTGTGCTGTGTCCTGTTCAGTCCAGTGGTGCTGTGTCCTGTGCTCTGTGCTTCTAAGGGCATAGTTATTTCCCCAATATTCCCCTGTGTTTAAAAAAATAAAAAAAAGTTTTTTTAAAAAATACCAAAAACTACTTTAATTTTTATTAATTACCACAAAATTTGCACAACCAATCCTGCAGTATAAGCCCATTGGTACTGCAATATTACCAAGTTCACACATTCAGCAGTAAAAGTCCAGTGGTACTGCAATATTACAAAGTTTACACATTCTGCAGTATCAGTCCAGTGGTGCTGTGTCCTGTGCTCTGTCCTGCTGAGTTCCGTAGTGCTGCTGGGTCCTGTGCCGTGTCCTGTTCAGTCCAGTGGTGCTGTGTCCTGTGCTCTGTGCTTCTAAGGGCATAGTTATTTCCCCATTATTCCCAAGTTTTTAAAAAATAAAAAAAAAGTAAAAAAAAATAAAAAATTTGAAAAAAAAAAAATAATATAATAATTATAACCAAATTTGCAAAACCAATCCAGCAGTATAAGTCCATTGGTACTGCAATATTACAAAGTTCACACATTCTGCAGTATCAGTCCAGTGGTGCTGTGTCCTGTGCTCTGTCCTGCTGAGGTCCGTAGTGCTGCTGGGTCCTGTGCCGTGTCCTGTTCAGTCCAGTGGTGCTGTGTCCTGTGCTCTGTGCTTCTAAGGGCATAGATATTTCCCCACTATTCCCAAGTTTTTTAAAAATAAAAAAAAAGTAAAAAAAAATAAAAAATTTAAAAAAAAAAAAATATATAATAATTATAACCAAATTTGCAAAACCAATCCAGCAGTATAAGTCCATTGGTACTGCAATATTACCAAGTTCACACATTCTGCAGTATCTTGTGCTACATATAATGGAGACCAAAAATTTGGAGGATAAAGTAGGGAAAGATCAAGACCCACTTCCTCCTAATGCTGAAGCTGCTGCCACTAGTCATGACATAGACGATGAAATGCCATCAACGTCGTCTTCCAAGCCCGATGCCCAATCTCGTAGTACCGGGCATGTAAAATCCAAAAAGCCCAAGTTAAGAAAAAGTAGCAAAAAGAGAAACTTAAAATCATCTGAGGAGAAACGTAAAGTTGCCAATATGCCATTTACGACACGTAGTGGCAAGGAACGGCTTAGGCCCTGGCCCGTGTTCATGACTAGTGGTTCAGCTTCACCCACGGATCTTAGCCCTCCTCCTCCTCCCCCCCCCTACAAAAAATTGAAGAGAGTTATGCTGTCAGCAACAAAACAGCAAACAACTCTGCCTTCTAAAGAGAAATTATCACAAATCCACAAGGCGAGTCCAAGGATGTTGGTGGTTGTCAAGCCTGACCTTCCCATCACTGTACAGGAAGAGGTGGCTCGGGAGGAGGCTATTGATGATGTAGCTGGCGCTGTGGAGGAACTTGATGATGAGGATGGTGATGTGGTTATTGTAAATGAGGCACCAGGGGGGGAAACAGCTGATGTCCATGGGATGAAAAAGCCCATCGTCATGCCTGGTCAGAAGACCAAAAAATGCACCTCTTCGGTCTGGAGTTATTTTTATCCAAATCCAGACAACCAATGTATGGCCATATGTAGCTTATGTAAAGCTCAAATAAGCAGGGGTAAGGATCTTGCCCACCTAGGAACATCCTCCCTTATACGTCACCTGAATAACCTTCATAGTTCAGTGGTTAGTTCAGGAACTGGGGCTAGGACCCTCATCGGTACAGGGACACCTAAATCCCGTGGTCCAGTTGGATACACACCAGCAACACCCTCCTCGTCAACTTCCTCCACAATCTCCATCAGATTCAGTCCTGCAGCCCAAGTCAGCAGCCAGACTGAGTCCTCCTCAATACGGGATTCATCCGAGGAATCCTGCAGCGGTACGCCTACTACTGCCACTGCTGCTGTTGCTGCTGTTAGTCGGTCATCTTCCCAGAGGGGAAGTCGTAAGACCGCTAAGTCTTTCACAAAACAATTGACCGTCCAACAGTCGTTTGCCATGACCACAAAATACGATAGTAGTCACCCTATTGCAAAGCGTATAACTGCGGCTGTAACTGCAATGTTGGTGTTAGACGTGCGCCCGGTGTCCGCCATCAGTGGAGTGGGATTTAGAGGGTTGATGGAGGTATTGTGTCCCCGGTACCAAATCCCCTCGAGATTCCACTTCACTAGGCAGGCGATACCAAAAATGTACAGAGAAGTACGATCAAGTGTCCTCAGTGCTCTTAAAAATGCGGTTGTACCCACTGTCCACTTAACCACGGACATGTGGACAAGTGGTTCTGGGCAAACGACGGACTATATGACTGTGACAGCCCACTGGGTAGATGCATCCCCTTCCGCAGCAACAGCAACAGCTGCATCAGTAGCAGCATCTACAAAATGGCTGCTCATGCAAAGGCAGGCAACATTGTGTATTACAGGCTTTAATAAGAGGCACAACGCTGACAACATATTAGAGAAAATGAGGGAAATTATCTCCCATTGGCTTACCCCACTTAGACTCTCATGGGGATTTGTGGTGTCAGATAATGCCAGTAACATTGTGCGGGCATTAAATATGGGCAATTTCCAGCACGTCCCATGTTTTGCCCACACCATTAATTTGGTGGTGCAGCATTACCTCAAGAGTGACAGGGGTGTGCAGGAGATGCTTGCGGTGGCGCGCAAAATTGCTGGACACTTTCGGCATTCAGCCAGTGCCTACCGCAGACTAGAGGCACATCAAAAAAGCATGAACCTGCCCTGCCATCACCTCAAACAAGAGGTTGTGACGCGCTGGAACTCCACCCTCTATATGCTGCAGAGGATGGAGGAGCAGCAAAAGGCCATACAGGCCTACACAGCCACCTACGACATAGGCAAAGGAGTGGGGATGCGCCTCAGTCAAGCGCAGTGGAGACTGATTTCCGTGTTGTGCAAGGTTCTGCAGCCATTTGAACTTGCCACACGAGAAGTCAGTTCCGACACTGCCAGCTTGAGTCAGGTCATTCCCCTGATCAGGCTGTTGCAGAAGCAGCTGGAGAAAGTGAGGGAGGAGCTGGTAAGCCATTGCGATTACACCAAGCATGTAGCTCTTGTGGATGTAGCCCTTCGTACGCTTTGCCAGGATCCGAGGGTGGTCACTCTTTTAAAGTCAGAGGAATACATTCTGGCCACCGTGCTCGATCCTCGGTTTAAAGCGTATGTTGTGTCTCTGTTTCCGGCGGACACAAGTCTACAGCGGTGCAAAGACCTGCTGGTCAGGAGATTGTCCTCTGAAGAGGACCGTGACATGCCAACAGCTCCACCCTCATTTTCTTCCACATCTATGGCTGCGAGGAAAAAGCTCAGTTTTCCCAAAAGAGGCACTGGCGGGGATGCTGATAACATCTGGTCCGGACTGAAGGACCTGCCAACCATTGCAGACATGTCTACTCTCGCTGCATTGGATGCTGTCACAATAGAAAAAATTGTGGATGATTACTTTGCTGACACCATCCAAGTAGACATGTCAGACAGTCCATATTGTTACTGGCAGGAAAAAAAGGCAGTTTGGAAGCCCCTGTACAAACTGGCTCTATTTTACCTGAGTTGTCCCCCCTCCAGTGTGTACTCGGAAAGAGTTTTTAGTGCAGCGGGGAACCTGGTCAGTGAGCGGCGAAGGAGGTTGCTTCCTCACAACGTTGAAAAAATGATGTTTATAAAAATGAATAATCAATTCCTCAATGAAGTACAGCACTGCCCTCCAGATACTACAGAGGGACCTGTGGTTGTGGAGTCCAGCGGGGACGAATTGATAATGTGTGATGAGGAGGAAGTACACACTGTAGGGGGAGAGGAATCAGAGGTTGAGGATGAGGACGACATCTTGCCTCAGTAGAGCCTGTTTAGTCTGTACAGGGAGAGATGAATAGCTTTTTTGGTGTGGGGGCCCAAACAAACCAATCATTTCAGCCAAAGTTGTTTTGTAGGCCCTGTCGCTGAAATGATTGGTTTGTTAAAGTGTGCATGTCCTATTTCAACAACATAAGGGTGGGTGTGAGGGCCCAAGGACAATTCCATCTTGGAACTTTTTTTTTGGCATTATATGACCAATCAACAGTCGTTTGCCATGTTCAAAAAGTAAAACCAAATTTTAAAAAATTCAAGAAATTAAACCAAAAGTAAAATGCCGTGTCATAATTTAAAACAAGAGTTTTTGACGTGCTCTAAAACTACTGTATTGTTGTTTATATTTTATAAACACTACACTTGAAAGCTTGAGTCTTTCAATAAAAAAGTAACTGTCCATTGCACGAATATTTGCAACAGGGACAATTTTAGGGTTAAGAAAGCCAACTGATAACACTTCGACGCTGTCTGTCTTTATAAACACTACACTTGGAAGTTGGAGGAGGTATTGTGGCCCCGGCACCAAATTTACTACCGGGGCCACTCCACTGTGCAGTCCATATTTAGGTGTATCAGATATTAAACAACGGTGACAGTTGATGCCCAATTTTTTAATTATATTGTGGCCTCGGTACCAAATTGTGTACCGGGGCCACCACACTACGCAGTCCAGATACTTGTTTGGTGGAATTCAGACCAGTTGAGGGTTTTATTATTATATTGTGGGGACCACTCTATCTATACCACACTACAACTCTATACCACTCTATTTCATACTTTAATTCTATTTAATACTTTAATTCTATTTCATACTTTAATTCTATTTAATACTTTAATTCTATTTCATACTTTAATTCTATTTAATACTTTAATTCTATTACTAATTACCATAAAGAGGAACAAAATAAACCAATTTTACCAAAAGTATAATATGACTTAGACTTACAAACACTACACTTGAAAGATGGTGCCTTTAAATGAAAAAGTCAGTCTTCATTGCACGACTATGTGCAACAGGGACAGTTTTTTGGTTTACAAAGTCAACCAATAACACTTGGACCCTGTCTGTCTTTAACATACTTGATGGGATCTCAATGACGAATTGTCTGTACCATGTTTGGAGGAGGTATTGTGACCCCGGTATCAAATTGGGTACCGGGGCCACCCCACTACGCAGTCCAGATACTTGTTTGGTGGAATTCTGACACGTGGAGGGTTTTTTAATTATATTGTGGCCTCGGTACCAAATTGTGTACCGGGGCCACCACACTACGCAGTCAAGATAGATAGATGCGTATCATAGATAAAGTACATTCAGTGGTGTGGGGCAAATTGAAAAATATTCAAAATGCACTGACATTATCAAAAACAAGAGGTTGTCACACGCTAAAACTCCAACATGTATATGATGGAGAGGATGGAGGAGCAGCCGTATGTGTAGTGTAATGCAGACCTGTTGAAGGTTTTTTATATATTTTATTGTGGTGCCCAGTGCCCACTCCTCTACGCAGTCCAGATACATTTATTGGTGCGAATCATAAAAGTTCAGGGTTTTTAATATATTGTGGTGACCCACTCCTCTACGCAGTCCAGCTACATTTATTGGTGCGAATCAAACAAGTTGATGGTTTTCTTATTATATATATTGTGGTGACCCACTCCTCTACGCAGTCCAGGTACATTTATTGGTGCGATTCATAAAAGTTCAGGGTTTTTAATATATATTGTGGTGACCCACTCCTCTACGCAGTCCAGGTACATTTATTGGTGCGATTCATAAAAGTTCAGGGTTTTTAATATATTGTGGTGACCCACTCCTCTACGCAGTCCAGGTACATTTATTGGTGCGATTCATAAAAGTTCAGGGTTTTTAATATATATTGTGGTGACCCACTCCTCTACGCAGTCCAGGTACATTTATTGGTGCGATTCATAAAAGTTCAGGGTTTTTAATATATTGTGGTGACCCACTCCTCTACGCAGTCCAGGTACATTTATTGGTGCGATTCATAAAAGTTCAGGGTTTTTAATATATATTGTGGTGACCCACTCCTCTACGCAGTCCAGGTACATTTATTGGTGCGAATCAAACAAGTTGATGGTTTTCTTATTATATATATTGTGGTGACCCACTCCTCTACGCAGTCCAGGTACATTTATTGGTGCGATTCATAAAAGTTCAGGGTTTTTAATATATATTGTGGTGACCCACTCCTCTACGCAGTCCAGGTACATTTATTGGTGCGATTCATAAAAGTTCAGGGTTTTTAATATATATTGTGGTGACCCACTCCTCTACGCAGTCCAGGTACATTTATTGGTGTGATTCATAAAAGTTCAGGGTTTTTAATATATATTGTGGTGACCCACTCCTCTACGCAGTCCAGGTACATTTATTGGTGCGAATCATAAAAGTTCAGGGTTTTTAATATATATTGTGGTGACCCACTCCTCTACGCAGTCCAGGTACATTTATTGGTGCGATTCATAAAAGTTCAGGGTTTTTAATATATTGTGGTGACCCACTCCTCTACGCAGTCCAGGTACATTTATTGGTGCGAATCAAACAAGTTGATGGTTTTCTTATTATATATATATTGTGGTGACCCACTCCTCTACGCAGTCCAGGTACATTTATTGGTGCGATTCATAAAAGTTCAGGGTTTTTAATATATATTGTGGTGACCCACTCCTCTACGCAGTCCAGGTACATTTATTGGTGCGATTCATAAAAGTTCAGGGTTTTTAATATATATTGTGGTGACCCACTCCTCTACGCAGTCCAGGTACATTTATTGGT